>NC_134112.1:22381730-22982884 GCF_040939455.1 Microcebus murinus
TGACGCACACTTACAGATGACAGCTTTATATTAAAATTAAGTCCAAAGGAGATGATAACGCCCTCCTTTTTCAAATACTCAAATGTTCATCTGAGACCCTTGGACTTTCGGCCTTTAAAAATTGCTCTCACCACTCGAGTTCCCAGAGAGAACTACATTTAGCAACGGGTCTCCTCTTGACTTCCTGGTACTAAAAGCCACAACCACAAGGGCTGTTTCGTCAATTTGTTTTAAAACAATATTTGCTCCCTTTACCTCACTGGGGAAAAAAGGGGTCTTTCTATACTGGGGAGCTGCTACTGAGGTGAGGGTGCTCTCGGTGTTTAAAAACAAAAACCCTACGTCTGAGCCGTAGCGGCACCGCAGGGGTTCAGTGCGGATTTTCCTCCCAGGAGTGGGACCCGGCGCGGGCCGGGCGGCAAAGCCCCGGCGCCCCGGCTGAAGGAGAAAAGGAGAAGGGCAAAAATAAGCGGCGGCCGCGGCCCACGTGCCATCACGGGAGGCAGGCGGGAGGGCCTGGCGCGCGGGGAGGGGGCCGTACCTCCAAACATGTGCGGCGAGAGGTGAGCTGGTAAGGAGCCGATCACCAGGCGCGGCCCGCCGGGGCCCCCGCCCGCCGGCCGGTCCCTGCTGCCGCCGCCGTCCTCGGGGCTGCTGTGCACCGAGTCCTGCGAGCCGTACGGGCCGCTGCTGCTGTTGGGGATGTTGAAGGAGGACTGCGCGGCGCGGGCACCCGACGCCACACTCCCCACGGCCCCGCCGAGGGAGCGGCTGCGCGGGGCCGCCGGGGCTGCCGAGGCCGCCGCGGCGCCGCCTGAGGCGCTGGGCTGCTGCGCGCCGGGCACCTGAGCCGGAAACCTCCCAGCGGCCGCGGCCCGAGCCCCGCCGCCGCCGCCTGCGGTCCCGTTGGCCCCTCCGCTGCTGCTGGAAGGTAGATCCGAGCCCGAGTACGCGCGGGTGCGGCCGTTAGCAGCGGCCGGGCCGCTCTGCTTGGCGCCCATGTCCGCCCTGCCCCGGGCCGGGCCCGCGCGCAGCGCTCCGAGCGCGGGGAGGGCGGGAGCGAGCGCAGGAGCGAAAGGGCAGGGCCGAGGCGCCGCGGCCGGCCCAGAAAGGCCCCCGCACGTCCAGGGCCGCCGCCAGGCGCCCCGAGGGGCGGTCGGCGCCCGGCGAGCTCTTCTTCTCGGGGGCGGCGGGAAAGGCCGGCGGCCTGACGGGGGCGCGAGAGACGAGGAGAGGCGGAGAGGAAAGAGGGCCCAACTGCGGGCGCGGCTCGCTGGCTCCGGCGGGAAGGGGTGGCTCAGGTGGCTGTGCGGCTGCCGCTGGTTTCGGTTCTGGTGCCCGACGACGGGCCGCTGCCGCTCTCTGCCGCCGCGCTCTGCGCCCGGGGCCTCGGCACCGCCTCCTCCCGGGTGGCCGCCGCTACCGCCGCCATCCTCTAGCTCCCACGGCGGCTCGCGGGTGAGTGGGAGGCGCCCGCCCAGACTCCGCCGGTGCCACCTTCCCCCCGCCCCCAGCCACCCAGCTGTTATTAACGGAGAAAGAGGAAAAACGGGTGGCGCGTGAGGGGAGGACTGGGAAGGGGAGGGAGGGGCGGCGCACGCTTCCCGGCAACCGTCGCCTCGCTGTCCCCGTGAGGGAGGGGCAGGGGGAGCTGGGCTACGGAGGAGGGGGGTGTCTGACAGGGGAGGAGATTCCCGGGCCCCAGCACCGGAAGGCCGAGGAGCAGCGCGGCTCCAGGGTGCGCCTGGGCCCGTGTGTTTGGGTCGCGCGCGGCGACCCCGCCCCCGCCCCCTCGCGCCGCCCGGCGGATTGGCTCCCGCGGACCTGGCCCCGCCTCCCCCGGCCGCGGCCTGCCCGCCCGGGCCCCGCCTGGACAAGGTACGGCGGGGTAGTAGGTGCTGCCACCCGCGGACTCGGTGATGGACAGGTCGACGGCCCCGCCCCCCTCCCGGAGCGTGCCCCGCGCCCCCACCGCGGGGCCTATGCCGATTGGAGGGACAGAGCCCCCCGGGGCGCCAACCAGAAGGCGGCCCCTCCTCCCGCACGTGGCTAGCGGACGCTGGCGGAGAGCGTGTGTCTCCTTCTGCTTTTCCCGGTGGGGAGGTGTCTAGAGCCATTTGGTGTCAGTGGGTGTTCCCCTCCTCGTTGGTGTTACTCTGATTTAAAAAAAAAAAAAAAGCTCGAAAGCCAACTTTGTGAATTAGACTTACCCCGTGAAACACTCCAACCTGGGAGGAAGTGCGGCGTTGGAGGAGCTCAGGCTAAGCCAGCCCGACCTCAGCGGCGGGGCAAAAACCGCGGTGCGGAGAAGGCTGCACCTACTCGGAAGACCTGGATCTACGCCCAACACCAAACTAAATTATGTGTAGTAAACAAATTATTTTTCCTTTTTGGACTTTAGTTTCCTCACCTGGAATGTTTATATTAAATCCTAGGGCACCTGCACCTTTAAGATTCTGTAATTTCTCCAGGATGTAATTTAATAAAATTCTCAGTGCGTTCCTACGTGTAGTGTAGTATCTTGACAGCAGAACGTGGAAACAGCCCGCTCTGACCCTCCCATTGTCTGAAGAGCCACCTACCTGAAAGGAATAGCAAGTGGTGTTTTATACAAACTACAGAAATAAATACTTCGGGTTTTTTTTTCCATATTTGTAATGAGTCACTTATGTAATGATTTTTCATCACTCTTTCAAAAAATATGGGCATCAAGTTTTTAAACAAAGGAGTGAAGAACAGAGATATAAAGACATTTATATGCAGTGTGTATATATGTTTGTGTGTACACATACACACATAAATGGAAAAACAAAGGTACTCATTGCCACCATATGGAATATCATGTTAAAATGTGGTCATCATTTTTTTTTTATCTCCTTACAGGTGTCCCCTGTCACGACCTTCCTCCCTACCCCATCATCACAGACTGGCTTCAGTGTTCCCACTCATTGCTATATAATACCTCCTTCATGGCACTGATCACGTTGTTATCGTTATTAGACTTCTTGCTTGTCAGTAAACAACTGGCTCCATGATCAACTTGGTGCCTCCACCGTGTAACACAGTACCTGGCACCTATGATGGTACAATCAGTGTTCTGTGAGTCGATGATTGAGTGAATGCATAGATCTTTAGCAGTCATATTAAAATGGTTCTCTCTTGAAGGTAACTCATGAACTTACCGTGTTCTTATTCTCCTTGGCATCTCTCTTGTGGTGCGTGCCCCTTCCATCTCCTCTCTAGTAGCCTATTTTGTTTCTTTCCCCACGAAGATGCTGGTGATAAAACTGTGGCTTTCTATGTTCTTTCCTTGTCCCTCTTCCCTCTCTCCTCAATGCTCTCCTCTCTCTCCAAACAGTAATAATCCACAGGAAGCTGTCATTGTGTTTTATTGTCAACCAACCAGTTCTGACTTCATTTAAAATTTGTAGCTGCTTTATTATAACCCTAGCAGTTCTTCAAAAATTAAAAGTGTTACTTCATCCAAATGAGTACACATGGGTGAACACATATGTAGAACTGAAACAAGTTTAGTGGGATAATACCCATGTCACATGGAATGCACTTCATTTTCTATGCTATTTCACTTTTGTAAAATGCTGGTCACTGCCCACTGAATTGATTTCACAACCCACTAATGAGTTGTAATCTGCTGTTTGACAAATAAAGATCTAAATCAGCACTTTGCAAACTTTAGTGCATAGGACAACCTTGTTAAAACAAACTGCTGTGCCCCACCCTCAGTGATTCTCATTCTGGTAGCTAAGGGTTAGGCCTGAATTTGCATCTTAACAAGCTGCCAGTGGTGTTGCTGTCACCAGACCTCAGACCACGTTTACAGAAGCCCCAGGGTTGGGGAACCTGCAGCCTCAAGGTGACATGTGGCCCTCCAGATCCCTCAACCGATTCCAAACTTCACAGAACAAATCCCTTTCTTTATTAAAAGGATTTGTTCGGTAAAATTTGGATTCAGTCAAAAGGCTGCACTCAAGGATCCAGAAGTCCACATGTGACCCCAAGGCCACAGGTTCCCCACCCCGGCATGATGTTTCCCTCTACACAATCAGAACTGTTGTCTTAATGTCTTATTGACTGGGCAAGAGACCAGAGCCCCTGCTTCTTAAAATTACTCATATTTGAAGCTTTTAAATATATTTTTCTTCCTCTTTACAGGGTTAAATGATGATATTTTGATCCAAGACTTGGGTTTGAGATTAGTTTGTGTTCTTTTAAAACACTTCACATTGACAAAACTATTGGCCAGAAACCCAAGCTGGAACAGGTAAGCTACTTGTGAACTTTCAATAAAAAATACCTGACTGACCTGCTGCTGTCTAGTTTGAATTTCAGTTGAGCGGAGCTTCTACCCTTTGGCCCTTATTCTCCTTTGTGCTCCCCTTTCCTCTCTTGCCCCCTCTTTTAAAGCTGTGCTGGATCAGACCTTTGACACATGGGACAGCAGATTTACGTAGAGCAGAAGACCTGCGGCACCCATTGGTTCCCTGAGTTGGGGCCCACAGCCTCCCACCAGGGATCTCCTGCAGCCAGCACCAGCCCTGCACATTTTGCTCAAGTCTTTGCCAGCCTGCTTTCCCTCTCATTATAGTATTTTAAAGATGGCCCTGGTTTTGCCTTTAAAAAAAAATGTTCATACACTACCTGGTTTCTTTACCAAAATGAAACTATATGTATAATTGCCTTGCTTTTCTTTTCTTTCTTTCTCTTTCTCTCTTTCTTTTCTTTGTTTGACAGGGTCTCACTCTGTCACCCTGGGTAGAGTGCAGTGGCATCATCATGGCTCACTGCAACCTCAAACTCCCGGGCTCAAGGGATTCTCCTGACTCTGCCTCCTGAGTAGCTGGGACTACAGGCACCCCCCACAACAGCTGGCTAATTTTTCTATTTTTAGTTGAAATGGGGTCTAGCTCTTGCTCATGCTGGTCTCAAAATCCTAACCTCAAGCAATACTCCCACTTGGCCTCCCAGAGTGTGAGAATTACAGGTGTGAGCCACCTCGCCCGACCAATTACCTATCTTTAAATAGGCCTTTTTTCCGATTATTATATTTTATTTTTTAAAGAAGTAAATGGACCATCTAAACATTATGTTTATCTTAATATATTCTACAGAAAACACTGTTCAAGATTTTAGTGGTGACTACAGACTTACATATTCTGAAATTTAAAGCATTTAGGAATCACATTGTTGGGTAATTCTTCAGAGAACAACAATAGTTTATGTATTGTCTTTAACAAACTTTCATTCTCCCTTTCCTGTACTTTCATTGGTTCTTTAATGAAAAGCAAAGGACAGGAGCCAATCATGACAGGATTATAAGCACACATCATAAAGTGGGTGAGCTCAAGCTGGGGTTAGGCCCTGGCTCTGTCTAACACTGGCTGTGGGATTCAGGGCAAGCCACTTAACCTGGCTAAACTTGTTTCCTCTGTAAAATTCAGATGATCATACAGTTTAATATACCAGTCTCACAGAGTGGTTATGAGTCTCAGAAGATTGTATCTATTTGAGAGTACTTTGAAATTTAATAGATATACAAATGTTAATCTCAATGTTATTATCCTTAGTGAGTTGTAAAAATTTGCAGGTTATCTCTAGCAGGTTATGATATTGTCCAGTTTAATATATACTAATACTCACTGGAATTGATTTTACCGTTTTGTCTATTTGTAATGCTTTTTTTGAGACAGAATCTTGCTCTGTTGCCCTGGGTAGAGTGCAGTGGTGTCATCATAGCTCACTGCAACCTCAAACTTCTGGATTCAAATGATCCTCCTGCCTCAGCCTTTTGAATAGCTGGGTCTACAGGCATGCATTACCACACCTGGCTAATTGTTTCTATTTTTGATAGAGATGGGGTCTCACCATTGCTCAAGCTGGTCTCAAACTCCTGACCTTAAGTGATGCTCCTGCCTTGGCCTCCCAGAGTGCTAGAATTAAAGAAGGAGTGAGCCACCATACCTGGCTTCTTAATGCATTATTGATGCTTAAGGATTTATTGGTAATAATTGTTTAATAGTAGTTTACTAATAAGCATAGATGTCACTGCTATAATATTGAGGATAATATGACATGTCTTGGTGACAGATCTGTATCTTTCTACCATGGTTTAGATGGATATATATATGAAATTAGAAAAGAAATTGTCATTAAGAAACCAGAGACTATTTGAAATCTCTAATATTTAAAGCTTTTTTTTAAAAAAAAAAATTCTCTTGATTCTACAGGGTAGTTAACAGTTTGACTAAAGAGTCTCTGGGGTGCTAAATAGACTTAAATATGTCACAAAAGCATCTCATGTTAATCAAAGACCAGAGCCCTATGCTATGTTTAATATAGATTTCAGAATAATTTTCCTTTCTAAAAATAGCTTAAGATACAATGTCAGCACCTGCTAATAAAAATAAATAACTTAATTCTTGCTTGTCAAAATGGTATGTAGTATTAATAAAAGCTTAAATATTTATGTTACATTTTCAAGTAATTCACTTGCAAACTATTTTCTTTAACCTCTAAAAGCCCTTATTTCAAAATCCTTGATACAAACCAACCACAGTCCATGATGCTTTTCCTCCATTATAAAGAAACCTCTTAGATTCCATATATAGTGTTTTGGAAGGATTCCAAGATCTTTACTGGGGTCGTACTGTTGGAAAGGCCTAAAATTTAGTGGAAAGGCATGTCATGGGGTCAGTACCAAGGGGATTTTCAAAGCCGACAGAAGTGACGACTAGCTCAGAGAAAAAAAATAGCTCTCTGCTACATAATGCATGTGGTCCCTCCTCCAATGCATATGCACCCTCCAAACTGCCTCCTGTCACTTGCTTAAATCACTATGGTTATACATGAATGATTAAAAAGTATTGTAAGACATTTTTTCTTACCATCTCCTCCCTTAAATGTAGCCAAAAGCCCCAATAAAGGCAAGCCCCACGTTTTAGGCCTAGATTGCCTCCCAAGTATAGGAACTCTCCTTCTGCTTTATTTTTAACTCCTCATGGTGCCTGCTTCTAGAGAGCTCCAAGACAATCTGCATGCAGGAGACTTTGCATAACTGCTATGGGTCGCTTAGGGCAGGCAACAGTGATTAATGCATGTCCTGAAATACTACTGACTTAACAGACTGTCATTACCACATTGTGTGTGTCAAGTTGGCTGTGTGCTACACCTTCCCACCAGGGCAGTTTGTACCTTAGGTGGCCAACTCCCTTTGAGTTGCTGTTGAATGATCTGTGCCCCCAGGTTAGGCCAGGTTGAAGAGGATAAGGTCATAGTTGCAGGGACTATCTTTCCCAGCAGCAAGAAAGAGAATAGAGCAAAAAGAGCTCCTGGTCAACTTACCCCACCCTCGTTCCTCAGATGCTATCTGGGCTCTGGCTGAACTCTAGGCATACAAGTCTGAACTGGGTAGGTTTTGGAACTAGCCCTGAGCTGGGTCATCCCTAGTGCAGGGAAACATCAGGATACCTTAGGACCTGTGCTGGGGAAGTTTTCATTCCTTAAACAAAGAGTGGCTGAGCATCTATAATGTGCCAGGCCCTGTGCTTGGCGCGGGGTATCTATAAAGTTAAACCAAACAGGAGGGTCCCTGCCTTCAGGGGGCCTAGATATAAATAAAAAGAGGATCAGAGTGCAATATGGGAAAGGCATACTGGAGCTCAATGAAAAAAAGAGAGTTGGCTGAAGGGCATAGATGTGGTCCCAGAAGTGACACTGGGCTGAATCTTGAGAGACAGCTGGCCTAGGCAGCCACGGGCATTCCAGGCTGAGGGAGCATCTGAAAAACTTCAAGAGTTCATTACAGCTGGAATGAAGAGCAGCAGGCGAGAAGGGGAGAGAATACGCTGGAAAAGTAGGCTGGGGCAGAGACTAGCAGGTCTAAGAGTGGAATCGATCCAGAAGGCAAAACAGAAGCACTTTCCTAAACAAGGAAGTAGCATGATCATATTTATAATTTGGAAAGATGACTCTGGCAGTATTTTGGAGAGTGGATTGATGGGAGGGAGAAAATCACAGTGAAGTGGAAAACGAGTTCTGAGGCTGATATAGTCATCCAGGCAAGAAGAGAAGGGAAACTGAATTAGGGCCATGGTAGGGCAGATTCTAACGCTCTGGAGAGAGTAGCTGCCACAGGTCTTGGAGAACAACCAGATGTCATACATGACAGAGAAGGAAGAGTCAAGGATGACAGGGAACACTTTCCGGTCGCTGGTGCCAGCACTAAGTAGGAATATGGGGGAAGGAGCACATTTGAGAAAGGGAGAGCGGAATTCAGCTGTATGTGGGCAGAACAAAACCAGCCTTGAGGTTGCAGCAAGGCATGGGGTGAGGTTCTGTTGGCTTTAGGCATCTAACTCTGTTGAATTTGCAAGGAAGGTACATATGGGTCACCCTAGTCTGGTCTCAGCACTGCATTTCATTTTGCTCAATGCTTCCCAGTGCAGGGATGGTGTCTCCTGCTCTCCACGTGTGTTTACGCTATGCCAACTCGGTGCTATTCCTGGGATCAACATCCTGAAAACAGGGATCACTGTGAGGCAGTGGAGTTAGAGCCTGGTCAGATTGGAGGCTGACCAAATATTAATGCAAGGTGTGGCAAATTTATTTTTCTACATTGTTATCATTCCATGAGTGAAGGAAATTTCAGCCTTACTATTTTCCAGCACAGTCTACTGTACAAACAGCAGTTGTTTATGGCACTGAATTAGTCTATTAAAAAGTTCATCACCTGAAAAATGCATGTTACTCTAAAAATAATGATTGTTTTAGGCAGGAAAATGCCCCTTCCACCCACCCAAAGATTTTCACATCCGCATCCGCAGAACCTGTGAATATGTTACCTTACAAAGGCAAGAGGGAGTTTGCAGATATAAATAAATTAAGGATCTTGAGATAGGGAGATAAAATCTGGATTATCTGAAAGAGGGAGGCAGGAGAGGCAGGCTCAGAGTGATGCAAAGAAAGACTCAATAGGCTTGTAGGTTTTGAAGACAGAGGGGGCCTCCAGCCAAGGGAAGCAGGAGACCTCTGGAAGCTTAAAAAGACACGGAAATGGATTCTCCCTGAGAGCCTTCAAAGAACGAAGCCCTGCCAACTCCTCGATTTCAGCCCAGACCCATTTCAGACTTCTGACCTCCAGAACTGTAAGATAAATTTGTAGTGTTTTAAACCACTAAGTTTGTGGTAATGTGTTCCATCAGCAATAGGAAAACTAATACAATGACCATTCTTTAAGGCTTCAGAAACTGCCTGATTACAAATCACCTAAAAAAAAAAAAAAAAAAAAAAAACGAAATCTGGTAAACATGGCCCCTAAATTTTTACGTGGCTGATCATATATATTTTTCTTGGTTTTTTGCCCCAATCTTGAGCCATGGTAGCATAGGATGCCATGGTTTCCTAAGGCTGGGCCTACAGGAGTCTGGGTTATCATGCGATGGTTACATGACCCTAAGTGGGATCTTCCATTGCCTGCCTTCTAACATCCTTGTAGGCTGCCTTCCCAATGCACGCCCTGAGATTAGAAGATCACAGCTTTAAAAAGACCCATCTTTGGCTCAGAGTTTGTGTTTTTAAAAGTTCTGAAAAGTCAAACTATGTAAGTAGACAAAATGTTTGGTGAAATCACAGTTCTGAAAATAGCCCTGTGTTTGCCAGGACTTGAGGAAGGACCCTGGCTGATGTCTAGCACATATCCAGCAAAGGCAAAAAGGTGGTGGTTGGGAAAGTCCACACTGACATCTAGTGATACAAAACTGCGCTGCTGAAGGCTCCAAGCGAAGCAGTTTGCATCTGTGGGCTCCTCATTCCTGATGCACCTACTACCCACCACGTGTCTCAAGGCTCAGTGCAGACCAGCCAGATTCATCTGCCCTGGTGGCGGCTGGGGCAGTTCTGGCACCTCTGTGTTTGCATGCACCAGTACAAAGTTTGGCTGTCTAAGAGTTATGCCTCAAGTTTTTTAAATGATCCTTTCTGCACATTTTAAAGCTAAAGCTTTTACTTTTAAAAACCTTTTTGTGTTTCTAGTGGCCAGACCCTATAATGCCAAATGAGCTTTTTGTTTCCTATGTTCTCAAAACAATCGCTTGGGCTGAGATGTCCCAGTGAGGAATAACCTACTTCAGGGGACAGAACCGGTACAGCAGGTACCCGCCCTTCTTTGCCCTGAGAGTCTTTTCTGCGTTTGATTTTCAGCAACTCTGGAGCCTAAAACCCGGAAAAAATGACAAAGAATGCCCCTTCCTTATTTTTCTTCTATGGTCAGCAAAGATAAGATTTCTATTTCATTCCTTAAGGGGGGCAAAATTAAAAGCAACACTGGAGTCTGAAGGCCATTGCAGTAATCCAGCTAAAAAAATAACGATGCGGTTGCACAACAATGTGAATGTACTTAATGCTACTGAACGGTACATTTAAAAATGGTTAAAATGGTAAATTTGTGTTATGTATATTTTACCTCAATTAAAAAAAATGATGAGGGCCGAACAGTATCGGTAACAGTAGGAATGGAAGAAGATTCTGTAAGACTGACCAAATGCCTGGATGCAAATTTCATATCATTCTCATAGGCAAAATGCACATGTGAACAAATATTAAACTCTTTAGAACACTAATGCCAAAAACACTCCTACAACCTCCACATTGAAACAGACCTAAACATTAGGAAATAACTTAATCAGATTTTTTTTTACAAGGAAATGTGTTTTTTTCATACATTTTTAGAACATTTTCTTTTATGACATGTAAATACCAAACGCTTCAAGCAAATTATACAGATGGGAAAATAAAATGTGCTGCACTAAAAACACACAGATTTAGCAAAGAAGGGGCAAAAAGAAAAAAACAAAAATCTCCACGAGGCATGTCTGATTCACTTTTGACTGTCAGAAATACATGAGAGAGATAAAAACATTTCCAGAATTCAGTTGCTTCTGTGAGGAGCAAAAAATGAAAAGATAAGCAACTTTTAGGAAGGTGCTCCAGACATAACTCATGCAAACAGCAACTTCAAAGGTTTGGAAATGATGATTCGTTTCTTTTAAGAATTTGTAATAAATTGAAATAGCGATTCATTGACATTCCAGGCAGGCATTAGAAGGGATCTGGAACTTCTTTGGTAAAATGTAACATTTCAGTACAATGTTTAGGTGCACATCTATCTGGTTTCTCCAGTATATCTTTTAGCAGTTGGCATGCTATCATTTAATAATAATAATAAATCTTGCTGTGTTTCTTCATTGCCACCCCCCCCACACACACACACAAACAACCAATGATTGGGTTAAAAAGTGAAAAATACCATTAAGACCAATATTAATGAGAAGAATGACAGCTATAATTAGGGTTTCATTTTGATACAGCAGGATTTTTATACCTAATTAAATGTCAGTGTACATTTATTTGATAAGAGCTCATAAGTTTCAGTAGCAAGAAAGTTTTTTCTGAAGTTCACAAACTTAGAATATACAACTAAAAAATAATTAATCGCCCTACCATGTAGGAAATTTACTTAGCTTGACACATATGGACATGAGAGAAACAAGAGTTTTGGAAAGCCAGGCTACCTCCTCTGGTATTTTTGTAAATTCAGTCATCATGTAGAGAAAAGAAGCAAGTGCCTCTTACCTTCAATGCTCAATACTAGAACGAGAGCCACCTACAACCAAATTTGAAATGGTGATGACTCGATAAACTAAATAAGAACTATCTTGTTTTTCATATTTGGTGTAATCTAGCTAATGGCTTGTGAATAATTTTCCAGACTGCTTAATGGATTTTTTTATGACTTACAATAATTATCTTCCATGTCAGGCAAGACATAAAGAATCCAAATTCCCTCATGGAAAAGTGAACAGCCTCAGGAAGAAGTTTATTTTATATCTATTAGAACAGTGATTCCAATGTCTGGTCTACGGCCCAGCACCAGTCTGTAATGAAGGGTTCACAGTGAAACAAGAAAACACTAGGACAATGTTTAATGTACAAACCTCAGTCTAAGATTATATCTTCCTACGCTTATGATAGTTGTAGATGGCAGATTTGTGGGGGGGATTGGGGTTTTTTCTTTTTTTAAAATATCGCTTTATTGGAGACAAAGAAAAATTGGCATGTGGATATGGATTCCTAAACTCTTTTTGAATTTTTACAGGATCTGTGAGATCTAAAATGTGGGAAACCATTGCTCAAGAGATCAGTAGTTCTCACCTTTGTTTCTCCTGCCTGCCCCAACACACTGGAGCGATAGGATGCACCCACATCAACCAGAGCCTCAGTGAAGCTTGTTTTCAGCTGGAATTTAGGCTCTTGATGGGGGAGGGCACATATCAGACCAGCTGGGAGTCATGGGTACTAGACAAAGGTCCCAAGTGCTTCTAACAGGGCCCTCTTCTCCTCCCCACGTGGCATCACCCTTCCCCAAACCTAGCTAAACTGAGAATTCCTACTCGGTAATATTGATACATTCAGGGTATTTTAATGGGGCTAGAAATGTCCCAGATATCTCAGTTATTAATTCACCCTTTTGCCCTCTCTACAGGGCTATGCCTTAGCTTCCCAGAAAGATGGGTAGGACTTCAGGTAAGACAAGTCCTGCTGAAATAGGCACTAACCAATGCCACACAGGTTTTCTTTATCTTTAACCCAAATCCTTTACACTTGAATTTGAACCCGTTTCCCTTTACTCTTATAGGCCAAGCCGTTTAGTTATTCTGGGTCATTGTTTCCTCAAGGGAAAATTGAAGGGACAAGGTCAAGGTCTTTCAAATTGCACGTTGTGACCCACTGGTGGGGCAGAAAACCAGTTCTGCTAAGCATGACCAGCATTTTTTTTCTAAAAATGCGTTTTTTTTTTTCTAAAAACAGTGTTCTCTTTCAAGAACACTATTGAAAAACTAGAAAATATTAAAGTGCATCTCATTTGGTGAAGGCAAATATTATTTTATGAAGCTTTATATATATATTCTAAGCTGAGACCTAGAATGTTTCTCTTAATGTGGGCTATAGTCAAAAAAAAAGTTTGCAAACCATTAGATTCATTAGATGATCTCCATAATCTGTTTTAGCTTAAAATTCTGTGACTCTCCCTTTGGTAATGAGCACAGAACTCTCCCTTCACCCACACCAGCTCGACATTCCCCCTCAACAAATCCAAGAGCTCTTCTTTGTCCTCGACACTGAGCTCCTGAGTGGTGTCCTCCAAGCAATCTGACTTGCCATCAGCCTTCCTCTAGGCTCCCCTGGCTCTTGTCACAGTGCTTCACATGCTACTTATCACACCATATTGTAATTGCCCATCTCCCCAGCAGTTGAGTGCTGTTGGTGGCACATAGAAGAAGAATGAGGGAAGGAAGCAAGGGAGCAAGCAACAGCTGTATTTGCTTAGTAAGGGAGTGGTTCTCAGGCCTGGTTTAGCAGCAGAATCTCCTGGGAAGCTTTTAAAAAGCCCAATACCCAGAGTCACACCCAAACAATGAAAACAGAATCCCTGGGAGTGGAGCCCAGACGGCAGATTCTTTAGAGCTCCCCAAAGGGAGTCCAATGTGCAGACAAGATTGAGAAACACTGATTTAGACCAGGTTCTGGGAATCCCGGGAAAGTGCAGATTCTGTCTCCCAAGGCCTGGAGTCGGGTGCGAGGGTCTATCGAATGTTCTTCCAGGTGATGCAGATGCCGGTGGTCTGCAGACCACACGCTGAGAAGCGAGGGAAGAGTATCTGATGGACACTCTGGCAACACAGAAAGAGGTGAGATAGCAAAGTTGCACAGGCCTGGAAGACAGTGAGGGTAGTGACCAGGCATGTGATTACTAGATAAATTGCCCGGCTCAGTTTCTTACTAGCTACGTGACCTTGGGCTAGTTATTTAAAGTTTCCTCCATCTGATAATGGAGATATAACAGCGTCTAATACATAGGGTGGTTGTGAGGGCCCAGCATCATATCACACAGACACCTTGGTACATGCATGCGAATTATTAGTATTATCATTTTGTGTCCCAACTCCACCACTCACTAGCTTTGTGCCCTTGATAAGTTGCTTAACTTCTCAGAGCCTCAGTTTCCTTAAAAGTAAAATAGAAAATCATAATATCCATCAATATCCTTACAAGATTGGGAAATAAAGAAACTATAATATTCTTAGCACAGTATTTGATCCAAGCACATGCTTCATGAATGGTTATTCCTCAAATTAGTTTCATTTGTACTGGGATAAATCCTTCTGCCCTCCCATAGGTACGTTCCCTATTTAACCATCTACCAGGTGGCAGAATCTTCTCCTGCCCCCGTCCCACACAGGCCATGGGCTGTGGGAATAGATGACAGGGGATAGGAGGCTCTTCTCACTCTCTATTTCAACACGTTATACTTCAACAGCAGGACTTGTTTTTATTACCCTATTGCGTTCACATGGGTAGGTTTTGGCAGCAGCAATTATTCTCCTTATTACTCTACAGATGAAGAAGAAATAGACTTGGCTCTGACATGTTGGATTTTCTCAAGCAAGTCCCATATGGAAAATAAAAGCTTTTAATTCTAATCAGAGGCAGCCGAAAAAAAGCCTGGCTTCATGCTTCTTTAAAGCCTCTTTTTGAAAACATTTTGAGGACCCGAGGTGTGCCAGGTGTCGTACCTGATTCGAAGTGGAATACACGGCAGAGGTTTGAACAAATTGCCACAAGATCACTGGGGAGTGGAGGAGGAAGGAGGCGCTTGACAGATGGGGACGGGGCAGGCAGGAGATGGCTTCACAGAAGAGGTGCTATCTTGGCTGGGCAGTGAAGATTAAAGAGGGGCTGACAAGGAGGAAGTGGGGGAAAGGCGTGCAGGAAGAGAAGACAGCATGGACAATGACAGTGAGGTGGGGAAGAGCTTGGTGTGTTGGGGGAATGGCAGTTGGATAGAGTGAAAGAAGATGGAGAGAGAAAGTTAGCTTGGGGACAAACTTTAAGCCAGGTAAGAAAGTTAGTATTTAATCCTGTTAGCCATGATGGGAGGACCACATAATTCATCATCCAAATAGGCCCTTTCTGAGAGTGAATAGGTGTGCTAACCAGATAGAATTACAGGACACCTAGCAGAAAAGGGCACTGTTTTAGGCCAACAGGGATCTACATGAAGAAGACGGGGGGGGGGGGGGGGGGGGGGGGGGGATAACTAATGATGACTCAGCATTCCCAGGCTGGATGCCCTGGGGGCTAGAGAAAACAAGAAGACCAACGGGTTTGAGGGAAACAGTTTGTACAGTTTGAGGCATGTTGAATTGGAGATATTTGCTAAACATCAGTGTTGGTATCCAGTAGGCAGTTAGGACTAGAGACATGGAGGTCACAGATAGGGGTAGGAGACATAGGTTGTTAGGACACTAGGCAGAAGTTGCTAAAAACATAAAATAAAAAGGGGGGGGGAGAAAATTTGAAACCTAGGATGGACTTTGAGGAAATTGCAAGGAGCTTGTGGAAGAGGAGGAACCAGGGAAGAAAGAGGTGGAATCAGAGGTGTAGGGGGAAAAATAGCAGAGAAGTATCCCAGAAGGTGATGGAAGGAGAAAGTTCTGGGGATGAAGATCAATCCATTCATTCAACTCTGTCAAAAGCAGCAAGCAAGCAGAGAATGATGAAGACTGACATCACCCTTGAGAGGGGAGCACCCATCATTGTTGATCTTTTTCCAGGGGTGGGGATGGAAGGCAGGCTGCTGCATGCTGCAGACAGCATGGGAACGAGGACTAGACGGCAATTACCTCTGCCCAGGGGTTGACAGCGACAGGCAGGAGAGGGAGTTGCAGCAGGCTGATGGGGAGCCAAGGTTTCCCTGCTCGATCTTCCTCATGCTGTTTACTGCTAAGTCTTGTGTGAACATGTGGTTGGAAAATTAGAGAAAAGGCAGCTGAATCCACCCCTGGTCCCCTGAGTCTCACTTTCTTAGTCTTGAAAGCTGAACCCAAAGTGCTTTTCACAGTCATGAGAGCTGACCCAGAGTGATGGTGACTTTAAGCACTTATATTGACAGTGTGTTTTCCAGCCCCAAATCTTGAAGTCTTGGTTTGTATCCAGACATAAGCATAACGCTTTTTGCACATTACTGTCGTAGACTCCTATAACTGAGGATTTGATGGTCATAGCTATTATAGATTGTGAAAAGATCGATTAAAAGAATTTTACATAAAGACTACTCATGACTGTGTGTAATACCAAAGATGGCTAAATCAGTACCCTCAGGGCCTGCAGAAAGTAGTGACTTTCCAAAAATAAAAGCAATGTGTGGCTCTCTGGGATTCTCTAGGCCTTCACTGACCTTGGTCTAAAGATGCAGGTCATCAACCTGGTCCTCAGGGTAGGTCAACTCCAGTAACAGAGACTTGTGGGCTCTAACATGATGTAAACCTAGAGACAAAACAGGTAACATAAACTCAGAGAAAGAAGACTGCCTTCAAGAATGAAGAGAGAGGGTGACTCACAGGAATATGCAGCTATTAAGAGTGGCAGTTCATGCCTTCACCTACTGATGCATGGAGAGATGAGAGAAAAATATTAACAGATGAAAGAAGAATAGAGAAAGTTTTCTACTAGTAGACCAGCAGTCCCCAACCTTATTAGCACCAGGAACCAGTTTCATGGAAGATAATTTTTCCACGGACCAGCATGGTTGGGGGATGGTTTCAGGATGATTCAAGGACATTACATTTATTGTGCACTTTATTTTTATTACTATTACATTGTAATATATATCAAAAATAATTATACAATTCACCATAACACAGAATCAGTGGGAGCCCTGAGCGGCTGTAAATACAGATGAAGCTTCGCTTGCTCACCACTCACCTCCTGCTGTGCCGCCCAGTTCCTAACAGGCCACAGACCAGTACCAGTCCACAGCCCGGATATTGAGGACCACAGAAGCAGACCATATAAGTTATACTGATAATTTATCTTGGCATAAGATATCCATCTACTTGTCATGGTACAAGATATCCATCTACTTGTCATAATTCTCTTTTAAAATGTCTTGGTCATCCTCAGTCTTCAGGCCGTCTCTATCATTGTTCTCCGCACTGGCCAGGCAAGTGATAACTTTCACTTCCCAACACTGACACTGCCACCACCCGCCAATCTCAATTAACTCCTTCAGTCAGGGAGCACTTATGCACCTGGTTCCATCTCCATCTCCCTCCAAGCACCCTCATCCTGGAGGATTTCAGCACCACTGTGGACACCCTCTCATCAGCCTGGCCTTAAGAGCCATTGCCCATCCCCAACACCAGCAGCGACCTTCACTCGGTACTCCACTCCAGCTGGCCGTTTTCTTGGCCTTACCCTGGGTCCTGTCATCACTTGGAAACCACTCACATTCTCTCCCCATTAAGACTTCATTAGGAGGCCGGGCGAGGTGGCTCACGCCTGTAATCCCAGCACTCTGGGAGGCCGAGGCGGGCGGATTGCTCAAGGTCAGGAGTTCGAGACCAGCCTGAACAAGAGCGAGACCCCGTCTCTACCATAAATAGAAAGAAATTAAGTGGCCAACTAATATATATAGAAAAAATTAGCCGGGCATGGTGACGCATGCTTGTAGTCCCAGCTACTCGGGAGGATGAGGCAGGAGGATTGCTTGAGCCCAGGAGTTTGAGGTTGCTGTGAGCTAGGCTGATGCCATGGCACTCACTTTAGCCTGGGCAACAAAGTGAGACTATGTCTCAAAAAAAAAAAAAAAAAGACTTCATTAGGGTAATGTTAGCAAAAAAAAAAAATAGAGGACAGATTTCCAGAACTTCTCTTTTCCATAAAAGTAATGAGAAAGCTGGCAAAAATTGTCAGAATCAAATTTTTCCACACTCTGTAAATTAACCCAAGGCTGTAGTGATATCCAGGAAGTGTTTATTCCAGAAAAATGGTTGAGTCTCAGTAACAACAGTGAGCTTGACTTGCTCTCCTCCCCTCCTCCTCCAGCTCTGTGGTAGACTTGAAGATCAACAACCCACAATCACCATGAAAGCCAGGCTGGCAGCCCCGAGAGAGAGCAAAATAGGATTAAAGCTCCTTCAAAACCTCACTCCCAGAGAACTGTCAGGATTCGCCCTGTCCAGGAGGGAGTTCCCTGGAAGATTCCAGTTGCAAAGCAGTCTTCATTTGACATGATTTGAAGGTTACCCAGTGTGAAAACCCTTTTCCTGGGGGCATTTGCTGAAAACATTTGGAGGCAATTGTTTAATTTCCAGGCTGCCTGAAGTAGTGGATAATAGGTAGCAAATAAAAGGCTAACCAAGAAGCGTAAAAGGAAAAGCTGAGGAATTAGACATCCGTAGGGACTTTGAAAAGCTCTGACATACCCCTGAGAAGCCAGAAGGACATGTTCCTACGTAGAGCTGTGTGAGAGCCCAGGGCTGTGCATGTGCTCAGGAAAGATCTGAGAAGGCCCTAAGTGCTCGCCTCTAGCAGCCGAACCTTGAAGCTGTGTGCACGCCGGCAGTGAAGGCAGAGGCAGAATCGTCCACTGCCTGGCTGGGTGTCGAAGGCGTGCCCCAACACGCCCGCAGAGCCCCTTTGCGAAGACGGGGAGGCTTGTTGAGTCCCAGTGTTTAAGGAAATCTTTCTCCAATCGTTACCCGACCAGCAAGCTAACCGAGCAGGGGCTTCAGTGGCCAAACATGACCAAGAGTAACAGACTTCACAGAACAGTTCAGAAAAGTCACTAAACAAACCAGCGACAACAAACAACAGCAACGACAGACCCTCAGGAGGGGGAAGATCTAATTTCCATAGTTGCCACAGTATATAATTTTAAGTGTCCAACTGTCAACAAAAAAATGACAAGACATTCAAAGAAACAAAAAGGATGGCTGATACACCTTTTTGCAAGGAAAAAAGTAATTAATAGAAACTATCTCTGAGGAAGCCCAGAACTTAAGATGTTGTCTCACATACACCCAGAATATATAATGTTTGACCAAATAGCCACCCAAATAGCTTTGTCAAGTTGACACATAAAATTAACCTATGAGACTCACACCCATTAGGATAGCTATTATTTATTTATTTATTTATTTTTATTTTTTTGAGACAGAGTCTCGCTTTGTTGTCCAGGCTAGAGTGAGTGCCGTGGCGTCAGCCTAGCTCGCAGCAACCTCAATCTCCTGGGCTCAAGCGATCCTACTACCTCAGCCTCCTGAGTAGCTGGGACTACAGGCATGCGCCACCATGCCTGGCTACTTTTTTCTATATATTAGTTGGCCAATTAATTTCTTTCTATTTATAGTAGAGACTGGGTCTCTCTCTTGTTCAGAGCTGGTTTTAAACTCCTGACCTTGAGCTATCCGCCCGCCTCGGCCTCCCAGAGTGCTAGGATTACAGGCATGAGCCACCTCGCCCGGCCACAGGATAGCTATTATTTAAAAAAAAAAAAAAAAGCAGGGTTGGAGGGACTATTATAATATGTACTGAAGAGGATGTGGAGAAATTAGGCCCCTGGTGCATTGCTGGTGAGAATATGGTGCAGCTGCTGTGGAAAACAGTGTGGTGCTTCCTCAAAAAGTTAAACATAGAATCACCATATGATCTAGAAGTTTCACTTCTAGGTGCATGCCACAAAGAATTGAAAGCAGGGATTCAGGCGGATACTTGTATCCCCATGGTCCTAGCAGCATTATTCACACGAGATAAAAGGTAGAAACAAATCAAGCGTCCAATAATAGATGAATAGATTTTTAAAAGTGGGGGGTGTGTGTATGTGTAGACACACACGTATATGAAATTCATGCTTCTTATAATAAAGTTAAGATATTTGGTATGTAACTCCCACTTGTTAACGGCTTACTGTGCTATCCAATGTGTGTATGCTTAGTTTGTTGTTGCTATTATTTTTGGGTCTTTGCAAATGAGATCAATAGCACATCTTGACATCTGTCCATTCCTGTATATATAGAGCTACAGGCTTTAGTACTTGAATACTTAGAGAAAGAAAATCCTATTTCTTTCTTTGTGTGTTTAGGAATATTGTGGAGAGTGAGTTTCCTATCATTATTATTATTTATTAGCAGCGTAGTGGGAAAGGTACAATACCAGGAAGCCAGAGTCCTTTCCTCAATTACTTACTTAAATTAATAATTACAACAACAACAACAACAGTAGCAAACACTTATGTACTGGCTCTTAACATGCATTAATTTATAACTACCCTGTGAGGTAGGTACTGTTATTATCATCATCCCTAACTTAAAATTGAGGCAACTGGCACACAGAAAGATTAAGAAACTTGCCCAAAGTCACCATGCTGCTAATAAATAATAATAATAGCTAACATTTAGTGAGCACTTGCCATGTTCCAGACACAGTCCTAAGTTACTTTGCGTACATCCTCACTGAATCTTCTCATTGAATCCCCTGAAGTAGGACCATCATTACTTTCATTTTTGAAGTGACAAAACTGAGGTTTAGAGAAATTAAATATTTAGCCCAAGGTCATGCTGTTACTAAGTGGTAGAATCAGGAATTGAAATCAGATGTGGTTCCTAAACTTCTACATTATATGAACAACTCGACAAGCAGAACTGTCAGTTCATTTAATAGGAAACAGTTTAAATGGCCCCAAACCATCCTCCTCCCTATTCCACTGCTATTTCTCTACACATTTCCACAATGGTGTTTTTCCATGATTAGCTATAGCAATCAAGTCACCCACTGCTCTTTTTAAAACTGAAAAACACCATTATATTTTCTAAATCTCAATAATTTTTAAGGCTCTATTCTCTCAACCCAGTACCACAAGCACACCAACCCCCCTAAAACCCAAAGCACAGAACTTTCAGGTCAAACTGGAAATCAAACTCTTTAGTGTTAGAAAGTTTGGTTGCATTATCACAGATTGGTGTTTTCCATTGAAGACACACCTTCTGGGAAGGAGAGAGTTATGGACTGAATGTTTGTGCTCCCCCTACCACCACCAAATTCATATATTAAAACCCCACCCCCAAGTGTCATGCTATCTGGAGATAAATCTCTAGGAGGTAATTCGGTTTAGATGAGGTCGTGAGGGTGAGGCCCCCATGATGAGCTTGGTGTCCTTCCTTACAAGAAGGGAAAGAGACAGTAGCTTACTCTGTCTCTGCCATGTGAGGACCCAGAAGGAGGTGGCTGGCTGTGCACAGGCCAGGAGGTTGGCCCTCAGTGGGAATTGAATCGGCCTGCACCTTGATCTTGGACTTCTCAGACTCCAGAACTAGAAGATATAAATACTTGTTAGTGAAGCCACCCAGTTATAGTGTTTTGTTGCAGCAGCCCAAGCAGACTGTAACAGAGGGTCTCTCTGAAGACAAGAGTCTTAAAGATTTAAGGAAAACTTGATCTTTATGAAAACAGCAAAGAGCCAGGTAGTAGAACCATAAGGGAGCACAGTGAATGGCTTGTCTGTATCATTCCCCGTCACTCAGCAGGACACAGGTGGGGACACCAGCACTATTAAGACAAGCAGATATTTCCAGCAAGCTCAGCTATGATGGGAAGAGCTGCTGATTACACAATCATAATTCATATCACTCCACCCGGTCTTCTGTGGGAAGCCCAGTGACAGATGTCATAGATCCTGCCACAGTCATGATCCACTTCAGGGGATTTGAAGGTGACAGTTGGTTCCGAGACATGGGAGAAGGCCATGTGATGGACATCTGTTGCAAAGAGAGAAAGTGACTACACAGGGAAAGCCAACTTGCAGGGGTTTCCCTGTTCATAGTTTTTAGAGACATATGCGAAGTGGCATTTACAGCTCATTAGCCCAGATACCTTTGAGAGATTCTGCCTAAGCTACTGTAAATCTCTTATTTGAGCAACAAGGAGACAGCCATGTGTATTCATGAAGAAAGAGAAAGAGCAGGTGTGTGATTCTGAAAGGAGAGATCAGCAAAAGGCCAAAGAGTTCAAAGGTAGCCCATGTCCCCCAGAGTGGGTGGACTATGTCACACACACTCCCTCTGTGCCTATGGCAAACACTATGTCACACACACTCCCTCTGTGCCTATGGCAGACACTATGTCACACACACTCCCTCCGTGCCTATGGCAGACATCAGTAACCAATCACGGTAGCTGGTCGCTGCTAAGACTGTCCGTGACCTCAGAAAACGTTCCAGCTCGGGACTCCCGGGAGCTGTCACCCATCCTTCAGACTTGACTCCTACAGAAATTCTGCCATCCTTGGCCTGGTTTCCCCAATTAGTTGGGGACACCATCCTAAGTATTTTTAGTTGTATTCTCTGCTCTCCCTCCTGCCACCTCTCCTCAGGTTCCAGTTCTCTTTTCTTAAGCCACCCTCTAGACCCTTCTCTTTTTGTGGCTCTCCATGGTCGAAAAAACCTTGCCCAAGAGGCACCGTCATCGTTACAGGTGACATTCAGTATAGGTACACCTCAGAGATATTGCAGGTTTGGTTCTAGACCATCACAATAAAGCAAATATAGAAATGAAGCAAGTCACACAAATTTTTTGGTTTCCCAGTGCATATAAAAATTGTTTGCACTATTCTGCAGTCTATTAAGTGTGCAATAGCATGTCTAAAAATATACATACTTTAATTTAAAAATACTTTATTGCTAAAAAATGCTGACAATCATCCAAGTCTTCAGTGAGTCTTGATCTTTTTTGCTGGTGGATGGTCTTGTCTCAATGTTGGTGACTGCTGACTGATGTTGGTTGTTGCTGAAGTTTGGGGTGGCATTGACAATTTTTAAAAATAAGACAACAATGAAGTTTGCTGCATTAATGAATTCCTCCTTTCAGGAAAGATTTCTCAGTAGCATGCGATGCAGTTTGATAGCATTTTACCCACAGTAGAACTTCTTTCAAAATCGGAGTCAATTCTGTCCAACTCTGCCACAGCTTTATCAACTAAGTTGATGTGATACTCTAAATCCTTTGCTGTCATTTCAACAATGTTCACAGCGTCTTCACCAGGAGTAGATTCCATCTCAAGAAACCACTTCCCTTGCTCATCCAAAAGAAGTAGTTCTTCAGCCATTCAAGTTGTATAATGAGATTGCAGCAAGTCAGTTACACCTTTGGGCTTCATTTCTAACTGTAATTCTATTGCTATTTCCACCACATCTGCGGTGACTTCCTCCACAGTCATCCATGAGAATCGGAATCAACTTCTTTCAAACTCCTGTTGATGTTGATATTTTGACCTCCTCCCATGAATCATGAACATTCTTAATGGCACCTAGACAGGTGATTCCTTTCCAGAAGGTTTGAATTTACTTTGCCCAGATCCATCAGAGGACTCACTGTCTGTGGCAGCTATATTGCCTTAGGAAATGATCTTTTTCTTTTCTTTTCCTTTTTCTTTCTTTCTTTTTCTTTTTTCTTTTTTTTTTTTTTTTGATACAGGGTCTTGCTTGATCGCCCGGGCTAGAATGCAGTGGACTCATCACAGCTCACTGCAACCTTGAACTCCTTAGACTCAAGTGATACTCCTGCCTCAGCCTTCGAATAACTGACACTGCAGGCTACAGGCATGCACCACCAGGCCCAGCTAATCAGTCTTTCTTTCTTTCTTTCTTTCTTTCTTTCTTTCTTTCTTTCTTTCTTTCTTTCTTTCTTTCTTTCTTTCTTCCTTCCTTCCTTCCTTCCTTCCTTCCTTCCTTCCTTCCTTCCTCCCTCCCTCCCTCCCTCCCTCCCTCCCTCCCTCCCTCCCTCCCTCCCTTCCTTCCTTCCTTCCTTCCTTCCTTCCTTCCTTCCTTCCTTCCTTCCTTTCTTTTTGTAGATATGGGTCTCACTCTTGCTAAGGCTGGTCTGGAACTCCTGGCCTCAAGCAATCCTTATGCCTCGGCTTCCCAGAGTGCTAGGATTATAGGCGTGAGCCATTGTTCCCAGTCTGAAATGTATTTCTTAAATAATAAGACTTGAAAGTTGAAATGACTCCTTGATCCATGGGCTGCAGAGTGGATGTTATGTTAGCAAGAATAAAAAAAAAAAACATTAATTTCCTTGTATATCTTCATCAGAGCTTTTGGGCAACTAGTTGCACTGTCAAAGAGCAGTAATACTTTGAAAGGAATCTTTTTTCTGAGCAGAAGATCTCAATAGTAGGCTTAAAATATTAAATAAATCATGCTGTAAACAGATGTGGTTATCATCCAGGCTTTATTGTTCCATGGATAAAGCACAGGCAGAGTAGATTTCGTGTAATTCTTAAGGGTCCTAGGGTTTTCAGAATAGTAAATGAGCACTGGCTTCAACTTAAAGTCACCAGTGGCATTAGCCCCTAACAAGAGAATTAACCTTTCCTTTGAAACTTTGAGGCCAAGCATTGATTTTTGTTCTCTAGCTACAAAATTCCTGGGTGGCATTTTTTCCCAATATAAGGCTATTTCGTCTACATGAAAAACCTATTATTTTGTATAGCACTTTCATCAATGATCTTAGCTAGATCTTCTGGACAACTCACTGTAGCTTCTACATCTGTACTTGCTGCTTCACCTCGTACTTTTATGCAATGGAAATGGCTTCTTTCCTTAAACCTCAGGAACCTCCTCGGCTAGCTTCCAACTTTCCTTCTGCAGCTTCCTCACCTCTCTCAGTCTCATAGAATTAAAGAGAGTGAGGGCCTTGCTCTGGATTAGGCTTTGGCTTAAGGGAATGCTGTTGCCGGTTTAATCTATCCAGACCACTCAAAGTTTCTCCATATCAGCAATAAAGCTGTTTTCCTTTCCTATCATTCCTGTGTTCACTGGAGAAGCACCTTTAATTTCTTTTGAGAACTTTTTCTTTGCATTCACAACCTGGCTAACTGTTTAGCACAACTGACCTAGTTTATGGCCCATGTTGGCTTTCAACGTGCCTTCATCACTGAGCTTAATCATTTCTGGCTTTTGATTTAAAGTGAGAGACGTGTGACTCTTCTTTTCACTTGAACACTTAGAGGCCATTGTAATTTGGCCTAACTTTAATACTGTTGCATCTCAGGAAATAGGGGGCCCCAAGGTGAGGGAGAGAGATCAGAGAACAGCAGGTTGGAGAACGGAACGGTCAAAACACATGCAACATTTATCACTTAAATTCTCCATCTTATGCAGAAGTCCTCAAACTTTTTAAACAGGGGGCCAGTCGCTGGTCCCTCAGACCGTTGGAGGGCCGTTGGAGAGTGCGGGGTACATTCCACACATGCTCACTGTGGGCCCGGGACAAGTCGGCTGCTAAGCAGGACAGGCGGTGGTGGCAAAATCACCCAGCGGGCCGGGTAAATTTCCTCGGCGGGCGCCTATGGCCAGCAGGCAGTAGTTTGAGGACCCCTGCAGGCACCATCGATAGCACCCCGAAAACAATTACAATAGTCACATGAAAGATCACTGATCACAGATCACCATAACACACGTACTAACAATGAAAAGTTGGAAATTTTGTGAGAATTACCAAAATGTGACACAGAGACATGAAATGAGCACATACATAGGAAAAAATGGCACCAATAGACTTGCTTGAGGCAGGGTTGCCACAAACCTTCAATTTGCTAACAAAGAAAGAACAGGCACTGTCTGAGAAGCACGACAAAGTGAAACGCCATCAAACAAGGTCTGCCTGTATATTTAGCCACTGGTTCAGCCCAGGTGTTGATCAACCGGAATGGCAGCCTGCCGAGCCAGTGTGAAGACAGCCCCGCGCACGGAGCACGTTGCCTTGGAGAAGCATGGCAGGCGGCCAG
Source organism: Microcebus murinus (assembly GCF_040939455.1). NCBI lineage: Eukaryota > Metazoa > Chordata > Mammalia > Primates > Cheirogaleidae > Microcebus > Microcebus murinus. The sequence goes on from NC_134112.1 coordinate 22,407,429, forward strand.
AGGGCTGGCATTTCCAGGCAGCGTCTGAAAGATATGCTGACTTGTATACTCGATAACAACAGAACTGTCTGTAATCCTCAAAGGACTTTTGAATTAGTGTGACTGCTCCAGCCGGATTTATGGTCTCCGTCATGCTGACGGTGCCCGGGCACATTCCTTGTCCTTATGAATGGTGCGTACAAGGGTGTCCTCGCTCCGATCATGAGGACGCCTTGGTCCTCGCCCCTCCCCCACCTCAACCCTCTGCTAAAGATTCTTCTCTTTGGCCCATTTTTAATATTAAAACATACCCAGAAAAAGGAGTGATTATTTGGAGGCCTGTGCAGTTCCCTCTCAGCATGTAAGGTCAAAAAGGGACATTCTTTATCGCTGTCATTTGGAAAGAAAAATATTAATAAAGGAAAAGTCTCCATCTACCAGGTGAATGATGATGTGCCTCTTGAGTGAAATGTGGATTTCTTAGAACTGTTTCCCAGTGTGCATTCCATGGCTCTTTTGCCTGCATTTAATCCCCTGGTTTGATTCCAAGACACCCCCACCAGACCTACTGAATGGAAACCTTTAGCTAGCAGGACCAGGAACCTAATTTTTTAGCTAAAGTTTGCAAACCTGGAGCTTAGGAGCCTTCGGCCATTCTGCCCAAAGCTTTGGCCTTCCCTCGAACTGATTTCTTAACTATGAAGGTTTGGAAATTCAAAACACTAGCCTGTCTTTGTCACTTTGATAGCAGAATTTCATCACAAATAAAACAGATATCACATATAGAAATAAACACTGGCCTGAAAAATCGCTGAATACAAGGCCAGTTGCTGGTTCCAGCCCTGGAGGACAAATGATTCGTCTGTTTCTATGCCATTCGATCCGGTCAACATCGATTATTCCTGTGGATAGAGGGAGAATCAAGGAGAGATGATACCATAGAAAAGATAATCCAGAATGTTTTACACTGAGCTCTGGAACACATTCAGGGCCACAGACTTGGAGACTTGGTCTTGCTTGGTCCTTGGCCTTGGCACCAATTCAGACTCTTTTACAAACCCCACAGACAGGAAGGAGGCCCTGGTGTGGTAGAGTAGGTGGTCTCTATGACAGCAGTGAGTCCTGTGCCTCTGAAGTCTTTTCAGGTGTTTTTTTTTTTTTTTTGGTAGTTATTAGGATTAAAATGCCAGTCTCCAAATGACCTTCAGTTGACGTTATATATTCCCAGATGGGAATGTGTGTTTTGAAGCATTTGTTTCTTTGTTTTGAGAAAGAGTCTCACTCTGTTGCCCCAGCTAGAGTGTGGTGGCATCATCATAGCTCACTACAACCTCAAACTCCTGGGCTCAAGCCATCCTCCTGCCTCAGCCTCCCGAGTAGCTGGAAATACAGGCGCATGTCACTACATCCGGCTAGTTTTCTATTGTTTGTAGAGACAGCATCTTGCTCTTGCTCAAGCTGGTCTTGAGCTCCTTCCTGGCCTCAAGCGATTCTCCCGCCTAGGCCTTCCAGAGTGCTAGGATTATAGGCCTGAGCCACCGCACCCAGCCTGTCTTGCTGTTTTATTTTGGGAATCAGGCTCGCTAGCGAAGTTAGAAGACTATGGACTTTGAGCTCAGACAAACTGAGTTCAAATTCAGACTTTAATGGTTAACAACTGGAGACCTGGATCAAGTGACTTTTCTTCTCTGAGCTTCAGATTTCTCCTATTTTAAATGGGCATAATACTTCTAATCGCATAGAGTTCCTAAGAGGATTTGATGAAATAATGTACATGGAAGCACCAAACGCAGTTCCTGGCATGCAGAATACCCTTAGCAAATGCTACTGTCCTTCCACTTAAGAAGCTGGGTAAATTTCCAAAGCTTAGCATTATCTCTGCCAGCCAAAGTAAGTTAATCATTGACCAACGAAACCAGGTCACAGACCATCTAGGAAACAACAACAGGGTTGTCGTTTGGCTCAGTGTTTTCAAGCAGACTTTGGAATTTTATGACAAGCACATTTGATGGCCATTAAAAAACCAATTAACACCACAAAATAGGAAGGGCGTTATCTCAGAAGAAAGAACATCTGACAACATGGGCACTCACACCGCATTTGTCCTTGTTTTTCTCACTGGCTACAGATCAGACCAGATTGGACCTGATCCTGTGGGAGCCACTGCTCTAGAAGCCACACCAAGTCTCAGGCCATAGAGCGCTTGTGAGGTGTCAGGGCCCTATAACAACCTTTCATGGAACCAGCGCGAGAAGTGCCACAAGTCCCTGGCAGGCCTGCATCCCTGCACGGCCCAGAGGTCAGACATCTGTGTGACAGGCACAGCAACAGCCATGAGTTGCAACTGCCCTTTGCCAGACTCCTCCAGTCACATGCAGGGCTGGGTCCTCTTTCTATGTCACATGTCAAAGAACTAAGACATAAAGGGGTTAAATGGCTTTTCTAATTCACATTGATTCAGCAGTGAAGACAGAAGGAGAAAGCATATCGTAAAACTGGGCCTCGTGTTCAAAGATCCGAGGGGAATCTACCCAGCCACTTATGCAGGCAGGACACATACAGCAACTATAAATCTGCCAGCATCAATCTGGATGGCAAAAGTGGCATGAATGCCTTTTTTTATTCTCAAGAAACTATGTCTTCCCTAAGCCAATTATTTAAAGAAAAGTTCACATGTGATTTTTTTTAGATAGAAACATGAATATTTAGAGACTATAACAAATTTTTAAAAGCTAATAAAATCACAAACATCACAAAATCAAAAAAATATATATTATATGTGTTTTAATTAATTGCCTGACACACTTCTATACTTACACATGAGAGAGACTGGGCATTACTGATGTCAGAAAAGTCACATTTAAATTAGGGAGTTCTAGCCCGGGTGAGATGGCTCATGCCTATAATCCTAGCACTTTCAGAGGCTGAGGTGGGAGGATCACTTGAGGCCAGAAGTTCAAGACCAGCCTGAGCAATAGCAAGACCCTGTCTCTACAAAAAATAAAAAATTAGCTGAGTGTGGTGGTGTGCACCTGTAGTTCCAGATACTCGGGAAGCTAAGGCAAGATGATCGCTTGAGCCCAGGAGTTTGAGGTTGCTGTGAGCTATCATGACACCACTGCACTATAGCCTGGGCGAAAGAGCAAGACACTGCCTCAAAAAAATTAATTAATGAATTAAAACAAATAAATTAAGCAGTTCTAGTGTCTTTTAAGGAGTGAAATAGAGAAAGGGGTAAATCCAGAGGAGGAAACTGAGGCCCAGACAGGAAAAGTGACTTGACCAGCAAAAATTGGATTCTGGTTCTTGTCCTACCAAAGGTGCGTTGTGAGCTGGGAGCACATCTCAACCTTACTGTCTCAATCTAATGTTTATACCATTGTGCTTCACATTCTAAGGACTGCTGTCACCAACATGTTTGCTCAAATGCAAAGTAAAATGCTTCAAATTTATGCAAAGAAAGATTTCACAGTCAGTCAAATTACTGTAGGCCAAGCTGGTACATTTGGGAGTGACAGAGTTTTCTGCTGCTGGTGTCTATCTTTCAAGAATCAATTGAGCATGGCAGGTAGAGATGAGAGACAAGTTTTACCTTCTCAAAAATGTCCCTCCCCCATCAGCGTGTGCCAGGGCCTGCAATTCCCACCATCTGTCTGTTCTTTGGGTTAAGAGAGTGCTTTCATTCATTTGTTCATCCATGCCCTTACCCAACAGTTATTACCTGAACCCCTGCTATGTGCCAGGCAGGTGCCAGGTATACAGTGGCACAGTGCCCTCGTGAAATGTGCAGTCTACTGGGGACATTAAACAGTTACGAGATGTTTGCACTTTCTGGTAATATCTACAAAAGAAGAGAGGATAGCAGGAGGGCTAAATTGTGGGGAGGGAGTGAAGGGTGAGGAGGAGTTAATGGAGTGCTGAATCAAGGGGGAGATTTTCTGGGCAGTGGCAACAGCACTGGCCCTAGGCCAAGGCTGAGGGCATTGAGGAGCGAGTTCCAGGAATTGTCCTTGAGGCCGAAGCAAAGCATGTGAGAAGGTAAGCTGTGAGAAATAAATTGGAGACTTTACCAACGTTGGTATCTCCAGAAAGTAACTTTACAATGTAATAATGTTGCCTTAAATATGACAAATGCAGCCACTGGATAAGGCGGCATGAATGAATGTATCAAGCTGGCTAGTCTCAGTGGGGGAGTGACAAAGGACAGAGGTGTTCTTTATACTTCTAAAAAGACACATTCAGAAGGCAGAAGGCAGAAGGTGAAGGTAAGGTCTGGAAGGGACATTGGGTAGGAGCTCCGTCCACCTCGTGGGCCAAGGCATGGGGTAGAGACTGGAACGAGGTCGGGGGAAAGACTAGTGGGAATCAGCTTTACCTGCTGACATGGCAGAGTCACCTCCTGGACTAAAGCTGCCTAATCAGTCACACACTCCACTGGCCCCAGTTCTGAAATGGAATTACAGCCATGGCGTCTAGGAGCTGAAGCGCCCAGGGAGATAGAATAATCCAAGTTGCTTATTTCACAGATTACAATGCTGTGGCCTAATTCAGGGGGAGCAAGAGCCTACCGCTGCCCGTGGTAAGCTCCAAAACATTGCCTGACTCCACGCACCATACACCTTGGCATCGACCCCAAGCTCCTCCACGTAGTCAGAATCAGCTCGCAAGGGCAACTGAGTCACGTGTGGTCAGACAGTAAGTGCCCAAGAAACACTTGCTGAAATAAGTGACTTCTCTGCATCAGAGTTGGCTTTAGTTTCTATTCAAATTTACACAGATTGAAGACCGAACCAGACAACTACAGTCTCACACTCACATGAACTTGTGATTCAACATTCTTCTAAGAAATTGCCATTTTGCCAGTTTAAAACAGTATTTTAGATTGAGAATATTTAAGAAAATGAAATACACAAAACGCATCATCTGAAATAAGTTTCTTCTTTAATTTAATAAACTATAGGGAAAAAATTGAAGCTAAGTAAAGGGGCAAATAACAGATTATTTCATTTCCAAGAGAGATTATATTTAAAAAAAACAACCTAAAATCAGTATGTTTAGTGTTGAAACCACAGAGATGATAGCTAACAACTGGATGGTAGTAATTAGTAAAATTTTGGCTCTGAATGTGTCTTTTTAGAAGTATAAAGAACACCAGAATGTATTAACATATAGTGTGTGCATGTGTGTGTGCACATACATGCATGTGCCTGTGCTCCTGACACACATGAGCACAGTGCTGTTTCCATGGCAACGGGGGGGGGGGGAGTGTGTCTTGAAGCCGTGAAGCAATCTTCTTATATTCAGACACATTTATAAAGACCCATGTACTGAAAGCTGCAGGGAGATATTTTATTCTAGAATCCTTTGAGATGAGTCAGGCTATCATCTCGGCCGCCCCAGTCATTCTTATGTGCTGGACCCATCTGCCACCTCCAGACTAAGCTTTAGATACCTTTTTTCACACATGGCACCATGTCCCCAAATCCAGCCTAGCAACAACCCCAGTTGCTGCTATCATCTACTATATCCCGTGGAGTTTCTCAAACCTGGCAGCAGGATAGGACAAAGATCTCATTGTCATTGCTCCTGAAAGCAAACACATAGGCTCTTTTCTTATTAAAGTTTTATCACTAAATTCTATGTGTGTGTGTGTGTGTGTGTGTGTGTACAGTAGTACAAGTAGAGGGAGGGGAAGGGAGACATATAATAGGTATAAAATTTAGAAATGTGAGAAATTTGACTATACATCCAAGTTTCTTATAGTAGTGGTCCTTGGTCTATAATGTCTGACTTCCTTTTGTGATGGCTAAAAAATAAGGATGCCCTAGCTGGGTGTGATGGAGCACACCTGTGTCCCAGCTACTCAGGAGCCTGAGGCAGGAGGATCACTTCAGCCTGGAAGTTCAAGTCCACCCTGGGCAACATACCATTTAAAAAAAATAAAGGAGACTTGGTTTTCAGACATCCATTTTTATCCCTAGACATGGGGTTCACAAACCTTTCCCTTTCTTCTGATTCCATTTTTACGTGTAGACAAAATTCAATATAATAATAAATATCCCTTTTGCCTTAAGTGAGCAAGTTAATTTCTAAGAGGATGCTCAGCCAGGGGTAATCCCATCTGAGCTTTTCCTCAAAGACATATAATATGATTTCTAACAATGACTCTTTATTGAACGTTTATTATTTCTAATAATTCTCACAAATAATTATGCTGTTTACTTATTTCATTTTCTTACCTTTTAGTAGCTAGCACTTCCAGAAATAGTGGTCCTGATTAATAAGAATGCCTCCACTGTTTAAACATATTTGAAAAGGATAAACGTAGGCATTTCTACCTACTACCGTGGTAGTTTTCTCATAGGAAACGTTCATCGCATGCTTTCTTCACCAGGAGTCTGATATTGGCTGCACAATTTCCCACCAGACAGCAGGATGGAATAGATCTTCTAAGTGAGCTCCTTATACTCACAACTTAATCCAGTATCAGAGTTTAAGAGTAAGCTCCATCGAGGAGAATGTTCACTTAACTAAGACCATCAAGCTTGTAGTAGAGCAGAAAGCAAGATCTTCATTCGGCTGTGAGCAGTAATGACGGTGTGCACCTCAATAAAGAACAACGTCAGGTTGAGTGAAAAGACTGCACGCTGGGTAGGCAGAGGTGAATGAGACATAGCAGAGTGCAGGCACGTAGGAGTCAGTCAGGCAATATTGATGCTCATCTCCTGCCCACACTCCCCCATGAGAAAAGACCTAAGGATGATCCCCTTCATATATATATATATATATGTGTGTGTGTGTGTGTGTGTGTGTGTGTGTGTGTGTGTATATATGTATACATATATATATATATATTTTTTTTTTTTTAAGACAGGGTCTCACCCTGGCTAGAGTGCAGTGGCATCATCATAGCTCACTGCAACCTTGAACTCTCGGGCTCAAGCGATCCCCCTGCCTCAGCCTCCCAAAGCACTGGGATTACAGACGCGAGCCACTGCACCCAGCTTGCCCTCAGTCTTAACAGCAAGACACTTCCTGAGCCACATAGAGAGGGTAAAAATCTCCAAGCCAAGGGTGATTGCCTTCCTCACTATGTATATAATTCGTCTTCCTCTCATGAGACAAGGATGTTAATCACATTCATCTGGCTGCTTTGTTTTCTGAATTAATATCTTGCAGATGAAGTCTGTAAGACAAAAACCAATTTCCTTAGGATTCTCATAATCACGAGGTGTCCACAGTCATAGGGAACAGGAATAGTTAAATAATACATGCATTATTTTGCTTCCTTTTCGCTCTTTATGTGCATTTCCCAATGGAGTGAAGAAAACAGAGTTCAGCTCGGAAAACAAAGAAGCAATGGTTCCTAAAATCCCGTTGCTCTGTGAACTGTACTCGTAGCACAGTCATGGGGCAAAGTCAGAAGTGATGTGGCTTTGCTAGTGAGGCTTGCTCCATTTGCACGAACACATTGAACTCAATGAAATTAGGAATAAAAACAAGAAATGTATTATCCTTTCTGGTTTCCTCTTTGTCATGCTTTCTGTTGGGTATTTATAGTTCTTTCCTAGCTAGCACTGTGTTTCAGTATTTTAAATCACCACTCATGAGTTCCTCTGTCCTGTTCCTCTACTAGGAAAACAGCTTTCTTAACACCAGTTGTCAGCTGATTTAACGGTTCAGAAGCCCTGCAGTGCGGCTCTATGTTCGAAATACACACAGAATCTGACCACTTCTCACAGCTGCTCTGCCACCGCCCGGCCTGAGCCAGCATTATCTCTTATCAGGATGGCTGCAGTGGCCTCTGACCCAGCCTCCCTGCCTCCACCCTTTCCCTATTGAGGTCCATTGTCAAAGCAGCAGCCAGAGCGGTCATTTAAACACAGAAATCAGAACAGGCCATCCCTCTGCTCGGAGCCCTGCCAGGGCCTCCATTTCCCCCAGAGTCGAGGTCTTTACAATGGCTTCAGAGGCCCTTGTGACTTGGCTCCCACTGCACTGCAGCCACATCTGCTGCCGATCTCACTGTGCTGACCTCCTTGCCTTCTTGTTGTCCTTCCAGCACACTGGACATCGCCTGTTCCCTCTGCCTGTGATGCTCTTCCCTATAGAAGGACATGGTCACCTCCCTCCCTTCCTTCCATTCTTGAGTTTGAATGCCACCTTCTCAGTGAGACCTCCCCTGACCACTTCATTTCAAAGTGTGCCCTGTCTACCCCATGCCAGCACTCCTCGTCCCTGTTACGTGCCATAAGTTTCCTTGTCCCCGTAGAGCTTTATCACTTTCTAACACGCCACATTGTTTCCTTGCTCATTGTCTGCCTGCTCCCGTGGAATGGAATCTCCAGGGCAGCAGAGAGCTTTGTCTGTTCGCTGATGAACCCTAAACACAAAACAGAACCTGACACGGAGAGGGCACTCTGGACACATCGAAGTATTTGTTGAAGGAACGAATGCTTCCGAAATGTCTAGAGCTATTCCTGGCACACAGAAAGCTCTTAATACCTATTGAGTCTCTCTCCCTGGGGATGAACAGGACGAAGTGTCAAAGCAGGGGGGGGGGCCCAGCAGAACAGCACAGTGATTCAGAAGAATCAGAAGGTCAGCCTCAGCTTGTTTGGGGTCTTGGCTCTGCCACGTCCCACTGGCATGACCTGGGCCACTTACTTCATGTCTGAGCCTCAGTTTTCTCATCTGCAAATTGAGGATGATGAGTACCTCCCTTATCAGGTGGTTATGAGAATTAAATGTGATGATTTGGATGATAGGTCTGGTAAATGCTCCATAAACTTGAGCTATTATGATGATGAGATCTTATTCTTTTCCCTCTCTTTTCAGGGAAATAACTTCCACGCTCTTTCTTACCACTTAGGATTACTGCAATGCAAAAAAAAAAAAAAATAGACAACACCATACGTGAAAAGCACTTTGTGCACCACACACCACTGCACAGATGCTGGGGGCTATGATGATTATGATTCTTCTGGGTCGCCGGTGATTCCTGGCACCAACCACGCCGCATGTGGCAGCGGTGCTCAGTGGACACTATTGACTGATTACTCTGGGAAGTCTGTGGGCAGGTGTGGAACAGTCTTTTAAGTTCTGAGAAAGAAAATTGCACTGGCTCTGATCAATAGCTAGCCTCTTCCCCATGGCATAGCAGAGGCAGGAGGAGGGCCACGGCTGTATTTCAAAGCCTCCCTCCTTCTCTTCCCTCTGTCTCCCACGCTGCCAGGCCTTTGCTCGCAGTGAAAGCACAACCCGATTGCTGCAAGTGAAATTTGCAATCTGCCCTATCGGATGGTTTCTGCACACGGGCTGTTACTGTGTTCAAAGCATTAAACTGTTGACAAGTGGATTATTTACAGAGCTTCTCTCTTCCTAGAGCCGCTGATAAATGACAACTCAGCCTCTTCGCCCTAATGCACACTTTCTCTCTTACTTTCCACCGAGACTCTTTGTTTGCCGGCAGCACCTGGCTCTGCTGGGTACTTACCTCACCTGCCACAATTCTCTCCGATCCCTAAGAGAAATAATAGCTCGCAACTCCGTGCCAGAGATGAAATAAGATTGCTGCTCAAAGCTAGCAACCTTTCTCTGAAGTGGTGTCACACCTAGGCAGAAAAATAAACGTGCTATTTCTTCTTGGATGATGAGAAGTCAGTCTTTCAGGCAGACTTTTGACACAGGAAGGATCAAGGTGTAACCGCTTTTCAGTAATTCTTGCAGAGAAAACAGCACCTAATTGAGCAAAGGGAGAAAGGAGCCAGCTGCCGCTTTCATGATTATTTAAACACCCATCTCCAGTCAAAACCGCTTCATTGTTTCATTACAAGTGAAATTTGATTGCTGCTACATTTTTCTACTGGCCTCCCCTCTATGCAAATTGGAGAGAAGAAAGAAATTCATAAGGCACTGGAACCCATTTGGTTTCTAAATGTACTGTTTGCATATAGACATCAGCAGCCTGAAAAAATCCTAGCAAGGAATGTCAAACTGACAACACTGTCTGTTTTCCCATTGTTCTCTCTGAAAATATCATTTTTAACATGTTCACAAAGGCAAGCCAGACTCTGTTTTATCGGAGTTTTAGTAAAAGACAAGTGGCGTGGTGGTTCAATTGTGTGCATTGGACACTAACGAAAACAATATCTGGGAGGGCTGAGTTTATAAAAGATTAAAAGAATTCATCAACTTGAAAAAAAATTGTTTTAACTCTCTCTGCTGACAGTCAATGTTTGTGCTGGGGGCTGAGTATTATGCAATATTAATAATTTGTACGGCAGCTTATAGTTTTCGAAACATTTCTGCCTTAGGAACGTCGTGTGACACTCCCAAGGACCCTGTGAGGAAGGCAAGGGCAGTTCTCTAATCCTCATTCTACGGATGAGAAAGCCGGATCACAGAAAGATGGGGACTTTTTATTGTCATAGAACATGCCCCACTCCTGGGCATTCACGTTATAATGCAGATTCCTTCTCATCCTTCAAAGATGCCCAAAGAAAGCATCTCCCCTTTTCTATAGCATTTCCTGTTCCCCTCCGCCCCGTCCCCTGCCACCACTGCGGCAGAAAAAATTTGTTTATTTATTTAACCAGTATCAGTGAGAAACCATTACGTATGTCATGGGAGGCGATGTAGCAATGTCAAGGTCATCATGGTTCCTGTGGCAAGGAGCTTGAGGTCTGTCTAGTGATATATAATATCTAACTATTGGGGTCCTTGTTGGGGGCAAGAAATAGCTCCCCTCTGTCCTGACCAAGTTCTCAATTTACTGAAAAATAAGTCAAAAAGCATCCGGCAGATGGTGCCCAAAATATACCATCTTTGATTACTGACAAAGGTGGAGCAGGGGGATGGCCAACTAGGTTGCTACGGGAAACCCAAATCGGGCCACGCCCTGGTCACCGGCAGACAGGGCTGGCCTGGGCAGGTCTCCCCATAGGGCCAAGGGTGGGCAGGCACACAGAGGACCATCTTCCTGGCAGGGGATGTGCTCGAGAAGACAGGGCAGTAGCCAAGCAGTGCACATCAGCCACTATCCCAGGTCACCACTCAGACAAATCCCACCGAGGGGGAGTGAAGCCACCAGGATGGGTAAGAGTGTCTGAGGGGAAAATCTCCCTTCGGGGGAAGCAAAGAAGAGGAAGGTGGCCCCCTCTAACATGAACCCAAATCGAGCTCACTCTGTGGCCTCAAACTCAGAACCCCAAGATGGGGAGGTGCATGCACTCCCCATGGAGCTAGCTGGGGCCCTCTGCGTGGGGTCCCCACTCCGTGACAGCCCCTATGCCTGCTGACAGTGTCTCTTCTGCTTCCCTCCAGAATGTGGGACTCCTGACAGCAGGGACTGTTCCTCCACCAGCGTCCAGTGTGGGTCCGAGGAAGGACGACACCCCATAGGTGGTTGTTTTTATTTTTGAGACAAGAGTCTCACTCACTTGGTCACCCTGGGTAGTAGAGTGCAGTGGTGTCATCCTAGCTCACTGCAACCTCAAACTCCTGGGCTCAAGCAATCCTCCTGCCTCAGCCTCCTGAGTAGCTGGGACTACAGGCGCGTGCCATGAAGCTGGCTAATTTCTATTTTTTTAGTACAGATGGAGTCTCGCTCTTGCCCAGAGTGGTCTCGAACTCCTGAACTCAAGCAATCCTCCCACCTGGGCCTCCAAGGGTGTCAGGATTACAGGCATGAGCCATTGCGCCCGGCCCATCATTGCTCATTGAATGCACCTGTAGCATAGTGACCCATGTCTGTTCACCAGAAAACAGGGCCAGAGTCCACAGCTCTGACTCCTGGCTCCAAGTCATTTCTGCCCTGGGCTGCCTTGTGGCAGCTACGCCATGACACATAACCTGCAGCACTCCCCAGCAGACGCACCCCTCAACCAGCAAAGAGAAGGGGAGACAACGACAGACACTAAGAGTAGCTCACATGCACAAGGGCTTACTATGTGGCAGCCCCCCAGTGGTTGCACATTCATACCTCCCTGACCACCCCCTCTGAGCCAGGCACTAATGTTCCCTTGTCCTGTGGATGAGGAAACTCCTGCTTAGAGAGGTGTAGGCACTTGCCCAAGGCCACACAGCTAGTGCTGGTGCTGATTCACACCTGAGCTCTTAACCTCCAGCAGTTGTTAACAAAGGCAGAGAAACCCAATGGCCACAATTTGCTTATATAATTATCCAGGGATATTTCCTGGCCATAAGTCTTCATTATGGACTCTAGATGAGGTCATACAGAGCCACCTAGAGCTGATTGGGAAACTGTCACCAGCCTGTGACATAGAACAGACAGAAATTGAGAGTAAACATTCAATACCCTTTATGACAACTTGATATTGCTGCTATAACCAACCGTCTGACCAGTGGTCTTGCCTCACTGAACAGGATTAGAGATTGTTTAGATGACACAAACTCGCCTGATAAGTTGCAAGTGGTCTGAGCCGTGCGCTAGTATTAGTCTGCAATACAGTGGAAAATTTTAGAAACTGGTTCTTCATCACAGTTCGAGAAGCACAAAGACTGTGGTACTATTGCAGTTACCTTGGGAGTAGAGGATGGAAGAAGCAGTTTGCTACTGCCTAGCTAGGTGGCCTCAGATAACTTCCCCATTGGTGATTGTAGAGTGAGGCTTGCACCAAATTCTAAGCCCCTCCTGTACGGCGACACACCAGGAGCATTTGCTACTAAAGCAAATCATTTTTTTTTAGCATCCTCCTCTTCTATACAACAAAATTGTTCTCAGCAATAATTGTGTTATAAACAGAAATGAGCAGGATCTTCTTGATTTGTTTTTTCCTTTTTAAAAACAAATAAATTAAAAAGAATAATTTCCTTTTAGAAGAACACTTGAATGTGGCGAAATGTATCACGTATGAACTAAAATTTGCATCTGCCAAACAAAAACATCATACCTCACAGTTCACTCTCTGTTAGCTCTTTTAACTTTAAATCCAATACAAATAAAAATTTGCCAAAGTCACACAGAATCGAAGTCGCTCAAGTTTTGTGTCTCTGTCTTTCTAGCCACCGAGTTCTTGTTGTTGATTGAACCTACTGTTTACGTGTAGGAATGTGCAGGAGACACGAATCAAAGCCAGCTCCAACAGTTCCAAGCTGGTATAAACCGAGTCTGCAGGTGTCAAAGGCTGATTACATAACTGGAAATTCCCCAGTAGAACACAATATTTGTTAAAGGGTAAGTAATAAAAATGTGCTAACTTGCAGCTTACAGATCTATTGTTAAAACTCAATAGTAATTATAGCAATCGCTTGGAACTTAAGGAAACAGAAGTTTTGGGAGGGGGCTATGATATCACTAACATTGTTTAGAAATGTGGTCACATGGTGATAATAAAAAGCAGATCAACTTTTAATTTTCGTTGGGTTTTAAGAATTATTTTTAAAATAGTCTTTATAGACAGTGGACCCCCCTGATTCTTGAACCCAGGGCAGGCCTCCACACCCACACCCCGCTTTGGGTATGCTGCTGCTTCCAGTTTTAATAGCTTGTGTATTTTAGGGCTTGAAAATGACTTGGTTTCAAGGCGTTTCAGCAGCGATGCGCTTGCTCTTTTAATTCAGTCGGTTTAGTCCTGGGCCAAGGGAGGAACAAATTCCATCAACATTAATAATAGCTAACACTCACCGGGTGCATACATTGTGCCGGGCACCGTGCCCAGTGCTGTCTGTGCGTTATCTCTTCCCTTCTTCCCAATGCACCCTGTGGGAGATGCACTATTATTACCTCTGGTTTACAGATAGGGAAACTAAAGCTTAGAGAGGCCAAGCAACTTCCCCGAGGTCACACAGCTAAGTAAGTGGTAGAGGAGAGATCTGGACCCAACAGCCTGACCATGATCTTGACCTTCAAGCTCTACTGCCTTCTACTGTGCGTCCCTTCACTGCACACCCATTAAACAGAACACAGCACACCACAATAGAATAGTTACTCCGGGGGTGTCTCCTCAGCGCCAGGAACTGTAAATACGCTACAATCCTCACAGCAGCCTCAGTAGGGAGGTATTTAGGACCCCCTTTTACCTAGCAACAGCATGACATTCAGCAAGGCATTGCTTTTAGATTACAGTCAGTAAATGACTGTATTCAAACCTATGCTTTTTTTTTTTCTTTGCTTTTTCTGTTATCTTATACTTTTTGCCTAAGGCATTCGGTGCTGTATGGCACGTTGAGCCACAAATAGACAGGTGCACACACAATGTGCAAAAATCCCCATGCCTAAGAAACAAGATGCTGTCAATCTAGTAGGAAAGCTAGGTACTCACTTTCCCAGCCTGCTCTGCAGGCAGGATGGCACGGGTCAGACCCATGAGGTGTTAAAAGGAAGTCGGCTGGTGGGAGGTGGGTGGGTTTTTAGAAAACTTTTTTTCTTCTGACAAAAGGAACAACGGACCGTCTCCCATTCTTCCTTTCTTGAATACTGATGGCAATGCTGGCTCTGCAGCAGCAATCTTGTAACCACGAGGCATAAGCAAAAGGCATTTCAGAGACAGCTGCCCTAACATCACAGTGCTGCTGAACCAAGACCAATAACCACCTACCTCTGTACTTCTGTGAAAAAAATCCATATTTATTATATTTAAGCTTCTCTTAATTGGGTACTCTGTTACTTACAGCCAAATACAACTTTAATTTATACAGAAAGAATACTCTGTTTGAGTAGCCTCACTTTCCGTATACCTGAATTAAGCCTTTGATGTCTATGCCTTTTTTCCCGTCTTCTTACATAGAATACCCTGAATGTAATTTAAGATACCTGATGCTGTAGACATGACACTGCAAGTATCTTCTATACTCATGCCCCTTCTGAGGATTACCACAAGAGGGTCTTTATGAGCGGATCCCCATGCTTGGTGCCAGGTGACTGTGATTCTTTGGCCAGAACTAGGTTGACCCAAAGCACCCATCCATATGTCAGCCAGTAGCCATGAGAGCTCTGTCCAGTATGGGCACTGTACTGATAGATATTGACCAGCACGCCTGTAAGAGAGAAGTTGAGGGATACACGGAGAAGACATAAGACAAGACAAGTCAAGGATAAGCAGAAACTAAGAAATAGAGAGAAGGAAAGTCAAACAGTTATGTGATAACAGAAGGAGGATCTTAGCTATGACACAGCCACTGAGGTAGGAAGCCACCAGTGATGGCTACTGAGGGAACAGTGAGATGGCCAGCCCCTTATCCTAGACCTTCTAGAGATAAGCTAAGGTTCTTTGGAGCCACAACAGCTGTTGTGATTCCTGGTTGATCATTAACCTTGCTCTAGCTGGTGAATGTCATTGAGCTTACCTCCCAAGACACACTTACAATGGCCCCAAAAGATCACATTAGTCCTAGGAGTCTGAAAGAGCTTAACCAACACGTTGGCAACCCAAGCTCATCATTCATTCCCATCATTGGTCCTAGTGACAGGCTGCACACACATCTGTGAAGCCCTGAGAGTACAGGCAGGGTGCCTGTGGGCCATATGTGGCCCAAATACATGTCTTATCTAGCCTACGTGGTATTGTGCAGCTGGCTGCCTTTTGATGGGTGTGTGCTCTTTAATTTGTCACAGTCCCCACCTCACCTCTCTCTACTCCTAATACCTGCCCTACTTTGTACATTTACATTATCTACTTGTAGGCACTTGAGCTGCAGCCTCAGGCAGAGTGTTGCAGAGGTGGCTATGTATGATGCTGAGGTATTCCACATGGCAGGACAGGAAGCTACTGCTCTCCCCAGAATCTGCCTCATTCCTAAGGGATATAGCATTGCGAGAGAAAGAGAGAGAGTGGGGGAGAGAGGGAGAGCACTGGTTGCTACCCCTGCAGACCACAGCGCTGCTATCTTCGGTCGCTTCCTCATCAACCTGCCTCTCCACTGCAGAGTGTCTGCTGCTCATTACTCCTGTCCCCACCTCTAACCACATCCAGCTCCACTTATCACCGCAGCTTTCTCTCTCCAGGCTTTCTGCTGCTTTTTATTATGCCTGTCTTGCTGGGTGTTCGAGTGGTTGACCTTTGTGGTCAGAGCTAATTAGTGGGTACTTTCCCTTCTGCTCAGCAAACCATGAATCTCAGCACAGTGTGGTCTCTGGGATAGTGGCTTTGGTTAGCAGCGTTTGCGAGCCAGGTCCTCAGGGGGTGTGCTTTGCCGTCAATCAGGTCTATTTCTATTTTCCAAAAGACTTTTGAGTCCAGAGGGATGCCAGCAGCCCGAGGGATCCAGAAAACCGGGCTAGTGCCGAGGTGTGGCTTGTCCAATACTGAAAACAGCAGCCTGTGGGAACAGTGAAGGGAGAGACCACTGCGGACTGGTGTCTGAGGAGGTCAGCAAGTTTTCCTTGCTGAATGGGTTAAAACAGACAAAGAAAGGATTGCAAGGGACATCTGAAACCTCAGAGGAGGAAGCCTGAGTACAAGGTGAGCAATGCCGCTGGGCATGGTGTACACACATAGGAGTGTGTGTGTGTGTGCGTGTGCATGCACATGAGCACGTGTGTGTACAAGGATTAGCACTGGGACCTGTACATAATAAAGTCAGGAAGGAAAAAATTATGCATGTCTTCACAGCTAGATGAACAAATTTGGAATCATTGCAGCAGGCAGTTGAGAGCTAAGAGATTGGGGCCCAGGTACCTGTCTCGGTGATGACATAAAGGCAAAGGTAAAGAGAGAGGAAATCACCCTAGGACATTTGGAAGGCATAATCAACAAGTCAGGATGATTGGCTCAATTCGAAGGGCTGAATGGAGGGAGTAGTCGATATTGATGCCAAAGCTTTGAGCTCAGGGGCATACTGGCACCAACCATAGAATGGAAAGTTCGAGGGAGCTGAAAGAAGGTCATGAATTCTAGAAGCGACATTTCATCTTCAGAAAGAGACCTTCCCTCCTCATCCATTTATACGGCTGCCTATGTGGTTAGCAGAACAGACCTGCCTCTGGCGTGCAGTGGGGAAGCCAGAAGCACAAGGACCAGCTTCTCTTTTACCTGCATTCCTGGGTTTCTTAGCTAACAGGACAAGACCAGAAGCTTACACTAGACATTGAATGGCTTCTGGGTCTTTCACTGAGGCCTGTGGCCAGAACGAGACTAACTAGCGTGTAAACTAGTTAGTCCAAGAGAAGAGCTCAGAAAATCATGCTCATTATTTGCGTGACTTCAGAACAATGCTCACATCCTTTTGCTGTCAAGTAGGTACCAACCGAATTTGGCACTGTCAGCGTTTTGGCAGGTAGCCAAAATGTTAAATGGAAACTGATCCTTCACAGGAAAAAAAAAAAGGAAAGGGAAAAAGATCTTTCTACCCCACATTCCTTGCCATAAAGCTCATTCCAGCCTCTGAAAAACCAGAGACCACATCCCTGTCCTTTACAATTCAAATGACTTTAAATACAGCACCCCCCCCCCCAACAACATCAAGTTGGGAGGCCCTAGTAAAGGCAATTGTTCTGAGGCTGTTCAAACTCTGCTAGGAGTTTGGGAACCTTTCTGCACTCCAAGCAACTAAATGGGGGCTGTCCTGGCAGGCAGTCTCAGGGCCAACTGGACTTTGATTTTCACAACACAATCATGCACTTGAGTCTCAAACTGGCTATGGACTTTAGAGCAGGGTCTATATAATTTTTAAATGCTAGCATGTAACCCTCACTATCACCCTTACCATGATGGGTTCATTTAGGGACATTTGGCTTTTCTCTGCTTCCAGGCATTCTGGAAATCTTAATCTGCATCCACATGACATTACAGCATAGTGAGCAGTTCTTCGGCGTATAGGTTTTATGCAAGTGGAACTGTGCCAGAGTACCACCAGCTATGCTTCTCCTAGCTGCTCTGATCCTGGGAAAATTAACTAACCTCTCTAAGCCTCAGTTTCCTTATCAGTAAAATGGGAATAATAATACCTAGTTCAGAGTGTTGTTGTGATGAATAAATTATATATAAAAGCTGTATCAGTTGTCTACTGCTGCACAGCAAACTACCCTAAAATGTAGTGGCTTAGAGAATAATCATGTTTATTGTTAATAAGTTAACAATTAGTGTTAATGGTTAATGTTTAATTATCTCACAGTTTTTGAGGATCAGGAATTGAGGAGCAGCTTAGCTAGGTGGTTCTGGTCCAGGGCCTTACCAGGTTCACAGAAGTCAGGCAGGGCTGCAGTCATCTGAAGGCTAGACCGGGGCTGGAGGATCCATTTCTAAGGTTGCTCACTCACACGGCTGACATGCTGGTGCCGATTCTGGGCAGGAGGCCTCAGTTCCTCTCCACATGGGCCCCTCCACAGGATTGTTAGAGTGTCATTGGAGCATGGTGACTGGCTTCTCCCAGAGCAATCGGTCTGAGAGACCAAGGCAGAAGTTGCAATGCCTTCTGTGGCATGGCCTCAGAAGTTACACATTGCCACTTCCACTGTGCCCTATTGGCCATACAGGTCAGCCCTGATTCAGTATGGGAGGGGACCGCACGAGGCACGAATACCAGGAAGCAAGGACCAGTGTGGCTGTCGTGGATGCTGGCAACCACAGGGCTTGCGCAGTACTTAACTAAATGGTAGCTGCTAATAGGGTTATTATCTGCTTATTATCACACACACACACACACACACACACACACACACACACACACACACACACAGATACACACGCGGGACCTCATTCCTTTTCTTTGGTTCTAAAATGGCCAGCATTGCTTTTCTGTTCTCAGATCTACTGGGCCACCAGTCCCATGGCAATGTCAGAAAGGACAGCACCCTATGACCTCGTAAGGGTGAGTCAAATAACTTGAAGATGTATCCCGAAACCTTGGCCTCCTCTCCTTTCCTCCTGCACAGGACGAGAAGCCCTACCTGCAGCTTCCTGGTTCCCTGGTGCTCTGAGTGCTGCAGGCAGCCGGGCGTGCAGGACACAGGCAGTCGCTGCTGCAGGAAGAGATGCTGACTTGCAGTTGGTGGCCCGGCAGCTGGGCAGAGAGCAGTGACCCAGGTCACCCCTGTGGCACCACGGGAAACATGACGGATATGGAAATGTGCCCTCATGGGGGCACCTAAAGGAGGCTGTCATGTCTCAGGCAGTCTGACACCTGGTTAATTGCAAGCCGCTGTCATGGTAGCTTCCCCTACACCGTCACAGCAGATGCTGCAGCTTTGATGAAACTTGCCTGGTGATAAGATGGCTGAGGACACCTCAGTGGCAGAAGTCGCCAGTTGCTTCCCAATGTCATTTCTCCCCTTATTCCACAGAACAGACTCCTAAATAGTGCCTGTAAACAAGGCACTGAGAATAAAATCTACATTTACCAGACTCTTTTTTTTTTAAGGTTTTTTTGTTTGTTTGTTTTTTGACACAGGATCTTGCTCTGTCATACAGGCCAGAGTGCAGTGGTGTTGCAATAGCTCACAGCAGCCTCAAACTTCTGGGCTAAAGCGATCCTCCTGCCTCGGCCTCCCAGAATGCTAGGATCCTCCTGCCTCAGCCTCCTGAGTAGTTGGGACTACAGGCTAAGTTTTAATTTTTTTTCTATTTTTAGTAGAGATGGGGTCTCACTCTTGCTCAGGCTAGTCTGAAACTCCTGGCCTCAAGCCATCCTCCTGCCTTGGCCTCCCAGAGTGCTAGGATTATAGGTGTGTGCCACCGTGCCCCAACCAAACTCTTTTGACAAAGTTCTGGCTACTGTGACATAAGTGGAGGTGGTATGTGCAACTTCTGGAGAGGGGGGCATGCCTCTCTTCTCCTCTTGCTCATTCCTGCTGGCTGGAACATTGAAGTAATGACTGGAGCTCCAGGAGCCATTTTGGTGCCCTTGGGAATGGAAGCCATTTGTGGAAGAGCAAAAAGTAGAAGAAATTTTGGTCCCTGAAACCATAGAAATTCATTCCAACCCTGGCCTACTGCCTTTAGATTTCATGAACATGAGAAAGAAATAGATTTTTAATTTTTCAAAGCCCCTCTTACTTTGTTTTCTTTCTGTTGCTTTATAACAAACTTAATGCCTGCTACACAACTTCCTATTGCAATGGCTATCATTCCAATTCCAGCACATGATCTGCCTCCAGGGCATGCATTTAGCAGAGACATGAAAGTCTGACCCCAGTAGAAAGAAGAGAAACCATCATTTATAGTTTTCTGCAACATGCAAGGCCCTGTGAGGGACTAAGATGAGTGGGGCTCATCTTGCGAAGCTTAACTATCAAATTTACATGGAGGAAGTCAGACAGCTGTGTGCAGTGCGTTGTCAGTTTCTCCTCCATTTTGGATTCCCCGTTGCCACCACTTTTTCCATACATTTGTTCATTCATTCCTTCAACAAATATTTATGAAGAACTTGCACATGCACTGGCTGGGTGCATCGTGCTATGCGCTGGAATCACAATGACATACTAAGACTGATGTAGTGAGTGTCCTGGTGAAGTTGACAGCATACAGCGATATTGTGTTGTATAGTTAAACTTTGGGTCCCTGTGCCTTTAAAAAAATAAAATTGTAATAGCATTATTTCTTATTTCAAAGATGACATGCATTCAATAAGAGTAAATAATCACATATAATTCAGGAACAACTATTTTTAACATTTTGGTGTTTTTATACTTTTTTAAAAAACACTGGGATTGGCCGGGCGCTGTGGCTCACGCCTGTAATCCTAGCTCTTGGGAGGCCGAGGCGGGCGGATTGCTCAAGGTCAGGAGTTCAAAACCAGCCTGAGCAAGAGCGAGACCCCGTCTCTACTATAAATAGAAAGAAATTAATTGGCCAACTGATATATATATATAAAAAAAATTAGCCGGGCATGGTGGCGCATGCCTGTAGTCCCAGCTACTCGGGAGGCTGAGGCAGAAGGATCACTCAAGCCCAGGAGTTTGAGGTTGCTGTGAGCTAGGCTGATGCCACGGCACTCACTCTAGCCTGGACAACAAAGTGAGACTCTGTCTCAAAAAACAAACAAACAAAAAAAAAACACTGGGATTATTTCGTTTTCAGACCTGCTTTTTCACTTAATATCCCATTGTGAACATTTTACCCTAACATATTCCCGCAACAATATTTTTAGAGAAAATCACGTATGCCATTAAATGGAGCTAATGTAATTTATCCAACCCCTTATTGTGGGACAGATAGGCAGGTCTTAGTTTTCACTATTATAAACAGCTGCTATAATGAATATGGACATAAACATTTTATATATTTATGATTTTTCCTTGGAATACATTCTTAAATATGGAATTCCTAGGTTAAAAATTTGTGTAAAATTCTAAGAGTTTTGGTACAAATCTAAGTTAACTTTCAATAGTTAGACAAATTTAGTCTCCCTCCAGCAAACCAAGAGTTTCCCTGAATGGTTCTTTTGTAATATGAAGACTTTGACAGGACTCCCATAACTAGATGAATCACTTACATCTCTGCATGAATCATTTTTCCGGCTGCTTCCCTTCCCAGAGGAAAGAGCAGGGCTCCCAGCGAGGCGAGAGTCTGGCAAAGGGCACAGGAGACCAGCCCTAGCAAAAGGCCTGCTCCGAGGGTAGACCTGCCCAACTCCTGCAGAATGTTCTAGCTGATGAAGGTGCACGTGACATTCCCGCCTCATGCAGAATGCTCAGATTCAAGCTCCAGGTCCCGCCAGCGGCAGTTAGATCTAGAGAAGATGATGCTATCTCTGCTTCTCCAACTTCGCCTTCTCACCCTTTTCCTCCTCTCCCTCATTCTTTGTCATCTATTATTTTCCAAAATGAAAATAGCTCTACTGGCTTTTCTGTTTATATCTTTCCAGGCAAGAAATACGGATCTACATCACCATTTGAATGGCTACTCATTACAGTGTCTCCAATTCTTGAATTTTTCGCTAGTGTGCATCTGAGCACTTGTATCTTTGCGTGCTTGTCCAGTGGCCTCTTTAGGATAAATTTCTTAAGGAGGAATTGGGTCAAAGTGAATGCAAACCACCAGCCTGCCCTGCAGGAGGGTGGTACCAACTTCCTTCAAGAGGGAGGGTCCTGGTGCGAGCAGGCATGGGGATTTCTACTTCTTCCTTCCTTGTTAGCTGAGAGAGGCAAGTCACTTTCCAGACATCCCCACCACCCAATCAACTCTTAAAACCCTTCCTTCCTTCCTCAGATTAAAAAAAAGAAGAACTATTTGCTGTCCTAGCCAGGAGTCCCATACCTTCTGTTACAAAGGGGTAAAATTAAAGGTTTTGTTTTGAAAACAAAACAAAAATCTCTGAAACCCAGTTCTGCTCAGTCATCATATGTTAAAAGGCTCGTGTGTGTGTGTGTGTGTGTGTGTGTGTGTGTTTGGTCTACATGGTATTTTCATACATAGGCACACACACATTCGATTATGTAGGGAAGGATGTGTGTCTAGGGGATATACACACGTGTATCATACCTGTACATGTGTACATAAATGTATATCTACATTGCATATATGACTGAAAACTTAGAGCAGAAAAATATAACCCCTTTTCAATGCCTAGATTGATATTTCCTATAGAAGTAATGAATATATCTTTTTCCCCATGTTTACAAATACTAATGAATGGTAAATATTTATAGTCCCTGATTTTCACAGCCATTGCTGATCTATATCTGGCATTTTTTTGTTACAAGCTTGTATCCTAAAATGGGAACGGGCAACGGCTGTGGGCAGGGGTGGTGGGGAGCCCACAGGGCTTTTTACAGTTTATCAGAAGGTGAATACTGGCAGCTGACTTCCACATTAGATCCACCTCCAAACCTCCCTCACCCCCAATAAAAACCACCCCTCTGAATACAGAGACTTGGTTACTCCCGTCATTGACTTGGTATCTACAGAAAAGCTGTAAAGCGGTTTTGATTTTTTTTTTTTTTTCAATGTAGCTTCTTTACATTTCTTAAGGAAAGGAGCCATGCAGGGCTCAAGCTGGGATGATGAAGCTGTAATCAGAGCATCTGGTCTCTCTGCTTCCAGCAAGGCTGGGCACTTCCCAACAATATGTTCCCTGAGGTTTTCTGGGTTAGAGTCAAGCCCCTGGGATACTGTCTCACAGCTAAGTAGATCATGCAATTAGGCAGAGGAGAGCATGTTCTCTCTTCACCGCCCCCCTCCTTCAATGTAGTTGCATCTGCAGTTTGTGTCGATTCTAATGAGGCTAGTTAGAAGTCAAGCCCTCCTGCCTTCCAGCTAAATGTTAACAAGGAGGTAAGGTGGGAAGTTCATATTATTTTAATTTTTAAACACATACAACATTTTCAGAAATGCAAATTAAACTGTAGCGGAATCCCTACCATCCCTAATATTTCACCAGATTCGGAGTTTCAAACATTAGCTGAAAAGAGCAATTGATCAGGAAACCCATGCGGCCCCGGCTCCCGTGCCAACCAGCTGTGGGGGTGTGGGCAGCTCTCTTCACTCCGGGCTCCTCTGCCAATGGTGATAATGACACACGCGCTTCCCCTCTAACTCCTAGATTTGCCACTTTAAGAACCGATTGAAGTAACGTGAAAGCATTTTGGAAATATACAATGCTAAGTAGTCATTACTGCTGTCATGGTTTATTTTAGTTGCTTGAGAAGACATAGAAAGGAGGGGAAAGACTGATTTTATTCAGCTAGCTGCTCCCATTGTCCTCTCCTACAAGACACAAAGCTAATTCTTCCCTCCCCACTCGGGCCAATCTGCACTTGAGTCCTCCCTGGTCTCGCCTCTGCCTCCAAAGGCCTCGGGGAAGGAGACTCTCTGCTACCCAGGCAACTCAGTCCAGAGTTGGAAAATCCTCATTATCTGCAAGTTCCTTCAGTGTCCACCCTCAGCCCCTTGTGCTGCCAAGTGAACTAATTGCCTTTGATTCTTTCATCTTGGAGGAGATAAGAATGGGCTCCTTCACCCTGGCCTGACCTTTAAGGCTTTCGAGACTTTTCCTCTGCTGCTCCCTTTTCTTCTCCCCCATTCTGTAGAGGAAAAAGGCAAGAACTCACTTCACATCCAGTTAAGAGCAATGTCAATTTTACCGCAGCTCTAAAGGGAATGTTGCAAGAACCTAGGACTCAGAAGGAGGTGGAGGACAGGCTTTTAGAGAGGGGGACTATTTAAATCTTGCTAAGCACAATGGCCCCGCCTGGAGTTGATCAAAGCGTCCCCATCTGCTGCCCAGGAAAGAATGGCCCAGGGAAAGCAGAGAGAAGAAAAACAATGTTTCCCAGCAATAGCTACAGAGCCCTAGGACTCCAGCTCTCATGGCTCGGCTCCTGTCACTCACTGGCCAAGACGGTGGCGGGGTCTGGCAACATTCTGTTTTCCAGAATCTTCTTTTGAAAGACTTGAGAATGCTCTGAAGGTACTCAGCAAATAAGGCACAGGGGCATATATTATCATCACCATCTGTATTTCACGGAAAGAAAATACAGATATATTGTCCTTCCCTTTTGCATCTGTCTGCACCTACACAATGGCCTCTTTATCAAAGCCGGGGAGTTTTTCAGTGCTGCTAAACTAAGGTATTGAAATAAGTTCCAGCACTGTGATTGATTTCTACAGAGAGGCTTTCTCATTGTTCACTTGCCAGTGCAAAGCCACCACTTTTCCTAAGGCAGATCCCTTTGAGTTTGAGTAGACTGCGGTCACTCAGGAGGCAGGGATGGGACACTGCCACCCTTATGTTGACTCCCGCCTAAGGCAGGGAAGGGGCTTCTACGGATCAGAATCCCACCGGCCTTGGTTGCTGCAGTAGCAGTGCATTTCCCCGTAGTGGTCGTGTGCTGGGGTTTTGGAGCACAGCACACC
The DNA here is from genome assembly GCF_040939455.1 of Microcebus murinus. Classification (NCBI taxonomy): domain Eukaryota; kingdom Metazoa; phylum Chordata; class Mammalia; order Primates; family Cheirogaleidae; genus Microcebus; species Microcebus murinus. Next base: position 22,432,163 of record NC_134112.1, read on the forward strand.
TTCAGCTCTGTCAGCGCTTTGACTGTGGGTCTTGGCATCAGATCCGGGGGCAAGGCCTGCCCCTGACATTAGCTGGGGTCAAGGCGAGAAGAGTATAGCTGGAAGCCCCTCCATCCACACCTCCCCACAAAGGCTGCCCTCAGCCACCACTCAGACCAGTCGGGGAGCATGTTCTAGAATAGGGGTGGAGGCATGGGCTCCAGGTAGGTACATCCTCTTGGCCCCATGGTCCCTTTGCTCCATGCAGGGGGATGTACCGTGGCTCGAATGAAGGTGTTCTCCCAAATTCATGTTGAAATGTAATCCCCAGTGTAATAGTACTAAGTGTGGCCTTTGGGAGGTGATTAAGTCATGAGGGCTCTGCCCTCTTGAATGGGATCAGTGTCCTTATGAAAGGGCTTGAGGTTGAAGAAAGCACCTCTAGCCCTTCCATCCTTTCTGCCATGTGAAGACACGGTGGCCCTCCCCTCTGGAGGACGCAGTGACAGGGTGCCATCTTGGAAGCCGACAGCAGCCCCTACCAGACAACAGTCCTGCTGGCACCTTGATCTTGGACTTCCAGCCTCTAGAACTGTGGGAAATAAATTTCTATTGTTTATAAATCACCCAGTCTGCAGTATGTTATTATAGCTGCACAAATGGACTAAGACAGGGGCATAAGCGGAGGAAGGCCAGGGTATGGTCCTCTAAAGCTCAAGCCTAAATGCTTTCGCTTGCTAGCAATAGGCAGGTTGCTCGAGCTATCGCTGCCTCAAAGTCACCATCTGTAAAATGGGAATAACAGTAATACCTCATGGGCTGTTGTGAACACCAAATGAGATAATTCATGCAAAGCACGGAGGTCAGTGATGGCTCAGAGTAAGCGTTCATAAATGACAGCCATGCCTGTTCTTATTACATACCTAGGGAATCTGAGTTCCAGGCAGGGAACTACTCACCCAGCAACTGCATCCAGTCCCATTTAAACACCCTTGCTGCTATGCAATTGCCACACCGCAGTAAACAGCTTTCTAGACTAGCACTGTCCAATAGAAATTTGATGTAAGTCAATATGTAATTTAAAATTTTCTAGTAGATACATTAAAAAAAGAAGGAACAGGCGAAATCAATTTTATAGTGTATCTTATTAACTCAATATAGCTAAGATATTATCCTTTTGACATGTAATCAATATATAAACTATTATTGAGATATTTTATATTTTTTTTGTACTAAGGCTTCAAAATCCAGTGTTTATTTTATGCTTACAGTACATCTCAACTTGGACTAGCCACGTTTCATAAGCCCAGTAGCCACACAGGGCTCGTGGCCACCATGTTGCACATCTGGATCCTTGACACCCAACGTGTCGTGCTGACTGGCTGCATCTGCACCAATACACCAGATCTACTGAGGCAGAACCCAGCCCAGGTGATGTGTATACACGTTAGAGTTTGAACAGCACCGCGCTGATACTATCCACAGAACTCAGAGTTTGTAGAAAGCAGGAAGGAACTTTCCTCTATCGCTGTTCATTCTTTGTGCCTCTTTTGAGACACTATAAAAATAGAGAGCTATAAAAATATAATGCCTGCAACCGACTCCCGAGGTTCAGAGTTAATTGGTTTAGGGGAGTACCTGGGCAATAAGGCTTAAGATGCTACACAGGTGGCTCCAGCATGTACCCTGGGTGGAGAACCACAGGCCGACCTACCACCCAGCACTGTGGCCTCACTCAGTGCTGCCACCTGGCAGGGGAAACACACCTAAAGTAACATCCTTGGGGGCTTTGAAGTAACTCGAGTTGGGCAGCACAACTCATGTATGCAGCTAAATCTCTGTAAAATTGTGCAAATAGTCTTCATTGTCTCACAAGCTCCCAGAAATGAATGTCATATGTGAAAATAATATCCCTTTGGGAAAATAAGGCAGTCTTCATTTGGCAGGTGCTGTCCATTCCTGGCTGCTCTTTGCTAGCTCAGGTAATTCTCCTTAGGAAATACGAGGAAAACATAAGGATTTAATTAATTGTCCTAATAAAAGTCCTCATGTTCAACATGTTAGTATCATTTGTCCTTTCCAGAAAAGAGTTAAATTCTGCAGGCATTTATTGAGTCTCTACTGTATTCCAGACCTAAAGGGGCTGCAAAGATGCTACAGTGTAACAGACCCCACCTCGCCAGTTTGTCAGGACCCAGCAAGGGTCTGGCATCCAGGAGAGTCGAGTCCTATCCGTGCTTCAGTTTCTCAATCCGTAAAAACTAAGAAACAATAGAATATCTTTATTACCAGTACTCAGGGTATCTGAGGGATTTCAAGCGTCATCGCTTCTCAACATTATAGTTAGCATTTTTTAACCTTAACAAGTAATCTCGACGTATAAATTTAACTTCCTAAAGTCACCCAGATTCTTCTTGCAAAGGAAGCTTTCTGGATGAGGCATACATATAATTTTAAATCGTTGAGGGAACTTGATCATTTTTTCCCCTACCGTTTTGAAATACTGTAGATGCAACATCATAATGAAATGGTCAGAGATATGCAAATTTTTAACTTATGCAAATCCTGAATGCTGGAAAGGAAGACTTTTTGGTATTCTATTTCTTTTCCAGAATGTGTGTGGGTGGGTGGGTGGGCGGGGGTGGGTATGCACATGAGCACGTGCTTGCATTTTTTTGTTTCCTAAAAAAGGAGCAGGAAAAGACAAGGGAAGAGAGCGAAGCGGAGGGGCACAGAATCCCAGGCTGCCGCCTGGCTGGTCACAGCAGGAACACCGGCACCTCTCTCTCCCACTGCACCCAGCATTAGCACTGTTCCATGGCAAGTGGAACTCAGGGAATGTATTTCTGCAAAAAAGTTTTGTGTTAAATCGAAGCAGACAGTCAAAAAGACAGTGAAAGAGGCAGCAGGAGATGTAAGCAGAGAAGTAGGAGGAAAGATGGCTTTGAAAGGCTGCCTTGAGGGAAAACGCGGAGACTGGCGAGAGGAGGAAATCCACTGTCAGAGGCCACCTGCCCCGCCGGCTGGTGAGGAGCCAGGTTTTCTCCAGGTGTGAACTGCACTGCCCCAGCCGTCTGCCCAAAGAACAAATAAGTCCCATTTTAAGAGCCAATCGGTTTGACAGCACATTGCCGTTCTGTTTTGTCGGGTTGAGTCTTAGCGTGGCCACCTTGACGAGCAGTTTCACAGACTTCAGGCTGCCTGCTCCAAAAGCACCTCCCCCCGTGGCACCCATGGCCGGGAGCTGGCTGCTAATACGGCGCCCCTGAACCCTTTGCACGCTCCCTCTGCACCCCACCCCTCTGTCACCCCCACGTGCAGCCAGGTGTCAGGGGCTTGGCAGGCGCCTCTCTGGCTCTGGCTTGCATCCTCCTCCACCATGGACCTGCTGCCCACGCATCCTTCTGAACGTGCAGACAGCCATTTGGCCCATGAGACTCTAAATGTCAGCCTGCCATCGCCTGTCTCTCGTTGCTTGTCACCCCGAGGGGCAGAGCTCATCTGAAGTAGACAGTGAGCATCATCGTGGCAGGTAAAACGGATACTTGGAGCCAAAGGGTGTGATTAAAAGGCCCAACGCCGTCCTCTCCCCAGCTCTGGGCACTGGCCCTGCTGAGCCCATCTCCCTGGCAGATTCCCTTTGTGCTCCTGCGACACGTAGGAAAGAATAATAGCATGTTTCCCCAAGTAGCTTCCTTGTGAAAAGATAATATGTCAAGCGAGCGGGAGAGGGATGGAGGGGCAGGAGGGAAACTTTGCAGCTGATGCTGGCTCTAGCTGTTTCCCCATTTTTGGATACTGCAGAGGTACATGAATTCCTCGCACGGCTCTGCGGAATGGTGGGTGAGCAGCTGGGACAGGGAGCGAGGGAGCTGGGGCCAGGCGGTGATTCAGACACAGAGCTGGCTAGGCCAGTGTGTTTTATGAGAAGGTAGCAGAAAAGGAAAGTGGAAAGGGGATGACTAATAAGGAAGTAATTGTGAGACAGAACCTGTCTGGGTTTGGAAGCCAGAGTGACAGCCCCAGGTGGGAGAGCGAGCAAGGCTGTGATTAGGATTGGTGAACACAGAAGTGCTGCGTCACTCCCCAAGAGCCCCGACTGTCTCCATCTCAAGCCTCGAGCAAGTGGCCCAGCATCGGAGTGGACCACACAGGAACAAAGTGCTTTAGACACGCACACCATTTACACTGCCAGAGACCCACAGGGAAGGCCTACGGATAATGAGATGAATTCAAAAATGGAAGAATCAAGAGATTATTTTTTTAAAAAAAAATACAGCAACATAGCAGAACATGTAGACAATTGAAGAAGACAGTCCACAGTATTCCACCTCCCTAATGGAGGTATTGTCATTTCACTTGTTTTCCTAGCCTTGCCCACACATATGCATTTTTACAAATTTTTCAGTGTACCTAGAATTTCATACTTGCTTTTTTTATTTGTTTATACATCAAAAATATTTCTTCATGTTATTTCATACTCTTCATAATCACTGATAACTACTATAACATATCCACCTAATGGACATACCAAAATTTACTGAAATATTCATTCTGTAAATAGATTACTTTCTTTTTTAAAATGCCTGTATTGAGGTATGATTGGTATGATAAACTATACAAATTTAAAGTGTACAATTTGATAAGTTTGACAAGTGCACACTTACGAAACCGTCACTGTAATCAGGATAAAAACACATCCCTCACTCCTCAAAGTTTCCTCCTCCCCCTTTGCAACCTCTCCCTCCTCTCTGGGTCATTTTTGCTTATTATTATTTTTTTTTAATTTTCATGTCTCCAATGCCTCCTTATATTCATGTGCTTATGTAGTATTCTCCACTTGAATCTGGGCTGCCCTGTGATCTGCTTTAAACTCTAGAATGTGGTGAAAGTGACACTATATTAGATTCAGGCTCAAGCTTTAGAAAGTACTAGCAGTTTATGCTTTTGTGCTCTTGAAATGTTTCTTCTTGGAACCTAGCCGCCATGCTGTGAGGAAGCTCAAGCAGTAGAGAAGACACCCTGGAGGAGAGCCAAGGCCCCTGGCTGACAGCCCTAGCTGAGCTCCCAGGCAGTGGCCAGCACCAACAGCTAGCCATTTAGGCCTTCCAGGCACCCAGTGCTCCAGCCCACACTACATGAAAAGAAGAACTATTCAGGTAACCTATAGGACCCTGAGAGATTATAAATTATCGTAGTTTAAGTCATCAAGTGTTGGTATAGTTTATTACATAATCGTCAGTAAGTAAAGTAGGATGAGAACATAAGAAATTATTGTTAGAATGGATTCTCACTCTTTGAAAGTCCCATGAAATAATAAGAAAGAGATGAGGCAGGATTTTTTTCAATTCCATGTTACTCTCCAGCTATTGACTCCCTACAGCTAAACTTCTTAACAAAGTGCTTACACTTGCTGTCTAACCTTCCTCACCTTGAGTCCACTCTCAGAGTTGGGCTTTTGATCATATTTGAAAATGCTCTTACTAGGGTCACTGGTGTATTCCCTGCTGGGTGGCCACGAGGAAGCTTATCAGCTCTCATCTTCTTATTTGACCTATCAGCTGCATTTTTTTTCTTTTAACTACTCCCTTCTTTAAATTTTCTTTTTCCTGCATGCATTGGGTAGGATAGATAATGGTTCAGCCACATATCAGAGACCTAAAGAAATAGTGGCTTGAAAAGCAAAGGATTTTAACCCACTTTCATGCAAACACTGGAGTTAGTATGTTGGTTCAGCTCCATCTACAAAAATTGTCCCAGGCCTAGGTTCTTTCTATCTTGTTACTCCACCACGCTCAGGAATCCCTCCCATCTGTCTGTATGGTCCGAGATGGCTCTCCCCACAGTTGCATTCCACCACTGGAAAGGGGAAAAATGCATAGGGGAGGACATGCTCTTCCCTTTAAGACAGTAATGTGTAGTCGCACACATTGCATTCAGATCCTGTTAGTACAAACATTGACACATGGTCAAATCAGCTGCAACAGAGGTTGGTAAATACAGTCTTTAGCTGGCTGACCATGCACCCAGCTAAAAATTCTACCACCATGGAAGAAAGGGAGAATGATGTTGGGCAACTGGTGGTCTCTGCCATGCCCACCTACAGGACTCCTTCTCATTCTCTTTCGTAAGCTTTTCCTCTACCCAGTTCTAAAATGCTGATATTGCATAGTCCTTGTCCCACCTCTCTACCTTTCTCATTCTACACACACTGTGCTCCTTGGAATTTAAAAACCTCTAGAATGTTCTTACTTTGTGTACCCCCCCCCACCATAGCTGTCCTGCCAGTCCTCCCCTCCTTACTCACAGCCCATTCCATCAGCATGTTTTTAAGGAAAAATAGATTTGTTTTTAACGTTATCTATAGCTCAACTGTAGAGCTAAGGTGTATGTGTGGGAGGAGAGAGAGGTTAGAGAGGACTTAGTGGTTTTCCAAATGTAGTTGAAATAATTTTTGTAAACATTTTTTTCTGTATTGGATTATTAGATCACTTTTTCTTTTAAACCTTTGCAAAGTATAAGAAGGTTCTATGTAGAAAAGACATATGGAGTCTGAATTCCCTAGGCATGGTTAATAATAGCCAACTTTCATACCATATAGCACTTTGTAAACCCCTTTATCTCATGTAATCTAGACAACAAATCTCTAAGGGAAGTACTACCCATATTCACTAACGAGCAAGGTGGGACTCAGATTGGGGGTCACCTGCCAGCGTCACACAGATAGCAGAGGTGAAGTTGGGACTTGAGCACGTGTGTCATGTGGGTCTGAACTGTGTTCCCACCTGGAAGCCTCCAGATGTGTTTCCTGAAGGAACCCTTGGGGCTAGACAGGTCACAAAGGGATCCGGTCAGCTGAGAGTCGGGGATGCTCATATATGGACACAGGACAAGTTCGCCTGCGGATCTGTGCTGGAGTAGACGGTGGAGAAGGTTAGTGGAGATTGTAATTAAAACCCAAGTCCTAAGTTTTGCAGGGACCCACCAGCCAGATTCTGCAAGGGGACCCCAGCCGAGCAGCTTCGGTGTGACCGATGAATGCTGATCTTCCTGTCTGAGGCTGTGTTTTGGACCTTCCCCTACCCGGGTGCTGTTGGCAACAACACCAGGTTCTTGCAAGGCTCTCTGTCAGGCTGGTGCTGGCTTTAAGGTCTCCTGGTGGTGCATTAACACCTGGGCGTGGAAGGAAATTTCCTCTGCTGGTTTGAGTTTATGCGGGTGGAGGGAAGTTACAGCCGGTCCAGAGCATGCACAGGCCTCTCCTGTGGTTCTGGCCTCCCCGGGCCTTCCTCCCACCTGTCTTGTGGCTGGAGGATGCAGGAGCTGACTGAAGGCAGGGTGGGTGCTGGGCCCAGGAGGTCGGCAAGTGCCTCCTCATGATAAGTCACCAAAGTAGCACCTGCAGTGATCTCAGACACATTTCTGGGGGCAGGAATGAGGCAGAAAAGGATCAAGGCCGTGCTCAGGCACTCCCATTACCCTTTCTTAGCAAGAGTGGTCAAAGAACAATCATGCCAGAGTTCCTTCCTCTTAATGTGGCTCAGGGGCTTCTGGAAATCATTAGTACAATTCATACAGTACATTCATACAATTCATACAACAGCATTCAAGCTTGTTGAAAGCTTATGGAAAAATCAGAAAGCAAAGAGAAAGAGAAGAACAAAATTAAAATTACCCACAATTTCACCACCAAGAAACAATAAATGTTAGTATTTTAGCATGTGTCACCCAGACTTTTCTATGTATTTAGGGACCCAATAACTTTTTTTTGTAGGTGGAATCGTACCATATGTGCTTTGGTAATCAGATTTCTTTCCACACAGTGGTGCATTATAAAATCTGTGACAACAAATGCACTTAAACAACATGACTATTAACGGTTGGATCATAGAATATCTTATGTATATACCATAATATTCTCAACTAATTCTCCATTATTGATCATTTAGATCATTTCACTTTTCCTTTTTAAATAGTGTTAGGATAAAAATCCTTGTTGCTGTAGTCTGAATGTTTGTGCCTCCTCAAATTCATGTGTTGAAATTCCAACCTCCATCGTGATGGTATTAGGAGGTGGGGCATTTAGGGGGCGATTAGGTCATGAAGGCTCAGCTCCCATGAATGGGCTTAGTGCCCTTATAAGAGAGAACCTTTGCTCTCTTCCACATTGTGAGATTGTAGCAAAAAGCCGTCTATGAGCCAGGAAGTGGGCCCTCAACAGATCAATGCAACGAATACGCTGGTGCCTTGATCTGAATATTTATTAGTTTATTTTCCTTTTAAATGGACTTTATTTTTTAGCGCAGCTTTAGGTTCACAGCAAAATTGGAAGAAAGTATAGAGAGTTCCCATATACCCTCTACCCCCACATATGCACAGCTTCCGCCATTATCAATGCCCTACACCAGAGTGGCTCATTTCTCACAGTTGATGAAGTCACACTGACACATCATTGTGACCCAAAGTCCATAGCTAAAGTTAGGGTTCACTCTTGCTGCTGAACATTCCATGGGTTTGTACAAATGTATAATGACATGTATCCACCATTATTGTATCATACGGAATATTAATAATTTCACTCTCCTAAAAATCTTGTGTGCTTTGCCTATTCATTCCTCCCTCCCCCCACCCCTGGCAACCCCTCTCCTATTTACTCTCTCCATAGCTCTGCCTTTTCCAAAATGTCACATAGTTGGAATTGTGTAGAATATGGCCCTTTCGGATTGGTTTCTTTTACTTAGTAATATGCATGTAAGTTTTGTCCATGTCTTGATAGCTCATTTCTTTTTTAGCATTGAATAATATTCCATGTCTGGATGTACCACAGTTGATTTATCTATTTACCTACTGAAGGACATCTTAGTTGCTTTCAAGTTTTGGCAAGTTACAAAAAAAAAAAGCTGCTATAAATATCCATGTGCAGGTTTTTGTGTAGATGTAAGTATTTAACCCCTTTGGGAGCATGACTGCTGGATCATATGATAAGAAGATATTTATTTTTGTAAAAATATGCCAAACTGTCTTCCACAGTGTCTGTACCATTTTGCATTCCCAGCACCAATGAATGAGAGTTCCTGTTGCACCATGTTCTTGCCAAAATTTGGTGTTGTCAGTGTTCTGGATCTCGGCCATTTTAATAGGAATATAGTGGTATCTCATTGTTTTAATTTGTATTTCCCTGATACATATGATGTGGAACATCTGTCCATACACTTATTTGCCATCTGTGTGTATCTTGTTTGGTGAGGTGTCTGTTAAAGTCTGGCCCATTTTTAAATCAGGTTTTGTTTTTTTTTATTGTTGAGTTTTAAGAGTTCTCTGTATGTTTTGTGGGTTTATTTCAATTGTTAAAATTTTTATAGTTTTAGAGAGAGGGTCTTGCTCTGTTACCCAGGCTGGAGTGCAATGGCATGATCATAGCTCACTGTAAACTTCAACTCCTGGCTCAAGCGATCCTCCTGTCTCCTCCACTTCTTGAGTAGCTAGGACTACAGGCATGCACCACCATGCCTGACTAATTGTTTAAAAGTTTTTGTAAACTTTCAAAACCGGGTCTCGCTATATTTCCCATGCTGGTCTTGAACTCCTGGCCTCAAGTAATACTCCTGCCCCTGCCTCCCAAAGTGCTAGAATTACAGGGGTGAGCCACTGCACCCAGCCCCTTATGCTTTTTGAATAGCGATCCTTTATCAGATATATCTTTTGTAAATGTTTTCTCCCAGTCTACGGCTTATCTTTTCATTCTCTTGGTAATGTCTTTTGCAGAGCAGAAAATTTTAATTTTAATAAAGTCTAGTTTATCAATTTCTCCTTTGATTGATCATGCCTTTGTGATTATATCTAAAAAGTCATCACCAAACCTAATGTCATCTAGACTTTCGCCTATGTTATCTTCTAGGAGTTTTATAGTTTTTCATTTTACATTTAGGTCTATGATCCATTTTGAGTTAATTTTTATAAAGAGTGTAAGGTCTGTGTGTAGTTTCATATCTTTGTATAAGGATGTCCAGTTGTTTCCGCACCATTTGTTGAAAGGACTATCTTTTCTCCACTGTGTTGCCTTTACTCGTTTGTCAAACATCAGTTCACTATATTTATGTGGGTCTATTTCTAAGTTCTCTATTCTGTTCTTTTGATTTGTATGTCTATTCTTTCACAGGTACTACATTCTTGAAATTACTATAGCTTTATAGTAAGTCTTCAGTTGAATAATGTCAGTCCTTCAACTTTGTTCTTCTCCTTCAATATTGTGCTTGTTCTTCTGTGTCTTCAGCCTCTCCATACAAACTTTAGAATCAGCTCGTCAGCATCAACAAAACAACTTGCTGGAATTTTAATTGGGATCACATTCAATTTATAGATCAAATTGGGAAGAACCGATGTCTTGAAGTATTGAGTCTTCCTCTCCATGAACATGGACTATCTCTCCACTTATCTAGTTCTTCTTTGATTTCTTTCATCAGAGTCTTGTATTAATATTTTTCCTCATGTAGCTCTTATACATATTTTGTTAGATTCATACCTAAGTATTTCAATTTTGGGGATGCTAGTGTGAATGGTATTGTGTTTTTAATTTCAAATTCTACTTGTCCATTGCTAATACTTAGAAAAGTGATTAACATTTATATATTAACCTTGTATCCTGCAGCCTTGCTATAATCACTTTGTTTTAGGAGGTTTTTGTTGTTGTTGTCAATGCTTTCAGGTTTTCTACATAGACAATCACGCCATCTGTAAACAAAGACAGTTTCATTTCTTTCTTCCCAATCTATATATCTTCCCCTCCCCTTTTCTTGTCTTATTGCATTAGCTAAGGACTTCCAGAACAATGTTGAAAAGGAGTGGTGAGAGAGAACATCCTTGCCTTTTTCCTGATCTTAGCAGAAAGCTTCTAGTTTCTCACCATTGGGTATGATGTTTTAGTTTCAGCTTTTACATTTAGATCTGTGCCGTAGTCTATTTTGAATTAATTTTTGTGTATGTCATGAGGTAAAAGTAATCAATTAGCTTTAAAAAATCTGTATCAGTATGACTTTGTCCACATAATGAAATGATAATTTTAGAAGAAATGAAGGATTTGAATTCATAGAGATAGATAGTAGAATGGTAGTTGCCAGAGGCTAGAGATCGGGAGAAATGGACAGGTACAGAGTTCCTCTTTGGGATGATGAAAAAGTTCTGGAAAGGGATAGTGATGATAGTCTCACATTCACGTAGCACAACAATGTAAGTGTACTTAATGCCACTAAATAGTACCCTTAAAAATGGTTAAAAATGGTAAATTTTATGTCTGTTTTGCCACCATTAAAGAAATAAATAAATAAGAAGTGAAGGAAGAAACAGAGAGAGTGCAAGAGAGAGAAAAAGCAAGGAAGGAGAAAAGGAAAGACAGTAGGCAAACCTGTGGGGATGTCCCCGCTTTCCACCACAGCAGCAAGACTTGGTGTTATAAAAATCGATTAAAAAATAAACCAGCCAGTCTTCAGCCTTAGAACTGTGAATTCTCAACTGAATAAGGAAGTGTTGCATTTTGTTTGATTTGCATATTAATGCAATGCAAATACCAGAATGGGGAAGTGAATGGGGAGGGTCGGGGAGGAAATGCCACCAGCAATAAACACTTGGTTAAAAAGTTGAACACAGTACGTCAGTGTGAAGGGCATGAAGATGACAGATGAAGAGACATAAGGTCTGATAACATTCATAGTCAGTTTATTCCAAAGATCTACGGACAGACAGAAATGTGACAACAGACAGACGGCAGCGGGCTAAGTGGGCGTAATGATGAGACACGTCTTTGTTTAAAATTCATGTGAGATTGGTGTCAGTAGGACAGTAGAGCAGATATGAAAGGCAGAGAAATGTTGGCCAGGAGAGCGCTGCCGTTGCTGTCGCCCTGCCCCACAGAAAGGGGAACGGGAGTACACACAAGTTTTCACACCATGCCAGGAACGAACCCGCTGCAAATTAACACACATCCTAAAAAACTCACACTGCAAGAACTCTTCGTTTCTGCAGACAGCTTTGTTTAAGATTAGGGTGTTATTTAGGTTTTTTTTTTTTTCCTTAAAAGAAAAACAGTGTTGTTTTTAATTGGCCAAGCAAGAACAAAGTCTTCACTGTTAGATACTTGTGGCATTGTCTTTAAATGTGATCTATCACATCTGCTGGCTCAAATTTGGGGCAGAATACCTATAAAACCCACACATTGGCTGGTTGCACTAGCCCTTCCCTCTCCTGACAACCATTTCTCACTCCTGGGCTCGACCCTACTTCTCATTCTGTCTCCCAGCCATGCAGTTTTTCTGGTGGCTCAATCTACCCAATGCTCACTAAAAACTTGGAGAAAGAGTGGGCTGTAGAGTAAAGAGTCTCAAGGGAGTTGAAGTAGAGCTTGAAGAAGAAGTGAACAGAAGAGGGCAGGAATCTCTGACATTAGTGGCAGCCCCAGCACGTCGCAGAGAAGCACTCCAAGGCCCTAGCCTGGCCCTGTGGGAGAGAGGCCATCGTCCTTCAATCATGTCTGCCATGGGGACTGGTGGCACTTAACCACCTGTTTGCAGACTAGGGCTAATCCTCTCACTAGTCTATTACCTTTCGGTCACAGTCACATCCCATTCATTTTTTTATGTTGTCCAGTTATACGCATGCTGACTATATTAGTTTCCTAAACTTGTCCTAACAAATTATCACCAACTGGGTAGCTGAAACATCAGAAATGTATTCTCTTATGGTTCTAGAGGCTGGAAGTCTGAAATGAAGATGTAGGCAGGGTTAATTCCTCCTGGGGGCTCCAAGGAAGGATATGTCCCAGAATTACCATCTGACCACCTAGGGGCACTTGCTCAAGACATCTTGGGTTCGTGTTTTCCTCAGGTCACATTCACATGGCTCAGAATAAACCTCTGAAATATTTTATAAAATTTGGGTTTTCTATCAACAAGGGGAAGGACAGTTTGGGTTTTATGGCTCATAGAACCATATATCTTCAGCAGATTTTGGGGAAGAGCTGTTTATTTATGTGCATGCATAATGGTAAACGTATGTAATATACATCCCATGTTCACTTTGGGGTGGGGTTCCAGCATTAAAATGAAGAGGAATTTGGCTCTTTAGGTCAAAAGGTGAACTTTGGGACACAAAGACAGTTTGTCCCAGCCTCTGTAAGCTGGCTGGACCTAGCTTAGGGTCTGCAATTGCTCAGAGAAAAATGTTTGTAAGGCTGGTCCTCTGTCGGGTCAGATTTGTAGGGGTCTGGGTTATAAATCAGAGTTAGGATAATTGAATCGATAGCTCCTCTTGTTAGGGAGTTTATTGCTATAGGAATTTAGTAATTTGCCATGCTGGCCAGACCCTGAACCCTCAACTCTTAGGTAACTTTCTGAGTATTTTTTTTTAACCCTTAGGGTCTTAGTTAATAAAGGGGTATCTATTTTGGTTTCTCAGATCACACTGCAAAGGACTTTTCATTCCTCAGGCTCAGCGTCTCTTATGTATATGAGAACTGAGGGCAAAGTTTTCTCTAGACTTCTGGGCTCCAGAATTCAGCTGTGCACAGTGAGAAGATAGTTTGAAAGTCCCTCTGTGTCCTGCGTCCCTGCTGGCCCCATGACAGAAATACACCGTGGCAATTCTCAGAAGTGTTCTTAGCACGTTAGTTAACATGAGAAAACACAAATGAAACTAAATATTTCTACAAATGCATACAGACCTTGTCCAGAGTTTAAATGCATGAAGATGGGCCCAGAAATTCCTTTAAGTCCCTAACAAATTCCAAACATTACTCTTCTGAGCCTCAGTCTATTCATCTGCAAAGTGGGAGATGTTAGCTTCTAGAGGAAACTTAGAGCTTCTTTCTCCTCTGAGCCCTTCTGCCCTGAGGCTGCAGTTCTGAAAGGTCAGGGTAAGGCATTCTTTAGCCATCGCTGGCAGGTGGAGCTTTCACTGGGTCTGGTTAAGTGGACAAGGGTACTGTGTCCTTACTTCTATCTGCAGAGCTGGCATTCAGGCTCCTCCTGGACTCTGGGCCCTCGGGACCACTGCACTACTCTACGTTCCTTCTCAGGCTTCACCCCTGGCTGCAGACTGTTTGCTCTGCTCTGCTTCCCTCCTTCCCTATGCAAACTTACCCAAGTAACTGTTAGGCACGTGTTAGTGGCCCAGAACAGGCTCCTGTGTGACCTTCCAAAGTAACACATGCACACCGTAACAAAGCCCTTCGGGGACAATGTCCTAGTCTAGTAAGACCTTTGCCTGTTGCCTCATGGAAGACACAGTGTGATTCCTCCAATGGGAGTATCAGTCTGGCTGCTAGGATGGACAGTGGGGAGGCAAATGATAATGCAAGGACAGTCCCCTGCTCAGTTCCAGGTGGCACCAGCCACTGGAGGGAAGACCCTTCCCCAGCCCTACAGGCTCTAGAAGTGGTCATGGCTGGTGGCCCCATCATCCCCTGGCTCCAGTGAGTATGCTCAATGTGGGGTGTATTGTTGGTTTTGACTTTGGGAAATTGCCTGGCTTCTGTAAGTCCTGTGACCTGTCCTGCCCTTGTGCAGACACTGTCTGTCACAGGTTGCCAGGCAACTCTCAGAGAAGTTATTCAAGGCCTCTCATCCTCCCCATCCTCTGTGCTATGCAGTTCCCTCCAGGGCTCCTCCAGTAGCTCCTGCGACACCGGACACCACTTCCTTCCCACCCACTCCTCCTCGACTCCCCGTCAGCCAATGGGGAAACCCAGATGCGGCTTTCTGTGAACTGAGGGCTTCAAACAACCAAAAGGTTGGACTATGCCTGCCTTGAAGACTTGATTTAATGTGCACAGGGACAATAGATTTCCAAGTCCCATAGTTTCATTTTTTGTCCATTTACTTCTCAGCCACATCCAGGCCATGGGCTCACTCCTCCATAGTGATCAATCTGATCTTGATTCTTACTGGACATTTGGGATTTAGCCATTTGTCCCTACCTTCAATAATGCTCGGTGGCATCCTTTCGTCCTGGTGAGTGAGATCCAGACCTACACTCCTACCTCTCTCCGGTATTGTTGATTTCTCCCAGACTGTTCAAATCACATAAGCACAATATCTCGCCTCACTCTCCCACCTCCTTTTGTAAAGAGATGTGGGGAAAAAATCAGTGAATACCTTGCCTGATTGATTTCTAGAAGCCCTCAACTTCATTTTTGCATATTAATCTCTGCCTTTCATGAGCAGTGTGGATTAACAACCTGAGCACAACGACTCTGACAAGCTAAATGTGGGTGGCGTCTTTTCGGAGGGCAGGTGGGAGGAGTCCCTTTCTGCCACGCTTGTCCAGGAGGGAGAAGTCTGAGTGACAGAGCACTCAGAGTGGGTGGACAGTCCCAGAGAAGGAGCTCTGCAAACCATGGTGAGCCACAAGTTGATTGTCAATAAACACAACCCAACAGTTCAGATGTCAAATGGGCAGCCAGTAGGGACCATTCTTCAGGCTTTTCCACCCAAATCCTGAACCCTGCCCTTTTATTAAGTCTTTTCTCTGTTCCAGACCCTCACCTAAGTGCCTTATACCCTTTTCTCAGTGATTCTCAAACTGGGGTCCCAGGATCTCAGAGGGACTAAGAATTCCCTTAGAGACTTTAGACATTGTGTATGTCCATTTCAATAATAATTTGAAAACACCCTTGCAAAAGTATGTTGGCCAGGTCACCTGGATGGGCACATTATAGCTATGGACTGCCCATTATTTCAGCAACTTTTTGCACTTGGGTTTCTTACCTTTTGTTGGTGTCTGGAAGTACTGTTTTAATTGTCACTGGCTGGTAAAGAAAGGACAGATGCTTTTCACTAAGTCACATAGAGAAGGGATCAGGAACCCAAATACTACAGGGGCCGACAGGGTACGTGGAGTCAGTGGCAAACTAGAAGCCCAGGCTCAGGCTAGAAGGGGCCACCATCCAGCTCCACACCCTGTGGCCTCTAGGGACTGTGGGCTCCATGGGGCTAGATTTTCTAGCTTTTCAAGAGAAGCTGGGAAGGCAGATTTTATGTGAAATTTCTTAATTCTTTTATAATAGAAACTAATTTTAATAAATTAATAATAGTATGAGAATCAAATAAAACATGTCCACAGGCTGCATACAGCCTGCAGTCCTCCAGTTCACAACCTCTAGACCAGACAAAGGTTTGGGGCGAATGGAATCATTGTGCAGCATATGGTGGGCTTGGGATGCCAAGTTCAAACCAACCACGTGCTGGCAGTCACTGGAAACTAACATTTCAAGAAGCTGAATTGATTTCAGCAAAATAACATCATCTATCACACTAATCAATTTCAATTTTGTTGAGTTGTTTTTGGTTTTTATTTATTTGTAAACTTGCCTTTGGTTTTATAGTGGTATAAGCGTATATTTGTCAACATTTAAGAAAGGTTCTAATTTATCTTCTAATTGAT
This sequence comes from Microcebus murinus, assembly GCF_040939455.1. Classification (NCBI taxonomy): domain Eukaryota; kingdom Metazoa; phylum Chordata; class Mammalia; order Primates; family Cheirogaleidae; genus Microcebus; species Microcebus murinus. Next base: position 22,448,573 of record NC_134112.1, read on the forward strand.
AAATTAAAATTGTATATATTTATGGTTCCAACATGATGTTTTGGAACATGCGTACATTGTGGAACAGCTAAATCAAGCTAATAACATATATATAACCTCCCTTACTCATGAGTTATTTGTGATCTAATTTAAACAATTCAAATCAGCAGTGGGCATCTGTTAGACATAGTTATTCCCAAGTCTGAAAAATGATGTCCTGTCTCATCTAATCTTCAGGTAAGTTCTTAGGAATATGTGTTACTGTCTCCATTTTATAGATGAGAAAACTGAGACGCAAAGAGATTCTGTGATGTGCCCAAACTCACACAGCTAATGAAAGGCAGAGCTGGCATTTGAACCCCATCAGAACTGACTCCAAAGCCGATGATTTCAACACAGGACTCGGGGATGACACCACGCCTCTCCCACCTGAGTCCCCACCCTGTTTTTCACATCTTACTGCCATGTGCCCAGCCAAATCTACACACCCCAAGAATTTAGAGGGGTGCAAGACAAGGCAGAGGGATTCCAGACCATGGGATTTGGGTCCCCAAAAGACCAGAATTCAGGAGGGCTTAGGAGGAATCTAATCTGTTCAGAACTGTTATCGATGATTTCTAAATGACAGTGGTCACCTGAGTTTTTGTGAACTGGCCTGGGAACCTAGCTACCATGTACAATCTTGTTTTTAAAAATAAATACTGTGTGAGTTCCAATAAACTTTTGGAACCAGCTCCATGTCAACTGACCTGCCTGTATGGAGAGTAGGTGTAGTTGGTGAGGAATCTGCCGAGAAGATGGCAGGCTTGTGTCCCTCATAGGCAAATAAGCTTTCTCTCTGTTCCACGTTACACACCACCTTCCTAATTTCATCTGCCACTGTAGGACCGAGTGCCTGGGGAATATGAAAGGTTTACTACAGGGGCATCAGCACACCTGGGGCAGCGGGACCTGAAAGAGGGACCTGGGTAAGGACAGAGGAAGCGGTGCACAGGAGCCCTGGGAAGGTAATACGCTGCAGTGGTCACAGTGATGGTCTGAGTCCTTGCAGCATATGGGGATTCTAATTTTCTTCGACTTTTCTACAATATCAAAACAATATGTTGCTTTTGATATAAAGAAAGATGTTTTTTGGTGAAAGAAAAAGGAGTTTATAAAAGTCCACCCCGCCGGTGGGGAGCAAGTGTTATTGCCACACACAGCCATCTGTCACATCTCCTGAAGTGTCCCACAGTGTGAGAAGACAATGGAAGCCACAGATTGGATGTAGAGTAAACCATGCACAACTGTGAGAGCCGGGGAATGTTCCAAGGCATTTGTTAAAGGTGTGGGCAGTGACACGCGTCTTTGTTTCCTCCCGGTTGGCTCACATCCAACTCTGAGCCTTTGTCCCCCCGCCCGCCCCTGTAGCCCTGGCTGTCTCAGCCTCCTCTCCTCCCTCCAGCGATTGGCATGAGAAAAGGAAGCTTAGGTGGCCCTAAAAACTGAAGGCGGGTCCTGCTCCTCCATCCACAGCGGCTGTTCCTGGGTGCACTGAGCCTTTTGCCACCTGCTGCCGCCGCCCGCGTTGATGGGACACCTTCAGAGGCACTTCTCTCCCAGCTGTCATAGTGCACTTGGCTTGGGATCCCTCCTGCCAACCTCAGCCTCTGCCTTGGGAACAGCCACAGCAATCAGGGGCTCCTCCTTCTCCCAGGCATCAACATAACTTCTCTCTGGGGCCCCAGAAAACCCAGAAAACTCCAACGCCTGCCTAGAATTGAGGCTGGATCTCTCGGCCGTCAAAGGCCCCCTGTCAGCCGGGCGCGGTGGCTCACGCCTGTAATCCTAGCACTCCGGGAGGCCGAGGCTGGAGGATCGCTTGAGCCCAGGAGTTTGAGGTTGCTGCGAGCTAGGCTGACACCACGGCACTCTAGTCGGGGCAACAGAGTGAGACTCTGTCTCAAAACAAAAAACAAAAAACAGCCCCCATGTCACATTCCTAGGCACCACATTCTGCTCCAGCCCCTCTCCATTTCAGGCAACTCCTGCCTCTTCCTAGATGAGTACAGAACCACCAAAGAAAGACCTGCAAGGGTGGTGGTCTTTTCGGCAGCCTTTGAAACAGAAAAGCTGATCATTTTCCGTGGGCCACGGGAGCACAGAAATTAAGGACACAAATGCCTGGCTCTTTTCTGTGAAGAAAAAGGAGGGAATTGGGATTTTATTATTTTGTTCAGGATCCCAAAGCATCAAAATCAATTATAAAACATGCGCTTATGTGCAAATATGTAACTAAATAAATTACTCCAACTGCAGAGTTGTATCTGGGGGTGGGGGTGGGGTGAAGGAACACTTTCTTCCAATGTTGTGCCTCTTCTATAATTTTTTAAATAATGTAAAATCTATCATCTTAACTATTTTTAAGTGTGCAGTTCAGTGGCCTTAAGTACATTCACATTGTTGTGCTACCATCACCACCATCCAGCTCCAGAAAACTTTTTTCATCTTCCCAAACTGAAACTCTGTCCCCAATAAACCGTAAGTCCCCATTCTCCCCTTCCCCCAGTCTCTGGAAACCACCATTCTATTTCTGACTTTGACTTCTCTAGGTATCTCATACAAGTGCAATCAAAAAATATTTGTCTTTTTGAGCCTGGATTATTCTATTTAATAGAAAGTCTTCGAGGTTCATCCATGTTGTAGCATGTGACAGGATTTACCTCCTTTTTAAGACTGAATAATTTCCCATCGTGTGCCCATGCCACATTTTGTTCATTCATTCATCAATCAAGAGATACTAGGGTTACTTCTGCCGTTTGGCTGTTGTGAATAATGCTGCTATGAATATGGGTGTACAAATACCTCTTTGGAGTTTCTGCCTTCAATTATTTTTATTTTCAACAACTTTTCTCATTGTACTATGTGAACATAGTGGTCATTAAGTCAGTGGTAGAGACCATAAGATAAAATTAAGGCAGCCAGACGTGGAGAAGGTTTTCATGCCCACACCTTGGCTGATGCAGCGGCTCAGCACGCTCTGCCTCTGACAGAATTTCTCAGTGGTTCACTCAGATAAATCATTAAAGAATTGCAAATAAGAACCCTGAGAAAAGATGAGGAGGACTGGGAATTTTCAGTCTGGCAAGGAGCTGGCTCAGGTACCTCCTCCCTGGCTAAGTAGTCTTGGTGGATTCCTCTTTGAAGATCAAGTGTGACTTAAATGACTCTCCAGGGTCCAGGCTTCATTCTGGCACCGTCTCACCCCACCACCCCCCGGGCAGCCTGACCTCCATCGGAGCACGAGGAAAACTCACTGAGGTGCAAATACAAGGCAGGCAAAAGATGTTAGCCATCTTTACACCGTGTCTGCCCCACCCCAAAGAAGGACATGGCTTCAGTAGAAGTCTCCAGACGTTTTTTGTTTTTTAATACCCTCTATCTTTTTCGTCAAACCAAGTTAGTAAACATTTTTAACAGTGTTAGCATTAACAAAAAATGGTTCAAGTTTGCTTTTATTTTTGTTTTTAAAGAACTAAATCAGGCATCTGAAATCTAAAGAGTGCTAATCATTCAAATACTGCCTAGGTGCTTCCCTGCAGTAGCTTTGCTTTTTACCAAACAGCCAGGGCAGCGATCTTTGGAGCCAAACGTGAATGTGGCTTTTTAACATGGGGATGCCCAGGCATAGCTAAAAAGTCAATTTAACTTGAGGACTAAATCTTTATAAACATTATTTTTATTGTAAAGCAAACATGAATGGAGAGGAAGACAAATATTTCCATTCAGGAGATTAAGAAGAAATTAAACTCAAAGGAAGCCAGTCAGGTCATGAGCCCCAGTGCCCAGGGATGTGTGTTTACTCTTATTCTATTTGTACTTCTGGGAACTTTAGGGGAAATCTTTTGAAAAGGAAATAGATGACCTTGGCCTCTCTCTCTATACCACGACTTTTCAGCTTCAGCTCTGTACTAGTAGGTGCGCTAACTGGTGAAATAAACAAACTCCAAATCTCAGTGTTATCACAACAAAGTTGTAATTTTCACTCACTTCTCAGTCCAGTGAGGATGGGGATGTGGTGTGATATGAGAGACTGCTCCATACAGTCACTCAGGGACCCAGGCTCCTTCCCTCTGTGGCTCTGCTACCCTCTAGGGTTTCAGAGTCCTCCTCCTGATCCTCTGCATCTAGCCGGCGGATGAAGGAAGGGAAAGAGTGTGGATGATCACACAGGAGGTTTAGGAGCCAGCCCTGGAAGTGGCATCCAACACTGCCACCCACATTTCACCAGCCAGGACAAATCGCATGGGAACCTAGACACCAGGGGATTGGGGATTGGGAAGTGTCGTCTAGCTGTGCCCACAGGGGGAGCGGAGCACATGGATATTGGTGGGCACTGGAAGCCTCTGTCTCAAACTCCCAACTGGCTCCTTCTTTTCGACGTTTTAAGTTCATTCTCCCTGGATAGAGAGACATGACGGCCCACTCATAAGTCCATACCAGGTTCCTGGCCAGCCTGTGGTCCCTTCATCCCAGGCTCTTGTTCTCAAAGCTGCCATGCCTCATGGGGCCAGACAGAGGCTGAGTTTTCTGCAGTAGTATGGAAAGTAGCCCCTGGGGATGGGGGACCAAGCAACCTTGTTTGAGTACCTCACAGGTCACTTTTTAAAAACAACTCCTCCAGTCCTTTTTTTTTTTTGAGACATAGTCTTGCTCTGTTGCCCAGGCTAGAGTGCTATGGTGTCAGCCTAGCTCACAGCAACCTCAAACTCCTGGGCTCAACTGATTCTCCTGCCTCAGCCTCCCAAGTAGCTGGAACAACAGACATCAAGCCAATTTATATATATTTTTGTTTGTTTGTTTGTTTAGTTGTCCAGCTAATTTCTTTCTACTTCTAGTAGAGATGGGGTCTGGCTCTTGCTCAGTCAGGATCATCTCAAACTGGGGGGTCTCAAGCGAACTCAGACTGGTGGGGTCTCAAGCCATCTCCCACCTTGGCCTCCCAGAGACTCCTCCAGTTTTTGTTGTTAACTTTCTTTCTCAGAAGGACTCACAAACTGTCCGTGAAACCAGGGAGGGTTTCACAGCCCCCCACAACCTCTCTCCTGCCCTAGAACTCCCCAAGTCTAGGCCCTACCTCCCCCTCTCAGCCCAAGCAGAAGGCTGCAGGCCTTTCACAGAAATCAGGCATCTCTGGGCTTATCCGCCCAACGGGTCTGAAGTTCCTTGTTCAGGCTAGGCAAGGGGCATCTCGTTCATCATCTGTAAGGTCCTCGGTTACACACGGAGAAGGAAATGACAGAGTGTGTGAGCACAGCAAAATCAAATGAGGTGGATGACAAGTCAGTGGCAGCGCACAGAGCAGCCTGACTGAGCCTCGGGCCACACAGTGATGGTTCCAGTGCCAGGAGGTGAGAACCAGACAGGCTTGGCATCAGGACTCCGGGGAAAGGGCAGATCCTAGAGGCGTTCCTTGGGCACCGGCAGCCAGCCTGCTGACAGGCGGAGTGTGCCAGAGTCCTTGGCAAAGCACTTCTGTTGAATCTGAAGTTGTTTGGGCTCTTTTGAAAATACCAGCGTTAATCCAAGTCTGTTACCACCACGTTTGCATTGCCTCTTCTCTCCTATGTGTTGTATTTCTTGTCACCCACACTAGTCCCAAATGGCGTACCTGCCATTTTACGTGCCAGCAACACAAATATTTTTAACCACAGTGAGGTCACATCCTAACATTATTAATAGGCCTTTTGTTCATTTTGAGTAAAAGAAAAAAAAACTCTCCAATTTTTCACCTAGTTCTTCATTAGGCTTGAATAGAAAAATAATTTAGTTTTCTCCTTTGATATTTATTAAACATCATATGCTACCACGTCTCTGAGGGTTCAAAGGATTTTGATGGAACATCCACCCCCCACTGTCCCTCCTTTGATCTTTTGCCTTTATTGTCCTCCTTCCACACTGCTTCCCCCAAAGAAAATCACCCCACGAGTCAGTCAAAATGCACAGTGGCACCTTTCTGAAATAGCCACCATGGAGTCTTGCCCTCTTGCTCCATGGCAAATCTGTCATCCAATAGCTGGTTATTTTTCTTCACCTATGTAATGAGACTTATGATCTATTACAAACTTGGTCCAAGGCCTAATTTCTGTTCATAAAGCCCTGCCATTCTTGGATGAACTGTGCTGTTAAAGGGCCAAGATTATAATGAAACACTGGCTTGACAGTTCGCCATGGTAGGACTTAGGAGATAGAAGAGACGTTGTCTGCAACAGTGAACAAAGATGTCTAGAACGCCCAGTGCCACCCTCTCTGAGCCTTTGCTGCGGTTTGCCTGCTTCCAGCCGCTATGCTGACATTCCCAAGCCTGGATCCTCACACGCACACTAAACAACTCGTCTTGAGATGCAGCCAGTGCCCTTATTTCAGATCTTCCAAAATACCACCTCTTCCAAGAAGTTCGCTGAAATTAAGTGGAAGTGAAGTAATGATCTTCCTTCCATATCCGGCTGCCTTGGAACAGTTTCCAACCTCACAGCACCAAAACTAGGGCAGCCACTTACTTCTTTCATCTCCAGATGGATCCGTGTATCTATAAATGTGTCACTGTCACACTTTCTAGAACATAAATGGCTGAAGACATCAGATAGAGCTGACCCAGAAGACATTAAAGAGTAGGGACTTTGCCTCATTAAACTTCGGGTGCTCTGTAGGGGTCAGTGCACAGTAGATATTAAATAGTCGGTGCATGAATTAATTTGATAATGAATTGGCTACTGGTTTTTCACCTGGAAAGACACTGAGGTGCTTCGTGTGGTCTTTTAGGGCATTGAAGTTTGTGCTTGTGTTTCAAAAAAGAAATCATAAAGAAAAGAAACAACTTGCACCTTAGATAAATAGTAATGAAGCCAGAAAAGCTCAGCTGCAATGAGTAGTGGCAACAATCCAGCCATCGATTGCTTAATACCTGGAAATGCATAGGGATGATGGGTTGCTGCCTCTTAGTGATTCCAGACTGCTGCTTCTCAGTCACTTACTTTAGACAAGCTAATATTTTTTTCCAACCCCAAACCACGGCGGTCAGAACCACAGAACAATATACTATAACAAGAGAGGTGTGCCACACAATACTTCTCAATGTGTGTCCCACCAGCAACAGCCCCGGGATCTATCAGTGTCAGAGTGTTTGGTGGCCGCGTGAATTTAGTCAACATCATGTTATAAATAGCCCCATCGTGGCCATGTACGATGCACTGTTGTATATTAAAGACACTGGGAAGTTGACCTGCTAAATATTATTTGACCACAGAATCCTATTTCTAAATAATATCTGTTACTTTTGCACAGAACCCACTTCAAGAAACATTGCTCTGCCCTGAAGGCCACTGATGGCCCTTTTCATGCACGTGGAGCAGGGATTTGCAACCTGCAACGTGTTTGTGCCAGAAATGGCATGCAGGCCCCTGGCTACCAATACATCTTCCCTCCTCATGAAAGGTGACCCTGACCATCTGCTGTAGGAGTGTAGACCAGAAGGACCAGAGAGTAGGAAGCTTGACAACGGCTGGCCACTCTCTAGTGGAGCTGCCAAGCCCCGGCAGGGCCTGAGTGGGCTCTGGTGCCTAGAGTCACAGCCATGCTCTGCTGGCCAGGGCTGGAGCCTCGGCCAGCCACAGGGATGGGCAGCAGCCCTGGAAGCACCTCTGACACTCACATCGGAGCAGATCGGATATTGGCACATTTCCTGCAAACACTGGATTTATGGGAATATCTGTGGTATTTGCTGTTACTTTGAAATCAGCCCACACCTATTAGACTAGATAGGGAAATGTACACAGTTTTTGCTACAAAATTCAAATAGTCTCAGGGGTTACATTACACAGGCTTCAGCCACCTGCACCAGACACCAGCGTGTGAAACAGGTTCCTTTGACCCTGAGTGCGGAAGCTCCCGCGTCTGCTCCGTGGCTGCATGTCCTCCTGGCGTGGTCAGGGGCTAGATGGTATACTTACTGATGTGCTTCCCCCTCCCTCTGCCCTTCCACCCTGTGTCCTCTCCCCACCAGTCAGCTTGACACAGTATCCTGGGAAAACATTTACAGAGTCAGTTCTTGGCTTTTGATTTCCAAAATCCTAAAGCTCGGGAGCAGTGAGAAAAACCCAGGGCACAGACGGTGGATTTGGGAGAATAGCTGATGAGGGGACAGGAAGTTTGCCCCATCCCTGGTCGCTCACCTGGACTGAAGTTTTCCAGGTGGGGAAGGAACGCAGAGGTGAAGGAATGGCAGACACCGATAGGTGGTGGGGAGGCAGACTGAGACTCAGGGATGAGGGAAGGACGTGACGGTCAGAGCGAGCAGCATATTCGGGAGATGTGTGGAAGTGGCAAGCTGGCACGGCTGTCTAAAGACTTTTCTGAGTTCTCCGTGACAGTGGCCGGATCACAGGTGCCCAAGAGCAGCACTAACCTAGTGCAAAGACAGAGCAGAAATGGAAGAGATCAGGGGTCACTCAGCAGCGAATCAACAACCACAACAGCAAACAGCAAGTGAGTTTGTTGGTTCATGTAACTATGAAGTTGGACATCCATCCCTCCAAGAGGAGGGGTGTTCAAACTGTGTAATCACACTCTTGCTCTGACTCTCCTCATTTTTCTAGATCTTCTTTCTTCTGTGTTAGCTCTAGTTTCAGGTAAGCTTTTTCCATGAAGAGGCAAAGGCAGCTCCCAGAATCTTCTTATCTTGCTATCTCAGATGGTGGGAGCACCTTCCACTTTAGTTCCATCAAAACTCCTGGGGAAGACCGGGCATGGTGGCTCACACCTGTAATCCTAGCATTCTGGGAGGCCACGGTGGATGGATTGCTCAAGGTCAGGAGTTCGAAACCAGCCTGAGCAAGACCCCATCTCTACTAAAAATAGAAAGAAATTAATTGACCAACTAAAAATATATATACAAAAAAATTAGCCGGGTATGGTGGCGCATGCCTGTAGTCCCAGCTACTCAGGAGGCTGGGGCAGTAGGATCCCTTGAGCCCAGGAGATTGAGGTGGCTGTGAGCTAGGCTGATGCCACGGCACTCACTCTAGCCTAGGCAACAAAGTGAGACTCTGTCTCAAAAAAAAAAAATAAAATAAAATAAAAAATAAAAACTCCTGGGGAAGGATTTAAATGGCTGAGCTCAGGTCACATGTCCATTTCTAAACCAATCACCATAACCAAGGGAATATGATACTCTGATTTGCCAGGCCTGATCATGTGCTCATTCTTGGCACCAGGGAGGTGACATTAGCTCTGGGGCAGCCACACTGGTGACAAGCAGGGTTGTCCCCAACCAGAGATAATGGGCAGACAAAAGTGTACATCCACTATGCTTCTCTTCGTGGCCTCACTGCAACCTCTTTCAGTGTAAGGACTGTGTCTGATTTCACTTTTAATTCCCAGTTCCTCACCCAGGGCACGGCACAGAGAAAGTGCTTCCTTACCCATTGTTGAATGAATGAATGAACAACGATCAGTATTTAGAGTTTCCAAAAGGCTTTATGAAATTGTTATCCTGAGGTCAGGATTCTTCTAGTTGTTTGTCTTACCTGGCACAGGTGTCCTTCAAATTCAGGCCCACCTTGCCTTCTGCCTCCTGCCAACCCCTGCTCAGGCCCAGCTCTGGCCTGTCCTTGGAGCTCACTCTCTGTCCTCTTTGCCTGGCCACTCCTATGTGTCCTTTGGGTCTCACCTTAAATGTCTCTTCCTCGGACACCTTTTCTCTCTCCTCAGTTAGGGTAAGTGCCCCTGCTATAGCCTCCCAGGGCACCTCTCTTTTCCCCTCCTCAAACCCATCATTTCATCGTAATGACTGATTTCATCAGGTACCCTGCTATGCCATGTGGTAAGCTCATGGACACCAGCCAATTCTCCAACACCAGCTGGGTGTCCTACAAGTCAATTCAACTCTGACACCACCCAGAGTTAGTGCAGACCCCACAGGTCCAGGGCTCAGTCCCACAAGACTACCCCCACTTCAGATGCCGATCGTAAGTCCCAGGCAACCCCTATTTCTGACTTACCAGCCATAAATAAGGGGCTCCCACAACCCCTTCCTCCTATTCGACAATTGCTAGAATGGCTTGCAGGACTCAGTTTACTTACATTTACTGATGCTGGGGCTGAAGGAACACTTCTTTGCCCTCTGAAGTTTCACTGGATATCACTGACAAGAGGCAGATGAGCAGGAGAAAAGGCATACAAATTTATTTGATCATAAATCATGTCGTGTTACACGACATGAGAGCCTTCAGAATGAAGATCCAAAGGTACAAGGGAAATCGTCCATTTTTTGTTTAGACTCAACAAAACATGGACAGCCATGTAGAAGTGTGATTGGACAAAAAGGTTATAATCTAATGCTAGTAGACTGAATGGGGCAACCCAGCAAGGATTGTCTGTCTAGATTCTTCTCATCCTCTCTGAGCAGCATTCCTTCCTTCTGGTGTGGGGCAGGACCTTCTCTGGAATGGGGCTCTTATGACCAACAGTCAAACAAGTAGGTCAGATAATTTCTTCATGGCCAGGAAGGTAGAGGGAAAGTTAGTGCAATACTTTTAGGTTTTATGGCTGGCTTTTGGGAAAAGTGTTCTGGTTTCCATGACCCGCTTTGGGGAAGAGGGATTCTAGTTTCTTTGGCTAGCCTCTGGGAGAATGGGACTGAGAGACAGGAGGGGGCAGAAGGTCAGAGGAAAACTTCTGCTTGTAAGACTGCTTCTGAGGCCTTCATTTGGGGTATAGTTTTCTGAGTCCCAACGGTGGTTTATTATTATATTAAGGATACAGATGAACAGCCAGAGGAAGAGGTACATAGGGCAAGGTCCAGAAGAGTCCCGAGTGCAAGAGCTCCTGTTCCATGGACTTGGGGTGTGCCACCCTCTCAGCATACGGGTGCATTCACCAACCCGAAAGCGCTCTGAATCTCATTGTTCAAGAGTTTTCACAGAGCTCAACTCTAGTCCCCTCCTTCCCACCTGGGAGGTTGGCAGGTGGGCTGAGAGCTCCAGCCCTCCAGTTCCTTGGCCTTTCTGGTGACCAGCCCCATCCTGAGGCTTTATCCAGTGGTCCCACTCTAAGTCACTTCATTAACATAGACTTGTGTGATGGAAAGGTGATGGAAAGTGTGATGGAAAGGGGCTCCTTGTGAATAACAAAAGATACATCTACCAGGAAATTCCAAGAGTTTGAGGAGCCCTGTGCTAGGAACCAGGGACCAAGACCAAATATATGCTACTACAGCAACACACTGACCATGTTCACAGTTGTGTTCCCCTGCCTGGCACAACACCTGGCACACAGTAGGTGCACAGTCTGTATTTGTTAAATGAATGAATGAGCCAGCAAATGAATATAGAATTTCCTTGAAGTGCAGGAGAAGCTCCCCCAAGCCTGGGGCTGCCGAGCTGAGCTCTGGCCCTGAAGCCCACTTGACTCATTAAAAACACCTCCAGCCTGTTTTCCAGAAGTGCCTCGGGTGGATTTGAAAGAGAGGTGTCTTAGGGTTAGCTTCCTGAATGGCTGTCCCAATGGCACCCCAGGGGAAGCAGCTGTCTTTGGGACAAAGGGGACAGAGGCTGCCTTGTTTCTAGGCAGGCCCAGCAGCTCTCCCTCCTGCTCCTCCTGAGAAAGGGCTTCAAGGAACTCTGTGATGGCAGCCACAGGAATCTCCCGAAAAGCAGCCTCCTAGTAAATGAGTCACTGGAAAAAGAGACCCAAACCCACCTGGAAAGCAAAGTTATATGGGATTGTACAGCCTTGACACAGAAGAGAACTGCTTCTTCCCTCTTTTTTTCCCCCCTGAGAAACAGATTTCGAGAGGTACCAGGGTAGAATGGAATCAACGCAATTCCAACTAGAGAGTCCCTGTCAGGAGGCTGGGGGATGGGAGACAAATAACCACATTAATGATTCTGTTCTGTCACTTTCCCATCTGTTATCTAAATTAAAAATAAATAAATAAATTAAAGATAGGCATATTATTTCTGTTACTGCCAAAACCAAAAAATCATGACTACTAATATAAATGAGAAACCTGGATTTTATTTCACTGATAGTAATGATCAAAGGATTATAAAAACAGGACATAACAGTATTCAAAGTATATAAAATTTGAATATATTTTCATCAAATAATGTGAAGTAAAATAAATACTAAAAACCTCAAAATTGAAAACTTTCATGTTTTTGAATATGTGTTTTTTCTAAAAACTCAAAATTTATCTTTAAAGTTAAGAGGCAAAACACAAATGATAATACACGAATGACTGTTATGGTCTGAATGTTTGCATCCCTCCAAAATTTATATATTGAAACTTAGGCCGGGTGCGGTGGCTCACACCTGTAATCCTAGCACCCTGGGAGGCCAAGGCGGGCGGATTGCTCAAGGTCAGGAGTTCAAAACCAGCCTGAGCAAGAGCAAGACCCGTCTCTACTATAATTAGAAAGAAATTAATTGGCCAACTAATATATATATAGAAAAAATTAGCCAGGCATGGTGGGGCATGCCTGTAGTCCCAGCTACTCGCGAGGCTGAGGCAGTAGGATCGCTTGAGCCCAGGAGTTTGAGGTTGCTGTGAGCTAGGCTGACGCCACGGCACTCACTCTAGCCTGGGCAACAAAGTGAGACTCTGTCTCAAAAAGAAAGAAAAAAAAAAAAAAAAGAAACGTAATCACTAAGGCAATGATATTCGAAGGTAGGGACTTTGGGAAGGGATTATGTCATGAGGGCTCCCAGGATGGGATTAATGACCTTATAAAAGAGGTATGAGAAGCTTGTGAGCCCCTTTTGCCCTTCCACCATGTGAGGACAGATAACGGGCGCCATCTATGAGGAATACTGAATCTGCTGACACCTCGATCTCGGACTTCCCAGCCTCTAGAACTGTGAGTAATAAATTTCTGTTGTTTATAAATTACCCAGTCTAACATATTTATCTTTGTTATAGCAGCCCAAATGGACAATATCGAAGGTTTAAATTGAAGTCATTTAAATAAAATCATTTTAGAAAAATAACACTATTCACGACTCTAGTATTCAATGTCCATCTAGTTGCCAATATTAAAAAAACTGTCACAATTCACGCATGTTATACCAAGACCTACATAAAAGAAAATTTTAAGTAGCATGAGTTGTTTAATATTGCAAAATGTTCCCCAGTTGCCATGTACATCTGTGTAAATTTCATGCCAATCTTTGACCACCCAAGACAGAGAACCAGGAATTGAAACTCAAAGAGAAGCGAGGCTGCCTGCCTCCACTGGGAACTGATACTTGGTTATGTAAGAATCTACTACGTTTATGCTGTTTGAGAGGAGGATTTGACAAAGTAACTGATCTGTCCTTTCTGTTTTCCTAGTACTTATGTTGTTCAAATGCTCCTCACACTCCCAGGCCATGCTTGCCCATGGGAGCAATGGCAGAAGTCCCAAACTTTTCTGGCATCCAGAGGTAGTCCTTCTGTTTCCGGGACACCAGACAGATGTGGAGATCAGGGGCCTGAGGGGTGCTTATCACTATAGTGGCTATTTAAGGGTATGGGTCACACTCTTCCAGTGCCAGTTGCCAGATCCTGAGGGATAGAACAGCCATGTGTTCTTTAATACATTTATTTTTGTGCTGTTTGTGATCCTGGGGACTTCTAAAGCAGGGCTCAGCAAACTTTCTGTAAAGGGCCAGATAGTACATATTTTTGCCTTTGCAGGCCATGGGGTCTCCTTTGCAACTGTTCAACTCTGCTGCTGTATGCAAAAGCAGCCAAAGAGAGCTTGTAAACGAATGACTGTGGCTGTGTTGTAATAAAACTTTATTTACCAAAGCAGGATTTGGTCCAGTTGGCTGGTTCTTGTAGCTGTAATACACAGGGCCCTGGGCAGGGGCCTCTCTTGCAGGCAGTCCTGAATTTTCCATTTTTATAATCCCATGACGTTAAGCGTTTCTAAGCCATGAGGTCCAAAAGGAGTATAAAACCTTGTGTTTATCACCTAAATTCCACCCAATTTTTCATAGCCGTGATGAGAATGCTGATCCTCATAGTTGTATAATCTTGGGCAAGTCATTTAACTCCTCTGAGCTTCAGCTTCCTCATTTGTAAATGGGTCGACTAGCTCTATGTAGCTCCCTCAAAGGATTGTTGAGAAAGCCAAAATGATGATGATGATGATGATGATAACACTTCCTCTTCACAAAGCCATTTAACTCTTACAAGAATCTTATGAGGTAGTTAGTATCCACCCCATTTTTACACGTGTGGAAACTGGGAGGCACAGAGAGTGCTAGTAGTTTGCCAAAGGACTCCCAGCTGGTAACCAGCAGAACCAGGTCTCAAAACAGAGCTCTTCAATCCCAGCGTAGGGCCACATTTGCTCCAACCACCCAGGGTCTCTAGGGAAAATATTAAGTGCTGTGTAAAAGCAGCGCTTTCTGAAACAGTGCTTTATTCATCTTGCACCTTTAACCTTCTGGATGATGCATCTCCTAATATTTAAACTTACCTTCAACTAGACATTCTCTCATGATGCCTGTGACATATATGAGTTTTTACAGAACAAACTATTTATACCTATATCTTGGGTTGTGCTGATAGGAACAGAAAACATGCCAATTTTATTAATTTCTCCCTGTATGGGCTTTTTCACTAGGCTGGCAATGAGCTTGCTGAGTTTCATAAACACGGCTTCTTTTTTATCTCTTCTAAAAAATGGCTCTCACACGCACAGGTACAACATGTACTATGAGGAGGACATTCAAGAAACTTTCCTGTGCTTGATGCGGTTCAGCAATTAGATCCGGTATTACCTTGTTTGTTGTAAATTCCAACTCAAAGTTGAATCTCTTTCGTTTCAAAGAATTACAATTTGTCAAATAGCTCTTGAAACAGGGCTGTTTGACTTTTAAGGTTTAGAAATGTTTGTATTTTGCTTGTTTTGACACTAAAGGATGTAACAAGAATTATGTCCAATAGTCATTAAAAACTTGATTCTTTCTGACTTCCTCAATCTTATGCGCCCTATGCTTCCTTATTATTCTAGTTAATTGTTTTTTGACAATGTTGCCCTTTCTCGCATAGATTAGACAGTTTTAATCTCATTAAGCTGTGCTGTCTAATATGGTAGCCACAGATCACACATGGTTATTTTAATTTAAATTAGTTAAATTTGATAAATTAAAAAATTTCCATACAACAAAGGAAATAATCAACACAGAAAACAGACAACTTATAGAATGGGAGAAATATTTATAAACTATACATTTGACAAAGGGGTAATGTCTAGAATCTCCAAAGAACTCAAACAAATCAGACAGAAAAAAGCAAATAAGGCCATTAAAAAGTGGGAAAAAGACATGAACAGAGTTTTTTCAAACAAAGACACACAAATGGCCAACAGGTATATGAAAACTGCTCAACATCACTAATCATCAGGGAATGAAAATTAAAGCCACAATGAGATACTACCTTACCCCTGTTAGAATGGCCATTATTAAAAAATTTAAAAACTAATAGATTTTGTCATGGATGCAGTGAAAAAGGAATGCTTATACACTGTTGGTAGGATTGTAAATTAGTACAACCTCTATGGAAAACAGTATGGAGATTCCTCAAAGAACTAAAAGTAGACTTACCATTAGATCCAGTAATCCCACTACTAGGTATCTACCCAAAGGCAAAGAAGTCATTATATCAAAAAGAAACCTGTTTATCACAGCAGAATTCACAATTACAAAGATGTGGAATCAACCTAAGTGTCCATCAATTCATGAGTGGATAAAGAAAATGTGGTAGGTATATATATATATATATATATATATCATGAAGTACTACTCAGCCATAAAATGGAATGAAATAATGTCATTTGCACAACATGGATGGAAGGGGAAAACATTATCCTAAATGAAGTACCTCAGGAATAGAAAAATAAACACCCCATGTTCTCACTAATAAGTGGGAGCTAAATGATGGCTAACCATGGTCATAAAGTGGTGTAATGGACACTGGAAACTAAGAAGGGGGGAGGGTAGAAGGAGGGTGAGGGATAAAATCTTACCTACCAGAATATACACTATTCTGGTGACCAGCACACTAAAAGCCCTGACTTTAGCAGTACACAATTGATCCATATAACAAGAACACTTGTACCCTCTAATATTTTGAATAAAAATTTTTAAAAATTAATTATTAATTACATTTTAAGAGTCACTTCCTCTAGCCAAAACTCCAAGTACTCAATAGCTACATGTGGCCAATGGCTATACTGTATTGGGCACCATAGATATAGAAATTTCTGTCATTGTGGAATGTTCTGTAGGACACAGCTCTGCATAATAGATTTAGAAACCAATTTGCACAAATTTCATAATCTGGCACAAAATCATTTGAAGCCTGTTCATGACCCACCTAATCTTACTCTTTTAAACCACCCATACTAACACTAAGACCAAGACCAAAACTGCCAGTAGTAACATGTACCACTTGCTAATGATATGTCATATGCCAAGCACTGAGCTAAGCCCTTAGTGTAGATTATCTCATTGAATCTTTATAATAAGCTCGTGTTATTATTAATACTTATTTGGAACTTGAGGCCCAGAGTCACATAATAAGAGGCAGATTTGAAATCTGAACCCAGGTCTTTCTGGCTCCAGATCCTAAGCTCTTAAACACTCAGCTATACCAATTCCTTCTCCGCTTCTTCTTCCTCCACCCCCAACTCTGATGTGGGCCTGGCCAGGCAACCTGGGGACAAGACCAAAGTTAAATGCCATGCTGTAGGGGTACCCTGCCAAAAGCAAGGGCAGATCGGGGTATGAGTAGGCAGCATGAATTATCTTCGTGGGGGTAATTCAGCCCCATCCAGTTTTGTGCCACAATGAAAGCTGGTCCTTCATAACAAACTACTGGGACTTTTCACACTGGACACTTTTCCACTGGGCATAGCCACATAAGAATAATCACTAGTGGCTCTGTTAGGATTGGTGAGTAAAATTTGACATCAACCAAAAGAACTGAATATCTGGACTTATTATTATTATTATTCTCTTCATTTTTTCCTTTTTGAAAGCACTTGTTTCTTTCGACACATTCCTTGGGCCAGCTATCATTACAGACTGTGTTTCAAAAATTTTCTCTGGGCCAAGTTGGAGAAGACTGGCTGCTGCCACTCGTTAAAAGCAAACAGCCCATATGTCTGCCTGAATGTTGAGTTATTACTTTGAGGCTTAAATTTAGTTTTGTTTTTAACGTAAACAAATCTGCAGATTAGACGGTGGAGCTTTGTGTCTCTAGGAGACAGCCTATAGCTTTTCTTTAGCTTGTCATGAAAACTACACTTTCACATCAACCATGGATTTTTTGCTACAGTCTTTCTATTCCTTTCTTCCCTTTTTCTTTCTTCTTTCCTTCACATGTGCTATGGTTTCAATAGGGTTTGTCCCCACCAAATATGCTGTTGCAATTTAGTCCCCACTGTGCTGGAAGATGGGGCCTCATGGGAGGGGTTGGGTCATGGGGGCAGATGCCTTATGAATAGGTCAGTCCTGTCCCGAGGTAGACAGCGAGTTCTCTCTGGTGAGACCGGATTCATTCTCTCAGGAGTGAATTAGTTCCCATGATAGTGAGTTGTTATAAAGCTAGGATGTCCTTTAGAGTTTTTCCCCTTCACATGTGTCTGCTTCCCCTTTGACATTCTGCATGTTGTGACACATCAGAAAGCCCCCACCAGAAGCCCAGAAGATGCTGCACTCTGTGTAAATTACCCAGTCTCAAGTATTCTGATTATAGCAACACAAAACAGACTAAGACAACATGGTTCCTTAAAACTGGGCTCTTCAGTTGTCAAGACTTATCCTATCTATTAGTACTTTTTGAATAGGTCATAACTCTGCCACGTAAATCCAACTTGGAATAAGTAAGACTAAGAATTTTCCCCAAAAGATTTTTCACGGACAGCTTGCTAAGCTCAGGGTTCAGGGAAAATTTCCTTGGAATCAAAAAGTGCCATATGATCTTCAGGACCTAATTCAGCCTCCTCAAATTTCCTCTAAAAGTAAAGGAGCTAGATGGCAGAACAGAAGACTGAGTGACATCCCTCCCTCCCTCCTAGGACCATGGTGCTCTTGAACCTGAATATGGTGTTTCAGTCTAGTCATCAGACCATTCACTAAATACCCATCTGGCATGTCAGTCACACTGGGTAATTAATGAGCAGTCATGAGTAAGAACACAGAGCAGACCAATTAAAAAACCTCACCTAATAGTCATGTTTACAACTTACCAGTTATCACACATCAGTCAAATCCTGTCTACAGTCAAGAATTTTAAAAAAGTCTATTGACAAGGCAAGCTTTTGAGATCATGATGTCAGAATTGGGTTGAACTGCATGAGTCAGAGTGGAAATTTATTAGGTCAAAAGACAGAGTGAATAATACAAGACAATAAGACTTGGAGGAGTCAGAACCAAAAGGGCTGGGACATAAAGAACCACGTGGACAAAGCTGAATTTCATGATTTTGTGACTTGGGCAAAACTGTTGCTAGATTTAATGATGTTGAGTACACTGCAAGCTTTGAGGGTCATAGACCATGTCTATTTTTACTTGTTCCTGCACCAAGCAGAGGTTGTAACAGGGCTCTATGAAAAAATTTCAATGACTCATATATTTGTTTTATAATCTCCTCTCTTAACTACTTTGTGAGTTGTTTCCCAGAAATGGCACAGTTTTTACAAGATAAAGGAGTTAAGATTTTGAAGGCTCTGGGGCAAGATTCCTGATGCCAAGAATCACCATCCCCCACAACCTGCAGAAAATGCACATGACTGCTCCAGAGCACGTGGCCCATCTTTAAAAAGCCCATGATCTCTGTTGGTCAGGGAGACGGATTGAGACTCTCTCTCCCATTCTCCCGACATATATTTTTTGCATCAAAATTCCTTCCTTCCTAGGCACTCCTCATTGTCTCAAAAATTGGGTGTTTGTGCAGCGAGCAACTGGATCTATGCCAACACCCCTTGTGATTTTGAAAACACACCCAGCTTGTAGCAGGCATTCAACAAGTGTTTTATAAGCTCGTGAAGTAATGAATAATGAAAAAAGTGAAAATGAATAAAGTGGAATTTGTCTTCTTGATCAACTTTTCTATTCTTTGTCATACGTACTACCTCTCTTGGTTAGAAATCTCCAGAGTATCCTGACGTACCTTTCAGACCATGGCAAGCAATGTCCTGTTACCCAGGCATTCCTGCTTTGTTTTTCTGTTCTTGATCAAACCTCAACTATCTCAGAACCCTTTCTCTCAGAGCCAGTTCTTTACATTATTTTATTTGTCCTGGGTCATTGAATGCAAATGAGTGGACCCATGCCTTAAAATATGTTTTCATTTTAACATTTTAACACATCACGGTTAAGAGCGAGGACTTGGGAGTCAGACCTGGAATCTGCCCCTTAATAGCTATAAGACCTTGAGTAAGTTACTTAGACTGTATCAGTTTCCTCATCTGTAAATAAGGGATGTAAATAGAACAATACCTACCTTAGAGAGTAGATGTGAGCATTAAATAAAACTGTCCATGTAGAACGGTTAGTACAGTGCCTGTCATACACAGAGCGCCCAGTGAAGCAGCAGTTCTCAGAGGGTGTCCCCACGCTCCAGCATGAAAGCATCACTGGTTATATATTAGAAATGAAAATTCTTGACCCCACCCGAGACCTATCGAATCAGAAACCCTGGGGGTGGGGCCCACCATCTGTGTTTTAATAAGATTTCCAGGTAATTCTGATGCAAGCTAAAGTTTGAGAACCATAAATGTTAGCTGTCATGATAATAATAAATTATAATAGCTAGTATTTATTATAATAATGGGTGGATATTATTATTAAGTTGACAGGGGCCATCTAGAATACCACTTTAGTTCAGTGGGGTTTCCAACCAAATTCTGGGAAGCTTGGGGGTCACAGAGCTACATGGGGGCCACTGCAAAACGTGGAGGGGCAGATCACAGAGAAGCTGTCTCCCAGCCTTGCTGTGACAAGTGAGTTCAACCTGGGATCATCAGGATTCAGACTCCACAAACGTACTTTGGGAACTGTGCTGGGCACAGGGCCTTTTGTCACACATCACATCATCCAGTCCTTACAAGGAGTTATTTTCCCTTCTTTTCAGATGAGAAAATGAAAGTGCAAAGAAGTGAAGTAGCTTGTCCAAGGTCACGCGGCTAGTGGGGCTGGGGCTAGAAGCCAGATCCCCTGATTCTGAGATTTGTTCTTAATCTCCAAGAATGTCCGCTGGTCATCCCAAGTGGCTAACATCGCCACGGGGGACATCAGCCCTGGGCTATGGGGCCACACCCTGCAGCTGGCTTTTGCTCCGGCACTTGCTAAGCGCCATGTCCTAGAGCAACATATAGGTTCTTTCCAAGATGGGTTATGGTCACAAGGAATTAGAAAGCCCTCAAATTCTGAAGTTCAGAGGGGCCTTTCCATATTTGCTAAATCATTCGGGCTAGGAAGATGATCTCAATATACTGGATGTGTAGGAGTGGTGAGTACAAACATCTGAATGTCAACCCTATAATCAGATGTAACGCATAGTCTTAAGAAAGTCAAGCTTAGCCCTTTAGGCCTTGGTCAAATGCCTAACTAGATGGCCAAACGTATTCCTTACCATCCAATGTGAACTTTGAAACTGAATTGGAGGATGCTGAGAGATCTTTAAGCTCCCAGGAAAGTCACACCAGATAAATAATCTTGCCATTAACTGCAGTATTACTTATTCATTTATTAACCCATTCCACAAAAGCACTCAGGATGTGCCAGGCATTGTGCCAGGAATTTGGGATCAAATGGTGAAAGAGACTCCTGTGGTTTCAGCCTTCATGGAGACTACGGTTTGGTGGGGGCAGGGAGTCGGTGGGAACGGTCTGTCCCGTGCTGGTGACACAGACGTGTTGTTAAGTGTTTATCATGTGTTAGGCACAGTGCTAAGTGCTGCACACAAATTATTTCACTTACTCCTCACAATGATCCCATGAGTTGGAAATAAAAATGTCCATATTACAGAAAGGGAAACTGGGGCTCAAAGTTTAAGCAACTTGCCAAAATAAACTTCATTGTTACTAAATGGTGGGACCTGCGTGGTTTTAAGCCACGCTGTTAGCGTCCATGTCATAGGTATGTAGGTATGTATGTATCCATGTAGAAGGGATATCTTTTTCAGTGCTTAGAAGACTATCTAGCCTCTAGTGAGTGTTCAACAAATATTTATTAAATAAGTATACCCATCTTGGGTCAAGCTAGAAACAGAAAGTCGCAGAGGAGGAAATGAATGGGAGTCATGGAAATCAGAGCAACCCCTCTGAGGAGTGGGAGCACTGGAAACAGAGTCCACTCAGAGGCAGCCTGAGAAACAGGCTTAGGAGCAGAGGGGTGCCTGAGACTGGGCTAGGCTTCCAAGAAGCCACAGCTCCGGGAATTATCCCTGCGAGAAGTGCTCAGGGAGCGGCGGTGGCAGAGAATGGGAAACAGGGCTGACGTTTGTCATCTCTCCCAGCTGTTCCTGCAGAAGGACATTCTGCTGGTCGGAGCCTGGTCTGTGTCCACTCAAGTGGCTTGGAAGAAGGTGGCTCGCACAGAAGGCTGGTGTGGTGGTGTCTGGCTCTCTCCCGCCCCTCCGACCCACAGTGGCAGTGTTACATCAATGGCAGCTTGCTGGGCTGGGTGGAGAGAGATGATGTACCTGTGGTCTCTGGGGGTGGGACTGGGTCGAAGGTGACAGCCAGTGTTATCAGCAGGACACCATTTACTCCTCCCTTCATCACATAGGCTACTCAGCTTTAAACCACACTCCTCTGTTTGAGAAAAGTATGCTAATTTGGAGGGCCCACGTGTTGATTGTTAAAACCAGATTACTCAACATCCCTGGCTAAAGGAGTTTTTAGTAGATAGAATCACATAAAGAAAGTAATATCAGGCCAGGCGAAGTGGCTCACGCCTGTACTACTGGCACTCTGGGAGGCTCAGGCAGGAGGATCACTTGAGGTCAGGAGTTGGAGACCAACCTAAGGAAGAATGAGACTCTGTCTCTACAGAAAAATGGAAAAAATTAGCCAGGTGTGGTGGCATATACCTGTAGTCCCAGCTACTTGGAAGGTTGAGACAGGAAGAAGGAGGATCCCCTCCTGAGTCCAGGAGTTTGAGGTTGCAGTGAGCTATGATAATAATGCCACTGCACTCTAACTGGGGTGACAGAGTGAGACTGTCTCAAAAAAAAAGAGAAACAAACAAAAATAAAGTAATGTCATTGTTCCCTTTTTGTGCAGGCTGTAGCAGGGCACAACCATCGAGGATCTAGCATGCACAGAAGGAAGCACCCAAGCACTGGAGGTTGACCACCTGGAGCTAAAACCCCAGGGGTGACATCTGTGGTGGGCTGAGACTAAGATGGACCCCATGACCCCTCCTGCCATTTGCGCCCTGGGCAGCACCTCCCCTGGTGTGTGGGCTGGCCTAACGACTGGCTTCTAGCCAACGGAATACAGCAAAGGTGATGGGATGTCAGTTCTGAGGTTAGGCGCCCCGAGACTGTAGCCTCTTTTGCCAGCAGACCTTTTGTTGCCTTACCTGCATTGCTGAGGTAAGCAGCCACAGTGCACAGGCCCAGGTGGCAGGGAACTGAGGGTGACCACCAGCCAACAGCCAGCAAGGAACTGAGGCCCCTGTGGTCTAACTGCTCAAAAGGCACTGAATTCTGTCGACAACCACTGAGCACCTCAGAAGTGGATCCTTGCCCAGTTGAGCTTTCGGATGAGACTCCAGCCCTGACTGACACCTTAATTGCAGCCTCATGAGACAGCCTGAAGCAGAGGATCCAGCTGAGACGTGCCCGGATTCCTGACACACAGAAACTGTGAGATAGTAAATGCGTGCTAAGCTGCCAAATGTATGGTAATTTGTCACACCATAGAAGATGACGTACTCCCCATCTTAACTCTCAATTTTCTCATCTGTCAAAAGGGCAAGGAAAATAATAAAAGAGATAATAATATCTGCCTGTTGGGAAATAAATGAGAAGCTGTGTAAAAAAGTGTGCAAATGTTGAAATGTCTTTAAGGAGCAAGGAGGGGGGACTGGTCTCTGCCTGGGCTGGAGCTTGAAGAACAGGGGCAGGGGGTGAGGTGGGGGGAGTGGAGTGACTCGGGAGTGGGTCGGGCTGCTCCGTAGTCACAGAGCGTGCAGCATAGGGGACCCAGGGACAGGCTGTCAAGTGAAGGCAAAGTCGGGAAACCCAGAGACCACCGAAAAGTTCAGCAAGACAGAGCAGTAGATTCAAGGGAACAGCAGGGGGCAGTGCTAAGACTAAGACAGAGAAAGATTTTGATATGGTGCCAGTGATGCCAATGGATGGGAAAAGTCGATTAAGAAGGACACTTGCGAAGATTCACAGCAGAAATGGACTTGTGTTAAGGCACTTGGAATCCAGTGTCTGGGTGCCACCACGCTTGGCTATAAGCCCCACCCTAATGGAACTCTTCTCCCTACTGCTCTCAAATCCTAGGGGACTTGTCCTCGAATGTGATTCTCCACCCAGACCTCTTGTCCCAGGTGCAGATTCCTCTATCCTACTCGCCGCTCAGCATCAGTAGAATCTAATCTAAAACTTAGATTTTAATGGGCTTCTGAAATTGAACATGTCCAAATCTGAACTCCTGGTATCTCCCCCAAACTCTGCTCCAGCTGTGGCCGTCCCCAATTCAGTCTTGCTCTGACAGTTTCATAGGAAAACGTGATGACTGAAGACAAGAATAATCTTACAATACATTTTGTAAAAGATGCCAAAATACAGATTTAAAGTACATAGAATCCAGACAGTCTCTGAATTAGGAAGGTTTGACTTATGACTTTTCAACGTTGCAATGGCGCAAAACCAACGCACATCTGTAGAAACCACACTTCGATTTTTGAGTGTTGACCTTTTCCCAGGCTACTGATATGTGGTAGGATACTTTCTGGCCATGCTGGGCAAGGAGCATAGTTCCCAGTGAGCCCCACAATCACGAAGGTGAACACCCCATACTCTACAGTGTACCGTCTTTATAAATTACATGAGACAGTCAACACATTATTATAAAACAGGCTATGTGTTAGATGATTTTCCCCAGCCATAGGCTAATGTAAGTGTTCTGAGTACATTTATGGTAGACTAGGCTGAGCAGTGCTGTTTGGTAGGTTAGGTATATTAAATGCATTTTCTACTTATGACAATTTCAATTTGTGCAGTCGAGGAGCATCTGTTTATAGAGTACAAATCTAAAATCTCCCTCTCCCCCTCCTGCCGCCCTCACTCCCCTCTCCTCCCCCAGAGGTAGCCACTGTGCAGCACGGAATGTGCAGGCTCCTGGACCTTTACTTATAAAAATGAAAATATACATCGCTTTTGATATGCGTGCTATCACCTGCTCGTATTGTTCCAACACGTTCTTTGCAAGTAACCATGTGTATTAGGGCTGTTTCCATATGAAAACCTGCAGCTCTCCCTGCAATCACATGCGATGACTTAACCTTTCCACCACTGATGAACGGTTAGATTGCTTCCTTTTCTTTCTTTTGTTCTTTTTTTGATATTCCAAGCAACACAACAATGACCATTATATCCATACTGTGTGATTATTTCTTCAGGTTAGATTCTTAGAAGTGGGATTGTGAAGCCAAAGGGATTGCACATAAAAACTTTATGGAGACTGACGAATGATCTTTTAATCTGGCTGAACCCATTTACATTCCCACCCAGAGTGTGCGCTGGCACCTCTGTGCCGACGCTGAACACTACCAACCTTCTAGCATGTGCCGAGAACGAGCTCTTATTTTAATTTGCAGTTTCCCCGATAGCTAGAGAGCTTGAACACATTTTCATGTATTTACTGGCCATTTGTATTTTTTATTCTATAAATTGCCTCTCTGTATCCTGGGTTCATTTCTCTATTGGGTTATTTATCCCAAATTAGTAGCGGAAAATCTGAGGGTAACCGGCTTGGACTCCCGCAACTAGGAAGTGGCTGGGCTGGGACGTAAGCTTGGCTTGGTGTCTGTCACTCAAGCACCAGGCTGGTTACACTGCCTTCTCAGATGTGGCCGGTTAACTAGTGGATGGAAACCTGGCTGCGTAAGCAAACCAGTATCACTGACCACAGAGGTAGCCCTTCCTGCTTTCACCTGAAACAGCCAGCCGTACGTTGCAGGGTTCAGGTGCCACCAGTGAGGCCCTGGGAGGTCGGGGAGTCCAGGGGAGGCTGGGCCTGCAGGAAGGATGGGCCTTCCCATCAGACCACCTGGCCAACCACCATGACCATGGCCCTGCAATGGCCCTGGTGACCCACTCTGCTACCTTTTAGTGATCATACTGCCCCTAAAGACGCAGGCAGCCAGAGCTAAATAACAGCCTATGGCTTGTGGCCATTTCCTTACCAAGCCAACTGGAGCTAGACTATCCCTGTCTTTGGGTGCAATTCATTCTCCAAATCCCAAACCTCAAACTCCAGACTGCTCCCTGCATTTGGCAGCGCTCAGCCGTGAACGTGGAGAGGGAATGAGCAGGCAGCTGCTGCTGTCAACTCATCTGACATCATGCCAGGGCTGCCCTAGCATTGTTTGTGACAGAACAATGCCTTGTCTGCCAGAGAGGTCTGCAGCCCCGCCCCTTGGTGTCTGTCAGGGACTCAGCTGGCGACTCCTCAGCAGGCCCAGGCGCGTGCGTGCGCGGGAGGAGGGAATGCCTTCCCTATAAATAGCCGCGTGCGCAGGGCTTCCACGGGCTGGCGGCTGAGCGGCATCGCGCACGCGGCACGGGCCCAGCTGCGGGCGCTGGCGCAGGACAGTCTGGGAGCGGGCTGGCGCTGCTGGTGGGCAGCTGTTCAAATCCCACAGCCCCGGGCCAGCACAGACCAGCCTCGGCAGCTGCGGGTGGTTTCACAGGGAGCCCTGGCAGGTCGGAGATTTTGTTTGCTGGACAAGAAAATGAATCTGGTTCTTTTCAGCACGCCAGCCTCGCGGACCCATCTTGTACACTGAACCCAGTTGTGTCTTTGCAGACGGGTTCTAATGACCACGACTTGGGGCTCCCTGAGGTCAACATAGACCCTGCTGGAAGGAGACAACACAGGTGTCATCTGGTCCCAATGACATCGGAACCCAGTTCTGCCACCCAGTGGCCTGGTTCCAGAAAGGTGTCAGAGCTCTGCCACCACTCTCTCAGTCCAAACCCCCATTCCCATCCTTGGAAAGAGCAGGGAGACGCCACTCAATCTTCCAGAGCATCTGAAGTGGAAGGGTCAGGTCTGTGGGTGGGGTGACCCTGCCTGGTAGCCAAGGCCGGCCGAGCAGTCACCAGGGAGAAGGGGCTGTGAACTCAGGAGTAGGAAGCGAACACAAGCAGAATGGAGCAATCAGAAAGGGAAGGTGGATGGAAGCAAGAGACAAACAGGGCTCTGGAGACGCGGAGGCTCAAAGGCCAGCTGTGCCAACAGCTGCCATGGAGTCAGAGGCCCCGCACCGGCGGACCGGCCCCGGGAGGTGCTCCGGAACCCACCCCACCCACCCTGGAAGCATGACGCTGTGGGCCTGGTGCAGACGGTGAGGATTCGTGGAAGATTCTCATACAGAGAGTGTTTGAAAAGAGGCCTCATGGTGCCAGGGTTCCTGTGACTCTGAGAACAGGTGACCAGGAGGTTGGATGTGTACGGCTCTAGATGTGGAAACCTAGGTGACTTGAGTAGAGCAATGCCACCTCAGTCTCCCACACAGAGCATTTTTCTGTCCCCAGCTGTCCCGCTAAAATTGGGCAGTTTCTGAGCCTTCCTGGAGACAGGGTATAGGCAGGCGGCCTTGGAGAGCAGAAAGTACTGTCGTGCCTGGGCAGCCTCTACCCCAGGTTGCAAACTGCACAGAAAGCAGAGGGGCCACAGCACGCCTTCTTGCCTTCCCACCAGGATGTGTCCAGAGATGTCTGCTTCATGACTTTCAATCTGCTGATGACATGGGGTGGGAACGCAGACACCCGAACCATCCACCCACGCGTGTTCCGATTCCCTGCTACATCCAAGGAGCTCGGAGACCTGCCAGCAACACTCCCAACTCCCAGAGGCCTGAGGACAAAGGCGGGCTCCCAGGGGCTGCATCTTGGGTGTTCCGACTCACAGTGCCCGATGCTCAACTGCATGAGGGCGGGCTGATCTGAGAGCCAAGCAGACTCCCCCTGTCCCCGGGTAGGAGGAGTAACACTGCCTTTCTTCTCTGCACACCCCACTCATTCAGTCACTCATCAGCTCACAACGGTTTCCTGAAAGCCAGCGCCGTGCTAAGCTCTGGGGTCCCAGTGACCAGGGCGGCTGTCCTTTGGCCTGTCATCCCCTGGGGCAGAATCAGCAACAGAGAAACACATGCATGATGACTCATGTACATATGTGTCATGATGACACATGTAGATAATGAAGTCTCCCTCTGTCCTCTTCCGGTAAGTGTCACCTTGAACTGGCCAACCTGATGCTACATTTGTACCACGCGAAGCGCGGTGAATTTCAGGGATCCCTGATTGCAAAGGGCTTGCTGGCCCTTTCATATTTTCCTGTTGGGGCCAACAGATGTCCTGAGCGTAGGGTCATAGTTTTTAGATGTAATAAAACACTGCTGCCAAATATAATTTGGCCTCTGCTCATTATCGACCCCCCAAATGCCATGTCCCGATGGGACATCCTGTGATGAGAGACACTAGGCTTTGCAGTCAGGCACAACCACCTTCCACTCCCAGTTCTGCCGCTGTGTGAGCTTAGAAGGGTGACTTTCTTTCCTCCAAGTTACAACAAGTTAGTGGAGATCATTGTGGTATCTCTACAACGATTTTTCTCTTTGTGGAAAAAGATGTATTAGGATCATGAAGGCATTTGCTCAGCACCTGGCACCATCACCTTACGACAGTTCTTGGCTTCCTCTCGACATGGTGAGTGGTGAATGACCTGCTGAGCCTAGAGGTTGGCTCAACCCCAGCGTTTCTCAAAGTGTGGTCCACGGACCACCTGCATCGGGACCACCTGTGGTGCTTGGAAACACACAGCTTCCTGTGTGCAGCGGGCCCCTGCGGTGTGGCCCGAGAATCTACATGTGTCACGGGCTCTCCAGGTGGTCCTTGGGAGCCTTCATGCTTGAGATTTGCTGGTCCACAGTCTTGACTAGTGGCCTGGGCTGTTGCTCTGAGGGTCAACAAGTCACTTTTTCATGGTCAGCTCTAGACCTAATAGTTTTACAGGTATGTAGAGTCACCTCACCCACAACATCCTCACCAAAGTACTTCTCGTACGGGAGGGGAGAGACTTTAAATCACCCAGGACCTCCGCCTTCCTCTGCCCTGGCTAAACCACCTCCACCGGGCACCTAGGGTCACCCAAAGGAATTACCCACCCTATTTCAGAGGATGGCAATTCCCAGCTTATGTCCTTTCTGGACACACTGGTAGGTGAGGAGGGTGGACCTGCTAGGATCTTGCTTATAGGAGGGGCCGAGGAGCCTCCGTGGGCAGAACTCATCTGAAGGGAAACATGTCAGCCTCACAAACTAGGTTCACAGGGGACAGTGGCAAGGATGTATGAAAAGGGGATCTGAGTCTGTCACTCAGAGCAAAGCCCAAGCCCAAGTTTTGGACTTGCGTTCCTTTGGTGAGTGGCTGGAACAAAAGATGAATAAATGAAAGAGCTGAAGGTGCATCGCCCTCATTGGTGTGGCACTCCCTGCGGTCCCTGGCAACGGCAGCCCGGACCACGCACCCAGGGCCTCACTGCCTTGCACTGGCAGCCTTGGGTCTACACCGGCGGGCAGCGGCAGGCAGCAGAGCGGGCTCCGTGCGTGGACGGCCACTGTGCGCGTCGGCCGGCACTGGCGAGCCCGCTGCTGGGCTGGGTTCCGCTGCACCCGCACACACAGCTGTGAGACAGAGCCGGGCAGGAGAACACCAGGGGACACAGAGACCAGCTCGTGAAACACACGTGAGGCAGCAGCCCTGGAGGACCACCCCTAGAATATTCGGGAGGAATTGAGGAGGGCTGGGAATGCCCAAAGTGTTAAGAGAACCGTGCATTTGTGACTAGTGATGTCACTCCCTCCTTCCCCTCAGGCCGGTGTGGTTTTGGGAACATGACTGACATCAGCAAATGTTCTGAGTCTGGGAAACAGAATTAGTCACCCTGCCCGAGAGGATGAATCCCTTCATTTCTGCCTCCTTGGTGACATCACTGCTCCAAAGTGTAGCACACGATGGTGCCAGATGAAACGTTCTATTTCTGGAGGATTCACAGAAGTGCCGTTATTTTGACGATGGATGAACAGCCCAAGGTCACTGTATTTCCCAGCAGCTGCTCTGCTCCACTCCACATCTGGAACGCTCTTCCTCGGCAGCAGGGAGGCAGGTGTCCTCCAGGGAGGAGAATCCTAAGTGGCGAGCAGTGCACTCGACTCGGCATTTGTTTTCTTTTATCAAAATTCTAGCTGTAGTCACCAGCACTAGCTTCCAGATTGCATTTTTCAAGAGCACGTGGCCAGTTTTGTTTGTGCTCCTCCAGAGTTTAAGGGTGCGGGGTGGGAGCAGGGTTTGGAACGCACCCTAGGGAATCCTTCCGTGCACTCAGCAAAGGCTTGGCCCGAGTTCTGAAGAGACCAGACTCTGCGGATGGACTTGATGAGTTCATTAGCATCGACCTAGCTGACATTTTTGGCTTGCTCTGGATAACAGATTTTTTTTCAAAAGCTTGGGAGGGCAATGCGGAGAAAATTCTTCCCACCCACCGTGAGGACCACACTGGTTTGTTTCCAGAATCAAATCACTCACTGTCTCACTTAACCCTTCCTGAAACCAATGACAGCAGTTATCTAGGAGCAGGCCAGGGCCGGGAATGGAGTCTTTGAAGGAAGGGGAATCAAAGGAGATCAGGACTGTCTAGCTCTACCACCAAGCACAAGCCCCTCCTCAGCTACATCACAGTGTTAGCCTGCGGGAGGGACAGGCAGGAGGGTGGGAGGACACTGGAAAAAGCGAGCAAACCCGAGAACGGCCCTGGTGAGGTCTGGTCAACTCTGCTTACACTTGGCCAAAACGAGGACAAAGAACAGTTGAAGCCACTTCTCATGCTCCACCCAGAAAACGTGGCCAAGTGAGCACCAGATGCTTCCACTCAGTTAAACTGGTTGGTAAGGGCCCTGGAGCTGAAATCTCCATAAAACACCAAAGAAACTAATGCGAGTTGATGGATGACTTCATCCATCCTTTCCCCACGGTTTCATCACCCTCTTCCTCAATTTTCCATGCATTCCTAACGGGAGGAAAGAAAAGGACTGCTACAGTTAGTGTCCAGGGTTCTCTCCAGCTCCTGCCAGAGTTGCCACCAACAAGCCACACGGCCAATGGAGCGGGTTACATCAGAGTCACTTTTCATACGGGATTTTTCTGAGTACAGTTTGAAAACTGAGGCCACTGGCAAATACGAAGGCTGTGTTTAGAAGTAATCATGTTGTCTAGTACAGGATTTGAGGAGACCCCACACTAAATCCACATGACGAGCTCTGGATTACAAAGTGCTCCAGGTCAGGCAAGGTGGGAGAGGACAGGATGGAGGGAAGGAGGGAAAGCTGGCCCGGAGACACGTACCTGACAAAGTGCGGCATCCAAGACGAAATCCCGCTGCAGAGTGAGATCTGAGGGGAGGCTGTACAGTTCATGGCCTTTCAGTCATCAGATTCCCATTTCTGACAACAGGGAATACTGAAGTCAGAAATTTTAAAATTCTGAGTTTCCAGACAATTCTAAAGTTGATTCTGCTCCTCACTTTATATTTATTTTAGCCCCTGTAGACCCGGGCTCAAAGTGCCCCTTAACATTTCTGAGTAGCAGAAACTAAAAACCTAAAAGCCCAAACTCATATGGGAAGCAAAAGTCTGACCTAGAAAACCAGCGTTTCTTTATCACCATGTGACGCCACTGTGTCCTCCTCTCTCCAAAGGAAGCTCAGCTTTATTTATGCTCCGGAGAGTGTGCTTCCAAAGGCTTGCTTTTGAATCATCTTTCCTGCATTCCCCTCTTTGGCCTGTGCATCGCCCAGAACACAGAGATGAGCTGCCCCGGGGCAGTGTCCTCTCCCTGCAGCCACTCACCAGCGAGCCCACACTCCCAGGGAGGACCTGAGGGCCCCAGGCACTAGGGAACTGTGTGATGACACTCAGAGTCTTAGAAGCAAGACAAGCAGAGCTGGGGCACCAGCATTTCGTAGGGGACACTGATCTGGGCAGCTTTTCTTTCCCTGCATTAAAGGAGGCAACAGTGGCAGGAATCATCCAAACCAGCAGGTGAGCTCAAAAGCAAATGGAGTGTGTCTCTGAAACGCAGTCTCCAATTTCTACTCGTCCTTCTGCAGAATGTTCAAGACAAATAATGATAATCACACCGCAGCGGTGGTGCTGAGGCTGTGTGCACTGCCGCTTGGGCGGGCAGAGGAAAGGACAAGGTTGGGAGGCTGCAAATGTACTTGGATGGCTGGGGCGGGGGACGGATCGAGACTGAAGCCCTCGGCATGGGATGGTGACTCAGTTGCACCTCCTCAGGTACCAGCGCACAAGGAGAGCTTTCTCCAGCTCTCAGGCCTTGACTAGAGAGTGACTTTCTGCTGCTGGTTCTCTCAGGGTAAGTGTGGGTACTATTCCCTTCATTATGAGGAGGGAGACACTTGAGTCTGTGATACCCTTGCAAAGGGCTGTTCAGATCTAGAAAGGTCTAGAAAGCAGTGTGCAGAAAAGAAGGAAAACTGGTTGCTTCCTCCATCTTGCCCTTGCCTGAGGATGCTCTGATTTACAAACCTGTTGCCCCAGTTCTTCCAGCCACTTTGAAAAATCCTTACAAGTGCATGGAATCTTGAAAGAAAAAAAAAAGTATCTATTATCCTCCTAATCCACCCAGAATGGCCAGCCTGATCACGGGCAAGGCAAGGAGTTGAAGAGACGTTCTCTTCATTCCATCCTGTGCTTGGGCAACCACACGGATGAGCAGACTTCGCTACATGAAGTTTAAGGGTAGGGCCTCTGTAGTGTTGTGTGACAAGAACCAGCAGTTTCATTACAGGTAAGACCAACCCCCATGGCATTCATTATTCAGAGTAGTTCAGAGCACTCTGAAGCCACACTGCCTGGGTTTGAATCCTGACTGTGGCACTTAGTAGCTGTGTGATCTTGTGAGAGTTACTTAACTTCTCTGTGCCTCAGCTTCCTCATCTGTAAAGGAGGACATTAATATCTACATTATAAGACAAATTGAAGGATTAAATGAGTTAAAAGGAACTTAGTACAGTGCCCGGTACTTAGCAAGGGTTACATAGAAGTTTGTTAAGTAAATGTTTGTAGGTAATGGCATGCACAGCTTGGGCATGCTCACTCAACACTGTTGGCTTCTTAACAAAATTATTGAAGGTCATCAGGCTATTCCATACTTGCAAACACACCCTCCCACTAGCCAGGATCACAAACCATTATTTCGAAATCTAATGGCACTAAGTATCTAAATCAGGGGTCCTCAAACTTCTTAAACAGGGGGCCAGTTCACTGTCCCTCAGACCGTTGGAGAGTGCACACTATGGGCCCGGGACGAGTCAGCTGCTAAGCAGGACAGGCAGGGGCGGCAAAAACACCCAGCAGGCCGGATAAATGTGGTAGGCAGGCGGCATGTGGCCCACAGGCCGTAGTTTGAGGACGCCTGATCTAAATGGTACTAAGTGCTGTTGAGCTGCCAAGTGTTAAGATGTTTTCTGGGGAGATGGGGCTTCCACTATGCCTGGGACATGTTTGTTGTCCTTTTTACTGGTATCCCTTCTCAGCGAGTAAAAGGACCTCAGTCCTAGGCTCATCCAAATCACTCGGCAAATAACAATCTTCCATACTGTTTGTGTCATGGGTTACGCCTTCCTCAAGTAGACAAGATCAATACCCCCCCCACCACCACACACACACACTGAAGGGACAAAGGAAAGAGAAGGGAGGGATGAACGCCTTTTACACCCCTTCCTGTTCCTCTTGGGGCTAAAGCAAACCCTCGGGCAGCTCTGGGGGCCTCTGTGGCCTCCCAAAGCCACTGCGGGTTCTGGATTTGAACCCAGGGTGTCTATGAAGCCTGTGGCCATCACTGCATGGTGCTCTTGGTGCTTGTCCCTTGGGGATCCGCAGGAGTGTCTACCAGCTCTTAGGGCTTCCAACTGAGTCAATTCTGGCCACAGCTAAAGTTGCTGGAATCCTTCCTCACCCCACCCCTCATCTGTACTGGCCTCAGAGAGCCAGATTTTGTTTCCAAGTAGATACCCGCGGTTGCAGTATAGCCCATGGCACCGCAGCCCGAAGTTCTGTAGGAAGTTGCAGCTGAATAAAGCCCATGGGCTAACAAACGTTTCAAAAGACTCCAGAATGCAGAGCAGCCTTTCACCCAGCTCCAAGCAAAATGCAGCCTGCCTTCCTAGCCCATCTTTGGCATTTCCCCAGCCCTTCTCAGCGCCAGCCAAATGCCACACTTCATGGTTGGGTCAGTAAGTCACCTTTATCTAGCTGACACTGTGTGATACAGGGGTGCGGGAGCTGCAGACAGGCGCGTGAGCAGGGGAAAGAAACAACCGAGTCGAATGTTAGGGGTTCACGGATAAACCTCTTCCTCTCCCACACGCCAGCCTGGCTCTTCACACCTCCTTCCCCATCCTGGGCGGCTGCGAGCCTCCCTCTCCCAAAGCTCAAGGACAGAGCAGCACGCGGAAGCCCTTTCTTTATGTGGTGCTGACCTCTAGAGGCTTCCAATTAAAAAGCATCCCCAAGGACCAGCTTGATTTTACTGCTGGTTTTTACATCCCATGTTTGCTTTATTTCCCTAGAAAATCATGAGAAAGTATCTTTGCTACTTTCAATGCTCCCTCAAAGGAAATGCCCAGCTTATTCTTTGGCTGCCTGATCACCGCTTGCCCAGATTATTATAAATGTCACTGTTTTCTACTCCAAAAAGGGAAAAAGGTGGGCCAGAGATAAAAGTATTTTAAGTTTTTTGCCTATGCGGTGCTAAGAGGAAAAGTACAGGGCCAGCTTTTGCAGGATGCATTTCTTGACTTTCCAAAGTGCCAGGGGACCAAGCCTGCCAAACAGAGAAAGGAATGTTTGTCCGCCCCCAGTTGAGCAGGGCACCGGGCAGAACTACCCACCAGACACTCTGGCACACGTACAGCAAGTTCACCTGGTCCAGCCCCGGCGCAGGGTCCAAACACCGGCTGGCGGGTTTTGTTTTGCTCATCTCGGTGAACTTCAAACCATACGTGTGCACAACACACACAGGGCAGTATGGTATCCTGCTGGGATCGAATTGACTCTGGAAATGTGCCTCACTTCTAAAGAAAGTGAGACTATTTAATTAATCCCTAAGCAGAGCACCCCAAATCTTCCCATTTTCTTGGAGCTTCTGATTCCTTATTACTGATCACAAGAAGAAGGGCCATCTAGGAAGCCAGGAGGAAGCGTTCGGGGACGCTGGCACTTGGCCTAATACCCATCCACAGTGTAAGCAGGGGTCTTCATTTCTAAAAGGGGGTCCCAGGGTAAATGGGTTCAAAGCCAGAGAAGTACAGTTTTGCCAACACCAGCTACCCAGCCCGGTTTTGTGGGACAGTGTTTCCCCTATGACGGGACTTCCCACCCTCCCTACCCACTGCACTGGCCACGGCAAGGGACATTCTCACATGGCAACTTCAGCAATGAGTCCCCACTCTGATTTTTACAGATAAGGAAACCAAGACTGGCGGGGGGGGGGGGGCAGTAAGGCAGAGGGGACACGCACAGGGTCATCCAGCCGGTCAGAGACAACTCTCGGTCCCCCTCCCCCCCAGCCAACTGATTTCAGCATTTCACTGCAGAAGGGGAAATATGGGTATTTCTAACACTAGACCCTACACTTAAAGGGGCCAATCTGCATTTTATAAACTACATCTGTGAGAGTGATCTAGTGTCAGTGCAAGGAAGGAATTCACACAGGTAAGGCTTCCCGGATCGCTCGCATCCCAGTGTAGTCTGGAATGCTTGCGCACAGCCGCTTGAGTAAAATCTCCGACAGCAGGCGCGTGGAAAACAAAGAACCACAAATTAAGTTATCTAAAATACACACCCAGGCCTCTACGCCTGTGCCTATTAAGCCAATCTCAAATCTAATTTAATCTACGGAGACCCATTCATTTGGTGAAAGAAACTCGCTCTTAATCAAATAATGGAACTTACCACCAACTTCCAGATTTATTTAAATGCCATTGTTTAGTGGACAGCAATAACCAGGAGGAAAGCAGTGGGGACATGGGGTCATGTCATCAGAGAAGGGACAGAGAATACACATTTCTCATTGGTGCCACAAAGGGTTCCTAACTAGGCTAGAAAAAAATCAGGTTCTCAAACACAAAACTAAAGTACTGGTTTAAAGGAGAAGGGGAAAATTACTGAATACAAGTTAAAGCATCAGAATAGATATGTTAATGTCCCCAAACACGTAAGTCATTACCCTTTGGACCCATGTCAGTGTTTCCTGTCCCCCCTGCCCCCACCCTCCCACCATCAGTAAGGCCAATGGTCCTTACTCCTCGTTTCTTTTATGAATCCCATTAGGTGTCCTTTAGGGCCACACATTGTGGACAGCAAAAAAGAGGCTAACACCACCAGAGTTTGGAAGGCTCTTTAATAGCAAGCGTATGGTAATTTCATCATGGGGGATGAGGCCCTCCCTCTCAGGGGAGGTGGGGTGCAGGAGAGGGTGGGGTTCAATCTAGGATTTACACCGTTTGAAGCATCTAACAAAGGGCGACAATTTTTGGCAACCCATTTCACAGTTTTGTAATTTACAAGAGATTTCTTTGAAAGGAAATATGAAGGCAAAGAAAGCACACATACCCTACACGAAACATTTCTTGCCTTAAAAAAAAACCCAACAACTGTTCCTTGCTTTCGCCTCTTGTGTAGATGGCTAAATTTTGCTCTCACGCACAAATTAAGACTGCATCGCAGAGAGTTCAGATTTGCCCTCGCACTAGAGATTTCTACCCCGCTCAAAAGCCGACACTGGCACAGAGCTGCGCTGCATCTTCACCTGCCTGCAAATGAGAAGGTGCTGGGGGGGGGGGGGAACTGAATCTGGAGAAACAAAAACAAAACAGGAAAAGGCAGTTCACAAAGAACTGTCAGCTTTCTCTCTGGTACCAAACAACTTGAATATGGTTCTGAGCAAATGAAATGTTTATTTTTATGTGGCCTGGCACACACTTTTAATTGCTTGTGCCTATTTTAGCCTTATAGTGCTTTAAAATGGGGTTTCTAACATGAAATACTCATAGGTACTGTATTTTTGTAATCCAAATTTAAATAAAAATATAAAAGACAACATATTATTTAACAATGTACCCAGTGGGCAGGAGCTATAGATATTTTACCATGGACACCGCATTACCATGGACACCACAGGCTACTGGCATTCTGGCAAGGTTTAGAATTACTCTATAAAATCAAAGCCTTCAGCTTCTTGTGTCATTTCTGTTATCACAAAACCAGGATAATTGATTGGGTCTTTATGAAAGAGGATTAGTTTTTAATTAAAAAAAAAAATTAGGCTTCTCTGAAGACTAGGCAATTGGCAATGGCATCTCTTTGGAGTTAACACTCGCTGGAGGGAAGGAGGGGTCTGAGATCCACTTGAGTTTGAATTGTGCTCTTTCTACAACCTTGAAGCAAGGTGGAGTACGAGGGCCCTGCCCTGTAGCCTGAGGGGGTATTCCTGACCACAGCCTCCTCCCAGCTGCCACTGAGACCCAACTATGGCTCAAGGCTTACCTGCCAGGGCATGGGAGCCCCTCTCAGATCTGTCTGCACAGACAGGCTTCTCTGACTGGCAGCTGGTTTTATGGAGGGAAAGAACTCCACCAGATTAGCAGGACTCATACTGTCTCCTTGGCTGGGGGGCATTTTTAAAGTCGCAAAGCCACTGCCAATATAAGGCTCTGCCTCTCAACCCAGTCAGTCCCTTGGAGGACAGAAGGCGTCTGGTGAGAGAGCCATGGAAACAGTTTCCCCGGGTCTCACATAACTGTCAGACGCCAACTCTCTCATTCTGCCTTATTCCTCTCCCCCAACTCCAAATTAAGTCCTGCCTATTCCTTCGTGCCTCTCTCTGCGGGAAATGAGATTTGTTCATATCTGTTTCCCAACTTGTGAATTTTAACATGCTAGGCATATTCCTAAAATATAAATTCTGATGATGCCTGGGATCACAGCTCCCTTAGGTCCATATACTTTGTGCTCTTATGAAAGAAAAATATTTAGAGTCGTATTGTGCTAGAGAATGGTTTCTGCTTATACATGAAACATGACTGCAACTAGTAGAGAAGAGAAGTTTTCAGTTAAGTACACGGGAAACCTGATTCTGGTACCAGGACACAAGGAGAATCCTTATATAAGGGACTTTCCATGTTCCAGCTGTGGAAAAACAAAATGTACCATGTGCTGCCATGGGCCTGGGAGTCGTGAGTAGGGACACCTTAGTACAACTGAATCCATAGCGGTGGCAGGCACTGTGTGGGGTCTCACCTCCCTCCTGGCTCCGTAATTCACTGATTCCCTGAAGCCTGCTCCGTATTATCGGGCAGAGGCAAGTACCCAGGTAGCCATAAGAAAAATGTCTCCATCATTCACTCACACCCAGGATGGCGGTTGTGTAATGTTATCACAGGCGTGAGGTCTGGTTTCACACCTGGCCCACAAAGAGCAGCCGGTAGTCAAGCGTTCTCATGCATTCTCTTTCTCATTCACTCTGTCTTTACTGTCACTGTCACTGTCCCCCTACTAGCTGACATGGCAAAAAGTAGCTGCTCATCTTTCACTCTCCCAGCTATCCTTCGTGCAAATCTCCTCTCAGTGAGGTTAAATGTAGACCATTTCCAAAGCCCCCGTCTGCCAGGGGACAAGGAAAAGCTGTGCCTCCCACAGGTTGAGACAGAGATGTCTCCTGGGGCGTCCCTTTATCCTCCCGTCTAAGGAACAGAATTTTGTTGGCCCCACAGGATTGGGTCCTAGGGGTCTGGACACTCACAGATCCACGTGTTCTAGGGTAGTTGTCGGGCCAGCATCCTAAGGACAGCATCGTGGCAAGATCCTAGATGTATTTCCTCGTTGTGTCCCCAAGAGTTTCCTTGACTGCTGCTCTGCGCACACACCCCTCACGAGGCAGGCACAGGGGGCAGTGCTGACAGCTGGAAAGGCACACGCCCTTTGTCCACCGACTGGTTAAGGGACTTATCAAGGTCATGCAGTCAAGGGCAGAGTCGAGACTAGGACCCAGGAGTCTTCTCTTATGTCCCAGGTGGTGTTCCTCCACCCCCCTGCTGCCGCCTCCTGGTTTCTGTGTGGGAAAGGTCACGACCACGGTTCAGCATGGAACCATCTCCACAGCAGAAACCACGGCTGCCTGACCTCACCGCCCACCGGGTGACCCACCGGGTGAGGCTCTGCACCGCCCAGCCCTGGCAAGAGTATCTGCAATGCGGGAGGGAGCGAGTGTGCACGTGTGCACGCGTGTGCAAGCACTGGGGGGATAGGCAGGCAATTGGAGAAAAGGAAGTTCTGGAGGAAACAATCCTGTCTGTCAATGCCTTTTGGGTTTTGCCATGGAAAATAAGTAACATACAGCTACATTCTCTATGCCCTACCCCTGGGGCAAAACAAAGACCAGAATTCTCATCAGCCCACTGAATGGCTGAGTCTCTCTCAGCTCAGTTTTTATAAACAGAGAACATTAACATGATAATACCGACATGTATTTGGTCAAAGTCTAAACACTTTTTCAATAAAATACATTTTATGATGATATCCATTCAATTTCCAAACATATGCAAATTTAGATTTTAAGCCTATAAAATTTTATAAAATTCCAGTTTACCTTCCAATGGAGCAAGCTAGTCAAGCTTCTCATTTCGGGTGCAGAAGTCACTCTTGTAGCCTACTGTGTTAAAATAGAGGTTACCACGTCTGGGTGACATCTATGAGTACATAACCTACAGCTCACAATCACCTTTGCTCATAAGCAGAGCCAGCCAGAACACAGGCAGGGCTGCGGAAGGTGGGGGGATATGCTCACCCCAACAAAATACTAAGTTTTGTTTTGCTAACAGGCTACCCGGAAGGAAAGTCATTTTACTTGAAATTAACCTTTAATATGCTTTTCCAAGAAAAGAAAAGATGTGAGTACTGAAGCACAGATGGAAACCACTGTGGTATTATTTTACCCGATGACTTAAAACTGCAGTACACTGTTTTACCACGAGCAGCCAAACTCCGCACAGCACCAGTCAATTAAACAGAAAATGTGGAGACAATCAGGTTTACACCGACATGCCTGGAAGATATACAAGACTCCCATAAGTTCTGTGGCCTCTGTTGCTGCTGCTGTTTTCAAAATTCAAAACTTTGACAACCTAATGGGCATGTGTGCGCATATTTAAAACATTCCCACCCCAGATGCTAGGTTTAGTAAGTGTTGTAAAATTCCACATCATAAGTTATTAGAACCAGAGATGCGGAAGGGTCCAATAAAAGGAATGTTTCAAATAATTCCATGTTAGCATTACAAAGGATTTCCCCAGTAAGTAATTTTGGGCTAAATGATGACAGCAGTACTTCCAATTACACAAGTTGTTTCTGTGAGTTGTCTGAGTATCTTGATCATTAAAATGTGCCCTCTTAACCATGTTAGCCCACAATTAAAAGATTCCTACTTTCACGTCCCTTTAAACATTTACTGTGAATAAGGTCCCTCGAAGTACTTGATTACAATTTTTTAATAAATTACATAATGGGATTCTTTTTTCTTTTTTTAAGTAAAAGATTAAGAAAGTAAAGAAGGATTCCATCATATTTTTAAAAAAACCTTTTATCCTGGTTTATTTTCCTCTTAAATTTATGTATGGCTTCAAAGTTTAAGTGGCACTTGGCTTCTGGATGTTTCCATGATTTAACAAGTTGCCATGTCATTATAAAGAGAGAAGGTAAATAAATGCTTCATTTCATACATGGGACGGTTTATAAACATTTTAAAGAAATTGCTAATTTATGTCTTTCACCCCATTTGTATTTCCATGATTAGACTTTAAAAGTGGC
The DNA here is from genome assembly GCF_040939455.1 of Microcebus murinus. Classification (NCBI taxonomy): domain Eukaryota; kingdom Metazoa; phylum Chordata; class Mammalia; order Primates; family Cheirogaleidae; genus Microcebus; species Microcebus murinus. Next base: position 22,488,779 of record NC_134112.1, read on the forward strand.
TTTGGAATTAGCATGTTTTGAAACAACTGAACAAGCAGGTAACATTTACACCCAGCTGTGAACCAGCTGCTACACGCCCAGGTACTTCCGTGATGGCAAGACGCCTAGAGGCTTCTCCACCTCTCTTACCCTCTTAATCCAATGCTACGGGATTATCCTTTTCTGCCCTTGTATCTGTACTTGTGCAGTTTAATGACTAGATATTAAAACTCATGCTTTATAAGCAAAACCTTTCACTTACAGACACTTAAAAAGTACATAAAAAGTGCAGACTGCATTTCTCCTCTGCCATGCTTTCCCTCAGTAAGGTCACCTGTGAGGACTCAGAGCACACCCTTAATACATTCAGAGTTCTCTACATTCGAGTCAGCGAACGGTAATTCTCCAACATAAACTCGAGAGAGAGAATAGTCAGCCGCATAATGGACTCTAAATTCAAAATGGCAAAGGCTACCAAGACAACTCCATAGAAACCCCACTGAAGCAGGAGTGAAATTCAGGTCACTTCTGAGCAAAGCTCATCACAGATATTTTGTGGTCGTTAAAAAGGTATTTCATTTTAATTTGGAAGCTGGGAGCCAGACGTCCTGTTTCAGAGTGCTAATGCGAAATGCTAGCCCAGGAGCACGCAAGCCCACCTAGGTACCACAGGGCTCACTCTCCTTCTCCAGTGAGCGCCCTCGGAGGTCTACTGCTGACTGACCCCCATCTGGGGGTGGTCCGCCTCTGGCTCCTCCTCTTCCACGTCTGCACTGTACTCTTCAAATGCATCATCGTCCGCATCCGGAAGCCCCAGTAACTATGGGGAGAGAAGGAGAGAGAAGCAGCTGTGAGTGCCAAATGGACCACAGGCAGGAAGACAACCAAAGGCATCTGATCCCAATTAGACAGCACTTTACACACTGTACAATGAAGCTACAGGCGTCCTGAGGGAGCCAGCTATTCCTACACTTACTTTGCTCAACTCAGACAGAAATGTCAGTTGGTTTTATTGGGAAGCCGGGAAGAGTCTCCTTTAACATACCAAAACACGGCAGCAGACACCACATGTGCACAGACACACAACTATGTGTGCACATCTATGTATCTATGTGCATGCGCACACGACTGGGACGTTAGCAGTAGTATGAGATGAACAGTGCTGACCGTCCTATCCAGATGTCAAAAATCTATTCTCAGGCCAGGCGCTGTGGCTCACGCCTGTAATCCTAGCTCTTGGGAGGCCGAGGCGGGTGGATTGCTCAAGGTCAGGAGTTCAAAACCAGCCTGAGCAAGAGCGAGACCCCGTCTCTACTATAAATAGAAAGAAATTAATTGGCCAACTGATATATATATATAAAAATTAGCCGGGCATGGTGGCGCATGCCTGTAGTCCCAGCTACCCGGGAGGCTGAGGGAGAAGGATCACTCGAGCCCAGGAGTTTGAGGTTGCTGTGAGCTAGGCTGACACCACGGCACTCACTCTAGCCTGGGCAACAAAGTGAGACTCTGTCTCAAAAAAAAAAAAAAATCTATTCTCTGTTTTCTCTCCTAAAAACACATGATGCTATTATTTATAACACATTTCTAAAAATGTGGAGACAACTAAAATGTTCAATAGCAAAATGGTTAAATAAATTATGGTGCATCTGTAAAATGGAATCTTATATATGCACTTTAAATGACATTTTTAAATAATTTAATGATATAAAATATGTAGAAAGAGCATAAAATTTCACTTTCATTATAATACGGATTTTCTTAAAATTTATATATATATGCATAGAAAAAAGATTTCAATGAAATACATCCACATATTAAAAGGTTTTTTTTTTAGATTGTGGGATTATGAGTTAATTTTTTTTTCTTTTTATCTTTTCATATTTTCCAAATGCTCTATAATTGATTATCAGGGAAATTCACGATAAACATTTTTTCAAAGCACTGGCTGGTCTTTGGTTAGAGATGGAGCACCATTTGCTAGGCCTGATCAATACGAACAGCACGGTCGCATGCGGGCAGGAAGCCACAGCCTTTGGCACTCCCAGGCCTGTCTGGGAGAGTCAGGCTTTCATCTCCCAGCTCCTGGACAAGAGCTACAGTCTGTCTGCTCGTGGCCGAAGAATGTGTTTACAGACAGTTTAATCACCTGTAGGCAACTTCAGAGTGGCCCTAATGACCCAAACACTAATCACATTAAGACACTGACAATAAGACTGGTCATTGTTTCTTCTGCACTGCCTCCCTAGCATCCTGCCAGCCCTCCTCCCAGTCCCTCCCAATGCCTAAATGGGGACGGGGTAAGCAGAGTCCCTTCACTCTGAAGTTCTCTAGCTGCAGCTCACACAGAGCCCTACAAAGGCATTTAGGACAAAATATCTGCTGGGCATTGTTGGTCACGCCCTGCATGTGCCTGCCAAGGTGCGCACAGCCCACTGCAGACACGCGCTTTCCCCTTAGAGCCCAGCAGGTGCAGCTGCCTCCGAGAGACAGAGACGCTGCTAACGTGGACCGGAAGGGCAGGAAGCGTGGGTCTCAGCTCGTCCATCCAGACTGGGTACAGCAATCCCGTGTGGGAGAATGGAGAAGCCTCTTTTTCTTGCTACTGACTCCTTACAGGATTTTAGTGGATGGAATAAAAGACAAAGTTTGCCTCCAAAGAGAGAGAAAATGATGGCTGGTCACAATGAACATCGATGACCACTATTTTGGTGGTCAATTTTTATTTGAAGAGCTATAGGACAAAGCAAGGTGAAACTGTCAAATGAGTGGTAACATTTAAAAAGCTGGTAAAACATAAATGTTGTTGCCACCACTGGGAACTCCAGAATCTCCTAAACAGCAAAAGAAGATGCAGAAATTCAACAATGAACGTAACTATTTGCTGCACTGAAGGGATATCATTTAAAGGAGAAATGGCCGGTGGGCTCCCTCTCACTTAGCAGAACTGGCAGGTGGTGGCTGCCTGGAGCTTCAGGAGGATGCTGAGGCCCAGTGGGAAATGTCACCGTCAGTCTGCAGTGGCAGCCACAGATAAAGAGGGTGCAGCTGCAGCAGGCATCTATGTACCTGCCATCCTTGTCCTAAAGAGACGCGCCATGCATGGATGGTTCTTCTCCATGATACACCGAGGTGGTTCATACTGACACAGAGCACTGGTAGCACGAGACACCCTCCTCTCTGCAGCTCAGGGACCCGTGGCAGGGGATCCAGGAGGCCGACCCCTCCCCTCTCTCTCCTCCCTCCCCTCCCTTAAATGTGAATCCAAAGCACCTAGGTATACGTCCCAGCACACCAGCCACGTGGGAGGCCATTCCCTGGGGCTGGAAGTATTCTGACCACCCTTCCAGAAGCTGCTCACGCCCTGCTCTTGCAGAAGGGGGACGGAGCAGCAGTCCTCTGTGGCCTTCTGGACTTCTAAGGTACCTTAGTGCAGGGGCTGCAGGTTCTTTGAGAGGCCATGTGGAAAACACACCGGGACAGGGGGCCAGAAGCCAGGGGAATAGTTAGTTGGGGGTCTGTGCCAAGCCCCCACCTCTGCTGAGCCTCAGTGTCCTTCTCTGTAAAGTGGGAACATGACGCCTGCTCCACCTTATTTAGTTACCACGGAGATTAAGTGATTAAACCGAAGGTGGCGGGGATGTGCAGACTGTTGAGCCTTACGCAAATGGACCGAGCTACGTTTTCTCACTTCTTGTGTTTAAGGCACAGTCGGTTGGATGACGCAGTTACTGCTGCCTCCACAGACTGCCTGCAGCCAGGCTTTCCCTCCGTCTCCCGCTGTGCTCGCCTTGGGGCTACCGCACTGTGCATTCCACTGAACCACACGACTTCATCATGCTTCACATTTAATAACAGTTAATATCATTAACTTACTATCCGCTAGGCACTGTCTTAAGCAGCTTTACACACATCAATTCCTTTGGTCCTTGTAATAACCCTGTGTGGTAGGGATCACCACCATCCTCTTTTACCAGAGACCTAGAGTGGCTGAGGACCCTGCCCAGGGTTGCCCAGTCAGTGGCACAGCCAGGATTCGAACCCAGGTCATCCGACTACAGACTCCACACGCTTAACCACCAGGCTACCCAGGAAACTCCCATCTAGCTGTCAGTGCTGTTCCTATTAGCTGTAGGTTTCAATGTTTTCTTCTGGGGACCACACCTTTTAAAAATGCAATATGCAAAGCACACAATGCTAATGTCTACATTTATGAGTATGTACAATTTGGAAACACATATAGGAAGTACCAGAACTAGAATTTGCCTGGAGTTCTAAGGGACAGCATACAGATATGTAATACTCTAGCATTCCCACCTCTATCCCCACTCTCATCTATGGTGGGCAAGTCTACACTTAACTTCTCGGTCCAAATTTCCAGCAGGCAAGAAGATGTATCAGACACAGGCAGTGCAGGACAGGCAGACGGGAGGAACCCCACAGTCCTTGCTCCTGCTGCGCCCACACATCCTCGCATGTAAAAGGAGATGGGCCAAAAACCCTGAAGAGACTGGTTTCCATAAATTACTCCTGACACTTACAATCATTCATTCCTATTTCAGTCAAATTTTTTTCAGTTGACAAGAGGAAAAAAATAAGTTTTTTTTTTTTCACACCAAAAAAGAGTGTTGGCATTTCCAAGGTCTTGCTGTCCACAGGCTTCCTCTGGGCTATGATCACAGAAGAACCTCTGGGGCCCATCCATCGATCAGGGCTGCACTTGAAAGACAGAGCTGCCAACCCTTGAGAACTGAAGTTCTTCAGACCCGAGAGAGAGTATCAGTTACCTGTAGGACCCACTCCAGGTCTTTTGAACAGAGGTGCAAACTACTTGGGCCATAGTCAGCTGGCATTTGGCATCAGCCATCTTGAAGGGGCACTCACATGGCACAGTGGGCTACAGCATCTTCTTAAAGGAAGGGGAGGAGGGGTCTGTGTCCTGGAAAGCAGAGTGGTCAGCTATGGCTTTGGTTCATCTAGTGAGCGCCCTGCGGCTTCAGAGGTCCCCAAACGCTCCTTCCAGAGGCTCCTTGCAAGCAGCATTTCTCACCCTTCACCATGCGTAGGTGTGTATGATTCACTCAGATCTAACTAAAACGCAGATTCTGATTCAGTGGGTCTCAGGTGGGACCTGATTCTGCATTTCTAACAAGCTCCCGAGTGACGGGGACGCTGCTAGTCCAGAAGCCAGATTCTAAACATCTGGGCATCTGACAGCACCTACCTAAGGATCATGATGCTGGCAGTAACGAGAAACCCGTGATGGGGTTCTGGTCGGTCAGTCTGTCTTCCCGACACTAGAGAAAAAAGGTGGCAAGATGGATGTGGGACCAACATGGGCAAGAGTAGTAGATGCTCTCTTACTTTTGGGGGCCATTGTACTTTCTAAAAAAGAGAAAGTTTGAATTTTCATGACATGAGCAAAAGCAAAAGATAAACTTAAATTGTCAACACTCACTGTTTATTATAAAGACCCACACGTGTGCATAATCTTTTCTCATCAGACTTTCTGACCCACTGGGGCAGCTTCCCACGGTGGACTACAGGAATAGAAGAATTAGACTTTTTCTGGACCACAAAGGATTTTCATGTGGAGTCTGACCCCTGGTCCCCTAGCCACTAGTGGCAAACCAAAAATATCAATCTTGCCGGTGAGCTGGAATTAAGGGAATTTTTTGGCAGAAATATCTCTACTTCTTGAGAAAAGAAATGTGAATCACACAGCAACCCCAGGAAGAGGACCAGGATCAGTGAGAGTGAGAAGCCACAGCGACCACAGGGTCTAGCTGCAGGCTGGGCCGTCAGAGCAGCATGAACCAACACAGCGCACATCCGCACCAGCGACCGGTGCCTGCTGCCCCTCCCGCCCACACGGCCAGTACGGGGGAGATGGATAACACTCTGGGAAAGCAGTCATTCCTGGTTATGCTCATAAAACTTTGAGAGAATTGGAAAGGGCAAAGATGATGTTTAGTTTTGCAGCTAAACTGGAAATAGTAGGCTAGCTCTTCTCTTGTGAACTTTTTATAACCAGAGCTAAGACTGTTACAGTTGTCACTAAATAAAAAACATGAAAACGTTGTGGGGGAAAAAAAAATCAATGGCATGATCACCATTATTTAGATTCATAACCACTGTTTTATTATCTAGCTCAATCACATGATGACCAACAACTGTAAACTGAGAGTCACACTTAAATAAGAAAAATGCAGAGCTCCGATGACTGTCCAGTTCACATTTACCAAAGCTACTGACGGTGTCTCCAAAGCCATTACTGACAGCAGTGCCTGCTCATGGACGGCAACAACAGCCTGTTTGGCATTTTCGCTTCATACACATACCACTTGGGTATGACATGCCAGGGGCAAGACAAAATAACGAGGTCAAAATCATACCTCTCTGAGAGGTCATCATTAGCAAGATAGGAAGTCACTGGAGTGGAGCAGAGTGTGGGTCACTCAAGGAGGAAAGATGGTTGGCCACTTCCAGAGTCATCTACTCACCCAATAAACATTTCCTAACACCAGAAGTTGAGACTAACCTCAGCATGGTGTCTTTGCACTTTGACAGTCCTTCGTGTTCTCAGTCTGATTTCGAAACTCCGCATGAATCCATGAAGACAGTGAAACAGGTAATGCCCCCATTTTAAGGATGGGGACACTGAGGCTGAGTGATCTTCTAGAGGCCACATGGCCTGAGAGCAAGGCAGGGCAGGGTGATCCACCTTCCCCCACTGGGAACATTCCTAAAGAATTTGAGGTGAGACAGCCCTTCCTGGGCTTTCTCCCTGGCCAGCCCTCCTACTGCTCTAAGCATGTTGAGGTCCTGCCATTCTTCAAGCCATAAGTCCTCATGAAGCCATAGCCTGGCTCTCTGTTCCTCAAAGAGCCCACTCAAAATGGCATTCCTAGAACTTCTTAAACATTGTAAATGATACAGCTTCTTTAAAAATCATGACCTATTTTCTGATTATGCGATTACAGAAAACTTAGAAAATACGGAAAAGACGAAAATAACTATCCATAACCCTGAGACTCTTTGGCCTCACGTCACTGTGGGAGGACAGGGGCATCCATTCATTCTCAAGCACCTAACACAGCAAATTGTATGGATTAGGAACTCAATGAATGTTTATTATTTTGCCAAAACCAGTGTTGATAAACTTTTGACTTACCCCTCCATTCCTTTTAAAATCCCTTACCTTAGTCAGATGTATCTGTTAAGCATACTGAAATCACTTAGCAAATTTTCTCTGTCCACCAAAAACTAAGGTCCCCACAAAAGGTTTCAATAAGTCCTGCTCACTTCTCAATAATATTTTGTCTAGTATCCACCTCAATACTACGTGTATTTAGTGCTTACCATGGATAACACCCTACACTGAGTACTCACCAAAAATTACATTGTATAATCTGCATGGTAACCCTAAGGTTTTTTTTGAGACAGAGTCTCACTCTGTTGCCCAGGCTAGTGTGCTGTGGCGTCAGCCTAGCTCACAGCAACCTCAAACTCCTGGGCTCAAGCGATCCTCCTGCCTCAGCCTCCCAGGTAGCTGGGACTACAGGCATGCACCACCATGCCTGGCTAATTTTTTCTATATATTTTTAGTTAGCCAATTAGTTTCTTTCTATTTATAGTAGAGACGAGGTCTCGCTCTTGCTCAGGCTGGTTTCGAACTCCTGACCTTGAGCAATCCACCCGCCTCGGCCTCCCAGAGTGCTAGGAGAAGTAGAGGAAAAATAGAGGAGTAAGATGGCTAAAAAGAACTTTTTTTTCCTTCTCAAATCCAATAACAGATGGCTTGGTGGAGAGGGAGAACTTTGAGCTGTTGTTTCAGAAGGGGGGCAGGCAAGGAAGAGAGGCAAGTGTACGGCTACAAAGCTTGCTGAACACTGGTGCTAAGGTGGCACTCCAGTGGCCTGGCCTTAGCCCTGCGGAAAGAACTGCTGAGGAAGAGCAGAGGTGACCCCACTCTTGGCCTGTGGAAGCAGGAGTGCTCACGCTTCAGCAACGTTAATTGAATTCGCTTGACTGATGCCCAAAAGGACAGCAGAAGGCTGTCAACAGACAGGTGCTTATCTCTCTGGAGGGATGACATGAGCAGGGGCTGGGGCTGGGGCAGCCAAGGTAAAACAGGGGTTCAAAGTCAAGGACGGGGCTGTTCTGAGACAAGACAGAAATATTCCTCCCGGGACTGCCCTGCTACACACACAAAGCAGCTGCACGAAAGGATGAGATCACCACAGATTTTCAGGGAAATGATGTGCAGGTTTTACCCATGATGAGCTATAGCATTTGGGAAAGTGTTTCTTCAACAAATACCACAACTACGACAACAGCAACAAAACCCTTTCCTATGTCGTATTTCTAAACCCAAGGCTCCCTTACAGAAAACAAGCACTTCATACAAGTGGCCCCCCTGGGAAGAAACGCACTATTGAGTGGAGAAGGGGAGGGCAGAAGTTTCCCCACTGATCTCCACAGTCCTTTATTGAGGTTAGTGACACTCCCTCTCCTCCAATCTGGGGCAGTCCAATCTTGGGAGAAGCCAAGGCCAGCAGGCACCTCACCTTCCCCAGCCCTGAGGCCGTGCCTCCTGCCGGCCCTGCCCTGAGGGGCGAACAGGCCTGGCCCGAAGGCCCCAGCACAAAGAACCTCCCCACCACAGCAGCGGGCAGCCGGCCAGGCTCCTCCGCTCAGGAGCAACGTCGCTGCCCACAACATGAAGCTCCACTTTAGAAATGAAACCTGGGCCGGCGCGGTGGCTCATGCCTGTAATCCCCCCACTCTGGGAGGCAGAGGGAGGAGGATCGCTTGAGGCCAGCAGTTTGAGACCAGCCTGAGCAAGAGCAAGACCCCATCTGTACTAAAAATAGAAAAAAAAAAAATTAGCTGGGCGTGGTGGTGCACCTGTAGTCCCAGCACTCAGGAGGCTGAGGCAAGAAGATGGCTTGAGCCCAGGAGTTTGAGGTTGCTGTGAGCTACCATGACACCACTGCAGTCTATCCAGAGTGACAGACAGAGAGTCTGTCTCAAAAAGAAAAAAAAAGGAAAGAAAAAGAAATAAAACCTGGAAGCCAGCACATCAAATCAAATCCGCCATGTGCAACCTCCCCATCGCTGCAGAGTAAGAGCCAGAGCCCTTTCATGGCTGCAGGGCCCGTCATCCCAGACTCATCTCCTCGCTAGTCCCGAATTCCCCTTCCCTTCAGCCACATGGTTCCCCTGTTCCTCAAACACAGGTGTCCCCTACCCACCCCAGGCCTTCATTCCTGCTCTCCACTGTCCCTAGAAGGCTCTTCCCCTAGGTTTCCTCACGGCCCACTCCATACTTCAGGTTTTAATCCAATGTCACCTTCTCAGCAAAGCCTGCCCTGGTCCTTTAATCAAAAGTTTCAGGGCTGCTGACACGTCTTACCTCTTTATTTCTTTTCTTCGTGGCTTGTATCGCTGACACACTGTATGTTGGACTTGTTTATCTTGTCTCCCCCCCAACAGGCATGTAAGCTCTGTGTGGTCTAAGCTGTCCATGTGTTTGGTTCAGGTGTTAGGACAAGGCAGTAAAAAGTGCCACGCGCCTAGTAAGTATTCAGTATTATTTACTGAATACACAAAAGTGGGAGAAACTGGTATTTTGAAGTCAAATATCTATTTTGAATGACCCCAACTGACTTAGAAAATTAACAAATGAAAAATGAACTGGATGGACAAATGATACGAATCAGACAGAGTTTGACAAAAGCCACTGAAACTCTATTTCTTATAATGGTGGACTAAATGATTGTGACCAACCCTTCCACTAAGAACTACTAAAAAAGCTGGATTAAATATGAAAAATACCTTCTTAAATATATCAAAGAATTAGAACCAGGAGAGGCAAGCCTAGCGCAGAAAGCTGCTCTTTTCCTGAGGGCATCTGCTGACCTGGAAGCAGCAGCTAGAAACCTTATTGCTTTCTCTGCCCACTCTAAGAGACAGGGAGCCAAAGTCAAAGCCCAAGGTCTTCCGAAGGAGCATACTGCGATACACAGTCCCCACTTTAGGCTGGGCCCCCAAAGTCCACACCCTCACAAGGATGAACTGAAAGAGACCAGATCCGCAGCTCGGCTTCTCATCCTCGAACCTTCGGAGAACTACGAGCCTTAAACTGTTTCAAGCTGGTCTCAGACTGACAGCACCCCCACGTCCTGGCAGAAGCAAACAAAAATTCTGGAAGAAGTGACTGTCATCTTAGGCCTCAATGTATTCCTATACATAACATTTCAAATACAATAACCTGCATGTAGAGATAATCCAACACACAAAGAAACAAGATACCAGGCATGAGAACCAGCAGAAACAAAAGACAAGGCAGACTTACAAAGCGCAATATTGGAACCTGTCTATGCTCAAAGAAATAAAAGATAAGCATAAGAACTTCAACAGAGAAGGACGTAGTATTTTTTAAAAAGTGAAAAATAACTAAACTACTTAAATAGACATTCTAGCAAATACCATGGAACACGTGGAATATTTAGGGTGGGCAGGGAATTGCACTTGGGGGAAGTGTTGGGACCTTGGAAATCTGATTTTATCGTCCAGTGAAGAGAGAGGAAAACAGGTCATCTTCGAAATGGGGGTGAGTATTGATTGTACAGGTTTATCAGCTAGAATGAAAACAGGCTGTCAGCTAGTCATAGAAATACAGATTCCTAAATCCCAAAAGGGAGAAAAAAAGTAAGCTTTCTATTAGAGACTGTTTAAAAAGAGAAAAAAAAAAAAAAAACCAGACCCAATATCCAATTTCATCCTTCTCCATACCCACAAATGTGGCGGTATAACCTATTTGGGGGCTTGCTTTCGGGCAACCCCCCAAATATAGCCCCACTATTATAAAAGAACCTCCATACCACTTGCAAGCATGTTGGTTTGAAGTCTGCTGGCCGGGAACAGGAATGCTCAGTTGTCTCACAAAGGATCTGTTTGCTTCCTCCCTATCAGGGATTCTCAACTCAACTCAAGTGATGCTAGAAATAACCATCATCCCTGCGACAAACAGCTGTGTCACAGCCGGCCCCTCCCCCACCCGCAGCCTCCCCACACTGGCTGCTATCTCTAAGCCACAGGGCAGACAAGAGAAAAACAATCAGTCACCCCAGGTTTGCCCACCTTCCCCACCACCCTTGGTATTCAAAACACAAATCGCTACAGAAAGCAAGGCACCTACAGGTCTGAAAGACTTGAAGACTTTTTCCAAGACTTCGTGGAGTGTCTTCTTGCCGCAGGAGGAGATGTAATCCTGTGCTAGCTGCAAGAAAGGCAGGCAGTCCTCGCTCTCACTCCACACGTGCTGCGTGCCCAGGGGTGAGAGGGAGAAAACAAAGACACACACGTCATTACACTCAGCGTGAGATACAGAAAGCCAAGCAGAATTTTTAAAAATTACATGAATTTGTAGACGGCCTCCCATTCCAGAGTAAAACCCATGTACTCATTCTTCACTGTTTGCACTGCAGGGGATCAAAAAATGTCTAATGCATAGGACGCCCCCAAGCTCTGGGTCTGTAAATTCACCTGCTCTGGTTGCCACTGGATCTGCTCGCACAAAGCGAAGAGGGCAATGGGGTGGACTGTCCTCACCTGGGATTTGCACTGCTCACCTTCTTGTGCAGGCTAAGAGTGGTTTTCAGACAGGAAGAGCTTTGCCTTCAAAACCCTTAACTTTGCCTTCAGCTATGGGTGAAGGATCAATTAAGCATGTTTGTAAGCACTAACTTGGAACAAGACATTCTGGGTCCAGACCAGCCTGTGAGTGGGGGCGGTGGTAAATTTACTTTAAAATGAAATGAACTTACGGGAGCCCGCAAAGTCATCACTAAGTCACCAGGAAATGAAAGCTTTGCTTTCCTTCTAATTCTTTAAGAGGGCATCTTACCCAAGCATCACTTTGCAATGTAACACTGACTGAAAAGAGATTGGTTTTAGGTTTATTTTTTTCTTAAGGCTGGGTGAGGCTTTTTCTCACATGAGGATATCCATTTTAGCACATCTTTAAGACTAGGCATGCCTCTCCCATAAATGTTCAAAGATCTGGAAGGAACCCAAGACACAGACCTGAGTGATCTCAGTGCAGAAGCCCCTATTCTACATACTGAGCTAGGCAGAGGCATCAGGATACAAGCATCACATCAGGGTACCGGTCAGGTACCAAGAGAATCGCTGTTTAGGGGGGACCAAATGATGACAGCTCCCCACTGGCAAAATACTGCTGAGGCCTGGGAGAGAGGAAGGCATTTGGCAGCAAGACGCAAGGGCGAGACACAGGTGACAAGACATATCTGGAGAGATGGTCCATGGCAAGTGCATACTTACCCCATCTAGTAATACAAATTATGGAGGCACTGCCCAGAAAGTTAGATGCCTGTCACCCAATAGAAACATTTCATCTCCTTCCTTCTCATGCAGGATTTCCAAGAACTAGATCTATAGCCTTAAAATACTGCTCAAATCCAAGCAAGAATAACTAGGTGTTAACATGCCATCTTTACACCCCAATTATCTGCTTCATAGTTGTAAAGGTCCATTTCTGACACTCGTTACTCTCATTCCAACAGACTTCTTCAGTGGCTTCCTTCTCCACCTAATAGAGACAACATCCAGGTGCTCTAGATTTAGAGAACAGCTCAAACGTTCTTCCCTATTAATTAGAGACCCTTAAAGCTGTCGAGCCACTGAAATGTCATTTATGTTACAGTCTCTTCTTACATTGTACAAAAGTATAGTAGTACAAAGTACTTTTATATCAATTATCTCACTTGATTTTTAATCAGTGGAGAAAGTCCTACTTTAGTAAGTTCTGCTCAGCATCTATTTTCATACACAAATGTATAAATGTTCCAGTGTATTTCAAGTTATTATCCAAGTTAAAGATGAGATTAACATCTAGCACCACATAACAGAAAACTTTAAGCCTGCCTTCTATAGACTTATGAAGGTTAGAAAAGGAGTTAAAAGTTAAGTGGTTGGCACAGTGCCCAGATGGCATGGATAGTCAGTAAATGGGGGACATACTCATGTCTCCTTCTTTCCCCTTTTGCATCTGCAGGAGGATGGGGAAGGAACAGGGGGCGTTGAGCTTTCTACCAGCCACAAGGCTAAGGTCACACGATGAGTAAATGAGACACCCGATGTGATGTCACTGGGAACACCACCCAAGGGACATGGTGACATTAATTCAGAAGTAGGTATAGCTGTGAAAAACTTGTATATCTACTTTTTAAAAAAGTACATTTGGGCTTTAAATTACAAAGTAAGCTGAGAAAAAGCATATTGCTCAAACAATAACACAATTGCAACATATCCACACCACTTGGTAATACGATAGTTTATTTTTTTACTTTTATCTTTTTTTAGAGACAAGGTCTTGCTCCGTTGCCCAGGCTGCAGTGCAGTGGTGCAATCATAGCTTGCTACAGCCTCAAACTCCTGGCCTCTAGCAATCTTCCTGCCTCAGCCTCCCTAAATGCTGGGGTTATGGGCTTTAGCTACTGCACCTGGGCTAGACAGTGTACAAGATCATGAAGAGATTGTTTGTGCCACAATTTCCATTACTCCACTTTTAGAGTTGTTTATTTATGACTCCATGTTGGAGAAGGAAGACTTAACACCCACTAAAGGGCCTTCTGTCTAAATTTCCTTCATTTGGCTGTCTCTCTCTCCTTGGATTCCCAATTTTGTTGGTTTTGTGGAATAAAAAAAAAAATTAACTGAATCCCTGTCCACATGATAAAGTGAAGGAGCACAGGGTCTGGACTCAGACAGACCCAGATGTGCATGGCCACTTAAAAGACATCATTGGCTATCTGCTAATTGTTTTATATCCATTGTATCTCATAACAAGAAGAATTCAATTTTATTTAAGCTGCTTCCTTCCAAAAGTCATCAAGGCAGCTGTCAAAGAGTCATAGAATGCAAGACAAGAAGAACTAAAAAATAAGTCTGCAGTTGGGGGTTAAAAAAGGGACAAAAGAAAAATAACGAATAAGAAATATAAGGAAAAATAATAATAAAAATAAGGATATAAGATAAAACCGAGAGCAAGACTAGGACAGAGTAAGGTATAAGGGCCTGGCCACTTGCTACAGATGGGACCCAGATTCGGTGCGAGAGCTCTCTAAGTGGGACAATCAGTCCAATGAGGCAGTGTCCACAGATAAAACAGGCTGGCTCTTCAGGAAAACTGACAGGCAAGGGGCTGGGGCCAGGAGGGTTAGGAAAATATAGGGGGCCATTCTAAAACCACGGGGCCAGGGAGGACATCGGGAGGCAGGGCTGAAGTTCCTGAAAACACGATTTGGGATCCAGTCTTGTACAGGCAACTGGAGACCCAGAGTCCTGTGCCACTGGGCGTGGCCACAATAACTTCAACTTGGAAAATATTTTAAGCATGTGTAACCAAACACCCACTTTGGCCAGGAAAAGGCTATGGCAAGAATCAGAGAACCTCTAGCTCTGAACAATGCTATGCCCTGGCAAATATGGATCTGGGGACAGCGTATTGACTTTCCAACAGGGCAGCAGTTAGGGACAGGGAGACTGCAGACCTCCGTGATGGTGAGAAATGCCAGGAGAAGCTACATGAATGAAGCAGAGGAAGGCAGGGGCCTGGAGGCATCACAGTGCACCCGAATCACCCGGGGGCTTATTAAAACACAGATTGCTGGGCCCCACCCCCAGAGCTTCTGATTCAGTGGGGTGGGGTGGGGGGAGGCTCAGGTGGCTGGTTCCAGAACCACACTTTGAGAATCATGGGCACTACCTATTTAAAGGGGGCAGGACATTTAAAAATCTTTCCAGAAGAACTTAAGCAATTGCCATTACTGACTACAACCAATTGGCCTTCACCACCCTGAAGGGGTACACTGGTCGCTACCAGTGTACCCTGAGCGGCCTACTCTTTCCTACAGAAATCCCTGGTGTGAATTCTGATTTGCGTATAGGCCACCTGTGGCCCTTGTTTCTATGAAGTTGGGCCAGAATGTATTATAAAAGCTTGCCTAGTTAAGACAACATAACCATGCCACCTGCAAATAGAAAGATGAGCACTTGTTTTTTAGAGTGTACGTAAGAGTATCAAATTTACCAAAAAGTGGCATTAGATTACTATAGTAATTCGATCCTACAAAAATGTGGGGGGCACAACGTGCCTGCTCCTGCTGCTGGAGATCCTGGTGGCTGTGCGGCTGCGCTCCCCGCGGAAGCAGGGTGCGGGTGGCACGGGAGTTAAGAACACACCTCTGCTTCCCTCCTTGGACAGTTACCTGAGGGCCCTGTGGGGCCCTTGCTCTGGGCCTCTCTCTCACTGCGGTACTGAAGTGTGGGCTTCCTGCCACTCTCCGTACTGGGGGAGTCCATTTTGAGTTGGTACAGCTTAATCCCAAACTGACTCCTGTCCTCAGAACAGATGGCAGGAGAAGACAAAAGCCACCGCCACATCCTGTCTCCCTATTTCTGTGCAGGGTGGGAAGGGCACAGTTGGCCAGACGACAGCCAGCCTGCTCTTTGGGTACCACTGACCTGTTCCACCAGGGTGGAAACTGAGGCTGAGAAAGGCTAAGTAACTGGCCGGTGGGCGCACAGGGAACTAGGGGCAGAGCAGAGCATCAGCAGAGGGGCACGTGCGCTCTAACACACTCCGTGCGAGATGTTTAGCCTGAGCCTCAGCACGCGATGGGTAGGGCACAGGGCAGTCCTAAAGATTACAGGAGACAACCTGCAGACGCCTGTCCTTCACAGCAGGGGCCCAATAAATGCTTATTCCCATCTGTTTGAACTCGTATTAATTCTCCTCAGGATCGCCATTCCAAGAATATAAGAGGACATATCTTTTTCCTGAAATAATCTCTCTATATGAGCAACACACAGCCATCGGGGAATGCCTTACAGTCAATCACATGCATTGCTCCTCATCTAACCCGCACAGTAATAATAATGTAATACAACTATCCCCATTTGGCAGGTGAGGACACTGAGGGCAGAGTTTAAATTAGGCAAGAAAGTACCTTCTTCTTCATCATACCATCATATAAACACGATTCAATCTCATTTAAATAAGTAATATTTTCTTTCTTCAAAATGGAAAGGTTGTTATTTGATCACTTAGTTAAGAATAAAGCCATGCTCAGACTGCGAATGGGAAAAATATATCTACATATACATACACAAACGGATATCAAATTAAATCACACAGTCCTTCCATAAATAAAGCCTTTTTCTTTAATAACATGATGACTGTCATTTTTGTTTCTGTCTTGAGGAGGGATTAAACTATACAAAATTTTAGATCCAAACATGTCTCTGATGGGCTGACAGACAAGGCAGGACAGTAAGAGTCCCTCCCGCAATCACTGGCGTCCGGGCCTGCTGCGGGAGGGGCAGGCAGTGAGTGCTGTTGTTCAGAGAGCTCCTTCCCCCTGGCCTGGGAGGAGGATGGAGTGCAGCTGGTGCTCCCACGCCCAGGAGCGCCCTCTGTCCATCCGGCACATGAGTGGCTCCTGACACCCCGCTCCACGCCTGACCAAGCCCTCAGGACCTTCCGAATCCGCAGAAGAAGGGAAAGTTCTTGGCCCCCTCTCACCAGGGCCAGGAGCCTGCCTGTCACGCCTGTCGAGCTGGGGGGTGGCCCTGCCCGGAACTCCCTCCACATGCAGGGCACTGGCAGCTTCATTTTACCCCAGGGCCCGACCGTGGCCATCCACAGAGAGATGCCCCAGTCCGGGAGGCTGTGTGGAAAGGGACGGCAGGGACAGGACGCTCTGTGAAGCAAGACCAGGAAAGAGTGTGGGAGGGCCCCAGGTGCTCCAAAGTGGAGGGAAAATAAAAAGAAGTCTTTGTTCCTGGGCCCCTGGGGCTACTCGCCTGACCCTGCCTTGGGCTGTTCTGTGTGGTAGACAGGACAGGCTTCCGGGCTTGGGCTCAAGTCCTGGCTCTGTGGCTTCTCGGCAGTACAGTCCTGGATGAGTCCCTTAAAATCACTGAGCCTCAGGTTCTTTGCCTATAAAATGGGGATAATAATACCTACCTCACTGAATTTTTGTGAGGTGCAATAAGAAGCCACTCTTGAACCCAGTCTGGGTTGGGTCCCCTGCTGTCACCCCTGTGATGCTATATATTCCATATAGGGCCATGGTTCAAGATGCTCTACCATATTAGAGCTGGTGGGAAAGTTAGTAAACCTTGCTGTGCCTCAGCTTCCTCATCCGTGAAATAGGGATAATTTTAGACTACCTTGAGAGATTACTAAAATTAAATGAATTCATATGTGCAAAGTGCTTAGAACAGTGCCCAATACTTAGTAAATTAAACATAAGTGGTAGTTCTTATTGTTGTTCAAAGCAGAATTCTTGAAATTTAACATGTGTCTTGCACAAGTGCTGTCTGGAAAGTATCAACCATTGTTAATATAACAAGAACATACTACATGGCTGAAAATTCCAGACAGACCTTGTATACCAGACTGTAATTCATTCATTCATTCATTCATTCATTCATTCATTCATTCATTCATTCTTATGAATATGTACTGAGCACCTATCATGTGCTGACACCGTTCCAAGTGCTGGGATACAGCGATAACATAGACAACATCTCTGTTCTCATGAAGCTTTATAGTCTAGTGGGGGAGGCAGAAAACAAAAAAGAAAGTATCAAGTACTAATGAGTGTTTGATAAAAGAGGGTGAGGAGAGGAAACATGTGGTTAGGAGAGTTTCCCCTAGGCCTTGATGGCATAAAGGAGCCAGCCATGTAAAGATCTGGGGCAAGAGTGTTCTAGGCAGAGAGAACAGCAAGTGCAAAGGCCCTGAGGCAGGAAGGAGCTGGCATGTCTGAGGATTAGAAAGGTCACTATGGCAGGAAGGCAGAGCATGTGGGGGCTTGAGGCCAGGACAACAGTTTAGGTTTTATTATAAAAAGGATGGGAAGTCAGTTTTGGCAAAATGGGGAGCAGTGGTATCACAATCTGGATTATATTTTAAATAGATCCAAAGTAACTGCTGAGTGGAGACTGGCTTAGGGTGAGGTGTGGGTTACAAGCACGGAGAGAAGTTGGGAAATAAGATGAAAAATGATGGTAGCTTAGACTAGTGTGACAGCATGGGGGTGGGGAAAAACGAGTGGAAACTGCACATATTTGGGGGTAACAGAATTTTAATGAATTGGTTGCAGGGAGTGATAGAGTAGAACTAAGGATGTCCCTTAGTTTTTTGGCTTGAGCAACTAGATGGATGGTGGTAACATTTACAGAGATTAAAAACAGTAAGATGAGCTATAATACTATTTATTGAACACTGAGTACAAGATAGGCACTGTTCTCAAACAACCCTGCCAGAGAGTCCCTAATATCATCCTCCCCACTTTGGCAGTATTCTCAAACCTCAAACACGCCTGTTACGGAAGTACTAATATTATCATCCGCATTTTACAGATGTAGAAACCATGGCATAGAGGGGTTAAATAAATTTCTTGAGGCACACAGAAGTGGGGAGCTGGGGTGCAAACCCATTAGTCTGACTCTAGAGCCTGTGTGCCTAACCACTACACCACACTGTCTCTTAGCTAGGTAAACTGACTCCAGGAGTGTGAGGGCAGAGACTCTATTTGTATTCTAGATAGTCCTGGCCTGGTACAGAGTAAACCCTCAATAAATGTTTGCTGAACGAATGAATGACGTGAACGTACTTTGTAAATTAAGATATGCTATGTAAATAATCTAATTGTTAATAAATCCTTCAAATAACAAGAATTCCACTCATCTAATTTTTTCTAACACTTAACAACTTTTCCTGGGAAAAGGAAAAGAACTGAGCAGCTTGGCAACCTGGCCTGGGTCAGATTCAAGAAATTTGGCCAAGAAAACTCCCTCGGCTGGCATCTTGTCTGGTATAGCCTCCAGGAACTTTGGGAAAGTTCCATTCTACCCGAGGAACTATTCCCTCACCCCATCTTCTATCTTCCTATCTATTCCCTTTAAATTGTCAGTGAATTAACACTTGAAGTGTTAGAAGCCTTTTCTTCTTGCAGGCGGGAAAATATTTAAGATAAAGGCCTGATTATATAAATAATGTCTCTGAATGACAGTTTGATATACATATTCAAGGCAAGAGAACAGTCTTGAGTCTTCCTTAGCCCACTTATTCTCTTTGAAGTCATTTCTCTGGGTATGCCCCCTGCCGTCCCAGCAGGGAGTCTGTGTGGGATCCTCCCCCAAAAGATCCAGAACCATGAGCGACTATTGCCCTATCTTACACAGAAAAAAGAGGGAAAGAACACTGGCAGACTAAAGATAGAGCTAGAAGGGACCCTAATCAAATCCTAACATCTTACAAGTTAGTTGGACTCTGGTGCCCTTTCCACTACATCCTGGGGCTTTCTCACACTTTTGTAACAGAGTGAATCCCTTTTCAAGGATCACCCACTCCTCTGGATAACAAAGGACACTTACTACTTATTTAACTACAGTCAAGATGTGCTTATATATATTAATAGCTCGCTTGCCCTTCATACGTATCCTGTGATAGAGGCGTTCTGATGAACCCCATTTTACAGGTGAGAAAACTGAGGCTCTTAAAAAAAAATGAGACAAGCTCCAAACTCTGGGTAACCCTAGGTGTCTCTGATCCCAAATTGTGGGGCCCTTGCTCTGGGTCAGAGACTGTTACGCGCTTTTATCTATACAAACACCTGGGCACCGGTATTATCATACCATTTTTTGGATGTGGAAACTGAACTAGGGAAGGCATTTGACCAGAGTCACAGAGCCAGAACTCAAATCTGGCTGTCACCCAAGGCCATCCCTCTTCTAGAGTGCCCTGCACCTAGGCCCAGGTGTGTGCTTCCCCTCCACCGGGTAGGGGTGTGGGAGGGGCATGCTTTACTGGCCAGGCATGCACAATCCTTCACCTTGCCGGAACCGAGAAAGGCGGTCTCGCTGCCTAACTCCTTTGCGAACTTCCAGTGGGTGGTCGGGGCCGGACCACGGCCCAGCTTTGTCTGCCCCACCTGAGGAGCCTGCGCAAGGCCGCGCCTCCGCACCGCCCCACCTCCGTGCACCGGGGCGGCAGCGGCGCCAGCTCCAGGCTCGGGCCAGCGACCACACGGTAACCCGCACCCACGGCCGCCTCCATCTTACATTTGGGGACCATTACTTATTCCCGGTCCTCGCGAACACTCCAAGGAGCGCCGTCCTCGCCCTGACTCTGCCCCTCGCGCCCCAACTCCCCTGCCCTCCGCATCCTCTTCCTAAACTGCCAGCGCCAAGATCCCAAGTGGGCGCGGGATGCGAAGTGGAAGGTCTGGACGCGGCAGTTCCCGGTCCCGTCCCTCCGCGATGGGGGTGGGGAGATCCTCCCTCATCTGGAGAAGCCGACGGTCTCGGGCAGGGCCGCGGCCGCCTTGGTCGGACACAACCCGACCGCCGGCCCCACACGCCTCGCTTGCAGCTCACAGCGGAGCAGTGGGAGCACGGGGCAAAGGGGGACAGGCGTGCCCGTGTGTGCGTGTGTGTGTGCATGTGTGTCCGTGTGTGTGTGTTGGTCGGGATGTATGCGCACGCGCGCGTGCGTTTTTAAGATCCGGGTGTAATTCCGCAAAGAAGGTCCAGGAGATGGGGCATCGCCAGTGTGGACAGAGCTTTGTGTCCAGAGGCAGCGCAGGGAACAACACGGGGGCAGGGGGCGGGGGTTCTCCGGGCGGGGCGATCCCGCGAGTGGCGTCGGAGCACCGGGAGGGGAGCGGGATTCCTCGTCCGGACGGGATGCCTGGGTGTAGGAAGGTCCGGACTTCGCATCCAGCGGGAGGGTCAGTGAGCCCCGGCCCGGGCTGGCGCGACGCGGGAGCCACCCCCACGATGCCCCAAGCCAGTCACCAGGCACGGGCCGCGGGGTCGCGTTCCCAAAACTGCGCCCGCAGGAGGGAAGGGGCGGACTCCGGGGGGACGCCACACCTCCCGCCCCAACCCGGCTCCCCGGATCCTAAGGGCGCCCAGCCGCCACCCACCAGGCCCCACTCGGGGCGCCGGCAGCGCCGCGCCCGGCCCGGGGGCTGCCCCGCAGGGCGCGGGGCGCGCGGCGCGAGCGGGTCACGCCCCCCGCTCGGCGCCCACCGCCTCCCGCCGCGCGGGGGCTCGGCTCAGGGCCGCGGCCGGGCGTCCACGCTCCCGCCGGCCCGGCGGTCCCTCCCCCAGGCACTCACAAAATTGTCGCCGCAGCCGTTGTCCGGACACAGCACGTAGAAGGAGACGCCGGGGTCGGCGTAGAAATCCATCCTGCGCTCGGTCTCCTCGGTGGCGATGAGCTCGAAGGGCGTGTTGGAGCACCATTTCTCCGCAACGTCGGCCAGCTGCTGGAAATCCATCGTGGCCCGCCGCGCCCGCCGCTCCCTCCGCCTCGGCGCTCGCCGCCCGCTCCCGCTCCCTCCGCCTCCCGCCCGCCGCCCGCCCTCCTCGCTCCTCGGCGCCCTCCTCCCGGGCGGGCCGCGCGGCGCGGCGCTCGGCTAGGCTCGGCGCGGGCTCCCGGCGGGCGGCGGGCCGGGCGGCGCGGCTCCCTGGCGGTGCCTGGGCTGGAGCCGGCCGCGACTGTTTACACGCGGTGTGTAACGCGGGCGGGCGGCGGCCGGGGACAGCGCGGCGCCGCGCCCGCGGCTCCGCCCCCGCCCCGCCTCCCGCCGCCGCCTGCGGGCCGCCGCGAGGCTGGCGCGGCCAGGCGGGGCCGGGCCGGGGCCGGGGCGGCGGAGGGGGCGGCCGGCACCTCCGCGGGCCCCTCGGTGTCCCCTCCGCGCCCGCCCCCCTTTATTTTTAAACGAACCCGGCGCATCCCGGGCCCTGGCGAACGCTGGGCCGCCCCGGCCGTGACGTCATGGGCCCTAGCCAATCAGCGCAGCCGGAGGCCTGCGTCGCGGCCCGCGAGCCCGGTGACGTCACAGCGCGGGCCCGGGAGCCGCGGCTCGGCGGGTTACCGCGAAGTGGGGCGAGCTCCGGGCGCCCGGTCGGCGTTCGCGCGGGGCTGGCGTTTTCCCGAACGCGCTTTAAAGGCAAGGGAGGCCACAGAATTGCAGATAACCTGGCCCTTGTCTGAGGCTAGCGCTGGCAGAGCTGAGAAAAATCTAAGGAAAGATAATTATTGTATTTTCAGAAACCAAAGTCTGTCCTCCGATCGATGTAAAGGAGTGTCTTCCTTTAATGCATTTACGAGACAGTAATGTGAATGTCCATTTGGAGAGGAAGGGTTGTGTGTGGTTTTGTTTGTTTGGCTGTTTGCTTTTTGCGTTACATAAAGCTGCATATTTCTTAGAAATAAGCCTCAGAAGACTAGCTTCACTATTACTCAGCCTGAATTCAGGTTGCGTAACCTAAAATTGTCAGCTGCTGGTTTGGAAGAGGAGAAAGTACATTTTCAAACAGCAATATGTGGCCCAGCGATTGCACCTGTTGATTGCTCATGGGCTGCCGGGTATGGGACAGGCATTACTGGATTGCAGAAAATGCATCAGAGTCCCCGCCTGCAGCACTTGAATGCTGCAAGCTGAGACGCGTTATAAACATTCAGTCAGTATTTTTCTTCGAAGTGTGTCCTCTCAACCAGGCACGGTGCTAGCCCTGGGGACATAGACATGAGCAATATGTGGCCCCACCCTCAAAGAGCTGGCAGATTAGCTGAGGGAAGCTCCTGGTACGATGGTCTCATTGAACAACATACCCGTTAGTCAATGGAATAGATGTGATTCCGGAAAGTTTTCGCTTTGCACATTTCTGGAATAGGAATTCTCTTTTCCCTTGACTCCCCTTAATAAACCAAAGCTGCATTCCTATAGTGAAAGTAGAAACTCCCCTTAATCTTCTGGTGGAGGAAGAGGTTAGGATGGTGCTCAACCCAAAGGCATCCTGGGCTTGAGTCTTTCTGATCTTTTTCCTGTTGGGAGTTGTGCTTAACTAGTTCATGCTTATGTGTAACAATTTCCAGACTTTGTAATTTCCCCTCTTCCTTTAAAACAATTCATTTCAATGAATATTTGTGGAGCTATCTACTAGGTACCAGACAAAGTTGCATAAAGGTCCAGTTTTTGCCATCAAGGAATTTACAGACTGTAAACTAGGCAGGATTCTAAGATGGTCCCCAAGTTCCCTGCCCCCCTATTGTACACACACATTCTCCCAGTTGTTCAATGGAACACTACTCTAGGTGTGAGGGATTTTGCAGATGTGATTAAGGTTCCAAATCAGTTGACCTTGGTAGGCCTGACGTTATCAGGTGAACCCTTAACAGGGCCTGGGCTCTTCCTGGAGAGAAATTCAGAGCTTGAGGTAGGTTCACGCAGTGGAGATTCTCCAATGATGGCTTTGGAGATAGAAGGGGCCACCTGGCAAAGATCGCAGAGCTGTGTCTAGGAGCTGAGAGCAATCCCTTCCTAGCCTATAGCCAGCAAGGAAACAGAAACTTCAGTCTTAGAATGAAAGGAACTGAATTCTGCCAACAATGAGCTTGAAAGCATATTTTTCTCAAAGTTCTTGTTTTTTCCAGACAAGAACTGAGTCTATTACCATGATTTCAGCCTTGGGAGACCCTGAGCAGAGAACCCAGTTATGCCATGTCTGTGCTGGGACTTCTGACTTTCAGAATTGTGGGCTAATAAACGGGCATTGTTTTAAACTGCTAAGTCTGTTTAAATTCTTCATGCAGCAGTAGAAAACTAATACACAAGACTATGAAAGACAGACACATGAATATAAAAATGCAATATGCTGTTGTAAAGTTTCAAAATGTTGCCTTTTAAAAGAATTGTGGGTGCCGCAAAATAGCATGTGCTTCCTTGCAATTTTACGTGTTCTACCATTAAAAGCATAATACATGTTAGTCTGGAAATTCCAAAACTGAAAAATTCTTTCTGTTTGGTACAAAATGAAAAATATATTGCTTTCCTTCTTTTTTGGGAAAGGGGGAGTTTTGTTTTTTTTTAAATCCTACTTTTCACAATCTACCAAGTTTGCTCCAAGTGATGGATGACTACAATTACCAAGTTAAATATATTTATCAAATACTTTTTGTCAGAAAATGAAAAATTCTCATGATGAAAAATAGAACGCTGGGTGCAAAGCTATTGCCCAATTAATTGAATAGATACTGTCAGTTTCTTTAGAAAGACACTGAGATAAAGAGCAAAAGCTTTGGAGTTCCATATCTGGATTGATTCCTACCTCTACAGTTTTAAGTTTTATGTTCATCTACAACTCCCTTAATTGCCCTGAGCCTCAGTTTTCTTTTCTGAAAACAGGGACAATAGTGAGATAAAGTATGTGAAGTCCTTATCCCAGAACCTGGTACATAGTAGGAACTCAGTAAACACCATAGTTACTCTTAATTTGCTTCTTTGGGATGATTTGTAGGAAGATCAGCTGATGAATTTTAAAAATAAAATTTAGGAGTGACATGAGGGTGATATCATGGTGAATATGGGTCACAGATGAAGCTAAATCTCAGTTTTTCCAAGCATTTAGAGCAGGGTTTCTCAACAGCAGCACTATTGGTATTTGGAGCCGATAATTCTTTGTTGTGGGGCTATCCCGTACATTGTAAGATGTTTAGCAACATTCCTGGCCTCTACCTGCTAGAGGCCAGTAGTAGCATCTCCCTCTCCCCTCCCCTATCTCCACTGTGACAACCAAAAATGGCTCCAGACATTACCAAATGTCCCCTGGAGGGCAAATTTGTCACAGATTTAGGGACAGGTTCTCTGTTGGTCATTCTAATAAACTAACGGGGAAAGTGCACACATAAAGCAGCTGAAATTTTTCCTGGGAGATCACTTGAACCTTGGTTTCTTTAAAACAAATGTGAAAGCCACCAGTTTAGATAAGAAGGCCATAAATCTTCACCCTGCCTCCCTTCTGCTTAGGGACAGTCCTGTGAGCATTCCCATGTAGGGATGTAGTCAGGTGCCGTGTACAGGGCAGTGGTCCTTCCAGAACTTCAGACAAGGGTTTTGTGCAGCCAGAAGGTGAAGGAACACCAGGGGCTCCTGAATCCCCTTTCTTGTATCCTGATAGCCTTGAGCCATGGTTTGGAAGTAAAAGGAAAATTAAAATTTATTCCTACCGGTGGGTAAAGAGTTGTACAGTCTTCCTTGTGGTTAGAGAAAAGTTTCTGTTCCTTTATAGGAAACTGTACTTTGCTGTCTCTGAAAACCACCATTTGTCTTTGAGAGACGTGTATTGGCAAGAAGGGGGGAGGCATATTCCAACCCCGCTGGCAGGGAGGTCTCAGGAGCCCAGTTTAGAATTGCAAAGACTCTCGTACTAAAGCAGACCCTGCCACCCACCCCTGTTCCTCCATGGTTTTTATTCCAGTGTGTGTAAAGTTGACTTTCCCATGTAATTTGACCTTTTATTCACTCTTACCTTATAAGTCTATTTAATTAGCCCTACTCTTTGATAAGTCTGCTTCATCCAGACAGCCAGGCTTGTGGTTACACGGTAGGCAGAAAGAGAAGTGTGGCTGGTTCCACGTTTACCCTTTGGCTGAACCCAAGGGAGCTGCATTATACTGAGGGACTGTGGAGCCCAGGATGGTGGTCAGTAGAGAAGTGCATGATTTGTCATGGTGCTGATGGGAGAGGTGAAAGGACCCTAAGATCTAGAGAAGCAACACCCAAGAGGGCAACACAGGAAGGATGAGAGCTATCCCTCCTACCCCAACCCACACACTCAAGAACATGACCCCAGGCAGCAGGATGAGAAGGATAAGTACAGGGTAGACATGTGATCTAAGCTTAGGCCAAAGTTTATGTTTCATTGCAACCAGAGTCTGGAAAAAAAATGAAATTGGAAGGTCAGCAAAAATTTAAAATCTACATAAATGAGTCATTGTGATTTACCCCAAATGCCCAATAAAGCTCGGGAAAAGGATTTATTTCAGCATTCCTACACTCTGCTAGGATAATTCATTCTGAATTTTGTTTCTGAATCTGCCAACCTTAGTTTTTACACATTTTTTTTATATTCCTCTAAAAGGTTTGGATCTAGAATTTGAGGGAGTTACGAGTTATGTGATTTAGCTACATTTACCTTCAACAACATGTCTAGTTGATCAGATTCACCTGGTAAACAGTCCCCCTTTATATATGTCAAAGAAACAGACATATTCACGTGTGATTTGGTTTTTTTACTTTTTCTTTATTCATTTAAACACTTCAATATTCTATGTTGTTCAAAGATCTTGCCCCTTGCCCTTATTGTCAGCCAGAATAGTTTCTCATTCTCCGTGTTTCTAAGCATTTGCATGGCCTTCCTTCGGTAAAATACAATACCCAGAACTTCATTTTCAGCAATATCTTATTGGTGGTGGTAAGAGACAAACACAGATTTTAAAGCAGCAAAACCATTGTTTTAACACTTTTTCTCTGTTACTTTTCTGATAATGAATATAGTTCTGTCTCTGTTTTGTTTGTTGCAGCTCACTGGAGCCAGTTATATATATAGCTCATCCTCGAGAGAGATGTCCCAAGAGCATTACTCCAGAACTTCTATGAGGATGTGGGATTTCCTCTAGGAAAAGGCGTGTATCCAGGTAACTTACCTAACCAGAAGCTGCTGTCATTCTACTGGCAGACTTATCTCTTACGACACATCCATTTACCAGCATAGGATCATCTGGATGGCAGCACAGCATGCTCTACCTAACCTGGCCCCAGACAGTGAGTGTGTGTG
This sequence comes from Microcebus murinus, assembly GCF_040939455.1. NCBI lineage: Eukaryota > Metazoa > Chordata > Mammalia > Primates > Cheirogaleidae > Microcebus > Microcebus murinus. The sequence goes on from NC_134112.1 coordinate 22,515,491, forward strand.
TCATCAGCTACCGTAATGGGACAGTAACTGATAGAAAGAGTGCAGCTAGGATTTGTGACACAGTGGAAACGTGGGTGTCCCAAAGACTTCAAATCATGACTTTGACACTAATTATTAATAATTGTGTGACCTTGGATAAGTTACTTAAGCCCTGGGAACCTGGTTCCTTATCTGTAAAAACAAAATAAGGGCATGTGCTTAACTTGTTGTAAGGATTTGAGAAAACAAATATTTGAGTATGTGTGAGAGACAGAGATGGAGGAGGGTTGCAAAAAATAAACAAGGAGTTTTTTAAAATGTGAGAAATTTCACTATATACCCAAAGTTCGTATAGCAGGCCTTTGGACTATACTGTGTGGACAGGTGTTGATTAACTCTAGATTTTGTCAAATCCTGTGTACATATTAAAAATTTTAGTGTATTAATGAGAAATCACATTCATCTAATAATAAAAATCTTGACTAAAGTGACTTGAACAAGATAAAAGTTGATCTTTGTTTCACATGAATGGAATCCGGAGGTGGGCAGTTGGGGACAGATTTGGCCACTCCTAGATCAGTGGGGCTCAGGCTCTTCTTTTGGCTCCAGGCTCTTCCCTTTTTAGTATGTGGCTTCTAGCCTCAAAGTTTATAGTTTGGACATTTGACCCTCCAAATCTCCTGTTGAAATTTGATCCCCAATGTTGGAGGCGGAGCCTAATGGGAAGTATTTGGGTCAGGGTGGTGGATCTTTCCTGAATGAATGGCTCGGTGCCACCTTTGTCTTCTTGGTAATGAGTGAGTTCTCCCTCTATTAGATCCCAAGAGAGCTGGTTGTTAAAAAGAGCCAGGCATCTCCCTCCTCCTCTCTCTCTTCTCTCACTATGTGATCTCTGCACTCCTGGGCTCCCTGTCACCTTCCACCATGAGTGGAAGGAGCCTGAGGCCTTTACCAGGTGCAAACGCCAGTGCCACACTTCTTGTACAGCCTACAGACCATGAGCCAAATAAACCTCCTTTCTTTATAAGTTACCCACCCCCACATATTCTTTTATAGCAACATAAATGGACTAAGACACAGGCTGTCTAGCAGGCTCTGCCACAAGGGTAACCACTAAATATTACAAAAAGAATGAAAAAATTCCAAACACATAGGAAGGCAAATGGGGAATAAAGAAAACTCCATGAATCCCATAGACAGCAAGAAAGGAATAAGACACAGCCAAGAAAAATCATCATAAAGAAAGTGTAAAAATAAGATAGAATAAATAATTCCAATTAAGTGTAATCATCATCACCATGAGTGTGGGAATCCATGTGCACCTTACACATAGATGAAAGCAAAGACTGTTGGATAGAATAAACCAAACAAAACTCATCTATATGCCATTTACAAGATACACACCAAGCATAACAGAGGAAGTATGAAAGCAAAGGAATGGGAAAATACATGATATTGTAATAATAATATATATAAATACCTGATAAAGGACAATTTTTTAAAGGTAAATCAGGACAGTTGATACAAATACAAAATGAAACATCAAAAGTTTTATTTAAGTCAAGGGAATCAGTAAGATGCTATAAAAGAATTCAATGCACTACACTTTTATAGTTGAATCAGGAATGCTAAAATGAATGCACAAATAGATACCCACAGGAGAATAATCGATTGCAGTTCACAGAATACAATTTTTATTTCTATGGACAAGAACGATTTACAGTACTATCAGTCTTCTGTATAACAGCTCAAAGACAATGAAAGGCACATGCTTTATAGAATCAGAAAACTTGAAAGGATGTGCTTGAAAACAATGCATAGTTTTCCATTGAAGATACCCAGTAATCTTTGGCTCTATTTCAAAGTATTTCTCAATTGTTCCCTAGTGTCCTTCTCCTTTTGTGATCGTAACAATCTCTAAGAGAGATTGTTTGCAACTTTCACTTGCAAAATCCAGGTCCATGCAGGGTTGACCAGTTATAAAATCTTCTGTCCAGAAGTTTTCATAAGGAATCCCAGGATGATCTTTTAAAAGACTTGCTATCCTGTGGCTAGGAATCTCTCATGGACAAATTTCACCTGCAGTATCTCCAAATTTGGGTATATTTCTTTTATCTTAAAGTCCCCCAGATTTAAGTTTCCTGGCCTGACAGGAAGTGACATTCCTGGCCTCCTGTAAGGCTGGGGTCCTATAAGCCAGACACCAGCCAGTTTTCCTAGGGAGGGCTTGGTAAGCACCAGCTCCCTAAGTAAAGTCAACTTCAGCTTCTTAAAATTGGCTGGTCAAACCTGATGCATTACTCTTCAAAAGGACACTCCAGCTAAGGCCCTAGTTGTATAATTATTCATCCAGTTATATCCTAGTGAGAAGGAAAACAGAGGTTCTTACTGAACCTTTGCAATAACTATATCGTCATAAAAAGTAAGGAGACTCAGTAAGAGTTTGTGAATTCCGTGGGTTCAGTGAGAATCAAATGTCATTTTTAGATGTTTCATTTCAGTCTACAAAAGCAGTCTACTAAATTGTATAGGTTATAGATAGCTTAGGAAGAAAGAAAGGAGTTTACTTATACAACCAGAGTAGAGAATATTGGGGAAAAAAATAACAATTTTTTTTTTGAGACAGAGTCTCACTCTGTTGCCCCAGCTAGAGTGCCATGGCATCAGCCTAGCTCACAGCAACCTCAAACTCCTGGGCTCAAGCGATCCTTCTGCCTCAGCCTCTCAAGTAGCTGGGACTACAGGCATGCGCCACCATGCCCGGATAATTTTTTCTATATATTTTTAGTTGGCCAATTCATTTCTTTCTATTTTTAGTAGAGACAGAGTCTCCCTCTTGCTCAGACTGGTTTCAAACTCCTGACCTTGAGTGAATCTCCCACCTCAGCCTCCAGAGTACTAGGATTACAGGTGTGAGCCACGGCGCCTGGCCAAAAATAACAATATTTTAGAAAACGTGTACACAGTGAAATTTCCCTCATGCATTCGTTTAGTCCTGTGTAATTAACTCTGGTCCTGTGGATCTTGCATTAGTAGTTCCCCTGGAGTCAGAAGAGTCCTGGTGACCTCAACTCGGTCCACTGATCTGGTCTGAAAGTTGTCTAAGACACGCCAGCTCAGAAGGCTACCCTCAACAGTCTATGTTTCAATGTGTCAATAGTTTGAAGTATCTGTTGCACACTTTTTCTGTGAGGCTCTGAGACTGTCCTTTTTGGTTAAAGACACGAAATCGGGCCTGCCTGTTGCTTATAGCAGAGCCTTCAGTGAAACAAGACCTAAATGACTATGGTTAATTTGTAACTTGTAATCCTCAAATGTGAAAGTTCAGAGAGGGGCACACGATTATAGTGCAACCAGTAAGGAAATCTGGTTGCTTCTGTGGCATGCCAAAGACAGTAAATCTGTTCCAGAAAAGAAAAAAAAAAAAAAAAAAAACAGATGAATTGTCTCTAAGGATAATAGTTAAGCTTGTAATCAAAGAAACCTGATTTATAAAAGTGGAGGAATGTAATTTTTATAGAGGGAAAAATCTTGAGATATAATGTAATAATCACGAGGCATAATATACCAAAAATATGAAGTGAAGAGATTTAGGAGTAGAGCCTATGTATTTTATTTTTATAAAACTCCATAGGTAAGTCCCCATTTGAAGACCACTGCTCTAGAAGATACTACATTCAAATTAAAAATATAAGACTGTGGCCAGGCCAAGGTAACATTTTAAACAGTAATTGAAATTAGGATTGAGAACACTATACTTTGTCTAAGTATTGGCAAAGCATTTTCAGGACGCTGATAACTATAGGAAACAATAATTCCATAATAGTTTTGACTAGTATTCTCCTGGAGGCTAAAAACAGATCACGGGCAGATAGAGCATTGGCAAATTTCCAGGGACTTCCTATAAGGTCCACATGCTCCTTGACATCCTGATAAACCCATTGTAAGTCAAAAACATCATAAATCAAAAATACATTTAATATCCTGACAAACCCATTGTAAAGTCAAAAAATTAAGTTGAACCAATTGTTAAGTTAGGGACCATCTGTATACCATTTCTGAAATATTTATATTAACAATATTTTATCTACACAAATTAAACCTAAGGCAAGCCAAGCATCTCTTCTGATTTGAGAACTCTTCTCATGTGACTCCTACAATGGCAACACATCAAAGAAACCTATCCTTCTATAGCACCTGTCCTTTTATAAGGTGAAGGATCAAGACGTTGTGATTTTTCAAGGATCCCACTGGAAAATCTCAAAGATAGTTTTAAGTGTAAAAGATATGCTGATTTTCTGTACACTTAAAAATAATTAAAATGAGAAATTTTATGTTCGATGTATTATACTACCATAAAAAATAAAACAATAAAATGTTATGATTAAGGAATGGCAAAAAATTCTGATTTTATTTTTTCCTAAATTTAAGACATGATTTTTTGGGAGGAAGAAAAGAAAAAAAAAACCTATCAGAAGATATTTGGATACTTGGTTAAGATAGAATCATGGCTGCCTTAGAAACAGTATTTTATTACTTACTTAATTTAAGTTACAATAAAGCATTTAAAAACAAACATACAAAGTAACATGATTAAAAAGAACCTTTCATAAGTGAAAAATTTTTGTACTTTTTCTTCCTTAAATAATCGAGGATATTGTAAAGTCAACATAAAGCACAGGAAATTATTCTGGTAAGACTCAGAATCTTTGCTATTCAGGCAGATTACACAGCAAGTAATGGATAACCTTTTACATTGTAGGCAAAGGAATTAATCGGTAAACCAAGGAAACAGGCCCGCCAAAATTAGGCAAACTTTGCTAAGATTTCAACACATTATAGAACTACTTTTCAGATTCAAGTATTATAAACTAAGGCAAATAAAACTCACTTTCCAAGTTTTTTTTCCCTCCATTATTCTCTTTACTATTCCACAATAAACTGACATTTTTTTTTGGAACAGATCTCAGGAGGTTTGCAAAATCAAAACTAATTTTATAATAATACTAAGATGTTATTTACATTAACATACAATGTATTCGTCATTGCTATCTTCAAATGAATTACAAAATATTTTAAAAGATTTCAGTCTCTATTTTTAATATAGTAAATATTGATAGTTATACATAATAAAAGTTCTTTTGGGTCCACAACAAGTCCTAAGACTGTAAAAGGGGTCAGAAAATAAGAAGCAAAAAAGCCCAAGATCTACTGCTTTAGGACAAAATTTCTGTTTCTCCTTGGAAAATAAAAGCACACACACAATTGTATTTCTTTATCACTATTGCTCCTACTTTAGCCTTAATAACTCACATTAATTAAACTTTTAACCAAAATAATTAATATCTGTTTATAATGATCCAAGGATATAGTCTTTCTATAGCATATAAAAATGAGAAGCAAATATATGCAAAATTAGAGTCCAACTGTTACCATTGTTTTGGTATTATACCTTACTTAGCTGCATACACTAGGAAGTCTAACTAGCTCAGGCAGAAGAGGCAATGCACTGGGTGCTGAGAAGTTCAGGGGTTGGATAGCTTCAGGCATGGCTGCATCTGAGTGCTCAAGTTAAGTTATTGGGTATCTGTCTCTCTCCATCTCTTGGTTCTATTTTTCCATGCTGGTTCTGTTCTTCAGCTGCTGTCTTCTCATGCTGAAAAGATCATCACTAGCAGCTCTAAGACCACGTGATCCTTAGTGTCTCAGACCTGGTAAAATGAGAGATTCATAATCCCTCTTTCTCTCTATCCTGATTATTCTCCTTAAAAAGTCCTTAAGTAGCTCTACTTGGAGCTGAAGCCCATCTCTGGGCCAATCACTGACCTCCGAGGTCTGTGATACTCTAAATGCTTGTCCCGGATCCCCTGCCCATCCCTGTGTTTGAAGAGGGGAACCCCTGGATTGCCAGACCTACCGCATCATTCAGAATAGGGAGCAGGTGTTCTCTGCACCAAGCATGATGTCAAATGTTTTCATGAAAAGGCACCTTTGTTTAGTGGAAAGGACACCAGGCTGGGCATTCAAAAGACTTAAGGTTTAGTTCTGGCCCTGCCATTCCCTAGCTGTGGGATCCTGGGTAAGTTACTTTACTTCCTCGGGCACCACTGTTTCATCTACAAAAATGAATGGGTTGGATTAGGAGACTACAGATCTAAATGTCTGTAACTGTAGTTCATTAATTCAGGAAGAATCAAGGTTCATTGCCTTCTGGGTCTCCAAGCAAGATGGTGAAGTAGGTTTTAGTTGTCTCAGTCAATGGTCTTCTGGCTGTGAATAACAGAAATTTATTCAAGCTAGCTTAGAAGGGGAAAGTCAGGCGAACTTTGTATAAGAATTCAGAGCAGCTCACAGAACCCAAGGACAGGAGTGGGCCTCATGAGAGCTGAGACTCAGGGGCTGGAAATGTACTGGAACTACTATTTCTAACCCCTTTCTCTCTCTCTCTGCTCCCACCCCACTCTCTCTCCCTCACCCTCTCTCTTACTCTGTCTCTGGCCAGATCATTTTTCATCTGTCCTTTACTTTGCACATCCATTCCTTTCTTCTCTTTAAATGTCCACTATCTCTGCTTTCCCCATGCATGAGAATGAGAATGGTTTTCCATGATGGCAGCTTTTGCTCATCAGTCTCCACAACCCTCACTCCAGCTAATGGGCTGTGTATCATTTCTGAATCCTAGCTCCAATCTGATTGGCTTGTCTCAAGTCAGGTGACCATTCACAGCTGGGATTGCAGAGTCATTGATCACAAACATGATGTCTTATACAGATGGAGATGTTTGTTCTCAGTGGAAGGGAGTACTGAGCTGGGAAAGATACCCCAGAAGGTATTTATTTCAACAGTTAGGGTAATTTTTCTGTACATACAAGTTCAAGGTACTAACATAAGGGAAGAACTTTACAACTATAAGGCTTTTAGATAGACAAATATGATTTAAAAAAAAAAAACAACTTCTTGGAAAGGGGTGAAATCAAAGAGTATAGGAAGCTGAACATGAGTCATAAGAACCCTGTTTAAGAAAGTGGGGGGAAGAAGCGCAGTGGGAAGTGTAGCCAAAAGTAGAACAGGTAAATGGTTTTAGGGATTTGTATGATCTGCGCACATTTGGCAGTGAGGACTTTGAGAAATCCATATGCGGATCCAGTGGCGTTTCTTTTCCAAAATCAACTAGAATAGCCAGATGGGACGATTTCCTATAGCAGCTCCCAAGCCTATGTGTTCTGATTCTACCTCTTTGAAGAAAGGCCATCTGATGGACACCCAGGCAGAATTACAAGGAGTTTCACATTGAATCCTCATCCCTTTATCCTGATAGCTTTACAGTTATATATATATATATAAATCTAGGCACATTGCTTTCCTCTGCAGGTCTCTAAGGCTCACCTAATTCAGCCTTAGATTGCCCTGTGGCAATCATACCAAGATAGTTGGATGGAACTTTTGTAGAATGGCTCCAAGCAACGCTAGGCCAGGGCAGGAAAAGTCTGAACACTCTGGTGTGTGCAGGACAGAAGCACATGGATAAGGCCAGCGTCTTTTCCTGGAAATAGCAATTTGCTAGTTTTGAATCTTTGACCCTGCTTATTTATTGATTTGGAAATGTAAACAGCATGCTCTCTGAAATGTGCCTTTTGGCAGAGACACAAAGATTGAAAGTCACGAATGAATGCAGCCAACTCACTTTCCACATGAAGGAAAAGAAATCAGTTAAACTAAATTCTTCATCCCTTTGGCCTCTCCTCTCTTACCCGAGGTGGCCCTAATCCCTCTTTTGGTCTGTTTTTGATCACTGTCTTCCTGATATCCACCCTGAGCTGGTATTTCCTGGTCAGTCTCCCTGGAAAGAAATGAAAGTGTGTATGTGTCAAAGAAGCAGACCTGAAAAGGGGGAAATGATGCATATTTCTTCATGCAGAACCCTGCCATTCCTGCTTCCTGCTCTAATCACGGCATGTATCTCTTGGTTCTCCCAATAGGCCTTAGGTTTCACGTTTCCCACAGGTAAAGCAGATTACTCACAAAATATACCATGATTGGCTTCGGTAAAGAAACAGCCAGAAATAATATATCTGAAGGCGCCATATTGAATGAAAAAAAATCTTCTTTGAGATGCAATGGTAGAACTACAAAACTTTCCAGGAACGAGGAGGCTGGAAGTATAGAGGGGGTAGGAATTTTGGTATAAAAATTTTCTGCTGGGAATTTTAAGGAATTCAGTGAAACATTGAAACAACTTTTCAAACTACATGTTCATTCGCTCATATGCCCTTGAAAGTAAGGAAACTGGTAATTTTTGCAGAGAGGTTTATTCCCAAATCTGCCGTGTGCTCCTGAGGGAGAGTTCTCTGGTTGCCAATATGTCCCTGGTGTTCCTCCAGCAAGGGCGACCACGGGCTGGGCCTTCTGTGCCACTGTCCTTTCTGGCTTAGCATTTGTCTTGGATATAATTGTCACAGTGTGGACGATCAATGACATGATCCCCCTACCTGTGCTAATGCTCACAAAAACAGACCAGAACCCCACTTACAATGCTTGAAGTCACTTATTCCGTCCTGTTATATTTAACCAAAGCAAGTCTACCACCAACCAAGCCAATCTGAATTATGGAAAGGGTTTCAGCAAATGCCCTTAAGTGAACACGAATTAATTTCACCCAGACTAGACCTGATGGGTGATTTTAAAGTTGGTTCTTAGTTTTTTTATTTAAATTATGGTAAAATATACATAACATAAAATTTGCCATTAGTGACATTTAGTATCTTCGCAATGTTGGGCGACCATCACCATTATCTAGTTCTGGAACATTTTCATCACCCTAAATGGAAACCCCATATCCAGTAAACAGTCACATCCTTTTTCTCCCTCTGCCCAACCCCTGGAAAACCACAGCCTGCTTTTTGTTTCTATGGATTTACCTATTCTAGATTTTTATATAAATGGAATCATACAATATGTGGTCTTTTATGTCTGGCTTCCTTCACGTAGTAGAATGTTCTCAAGGTTCATCTATTTGGTAGCATGTATCAGTGCTTCATTCCTTTGTATGGCTGAATGATATTTTATTGTACAGATATACAACATTTTGTTTATCCATTTGTCACTTGGGCATTTAGGTTGTTTCCACCTCTTGGCTGTCAAAAATAGTGCTGGTATGATCATTTGTGTGTGACCTTTTGTTTGAACACCTGTTTTCAGTTCTTTGGGGTATACACCCAGGAGTGGAATTGCTGGGTCATATGGTAATTCTATGTTTAACTTTTTGAGGAACCGCCAGACTGTTTTCCACAACAGCTGCACCATTTTACATTCTCACTAGCAATATACAAAGGTTCCAATTTCTCCATATCCTTGTGTTAAATTAAATTTAGCTTAAAGCTGCCTCCTTTACATATTTTAAGTTCTGCCTAGAGGTTTAACTGTAACCTAACTGGATGTTTAAACAGACTGTAACCTACTCTTGTACCAATCACAGAGTTTCAGCCAATTACAGGCAGCCAACTGTCCAAACCGTGTTCAAGTAAGCCAAACACCCAGTTTTCACCCACCCAGCTATTTCTGTACCTCACTTCCGTTTTCTGATGTCACTTTCCTTTTTCTGTCCAGAGTTGCTCTGAACCTATTCTGGTTCTGTGGCTGCCTGATGTGCAAATCGTTCTTTGCTCAAACTCTGTTCAATTTAATTTGTCTGAAGTTTTTCTTTGAACGCTTGCCAACACTTGTTATTTTCTGGAGTTTGGTATTATTATTATAGCCACTCTAGGGAATATGAAGCAGCATCTCATCGTGGCTTTGATTTGCATTTCCCTAATGACTAATTTCTTAGCTTTTTGATGGCACAGAAAAGACTGCTCTCAGAGGCATGGACTGTATCTTAGAGGTTTAGTATTTTCACATCTGAGAATACAGTAGGTGTTGACAAATCTCTCCCTCTGCAAACATTCACAAAGAGCCTGAGCTTTGTGCATCAGCTCGGTACCAATGAAAAAGAGTTATATTTAGCTTCAGGAGGCCAGAGATCAGAGGACATGAATACATTCTAAAGTCTGTGACAACAGGTTCCTAGGCTGACAAATTCACACCAATACATGAAGCAGGATGGAAGCCTTAGAGGCTTTCTAATCCATTGCACCAAATAGTGGCCGAAGGTCAATTACAGTTAAAACAGGTATCAGCTGCTGTTTGCATCGCCCTTTTCACTTTTAATAAAATGCGTCTTGGCAGAAGCCTCTTAAGGCAGATGGGCGCCCACTCCCCAGAGGTGTCTGGTGGATTAATGTGAGCAAAACACTCTGTGACGATAAGCCTTCTGCTGTAATTGAAGGGTGAGGTGCTCTTATTAATGAGATTTCCAATTCTGAGCATTTACTACATGTAAGATACTGTCCCAGGCGATTTATTAATGTTAATAGCTGAGAATGTAAGGCCCAGCTTTGAGGCATTATCTCCACCTTAATAATAGCTGTTTCCGGGGCTGCAGCACTGGTTCTGTCTGGGTTCGGATCTGAGCCCTGCCAGTTACTGAGATTTAACCTCTGCGTGTGTCAATTTCCTTATCGATAAAGATGGAAGTTAAAATGCCCATCCCTTAGGGTTGTTTTTAGGATGCGCTAAGATAACCTGATTAACTTCCTACAATGTCTGGTACGTGAAGAGAAGTCAATACATGTTAGCTCCCTTTGCCTTCACTTAAAAGTAGGACTATTATAGATACTATTCCTCTTATTTTGTAGATGGGAAAAATGAGGCACAAACCCCACAGTGACTGAGAAGTCATTATCTTTTGGGGCGTCTTCCCAGCTCACAACCATTTCCAATTCCCTGGGGACTGTGCCCTGACCCAAGGTGATGGACCCTCTGCAGTCCTGTCTGTACCACAGGCCACCATTGAATGGAGGGAGACAGACATGGGACTAATATGGACCAGATTCTTTGAGCCTGGGTGGGCTCTGGGTAGTTGCTGGAGGTTGAAGTCAAGTGGGGTGCAGGGAGGAGGGAGAGGGAGGCCACTGGAAAGGGTGACAGCTTGCTGGGGCCCAGCACGGAGGAGGAAGGCGAGAGGGGGTAGGGAGTTGGGGCATTGGTTTCGGTAAACACTAAAGAGACCCTGGCTTCCTACTTCCCATCTGCACCCCTTCTCTTCTTCTCAAATCAATACACTAGCAGATTCTTTAAAAAAAAAGAAAAGAAAAGAAAAGAAAAACTAGGTGTTTCTAAAAACTCTGGCCAACTATTGGAGAATGAGGCCACGGTACAGAAGGTTAGAGTCTGGATGTGGCTAGAATTGGGCCACATAACTTAGAATCTCGGTGCCACTATATTCTGGCAGATGGATGTGAGAAGTGGAGAAGACTGGTTCTCAGTGAGGGGAGAGAAGCAGATGTGCCATGAGAAACAGCAATAAGAGCTGGGAAAAGATCCCAATGGCTTTCCAATTCCTGGTTCTAGTCTTTTCTGAGACCAGCCCACACTTCTTCCCTCGGATTCCAGGAGACGTCCACCAGCAGGGTTATGATAAAGTTCCTCATGTTGCTTCTCATAGTTTGGTGGGCAAGATTCTCACAGGCCAAATAGGCTCAAATAGGCAAGCAATTGAACTTCGTTTTTTTGTAACACAATTTAATTTCTCTTTTGAGGCCTCATCTGATGGCAGAAAAACAATCAAGTAAGCTGCAAATGGACTCAGTCATTGCAGTGCTTTCTCAAGCATTTTACGTTTCACTCAGTTTAGGATTTTCCCACACACTTCCTTTGCTCCAGAGTGGCATCCCGAGGCTTGCTGGGCACTCTGGCCTCGGGGAGCCATTTAGTCTGGGCTCATTCCTGTGGACAGGGGTGTAACCGATCTGTGAAGCTTCCCATCTCATCCTTGGTCATCATGTCCCACACGCTACTCCCCACCCACCTTATTCTGAGTGACAGCCCTCTGCAGGTCTCTGGGCACCGTCAGACATTTTTGTGTCCCTTTTAGGAACGCACCAATATCTAAATTGTGCTATCTTTTTTGTTAATGAAAAGATTTTTGAATAATGTCTGGGCAACCTTGAACTAATCTGCAGGAGGTGGAGTTCTCTAGTTATTCTCCGAATCTGTTTCTAATATCTTGTTGACAACAATAAACTTTGTGCTTTGATCTTCGTAGGGAACAGTCCTTTGAAACTTAAAATTCTTCTTTTTCTCATAAATCCTGGCTGTTGTAAATCCAAAGTGTTGCTTTTTAAGATTTTAAATTTAATTTTTAAGAAATTAAAATGTAAGCCTATTGCTTCTACTGCAAATTTTTACGAATCTAACTTGGAACTAATTTGAGTCTCAAGATCCTAACTTTGGAACTCAAATCCATTTAGCCAAGACAATGACTAGTGTTGTTTAAACTGGAGGAGGGGGGAGGTATGGGTAACTTCTAGGAAATGCACATATCCACATCATTGCATCGTGGAACATGAGTTTGACTTGATTTCTTGATTACCGCGTGAGCTAAGAACCCCAGCCTCCCAAAATGTTTGCCTTCCTTTGACCCTGCCTGCCTCTCACAATTTCCAGGCTTGTCTCCTCTCTAATGTTCAATCTGCCTCCTACAATCATTATGTCAACTGGGACATGGATGCTGGAAGGCAGACCGAAAGGCTGTGCCAAACTTAGACCGACATTTGCAAGATCAAGTGAAACACATGCCCATTCTCCAGAAGGCAGGCAGGGAGCGCCATTCCACCTGGCATAGTTGTCATTCCCAGTCTGGGTGTCAGGCCTCTTTCTCCTCTGGCCTACGGAGAGACTTGCTATTAAATTCTGTCTCTCCCAGTCCCTATCTAGCAACCGCTTTGGGGGATGACTTCAGACATTCCAGGCTTCACTCAGAGAGCAATTTTCAATAACAAAGCTGGAATGAGGGAGTAGTGAAGATTTAGTTACAGCAAATTACAGACCAGAAATATAATCAGGTTATTCAGAATAGTCAATGAAAATCATTTCTGCGGGAGAGATACAACATGTTCTTGCTTTAAATGTGAGGCGCATCTATCAGAGGCACAAAGTTAATTAGGATTGTAGGGCTATTAGTGTAGGTATTCCCTTTTTTATTTCTAGGTTACGGGGTGCAGAAGAGTAAATTTGCAGAACTGGCCACCAAATATATGCAGGAAGATGCCTCCCATTTATCCTTAAGCTTAAGACAGAAATTTTTCTTCAGTTATTTGTTTTTTAATGACATAAGAAAAACACGATACTATATTAGGTTTTTTAAAAAATGGCACGTGTAAACAGATGTTCATTCATATATGAATCCAGTTATATGGTACATACATCTTTACATACACATATGTATATATCCCTAGACACATATAAGACGCAAAGAAGGAAACATATAAACAGTGTTCATTTTTAGTTTGCATTTTCCTCCCAACAGTTGCATGCGTGTCCCAAACTTTTTACTACTTTTATAAAGATAAAATAAAGAACATAACAGTTTTTAAAAGAATGAAACTTCTAATTCTCATAAGAGAAGATGTGGGAAAAGATAATCTGAAAACTCACCTTCCATATTGCCTAAAATGCTTGATGAGATAGAGCAAAAATTATTTTATTTTATTATTTTTTTTTTTTGAGAAAGAGTCTTACTCTGTTGCCCAGGCTAGAGTGCCATGGCATCAGCCTAGCTCACAGCAACTTCAAACTCCTGGGCTCAAGCAATCCTTCTGCCTCAGCCTCCCAAGTGGCTGGGACCACAGGCATGTGCCACCATGGCCCAGCTAATTTCTTCTATATATTTTTAGTTTTGGCCAATTAATTTGTTTCTATTTTTAGTAGTAGAGACGGGGTCTCGCTCTTGCTCAGGCTAGTTTTGAACTCCTGACCTTGAGTGATCCACCTGCCTCAGCCTCCCGGAGTGCTAAAATTACAGGCGTGAGCCACTGCGCCAGGCCCCAAAATTATTTTAAATGCATGAATGAACTGCCAAGAGAGAAAGGAAGTCTCTAGGAATGTCAGTAACAAAGAGGGGAGTGAGTGGTAAGAGTGTGAGATGCTGCTACAGCTGGGGTTAGTTAAAAAACTGCAGCAGTTTTTAAAGGGCTGCACTCATACTGAAAGAGTAGATTAGGAAAAACATCAATCCACTGGCACAGAGAGACAAGAAAGAATTTATATGCCTCTGTCTGAATGGAGAAAAATGCCCATCTGAGAAACAAATTCTCCTGGTCTGTTTCTACTATAAATGTAGAGGTTCAAATGTACAGGGGGTCCAGGAGTCATGATGAAAAATGACCTCCAAATGGTGTCCAAAAAAGTGGTCCAGCTATGATAATATTTCTGTGGCAAATGCAAAACAGCTCTTGAGGGATACATCTATAACCCAGGCTACCAGGGATCCTCACATAAAAACAGGCTTCTCTAAAGATGAGCTCACTTCTTCTCAGCCTTTTGGCTAAGATGAAGTGTAAAGATGAGCTCACAAACAAAAATAATGAAGTGTAGGAGGACAAAATCCTCCTTGAGAATCAGCAGGCGCAACAAATAACACTAAAAAGATTCCCTAAAACTTCGCATAACAGAATGGCAACAGAATATGTAGTCATTTAAATAGTCATTTAAAAAGTTAAAAATTATTAAAGCTCTAAAAGATGTGATTAAAACACCAAGAAAAGAACAAAGCCCATGAAAGGTGCCATTGCATGATAGTTATGAGCGAAGAAATTGGAGCTACACTGCTGTGTTCAAATCCCAGCACTCACAATTCTACTTAGGTGACCCTGGGTGAATCACTTAATATTTCTGTGCCTCAGATCTTTGCCTCTGTAAAGTGGAGATATTAAGGGTACCCATATCAGTGGGTTCTTGTGAGGATTAAATGTGTTAATATATATAAAGTGCTTAGAAGTAGGCAAATATGCTTGGCACATAGTAAGTCTTAGCTATTGTAGTTTTAGCTATTGTAACAAAAAAGAGACGTAAGATTTTGAAAAGAAACAAACTAGAATATCTAGAAATAAGAACTAGAGTCATTGAAATTAAAAAGTTAGTGAGCTGATGAAAAAGAAGTTGAAGAGAGAATTAGTAAATTAGAAGTCCCATCTTAGGAAACTATGCAAAATGCAGCAAAAGGATAAAGAGATGGAAAATGTGAAAAGGAGGTTAAGAGATAAGAGAGAGAGAGAGAGAGAGAGAGATAGTCCAATATATATTTAATGGGAATTCCAGAAATAGCAATAGGGAGAATGGTGAAGAGGCAGTGTTCAAAGAAATAATAGCTCAACAGAGGCCAGAAGATAACAGAAAAGTATCTTCAAAATATAGATGGGAAATAATTGACAATCTAGAATTTTATAACTAGCTATACTGTGGTTCCAAAAATGAGGTGGAAAAAAGAATTTTTAGGCAAAGACTGAGTTTATCATTCATGGACCCTCACAGAAAGTATTACTATGAGTGTACTTCAGGAAGGAGGAAATCAAAACTGGAAGAAAGAAGCAGAAGGAAAAAAATAATGATCTCCAAAGAAATAGCAAACATGTAGGTAAACTGAAGCAACCACTGACTGCATAAAACACTACCACTACCTTTGAAAATAATGATAGTGATGACTAATTTGAGGGACATAAAAACAAAGAGGAACAAAAATACCAGAAGATAGAAACATATCAGACAAGAGGCAGGTGACTGGTGTTGAAGTGTTTTAAAGTCATTTATGTCTTTTAAGGGAAAGGTAGAGATATTGACAAACTTTAGACTCGTTCAGTCAAGCATAAATATTAAAAATTTAAGGGTAAATACTAAAAGAATAGAAATATAATATGTAACTTCCAAACTAAGGAGAAAGAGGTAAATAAATAATACTTTATCCAGTAGAGGGTAGGGAAGAAGAAAAAAACAAAAGCATGGTAAAAAGGAAGTTTAAAAGGGCAATTTAAAATATAATTATATTTTATATATTTATTTAATTCAATTTATCCAATGTAAATCGAACTATTAATATACATACACACATCCTTATACACGCAAATACACAGACACATATGCACATATACAGTTATGCATCACATAACATTTTGGTCAACAATGGACTGTGTATATAATGGTAATCCCATTTGATTATAATGAACCTGGAGGTATAACACGTTACCTTTCTATGTTCAGATATGTTTATTTATTTATTTGGGGGGCAGGGGACAGAACTTATTTATCCTAGGCAGGTTACTTCTATTAATAGTTTCAGGAATAGCTGCATCTAAGATCCAAGGGTTTCCAACAATGTTATCCTCCAGATTAGGTATCTTTCTATAACCTGCTCTTGGGTGGCTTCATCCTCAGGAATTTTCTTTTTTTTTTTTTTCATGTGAAAGCCCCTCACAGATCCATGTTTACATCCAATTGTAGCAAAAATAGAGCTTTTTATGCCAATGATCCTAGCAAAAGTCCCTAGGATTAATTCTTTTTTTTTTTTGAGACAGTCTCACTTTGTTGCGCAGGCTAGAGTGAGTGCCGTGGCAGCCTAGCTCACAGCAACCTCAATCTCCTGGGCTCAAGCAATCCTACTGCCTCAGCCTCTCGAGTAGCTGGGACTACAGGCATGCGCCACCATGCCCGGCTAATTTTTTGTATATATATTTTTAGTTGGTCAATTAATTTCTTTCTATATTTTGGTAGAGATGGGGTCTCGCTCAGGCTGGTTTTGAACTCCTGACCTTGAGCAATCCACCCGCCTCGGCCTCCCAGAGTGCTAGGATTACAGGCGTGAGCCACTGCACCCGGCCCCCTAGGATTAATTCTCAATGCTTTTAATTGAGTCACCTGCCCTTCACTGAACCCATTATAGTAACTCTGAATAGGCCTACATCACCTCCCTACCTTTGGATTTGAAAGTGGGGTTGACCCCATCCAAATCATTTGGATTAAGAGTGAGAGAAGGTTGTTCACCAGATGAAAATCAAATTGCTGTTACTAAAAGGGGGAGAAGGCATTAGGCAAGCAAAAACCAACACATGTCCTTCATAGAGGAGATGTCCTATACATCATTAACTATATGGTAAGGCTAGGAGTGATGCCTGTCTTAAGTGCTTACAGCCAAAGATTAGGTAGGAGAAATGGATCACTTCAAAGACAGCTTTCCACAAACACCTTCTAGGAGGAAGCCTATGAACTAGGCCTTTTGGATAGCTAGGATTATGGTAGAGGAAGACGAAGAGGCCTTTCAGATACGTGGAAAGGCATGAACAAAGGCAGGGAGGTAAGGATCCTTTGGAGGTTTTCCAAGTTTGCTGCAAACTTTTGGGAATTAAGTCTGGAACTTTGGTTGGTGGATAGATCTATACATAATCTAACAAGTGCTAATCATTTATGCAGATTTCTCCCATATATGATCTCAAAAAAGAGTAATTTTGCAGGCACCAGGAGTAGGATTATTCTTCCCATGTACCGATGGGCAAGTGAGGCCTAGTGCAAGAGACGCCTGCTGAGAGTTCACCCTCTTGTGTCCAGAGACCAAACAGCACAAGAAGCCCAATTTCTGCCCTCCAGCCCAGGACTGTGCCCCTCCCTACATCCACAGTAAAAACAAAATCTGGGGTTGGAAATCACCAGGACAGCGGCTGTGGCTCAGCCCCAGGGCCAGCCCGAGGACACCTTTGGAAGAAGCTGTGGGAACAACCATATAGGCAGAAAGAAGGTGTCTGACTTGCACAATGGCTAAGAGCAGAGACTCTGGAGTCAGCCTGGTTTTGATTCTCAGTTTCATGAGTTAAGGTGTTGCCTTGGGCAGATTATATAACTTCTCTAAGCCTTAGTTTCTTCATCTGTAAACAAGGTGAAGAACAATACTTATCTTATAGGGTGGTTCATGAGATCCGAATGAGGTATTGCATATCAAGAACTTAGCACTCTCTTCCTTCTTCAGTCTCGTCTCCTCTTCCTCTTCTGGTCTGATCTACTTTTCTGGTCTGGTCTCTTCTTCCTCATCCGGTCTCATCTCCTCTTCCATGTCTGGTTTCAGTCTCCTCTTCCTCATCTGGTCTCGTCTCCTTTCCAGATATGTCTAGATACACAAATACTTACCATTGTGTTACAGTTACCTACAGTATTCAGTACAGTAACATGTTGTACAGGTTTGTAGCCTAGGAGAAATAGGCTATATCATATAGCCTAAGTGTGTAGCAGGTCATACTATTTAGGTTTGTGTTAAGTACACGCTGTGATGTTTGCACACTGACAAAATCACCTAACAACACATTTCTCACAACTGTCATTAAGCAACACATGACTGTGTGTATAAATATATGGTTTAAATACGGGAGTTTAAAAATTGGCTCGCAGAAACCAGGTACAAACACTCAACCATATGCTGTTCACAATAGGCACACTTAGGCCAAGTGCAGTGGCTTATGCCTTTAATCCTAGCACTCCAGGAGGCTGAGGCAGGAGGATCACTGGAGCCCAGGATTTGAGGTTGCTGTGAGCTAGGCTGATGCCACGGCACTCTAGCCCAGGCAACAGAGTAAGACTCTCTCCAACAAAAAGAATCCCCAAAACAAAAAAACCACAACAAAACAAAACGTGTAAACTTAACGTTTGTACCCCCATAATATGCTGAAATAAAAAAAGAAATTCGCCCCCCCCAAAAAAAACAACAACAATAGGCACACTTAAAATCTAATAACCTAGAAAGGCTAAAAATAATGGAATGGCAAAATGGTTACATCAGGTAAATAATTTTTTTAATTGATAGCACATAATTTATTAGCCACATCAGAGGCTAGAAGACAGTGTAATTATGTTGATATTAGACAAAAGAGATTTGAATTTCTTTTGGGAATAAAAAAAGTCACTGCAAAATGAGAACATGAACAAGTCACCAGGAATATTCAATAGTTCTGATATTCTGTGCAACAAATAACAGCACAATTGACAGAAAGAGATGGTAAAATGGACAGATCCATATTCGTAATGGGTCAGAGAAAAATAGAATATGAAAGATTTGAATAAGACAATTTATGTAACTCACTGTATACCAAAAAAGTCAAGGTTTTCTGACCAAATGTACTACAATTTGAAATTAGTTAACAAAAAGACAACTCCTTAAGAAACATAAAAACACATTTATAAATGGTTAATGTGTCAAAAAAGAAATCTTAAGAGAAATGAGCTTGTATTTAGCTCTAAGACAGTGACAACAGCATATAATAAAACCTAAGAAATGTAGCTAAAGTAGAACTTGAGTCATTTTTGGCCTTAATTGCACACATTAGAAAAGACAAAAAGACCTAAAAATAATAAAAGATAACTGTTAATTTTACAGTTATAAAGCAAATAAACAAATCCAAGAATGTAAAAACTAGGAAATTACAAAAATAAAAACAGAAATGAATGAAATAGAAAACTAAGAAACAATAGATAAAAAACATAAATCCAAAAGTGGTTAAATGAAAAAAATTTAAACTAAGATGATACAGAATAGCCAAAACAATCTAGAAAAAGAACACACTTGGAAGACTTACACTTCCTGATTTCAACACTTATCACAAAGTTACAGAAATCAAGGTAGTGTGGCATTATAAACTGTTATATTAATCATAAACTGATTTTTGACAAACACACCAAGAAATTCAATGGGGGAAAAAAAATAGCCTTTTCGGCAAATGATGCTGGGACAACTAGAAATCCACATGTAAAAGGATGAAGTTGGACACTTACCTTATATCATATGCAAAAATTACATCAAAGTGGTCATAGATCTAAAACTACAAAACTCTTAGAAGAAAACACAGTAGTGGCCGGGCACGGTGGCTCATGCCTGTAATCCTAGCACTCTGGGAGGCCGAGGCGGGTGGATAGCTCGAGGTCAGGAGTTCGAAACCAGCCTTAGCAAGAGTGAGACCCCCGTCTCTGTTATAAATAGAAAGAAATTAATTGGCCAACTAATATATATAGAAAAAATTAGCCGGGCATGGTGGTACATGCCTGTAGTCCCAGCAACTCAGGAGGCTGAGGCAGGAGGATTGCTTGAGCCCAGGAGTTTGAGGTTGCTGTGAGCTAGGCTGACGCCACGGCACTCACTCTAGCCTGGGCAACAGAGTGAGACTCTGTTTCAAAAAAAAAAAAAAAAGAAAACACAGTAGTATATCTTCATGAACTTGCATTAGACAATAACTTGTTAGATATAAAAGCACAAGCCATAAAATAGAAAAAATTGATAATTGGACTCTTCAAAATTAAAAACTTCTGTGTTTCAGATGGCACCATCAAAAAGTGAAAAGATAAACCATGGACTGTGAGAAAATGCTTGAAAATCATATATCTGAAAAGGGACTTGCATCCAGAACATATAAAGAACTCTTACAATTAAAAAATAAGAAAACAATGAAATTAAAAGTTGGGCAAAGGATTTTAACAGACATTTCCCCAAAGAAGATATACATATGGCTAATAAGCACAGGCAAAGATGCTCAACATCAATAATCATTAGGGAAACATAAATCAAAACCACAACGAGATATCCACTTCACACTAGTGAGTGGCTATAATTAAAAACAAAACCAAAACAAAAATCAGATAATAACAAATGTTGATGAGGATGTGGAGAAATTGGAACCCTTAAATACTGCTGATGGATTGTAAAATGCAACCACTTTAGAAAACAGTTTGGCAGTGCCTCAAAATGTTAAACATATGGAGTTACCATATGACCAAGCAATTCTGCTCCCAGGTACATACCCAAGAGAAATAAAAACATATACCCACACAAAGACTGGTATACAAATATTTTAGCTATATTATTAATAATAACCAAAAAATGCAAACAACCCAGATGCTCATTAACTGGCAAATAGATGAATAAAATGCCATATATCCACACAATGGAATACTATTCAGCACTAAAAAGGAATGAAGCACTGAAATGTACTACATTATGGATGAATTTCAAAACAATGCTAAATGAAAGAAGCCAGTCATAAAACACCACGCATTCTATGATTCCATTTATATGAAATGTCTAGAATAGAAAAATATATAGAGACAGAAAGCAGGTTCGTGGTTTCCCAGGATGGGGGGAGGGAGAAATGGGGAGTGACTGCTTGATGGGTACAGGGTTTCTTCTGGAATGATGAAAATATTCTAAACTTATATGATGGTGAGGACTGCACAACTTTGCAAGTATAATAATAATACCCATTAAATCGTACACTTTGGGCAAAGTGTGGGCAAATTTTATGGTATGTTAATTTTTCTCAATATAATTGAGTTTTGGAAAACTAAATAGGATGACATTAAATGCAATGTGGTATCCTATATTGGATCCTGAAACAGAAAAAAAAATTAGTGAAAAAACTGGTGAAATCTGAATAATATCTGTAGTATAGATAATAGTGTTGTACTAATGTTACTCTCTCGACAAGTGTATGTGGATATGTGAAATTTCAACATTACGGAAGCTGGGTAAAGGTTATTCAGGAATTCTGTACTATCTTTGTAACTTTTCTATAATCTAAAATTACTCCAAAATAAAAATGAAAACAACCGTGACAAACCTTGGAGGGGTGGTGGGGAGGGAGAGAGGAAGAGACTGTGAACACTTATGGAGACAAATGGTGTATAAACTACAAAATAGTGGAAATGGAATCACTGTACTCCAACTATTGCACAGTCACGGCAGGACCAGGGTGATGACCTGCAGTGGGTTTGCATTTGATAGAGAGTCATTGGCTCCTGGCTATTCTATTTTACAGTGCAAGCACAAGAATTAACTTTTTTTGTGGGAATCAAGCAGACTGCTTGACATGAGTGATCTAGATTTAAGTGCTTGCTGTTCATAGGAGTTGCTGAGAAAGCCCCACACCTGGGGAACTGTGGAAAGATGCAGCAACTCCTGCCAAAGGAGCTACCAGTCCTATGGGAAGCTCAGCATGGGGGCAGTGTCTCTCTAGCCAGTCCTTGCTGGTTTCTTGTCCAGATTAGCCAGAGTACATTCTCAGGATCATTTATGCACAATTCTACTTAACACTCATAATCAGTAAATTGAAAACAGACAAAATGCACAATTTCTTAGTAAGATATAAGTTAAAAGAACTACTCAAGAAGAAATACAATTTTTGGTTCGATTTATAACTTGAATCGGGAGTTTGAAAAAAATCTACCCTCCTTATAAAAAAAAAAAGGATAAACTAAAACAATCCATTAACTCCAGAATATTTTACCAGTTAGAACCAAACTTCAAAGAATAGATCATTATCTTATACAAAGTGTTCCAGTGAATATAAAATGAGGGAATACTGCCCACTTCATTCTATGAAGTATAATATTTCTGATGGCAAATCAGATAAGGAGAGTATGAGAAAGGAAAATTAAAGACTAATCTCACTTCTAAATATAGAAGCAAAAATTCTAAATAAAACATTAGGCAACTGATTCCAGAAATGCCTATTAAAAGTACCTCATTACCAAACTGAATTCATCCTAGAAATGCAATGATAGTTAAAATTTTTAAGTCTCTTAATGAGATTTACCACACTAATTGGTTTAAGAAAGAAACCATATGATCATCTCAATAAATGCAGAAAAACTTTTATAATATTCAACATTGTTTCATAATTAATATCCCTAGCAAACAACATAGAGAAAGCAACTTCTTTAGCCGGGCAAATGGTAGCTACAAAACCTATAGCAAAAATTATGTATAATGGTGAAATGTTGAAAGCATTCCCTTTTAGATCAGGAACATAATGAGAATAGCTTCTATGGTAACTTCTATTCAACACTGTATTACGTCATGAAATGTCCAGTTTTGAATCAAAAGTTTATTATATCTCAAACAAGAAGCTGTATGGGTAATCAAATTATGCGCCTAAACTATGGACAGTTTTGCCATCTTAACAATCTTAACGGTAGCTTGTTTATGCCAGCAGCAAAGAAGCCTAGAGAACAAGTGGAGATGAAATTGCAAAAGGCGTTTTCCACAGCTTGTTGAGAACTGAATATTTTTCCTTGCAAGTGGTCCAAAGCCTGGAAGAAGTGGTAGTCAGCTGGGGCAAGATCTGGTGAATACGGTGAATGACAGAGAGTTTCCAAGTCCAGCCTCTGTAGTTTAAGCAGTGTTGTTTGTGTGACATGTGGTCAAGCATTGTCTTGCAAGAGGATGGGCCTGTCTCTATTGACCAATCTCAGATGCTTAATTGCAAGCATCCTCATCATTTCATCCAATTGTATTAGACATCTGTTGTAGACGTCTGTAGTAGACATCTGTTGTAATCGATTGACCAGGTTTCATGAAGCTGTAGTGGAGAATACCAGCACTGGACCGCCAAACAGACACCATTAGCTTTTTCTGACGAATATTCGGTTTTGGATTGTGTGTTTCAACTCTATTCAACCATTGTGCCGAACGCTCACAATTGTCAAAAAGAATCCATTTCTCATTGCACATAACAATACAGTGTAGAAATGGTTCACCTTTATGTTGTGACAGCAAAGAAAGGCAAGCTTCAAGATTTCTCCTCTGAGAATTCACGTGGAACCCATCTATCCATCTTCTCTACCTTGCTGATTTGTTTCAAATAGTCCAATAGTATTGCAATAGTAATGTCAAACCTTGCTGCTAATTCACACATAGGTTGAGATGGATTTTCTTCCACTACAGCTTTCAGCTCATTGTTATCCACCTGGTTCTCAGGTGTACCACGTGGCTCATTTTCAAGATTAAAATCACCAGAACGGAACTTCTCAAACCATGGACATACTATGTATTCATTAGCCATATCCTTCCTAAACACTTACTTGATATTTTAAGCTATCTGCATTGCATTGGTTCCATAATGGAACTCACACTTGAAAGTAACAAGAACTTTGGAGTTATCCATGGTTTCACAAAAATTGCTCTAAAAAAAATTTGAAAGGTAATCACAAGCCAAACCATGTGTTTGAAAGACTGAGGATGTACCTTCACAATTTAAATAAAGCAAGAAGTATCAAAGTGAAATGTCAGAGATATCAACTGTCAAACTTAGTACTTAAGAAAATCAGACATTTCATACTTAATAATCTTAATACTAGAGCTTTTTGTAAGTGTAATAAGACAAGAGAAAGAAATAAAAGTTATAAAGGTTAGAAAGAAAAAAATAAAAAAATTCCAAAGAATCTATAAACTACTATAAGAGTTTGGCAAGGTTGTTGAATGCAAAACAAATACGTATATAAAATTAACAGCCTTGCTATTCACCAGCAATAAAAATTTTAAAATTTAATTTTAAAAAAGATAAACTTTTCAAGGGCAACAATAAAATATTAGGTAACCTAGGAACAAACACAACAAAAGATGTATAAGCCTTTTATCAATAAAATTATAAAAATTTGATTGAAGAACATAGTACTAGGTGGAAAGATAAACCATATTCGTTGTTGAGAAGATGCAATTTTGTAGTGACAGCAATTTCCTCCAATGTCAGTCTATAAATTCAGTATAATTCCAATAAAAATTCTAACAAGATATTTTTCAGAACATGATCCGAATAAGGATCAGAATATGATCCTTAAAGGGACAAGAATTGCCAAAGCAATTTTTAAGATGAGAAACTATATAGAGTCATCCCTTTGTATCTGTAGGGGATTGGTTCCAGGACCCCCACGATATCAAAATCCAAAGATGCTCAAGTCCCTTTATAAAATGCAGTAGTACTTTCATATAACCTGTGCACATCCTCCCGTAACTTTAAATCATCTTCCTATTACTTATAATACCTAATACAATGCCTACATATTACTTCATTCACTTGGAAGGTACAGGGTAATACTTGGTACAGGGAAAATTCAAGTTTTGGTTTTTGGAACTTTGTGAATTTTTTTCCCCAAATATTTTCAATCCACTGTTGATAGAACAGAGGGCCTAGAATGAAGCCCATTTATATATGACAGATCACAAATAGGCAGTGTGATGAGTTTTTTTTTGTGTGTGTGTATGTGTATCCTAAGAAATCTTGCCTACCCTAAGTTCACAAAGATATTGCCCTATGTTTCCTTATAGAAGCTGTATCTAGAGCTGTCACTTTTACATTCAGTTATGTTATCTATCTCCACATATTTTTTTTGTGTGTGATGTGAGGTATGGGCTGAGGCTCATTATTTTCATAGAGATAGGCAGTTGTTCCAGCACCATTTGTTGAAAATATCTTCCTTTCACCACTGAATTGCTTTGGCATCTTGATCAAAAATCAATTGACTACACGCTTATAAAGATTCAAGGCAATCTCAAGTGCACACGTATATCCTTCTTTGTGAACTCTTCCTTGTTCCATGGATCTTTACACCAATACCGTACTGTCTTGATTACTGTAGCTGTGTAGAAAGTCTTGTAATTAGCTAATGTACATCCTCCAACTTTGTTAATTTTCAAGATTGTTCTGGTTATTCTAGGTCCTTTGCATTTCCACATACATTTTAGGATTAGCTCATCAATTTCTACCAAAATCTTGCTGGTATTTTTTAAAAAACACCTTTACTGTGATATAAATCACATACCATTCAATTCACCAATTTACAGTATAATTCAGGTATACAATTCAAAGTCTACAATGTATGCAATGGTTTTTGGTATATTACATTATCAATTTTTTTAAACTTATAAAAATATACATAACATAAAATTTGCCACTTCAAACATTTTAAGTGCCTTAAGCATTAACTACCTTCACAATGTTGAGCAAACATCATCAATATCTAGTTCTGGAACATTTTATTTATTCTAAACAGAAATTGTGTAAACATTACACAATAACTCCTCATTCTTGTTCCCTCCAGACACTGTAATCTCTAACTGACTTTCTGGCTTAACGAATTTACCTTTCCTAGATATTTCACATAAGTGGAATCACACAACATTTGTCCTTTTGCGTCTGGTTTATTTCACTTGACATATTTGTTTTCAAGGTTCATCTATGTTGTAGTATGTGCCAGAACTTTTATTTCTTTTCTATGGCCAAATAATATTCCATTGTTTGTATATACCACATTGTTTATCCATTTATCTGTTGATAGATACTTGGGTTATTTCCATCTTTTGCCTGTTGTGAATAATGCTGCACTGAATATTGGCGTACAAGTGTCTGTTCAAGTCTTTGCTTTCAATTTCTTTGAGTCTATACGTAGAAGTGGAATTGCTGGGTCATAAGGCAATTAATTCTATGTTTACCTTTTTGAGGAACTGTTAAACTGGTTCCATAAGAGCTGCACCATTTCACATTCCCACCAGCAATGTACAAAGGATGCAATTTCTCCACATCCTCACCAACACTTATTTTCAGAGTTTTAAAAATTATTGTTATAGCCATCCTAGTAGATATGAACAGTATCTCATTGCTGTTTTAATTTGTGTTTCCCTAATAACTAATGATGGTGGGCATCTTTTCATGTGCTTATTGGCTATTTGTAAATCTTCTTTGGAGAAATGTCTATTCAAATCCTTTGCCCATTTTTTAATCCAGTTGTTTGTCTTTTTGTTGTTTAGTTATAAGGGTTCTTTATATATTCTGGATACAAGTCCCTTATCAGATATATGATTTGCAAATATTTTCTCCCATTCTGTAGGTTGTCTTTTCATTTTCTTGACAATATCCTTTGATGCACAAAAGTTTTAAATTTGATGAGATCCAACTTATTTATTGATTTATTCTTTTGTTGTTCACGCTTTTGGTGTCATATGTACCTGCTGGTATTATGATTGGGATTGAACTGAATCTTTAGATCCATTTGAGAAGAACTGGCATCTTATCAATGTCAGATCTTCTAACCCAAGAATGTGATCTACCTTTTAAATTTATTTTAGGTCTTCTCTAACTTATTTTACAGTTTTTACTATAAACATGTTTTCCATATTTTATTAGATTTTTTTCCTAATAATTTTATAGATTTTGCTATGGTCTGAATGTTTGTGTTTGCCCCAAATTCATATGTTGAAATCCTAACCCCCAAGGTGATGGTATTAGGAGGTGGGGGCTTTTGGGAGATGATTAGATCACAAAGGCAGAACCTTCATCCTTATAAAAGAGATCCCCAGGAGCTCGGTTTCTCCTTCCTCCATGTGAGGGTGCGGGGGGGACGGTGGCTGTCTACAACTGGAAGAAGGCCCCCACCAGAACCCAACCATGCGGGTACCCTGATCTCAGACTTGCCAGCCTCCAGAACTGTGAGAAATAGATTTCTATTGTTTATAAGCCACTCAGGCGTTTTGTTAGAGCACCCCAAAAGACTTAAGATTTTTTATGCTATTTTAAATGGCATTGTTTTTCAAATTTCATCTTCTAATTATTTTTCACTAGTATGGAGAAATACCATTCACTTTTCTATATTTATCTTATATCCTATAAACATCCCAAATTCAGCTGTGTTAGCAATCTTTGTAGAATCCTTAGGGTTTTCTAAATACACCATTTGCAAATAAGAGTTTTTACTTCTTCCTTTTCAGTCTGTATATATTTTATTGTCTTTTCTTGCCTTACTGTACTGGCAATGACCTCAACTTCAATAATGAATAGAAGTGGTTATGGTGAGAGCATCCTTACCTTGTTCCTTGGTCTTTGGGAGACAACATTCATTACCATAGTGTTAGGTATAATAATACCTAGTGTTGTGGGTTGTATTGCATCCTTCCAAAAGATATATTTAAATCCTAATCTTCGGTACCTGTGAATGTGATCTTATTTGAAAATAGGGGCAGGGGGAGGTGGCTCACACCTGTAATCCTAGCTCTCTGGGAGGCCGAGGCGGGAGATTTGCTCAAGGTCAGGAGTTCGATACCAGCCTGAGCAAGAGCGAGACCCCCGTCTCTCCTAAAAATAGAAATAAATTATCTGGACAAATAAAAAATATATATATAAAAAATTAGCCAGGCATGGTGGCGCATGCCTGTAGTCCCAGATACTCAAGAGGCTGAGGCAGAAGGATCGCTTGAGCCCAGAAGTTTGAGGCTGCTGTGAGCTAGGCTGATGCCACGGCATTCTAGCCCAGGCAACAGAGTGAGACTCTGTCTCAAAAAAAAAAAAAAAGAAAGAAGAAATTAGGGTCTTTGCAGATATAATCAAACTGAGATGCAGTCACACTGAATTAGGGTGGGGCTTAAATGCGATGACTGGTATCCTTAGGAGGAGAGAGGGATTTGGAGCCCCAGGGGAAGACGGCCACGTGAAGGAGGCAGAGACGGAGTTACGCTGCCACAGCCACGGCACACCAGGACTGCCAGTAACCAGCAGCAGCTGGCGGGAGGAAAGGAACGATCCTTCTGCGAAGCCTTCAGAGGGAAATGGACCTGCCAATACTTAATGTTGGAGTTCCAGCCTCCAGGACCGTGGGAGAACAGATCACGTTGTTTTGAGCCACCTGGTTTGTAGTAATTTGCTATCGCCTTAGGAAACGAATACCTAGTTTTGCAGTAAAAGCTGTTTGTGAATTTTTGGTTTTGTTATCTAGCTGTTCTGTTGCATGTGGGAATTCACAGAGACTGAGGAATTATGCTGCTGCCACTGTCCCCTCCCTAGAATCCTTCTGCAGATCAATGATTTTAACTGTGTTTTATGGTCCAGCATATGGCTTCACTTGGTGAGCGCCTCATGTGTACCTGAAGAGTAACATTCCACAGATGGATGCAGTGTTCTACAAACGTCCAGAAGGCTGGGCTGGTTGATGGTGTTGCTCAGGTTTCAGTCACTTGCAGCAGAGAGTGACCTACAAGCTTCATTGTCACCTCCTCAAGGGAGCCTTTGTGCTCTGCCCTCACCTAAAAGGCCACACTCCACACTCTGGGTTCCCAAAGCTTTTGTTTCTATGTCTTAGAAAGCTTGCATTACATTCTGTTTTATAACACACAGCTATTTAAGAACACGTCTTACGTCCATTACTAGACTGCAAAGTCCTGGCGAGCAGGGAGCGTTTCCGACTCATTTCTGCGTCTGTAAGGCACCGACCGCGGTGACTTGCACACCACGGCTGTTCATTTGTTTGCAGTGTTTTGTTTCTTGCCTGGTGTGGAGACGCATCTGCTAACAGAACTGTCTTACAATGCAGGGACCTGGTGAGGGGCTATATTAGATAGAGAATTCTCTGTTTTGGTGTATGAACAAATATCTTATTTTCTGAAATTCGAGATATTTTAAGTAATTTTAAAAAAAGGAACTTGCACTTACAATTTAAAAATAAAGAAAATAAACACAAAGAAAGGGCTGGGTGTGGTGGCTTATGCCTGTAATTCTAGCATTTTGGGAGGCCGAGGCAGGAAGATCGCTTGAGGCTGGGAGTTTGAGATCAGCCTCAGCAACGCAACAAGACTCTTATCTCTATAAAAAAAAATTTTTTTTTTAATTAGCCAGGTGTGATGCCTGCATGCCTGTAGTCCCAGCTACTTGGGAGGCTGAGACAGGAGGATCGCTTGAGCCCAGGAGTTTGAGGTTGCGAGCTATGATCCTGCCACTGTACTCTAGCCCAGGCAACAAACCGAGACCCTGTCAGAAAGAAAGGAAGGAAAGAACGAAAAGAGAGAAAGAAAGAAAAGTAAATAGAAACTTGCTCTCCTACCAATCCAATTCCAAGTCCGATGCAGTTTCCGTCCTCCCACCCAGGAAGATGGGAAGGGTGCAGAGGACCTGCACAGGGCTGAGCACCCACTGCATGTGACAGTCAGCTGAGCTTAGGAGATTTCAAAGTGGGTCACGATGAAAACACCAAGCTTTTGCCCGTCCAGGTGAGCAAGGCACCGTGCCAGGTGATTTACATCCCCTGCCTCATTTAATCCTTGCAAAAATTTTATGAGCAGGGAGTGCAATCTCGTTATCTGGGTTCACAGAGCAGAAAAGTGAAGCTCAGGGAAGTGAACTGACATGCTCAAAGCCCCACGATGAGGGAATGGTGGGGCTGGGATCTGACCCCAGGTCTGTCTCATTCCAGTCTCTGCCCTCTCTTACGTCACACGACACGGCCACACAGCGGTAAGGCCGTGGGCGCTGGGGTCAGCCTGTCTGGGCTCACATCACAGTCTACCTCGCACATGGTTTGTCACCCACCTTGGGCAAAACGAGCAACATTTCTAAGTCTTCTTCTCACCCATAAATGGGGTTAATTATAGCCCCTACTTCGTGGCTGAGGGTTACATGAGATAATCCATATGGAGTTTTCCACCCAGTGCTTGATAGGACATAAGTATTCATGATTATTATTGTTACTTAGGAAGGAGGCAGAAGCTAACAGAAGCCAAAAACTCAGCCCAGTGTTCTGGTGCTGGAGCAGAACCAAACAGTTGTCACTTGAATTGGACCCCAAGCTGGCCCCAGTTTAGGCGTGTTTCTCAATTTTCTTCTATTAAAAGAGCACGTCCACATATTACATGGAGGCTGAAAGCACTGAGAGAGCACTTGATAACTTGGCCAAAGGCAAATCAATTAGATTTATCTGAAAATCTCTCAGGCTTTTCTTTTGGCTACCAGTGACAGAAACCTAATTCCAATAAGCTTTAAGTAAAGAGGGACTTACTGACTCACATAACTGGGAAAGACAAGCGTGGAGGTGGCCCCAGGCATGATTTGATCCAGCACTCAACATGTCCTGTCCATACTCTGTGTCTCTCAGTCTCGCTCTAATCCTAGAGCGATGGGGTACTCTCTTCCAGTCTCCAAATACATAGTCCCAGGACGTCCCATGGTGGACCTGCTCTGGATCACATGCCTGGGATGGTGGCTGGCAGCCCAACCAGACCTCAAAGAGTGGGGAAGGAGAAGTTCACCCAAAGAAATAAGAGCATGTTCCAGAATAAGGGGAGAGGAGGTAAGAGCAGAAAAATATACTAGATGTCCTCTGGCCTACGGAGAGTGGGGTCCTATGGACAGTGTCAGGTCCACCCTAATGCCTAGTTGTAGGGGACTGACATGTATTTTCCTAGTTTAAGAATTAAAGTTAGTGAGTAATGCACATGTTCTGCCCAGAGCATTTGAAAGTAATGTGTTCCGGACAGGCTCCCTGTGATAAACAAAGCTGATGCCTAGAGGCATAACAAAGGACCGGAGTTGCAAATAACCAAGAGCTGCCCCACCCCAAAGCATTGGGGGTCTGGAGGCCACTCGATAAACACATTGTTCCTGTGATTGCTGTGTACACCCCCATCAGATGGCTGGTTAGTCAATGACAGGTAAGTCCCCTCAAGGGAGGAGCGATCTAAGCCAGGCACAGCCACCGGGGTTCAGCTGAAGATCTTAGAGGATCACCCTAAGAGAAGCTGGGGATGAGAAATGCCCCCTGTGGCTTGCCTTGCCCATCCTTGCTAATCTCGGTCTGTGATCTATGCCTAGCGCCTAGAGCAACCACCTGGAAACCTTGAGTCAGGGGATATCTGCTTCCCTAAGGCTATGCATTCTGGAATTTATGGCCATTGCTGCAATGCCTGGGTGGTTACGTACAAGAAACTAACTTTAATTTTTTAGAGTATAAAAGTAAAACTGACCCAGTGTATTATTACTCGAGTCAACCATCTGTACGTGTGTCCGTGTTTTTCTTTGTGTTCTGCGTTTGTGTTTTGTGTTCTACGTTCATCCTCCGTCCTGTAAACGGGCCACGACACTAGTTAGCCATTATTCTGGAATCTTTCAGCTGGGAGACAGCTGTGAAACATCCCAGGTGGCTCTGGGGCTCAGGCAAGAAAGGGGAAATGCCACATTTACACAGAGACATGATTAGTCAAGGGTCTTCTCCTTGAAGGTGCCATGACACACAATACAGAGCAGGGGACTAGGAACAGTCATGACAAGTGGCCCAAATAAGAAAAGGCGTATGGAGCCAGGAAAACTTCAGGCACAATGGAGCCACACTTCTCTTCCAAACAACAACAATAATAACAGCTACTATAATATCATTACCGCCCCCATTTTTGGAGCTCTTGCCCTGTGCTAGGCACTGTGCTACACATGTTATGCACAATCCCTGATTTGAACCTTATTACAATCTCTTGCAATAGCTATTATGTCTCCCACTATGGGGCTTCCAGGTCTGCAATCCTATGATCATCTTTCCATACTAACCAAGTGGAGGATCTGAGATTTTATAAAACTCTTTGTGTGACACAGAGAGACAGGGGCCTGAGCTGCTCACACACATGCCTCAAGAGGATGTAGGGCTTGCACGGGTCTCCACAAACATGATGCTGAATGGTCCTTAAACATTTACTGAGTAAAGTTTACTGCTGCATTCTCTCATCTGCCATTGCCGGCTGGCTGGCTTTGCTCAGCATAAGCTAATCCTGAACTGAAGCTCTCTTGCACAGCAGTTTCACTCGGGCAGGGAAAGGGTTGACATTTCATTTCCAAACCCACAGAAGCACAAAGAAAGAAAGCTTTCAGCTCCTCCAATGAACTGCAGCCAATTCATGTGCAAAATCCCCATGTTGCTAAGAGTCTTTCTGGCTTCTTGTAAGATGACTGTCAGCCACTCCAAGTGGCTTTTTTTCTCCCTATTTTTCATTTGTTTCAGATGTCCTGGGCAAGCCCCTAGGTGCCATACTGGTGTTCAGTTTTTCCCTTTAGCCCCAGAGAATGTCACAACACTTATGAATCGTATAAAATGGAACATTTAGATGAGTAATATCTTCGTGTGGGTTAAGGAATAGTAGCTTATGAGAAAAATTATCAGTGGAAAAAAGAAGCATGGTGAGATAAAGTTAAAATTTTAAAGCACTTTGATAGGCGTTATAAAGCAAATGCTATTACAAGTAGCAGCACGTACCAGGGGGCCGCCACACCCTGCAGTGCTTTTTGACCTTGATTTTAGGATAACACCGACCCTCTTTCATTTCAAAATAAAAAGAAATCACAGTTAGCAAACAAAAGTCAAGCCATATAGTAACGTATTAGCTTATTAAGTATGAAATGTCCGATTTCCTTAAATACTAAGCTTGACCGTTGATATCACTGACATTTCACTTTGACACGTCTTGTTTTATTTTTATTGTGAAGTTACATCCTCAGCCTTTCAAATACATGGTTTGGTTTGTGATTATCTTTCGAGTTTTTTTTTTTTAGAGCAATTTTTGTGTAACCATGGATAAGTCAAAAATTCATGTTATTTTCTAATATGAGCGCTGTTGTGGAACCAATGCTGAGCAGACAGCTCAAAATATCAACGAAATGTATGGGAAGGATGCGGCTAATGAATGCACAGTACATCCACGGTTTAAGAAGTTCCATCCCGGTGATTTTAATCTTGAAAATAAGCCACGTGGGTGACCTGAGACCAAGGTGGATAATAATGAGCTGAAAACTGTAGCAGAGTGAATCCATCTTAACCTATGCGTGAATTAGCAGCAAGGTTTGACATTACCATTCCAACAATATCAGACCATTGGAAACAAATGGGCAAGGTAAAGAAGACAGACAGTTGGGTTCCATGTGAATTAAACGAGTGTCAGAGAATAAATTGTCTCAAAGTTTGCCTTTCTTTGCTGTCACGACGCAAAAGCGAACCATTTCTACACTGCATTATTATGTGTGATGAAAAAATGGATTCTTTTTTTTTTTTTTTTTTTTTTGAGACAGAGTCTCACTTTGTTGCCCAGGCTAGAGTGAGTGCCGTGGCGTCAGCCTAGCTCACAGCAACCTCAATCTCCTGGGCTCAAGCGATCCTACTGCCTCAGCCTCCCGAGTAGCTGGGACTACAGGCATGTACCACCATGCCTGGCTAATTTTTTCTATATATATATTAGTTGGCCAATTAATTTCTTTCTATTTATGGTAGAGATGGGGTCTCGCTCTTGCTCAGGCTGGTTTTGAACTCCTGACCTCGAGCAATCCGCCCGCCTCGGCCTCCCAGAGTGCTAGGATTACAGGCGTGAGCCACCGCGCCCGGCCTAAAATGGATTCTTTTTGACAATCCAAGTATTCAGCACAATGGTTGGATAAAGATGAAGTGCTGAAACACAGTCCAAAACCTAATATTCATCAGAAAAAGCTAATGGTGTCTGTTTGGTGGTACAGCGATGGTATTATCCACTACAGCTTCATGAAACCTGGTCAAGAGATTACAGTGTATCTACTGCAACCAACTGGGTGAAATGATAAGGAAGTTTGTGATTAAGCAACTGAGAATGGTCACTAGAGACAGGCCAGTCCTCTTGCAAAACAATGCTTGATTGACCATATGTCACACAAACAATGCTGCTCAAACTACAGAGACTGGGCTTGGAAACTCTCTGTCATCCACTGTACTCACCAGACCTTGCCCCAACTGACTACCACTTCCTTCCAGGCTTTGGACTATTTCTTGCAAGGAAAAATATTCAATTCTCAACAAGCTATGGAAAATGCCCTTTTGTAGTTTAGCTGCATACTTTGATTAATTGTATTGCTTCTTATTTGAGGTATAATAAACTAAACTTTTGATGTGAAATCAGATATTTCATGTTTAATGACTTATACAAAGAAAAGATTAAAACAAAATCAATACCCAGCTAAAAATAGCCATCATTCACTTTAGGTAAATATCAATCCTGACCCTTCTTTTTTTGTTTTCTTTAGAGAGAGAGTCTCACTATTTTGCCCAGGCTGGCCTTAAACTCCTGGGCTCAAGCAATCTTCCCCACTCAACCGCCCAAGTAGCTGGGACTACAGGCATGTGCCACAGAATGAGGCTCGTTCCTGACTTTTCTGTACACAGATATAGACAAAAAGAGGACATTTTTATAAACATAGAATCATACTTATTTTTAATTTCTCATTTATTTCTAATCACATGTATTTTAAAATAAAAGCATTCAGCTAATTTGCTTGTATTTAAGATAAGAAACTAAAGTGAACTGAAGCAACTGCTAAACAGATATTACTTTAAAAATCTATTTAAGTTTCTTTAAAAGATTACCCCAAAATTTAAGAGGTTATTATTTTTTTTAGATAATATCAACTCTCTACTATGAAAATAAGACCATATTGGCACTGTTATACCTCCTTTCCCCCATTGTCAATCTATGAGTTATCTTATTAAGGTTTATAATATTTGCAATCTGTATCCATAATGGAACTATAATTCCCAGTTTGGTCTTGGCTCTTTATTTACATAAATTCAGGGCTCCCCACCGGTTCTTTTTCTACAAGCTCCTCCATTACTGAGTTATTTGATTCATCTGTCCTATCAGATGGTTTCCTTAAGCAGGGCTTGTGGGTGTTGTATCCCTGAGTTCTTGCATGCGTATCAGGACTCAATGTTACATTTGATGATGTGGCAAAAATACATTTAAATCACCTTTCTTCCTGTTCAGATCTTTGGAAATACTTCTCTATTGTCTCCCGTCACTGCATCTTGTGTTAAAGAGTCTGGGATCCCTTGGTGACTTGCTTTTTCTGTCTGAATGGTGAAGAATTCTTTCTTTATTCTTAAAGTTCAGTAACTTCATCAGGATTTGTTTTGGTGTCAGGATTTTTTGTTGGATTTCCAAGAACATAGTGCACTCTTTTCATCTAAACATTCATTCCTTCATTTCAGGAAAATTTTTCTGTATTGTATTTTTAATACTTTTTTAGTTCCTCTTTTTTCTTTTTGGTCACCCATTACTCTTCTGTTAGAATATCTTTATCCTCCTACAATTACCCATTCAAGAATTGTTCGAATCTTTGTGTTTTACATTCTTCATTCACCACAATCACCTCAAGCCTTTTCTTGTTATCAATTCAGTTTTCAACCATGTTTCTTGTTATTCCTAATTCATTTATTTGTTCTATAACACTATTTTAGCCAAGTTGTTTCCTTAACTGCACTCTTTTAATCTTATTCTGATGTTTCATCAACTCATATTTGAGTGGTTGTTTTACTGAGTTCCTGTGCTTTTTATGTTCTTTGAGAGCCCAATATACCAGTATGAACTTCTGTCTTAGGCTAGCTAGCTTTTCTTCCAAACTGGTTTCATCTGTTTCCCATTCTGCCCCCCTGTTTCTGGCTGTAGCATGCTTACACAGTTGCCAGGTCATTTTGTTTGCATTTGCTCATGTTTAATGTGGGCAGTTCTGTTCAGACTATTTATTTGCTTTCATATAGTGTCGGTGTATTCTCCTTGACATATTTCCCGTCTTACTTGGTATCTATTTCTCTTCTGTGAGCTTGTGATCTATATACTTTCCTGCACAGATGACGTTGAAAATATTTAATAACCAGTATGACACAGACATTGAGAAGACAGAATAGAGGGTGGTCACAGCTCTGGGGCAGGGGCCCAAAGGTCCCTTGCTGGGCCACATGTTACTCCTGCAGTTGCTGTCCCGTGGGGTCGTCTGGAGTGGGGAGCAGCTTGTGAGAGCGGTTGGGGTGGCTAGAACAGCATGAGACACTTGGATAGTGGTTATTTACCTCCTGGTATGGAAGTATGTTGGTATTTTAATAACCAGCACAGCCATACCAGTGTGTAATAACCAGCACAGCCATACCAGTGTGTAGCAGCCAAATATGAGGCCTGCTTGTCTGCATCTTTGCGTCTGTGCAGGGGAGGAAGGAGCTGTGTGCGGAGGCTTTGGCTAGAGGGATGGGCTCTGCTCTCTCTGTCTTCTGGTACCTGCGTTAAGTCCTGCACCACACTGAGTTCCCAGTGTAGAGGAGGTATATTTACTGTGTCTCCTCATCATGGGAACAAGACCCTTGGAATGTGGGTTTTAATTCAGGGATGAGCTAGTTCCTATCCCTTGTTTCCCCCGCATCTCACCCCAGCAACGCCCCTCCCCACACTGCCCTGCAGCAGCTCCACGCACAGGAAGGGAGGATACCCATCCTGCCCCAACTCACCCATCTACTTCCTTCCAAAACTGGAGATTTTACTGAGCATTCTCAATTTCAAAAATTCCCCAGTAAGGGGTGGGATTAGGAGCTCTTCCTTCATGCCAGAACAGTCTGGTCATTTTCTCTATCATCTTTTGACGTTTAAGGCACAAGGACAAGGCAGGGCTCCTTCTATTGTGCGATTGCTGGTGATTTTTTTTTTTAAACTGGTTTTCACTTTTTAAATTTTTATTTATTTTGGTTGTTCGTTTTGTTAGGCCTTAGGAGATGGAGGTTCTGTGATCTGGCCATATTTCTCCTAAAAACTCCACAGTACAATTTCAAGGGACTAAACCAGAAGTTCTGGGGTTCTCACTCTGGGCTGCACATTAGAATCACTAGGGAGATTTTAACAATATCAGTGACAGGCCACGTGCCTAAGCCTGATTTAAGTGGTCTGGAAGGGGCCTAGACATGGTTTTTATTTGCTTGTTGTTTGAGTCTTTCCCTTGATTCTAACTTACAAACAGGGCTGAAAGCCACAAGCTGGACTTTGCCTCCTAATTGCTCATAATTTGATACATATGAGTACCACTGATACGAACATTTTATATGTGCATTAACAAAGGCAAAATATAAAAACACAAAGTACTTATACCCTGAGTGGTCACTCAAAAGTATTTCTTGAGCAGCCAAGGAAGCAGGAGGGAATAGATATGTGTGATTTTGCTCCAAAAATATTTTTATCCAGCTGGGTAACAGAACTAACAGCTGAAAGAATCAGGGAGCACCATTTGTCATTAACACCCAACTTCTAGGACAGTTTTGGAAACGTACCGTGGACAAGGAAGGCAGCGTCAGGTGTTGGGCACATTGACTCAAAGGTGAAGTTCATGATTTAATAAGAGTGGTACTGACACCAATGGCCAGAATATAATACCAAAGAATTAGTCTAGTTACCTTGGAGACATGCTTCTAGTCCCTAAGTGCTGATTTGTGAGGTATCACTTAGAAATGCAGGGGGGGTGTTTGGAGGTGAAATTGAAGGCTGGGATGTATTGTGTCTGGGAAGTTTTCGAGGGACTTCCAGGCAAGGGAAAGAGAAATGGGCATTCCATGTTTGTGAAGGGACTTGAAACATGGCATGGAATCAAAAGGGACCATTCAGGTTTGGAAGGCTGTAATGGCGTTGTCACCGCGCCCCACATCTCCCCCTGTTTTATTAATTTAATGAGAGCTGAGCAACCGTTCAGCACCGTCCTTCAACCGTGCGATCAAGGTTGCAGAGCCTCACTTTCACCAGCAACCACCTTACCTCGTGCAATGAGCAAAACTCGGAGGTGTGCAAAGGCTGGCTGTGGGATAGGAGACATGCCTTATCTGGTGCAATGGGAGAAATCCCTCAGAGTGCAAAGGCCATGTCTGCCAAAATACCTGGGGGTAGGAGCGGGTGCAACCCAAAACTAGGCTAACCTTTTAGCATGGTCAACCACACCTGTGTAGGCTGTCCCAGTTCAAGCGCAGCAAATGCCTGTGCCAATACCACATGGTCCCTCTTTCTCTGGGCCTGCAGCCTACAGATGCACCACAGTCCGCCGCCAGCCGCAGCAAGCAGCAAGACGGCCGTGGCTGCAAGACCGAAACAGAGTCATATTTAGGCAAGCGGGTAACAATGGCAGAGGGGTGAAACGTGGCATTCTAACACAATGTATAATTGCACGTATTAGAGGAACAGTTCACATGTGTACCAGAGGGTTTTTCCGTGGATACCACCCAGATAAATGGGGGCCAAACACAGACAGGTGTAGGGGCAAAGGTCGAGTTTCGCCCTCCCGCAATCACCCTCACAGAACCTTCAAAAGAGTCGCTAAGATTCCATGCGAAACTAGCATTCCCTGCCATACCCCCAGCCACCAATGGACAGGGGGGCCAAGTCCGTGCAGCTTCCGTTAACCCCACACAAAACACAAAGTCCCCTTCAAGGAGAAGGATCTATTTCCCTCCAGTTAAGCAGGGAGCTCACGGGCTCTCAATAACAGTAGGCGGGGGAAAACTGATGCGTCATGTGTCACAGGCAACGGCAGGGGAAGCACTGACAGGATCCCCCAGCGTGGCTCCACTGCCATCCTCGCGATCATCCATACTGTCGTCAGGAGGAGTAGCCACTGGGTCCCCATGCTGCTCTGGAGGCTGCTGCACCGTTCTAGTCAGCCGCGTGGGCACCCAGATGGGATTGTCCTGGTCCTGTGGAAAAATACAAATAGCTCCCCTGGATCTCATTAACACTGGATCCGGGCCTTTCCATAGATTAGACAACACATCTTTCCACTTCACTAATTCTTTCTGTGGCGGAGCAGGCGTGACATGCCTGTCTGCTGCCGAACGTCCCTTGACATCTAAATTTAAAAAATTTAAAGTAAAGAGAGCAAAGGAAAGGCGTCCTTTGGGTGATAGCCCTAGCTGTAGGGCATCTCCCCCTTTTTGTTTTTGTAAGTACATTTTGAGCGTGCCGTGAGCACGTTCCACGATGCCTTGTGCTTGAGGGTTGTAGGGAAGACCGGTACGGTGCTCCACACCCAAGCGAGTGCAAAACTGCTGAAAAGATTTTGAGGTATAAGCTGGGCCATTATCTGTCTTAATAACCCGGGGCTTGCCCCAGGCTGCCCAAGCTTCTAGGCAGTGAATGATAACGTAACTTGCCTTTTCTCCAGCCAGAGGCGTGGCATGAAGGATGCCTGAGCACGTGTCAACAGACACGTGAACATACTGAAGCTTCCCAAAGGATGGGACGTGAGTTACATCCATTTGCCACATATGTAGAGGACGCAAACCCCTAGGATTCACGCCCGTATGAACAACAGTGCGATAAGGAGCACAACTTGGACATTGCAGTACAATCTCACGAGCATCTGCACGCGTGATGCTGAACTTAAGTCGTAAGGTTTCAGCTGGCACATGATAAAGTTTATGAAAGTCTATGGCGGCGGCGTGGCCATCAGACACCCAGAGGGTGCGAGTGGCGCGATCTGCCATAGCATTTCCCGCAGCCATAGGTCCAGGTAACAAGGAATGAGCTCTGATATGCTGAATGGAAAATGGGTTTTTCCTATTTTGAATAGTATTCCTAATTTCTGTAAATACAGAAAAGACAGTACTCTTGGCAAGAATGTGAAAGGAGTTCTCTAACTGTTTAACTGCGTTGACCACATAAAAGGAGTCTGAGATGATGTTGATAGGTTCAGTGATGGTACTGAGAACCAGACCGACTACGGCACACTCTACTAGCTGAGGAGAAGAATAGTTAAACTGTTTTGTATACACCTTGTCCTGAATGACATAGCTCCCAATACCTGTCTTAGAGCCATCGGTATACACATTCAAGGCATCAACCAAAGGTAGCAGTGAAGTTACTCTTGGGAAAATAAGCTCGTTCCGCATTGCAAACTGCAACAAGGCATGTTTGGGATAATGGTTGTCAATGCTCCCTGGGAAGGTGCATCTCAATATGGCCCATGCATCAAGAGTGGCACATAGGGTGTTCACCTGATTGGCAGTATATGGACAAATCAGGCTATCAGGGTGACGTCCAAAATGGGACACAGCCAAACTAATACCCTTTAAAGCTATCTCGGCCACACAGGTAGGATAATGGCCAATCACCTTTCCTGGAGAGGCTTGAGGATGCACCCATAAAAGGGGACCATCTTGCCAAAGCACTGCCATAGGGAGCGTGGGAGAAGGGAGTACACAGAGGGAGAAAGGATCATGGTGTTGAATGCGCACTAGTTGCGCCTTTTGAATGGCTTCTTCTACCTTATGAAGAGCCTTTAGGGCCTCAGGAGTCAAAGTTCTAGGAGACGTGATGTGTGAGTCTCCCTCTAGAATCTGAAATAATGGCTTCAGTTCTGCTGTGGTAAGACATAGGAAAGGTCGAAGCCAATTGATATCCCCTAGCAGTTTTTGAAAATCGTTTAATGTTTTTAAGGCATCTCTTCGGATGGACAGTCTTTGAGGCACAATTTTGTCAGGGAGAATGCTACTACCAAGAAACGCGCCTACTTCTCCCTCTTGCACCTTTTTTGGAGCGACCAGCAAGCCTTTTTCCTTTAAGTGAGCCTGAAGGGACGCATAAGCTTGGCGAAGTACGCCATTATCACAATGACACAAGAGAATATCATCCATATAATGTATAATTCTTACCTTTGAAAACTTCTGCCTAACTGGCTGGATAGCTGAGGCCACATAAAGTTGGCACATAGTGGGACTGTTAGCCATGCCCTGAGGCAAAACCTGCCATTGATATCTTGCATCAGGCTGCTCATGGTTTATGGAAGGAAGCGTGAATGCAAATCTGCTTTTATCTTGTGGATGCAAGGGAATAGAGAAAAAACAGTCTTTAATGTCCAAGATAATTAGACTCCAATGTTTAGGCAAAGCTGAGAGAAGGGGCAGTCCTCTTTGAACAGGCCCCATAAGCTGCATCTGGGCATTAATTGCTCTAAGGTCATGCAACAGTCTCCATTTACCAGACCTTTTCTTAATCACAAAAATAGGAGTATTCCAAGGAGAATGAGAGGGTTCAAGATGCCCAAGAGTAAGCTGCTCTTGCACTAGCTTATGGGCCGCGAGTAACTTTTCAGAGGGTAAGGGCCACTGAGGTACCCACACTGGCTCCTCTGTATTCCAGGGTATGGGCAGAGGATCCCCAGCGGCCCCTAAGAAAAACCCAGCCCTTGCTTAGAAGGTCGTGGCACAGGCTCTATAGGTTCAGTTCTTCCCTGCAAGTTCCTCCCAAGCCCTTTACCTGGGACACAGCCCATGCCCTTCATCAGCTTTTGACTTTGAACAGAATAGTCATTGGTCAATTTGAAGTCCAATTGCCGTAGCAAATCTCTACCCCAAAGATTCACAGGCAAAGGCAGAACATAAGGTTGAAAACTACCCTCTCTACCCTCATTATCCTTCCATTTCAGCGTCTGGGCGCTGATCACTGGAGAGGATGCATATCCCAATCCCTGCAGAGTCTGAGCTGAGCGGGCCAATGGCCACGTTTTTGGCCACCAGCGTTCAGAAATTATACTAGTGTCAGCTCCTGTATCTAGGAGGCCTGTAAATGTCTTTCCTTGTATGGTTAAGTCCATAGTAGGACGTTCATCTAAATTCAATGACAAATATGCACAGTTTCCTCCAGAGGAGCCAAAACCTTTTTCTCCTCTGATTTTTTGTTTACTAGGGAATAAAGAATGGAGGCTAGGTAAAATTAGCAACTGTGCTATCCGGTCTCCTGGATATATGGAAACTATGCCTCTAGTGGAAGAGCAAAGAATTTTTACTTGCCCTTCAAAATCTGAATCAATAACTCCTGGGTGAATTATTAATCCCTGCAGAGTTGATGAAGACCTGCCGAGGATGAGTCCTACCGTATTATTAGGTAACGGTCCCTTAAAATCAGATGGGACCGGTTGGCACCCCATGAGGGGGGTTAATACTGTTGTGGTGGTGGCACAGAGGTCCAATCCTGCAGAACCTTTAGTGGCTCTCCTTGGCTCCCCGGAGGCGGAGGAGCGACCTCTCCTGGGTATTCCCCTGCATGGCCCCATATATTTGCGGGCCCTGGGGTCGGGGGCCCCACCATCCGTTTTTTTGCTTAGGTACAGGCTTTCCATTTTGATCCCGAACTATGGGATTTCCATCCTTATCCTTCATCGAGCGACATTCAGAAGCCCAATGTCGCCCCTTGCCACAGGTAGGGCAGATGCCTGGCTGTTTGTTAGAGGAGCTCCCTTGCTTAGGAGGTGCTCTACATTGCCTTTTAAGGTGCCCAGGTTTGCCACAATTGTAGCAATTGCGTTCCTGCTTTGCTTGAGCTGCTAAAACAGCGGCCGCCAGGCCACTATTGGTCAGGGGACCCCCTATCTCTCTGCATGCTTTTAGCCAGGCATTAAGGCCTTTATTCTTCCAAGGGGCAATTGCATTACGGCATTCCGTAGTGCACTGCTCAAAGGCAAGCTGCTCAATGAGCGGCATGGCTGTGTCTAGATCCGCAAATACCCTTCCTGCTGCCTCTACTAGCCTAGCTACAAAGTCTGAGAATGGTTCAGCAGGGGCCTGGATAATTTTTGTCAAGTTACCCCTGACCTCCCCACGATTGGGCAAGCTCTTCCACGCCTTAATGGCTATGGAGTTGATCTGGGCATATACCTCCTCTGGGTAGGCGACCTGATTGTTGACCCACTGCCCCTGCCCTGTGAGCATGTCAAAATTCCATGCTGGTTGCCCACGCTGGGCGTTTCTCCGGGATTGCTCCATGCACTCTTCCTGGTTAATGGACTTCCAATCTAAATACTGACCTGTAGTCAGTACTGCCTTGACGAGCTGACTCCAATCTCTGGGCGTCATTGCTGAATTGCCCAGTCTCTCTACCAAAGATAAGGTGTAGGAGGCCCCATGTCCCCAGTTTCGGACAGCCTCCGCCAGCTCTTTCAATTGCTTGGCGTTTACTGGCTCCCAGCCCCTTTGATTATCATTCTCAAAGACAGGAAAGGTAAGAAACAGCTCTTTTCGCTCTTCAGGGTGGATGAATGAGTCACCCTGCCGTGCGCCTCTCTGCCTGGGGCAAACGCTTATTTCCTCATAAGGCGGGGCAGACGGAGATGGGCGGTACCGCTCATAACCGGCCGCTTCCTCTTCCAAAGTAGCTTCCTCCTCTGAATCTAGCTCCTCCCCCGCCTCCTCCCCTGAACTTGAGGAAGTAAGAGAAGAGGAAGAAGAGGAATCATCCTCAGAAATATTTAATTTCTTAAATTCTGACAGAAAAAGGCTATCTCCTCTGTCTTCTGTCCTGTCCTTTCCTTTGTTATTTTTATTCCTGGTACTTTTACATTTCTTTCTCTCCCTTTTCTTCTTTCTCTCCCTTTGCAGGTCGGGCTGCGCTTTCCCTCCCTGCGTTTTCCTTTTTTGAGCTCTATATTCCTTTTTTCCACCTTTTACCGCGGTACCTCCCTTACTGCTTCTCTCTGAGCTTGCTTCTTGCAAGTCACTCAGTGCACTTTGGCTAGCTGCTACGCGCGGGCCTGAAGTCTCATCATACAGGCATTTCATGATAATAGGCCACAAAAAGTGCCGCAGCAGAATATTACCCATTTTTTGGAAGCAGGGGAGTTTTGGCCGTCCCACACGTCAGTTCTGAACTCACCTCTGTCGAGGTCGTCTCCGCTGGTGCCTCAAAGTTGTTTCAAGTCCCGGGTTTCGGCACCACTTGTAATGGCGTTGTCACCGCGCCCCACAGAAGGCCAAGATAGGCTGAAAGAGCAGAGGATTCAGAGATCAAGGCTGTAGCCACAGCACTACGAGTGTGGGTGCCAAGGTAGGGCAGAGAGTGGAAGTGAGGAAGAGTTTAGGGTGTCTGAATTTCTTGCCCGAGAGACTAGAATAATGGTGACACAACTGACTTGGATGGAAAAGCTTTAGGGGCAACTAAGTTTGGAGTTGGGATTTCAGGTGAAGGTAGGACATCTGAGGGATGATCAGGAGGCAGATGGGTTTGGCCTGGAGCTCCAAGACCACAGCCCAGGTGAGTGACCTGCACCTGAAGTGTAATTTAAGGGCTGTCTGCAGGGAGGGGAGCAGAGGGCAAGGTCTAAATCAGGAACCAAGTGGAGAATCACCTCATATCCCTTCGTGATCATGGAATTCAATGAAGGACAATGGTCAGGGGAAGGGGAGGACTGAGGGAATTCACTGTCTATGGTGATCTCATGACGGACTCTGAAGCAGGATTTGACTTTTAAAATAACTAAAAACCTTTTCAACAAGTTGGTCTCTCAAGCCAAAGCCAAAGGTCCTAAAATTGGCCATACATGAGTGTCAGCAGAGATGTGACAACTCTGTTCTCTGAGGAGGGAGATGTGTTCACACAGCAAACCATCCAAAGTGTGGTCTGTGTCCTCAGTGCTGAGGTCAGAAAATCGATATTCGTCAATTCTCCAATA
This sequence comes from Microcebus murinus, assembly GCF_040939455.1. Taxonomy (NCBI): domain Eukaryota; kingdom Metazoa; phylum Chordata; class Mammalia; order Primates; family Cheirogaleidae; genus Microcebus; species Microcebus murinus. Next base: position 22,560,196 of record NC_134112.1, read on the forward strand.
ACGTGAACCACGCTGCTCCAAAGGCTACCTCCATTTCGTGTCTCTGCGAAGGATGACGACGATGACAGTGGTGGGATGTGCGTGCACCAGTGCATATGGACACATGACACGTGCTCATAAGAGGACATCTCTTCTAGTGTACCAATGTGAACGTAAGAACAAATTACAATACCAACTCTAGGATTGTTCCATTCCTTCTTGCTCTTTTGGCTTCTCCGTTGCTGCCACTAAGCACACATCTTTGCAGGCGTGTCCGGATTATTATGGAATGATGAGAGGACAGAGAATGCACCAGTCCCTGCAGATTCTGGGATCAGAGCAAGTGGCAAACACAGCCACACTCTGCTCAGTCAATCCCTCATTACCATGAGGCAGCTCTACTCCCCTACCCACTACAAGTTGGGACAGATATGCAAATAAATATGTTCTTTCTGAAATCACCTCTGTTCATCCTCCACAAAGCAGTAGTGCCCCAGAGGGTGCAGCTGAGGAACAGAAATGGACTCCCTTCACACCGCTCCTGTCTGAGCACACGTCTCTACTTAGGCATGGAGAAGTAGGAGGCAGGTCCTTACGACACTGGTCCTTACACAGCCTGCTCTGGCAGTACTGATGTTAAGATTTATAAGAAGCCATTATCTATATATCTACAGGTATCCTAATATCTACAAACAAGTGTATGAGAGGGAAAACCTGACAAGTGTTCACCCTTCTTTGGCATCAAGCAATTTAGGCAAAAGTGTGTCTGCTATTGAATATAAACTAATTAAGCACATAGCCACTCAAACATTACGCTTAGCAAATGCATCTACTATTTGTTTTGCATCTGTGGTTTCTCTGAAAACAGAATTAAAAGAAGCCAAAACACACACTCAGCTACCTCTGAAAGCAGCTAGTCTTTCTAAAATGCTTAGAACACTCAGGACAATGCCATTACAGAGGTTGTTTGATGCTTCAAAATGACTTTTTGTTTAGGTTTTAAATAGTTTTATAAAGGTTTTGGAGCTGGACTGCCTGGGTTTGTAGCCTGGCTCTATTTCTCGTTAGCTGTGGGACCTTAGGCAAGGGGCTTCCCCCATCTGTGCCTCAATTTTCTCATCTGTAACTTGAGAATAATGATAGTACTTGCCCTGTAGTTACTAGAAGGATGAAATGTGTTAATATTTGTCAAGGGTTTAGACTGATGCAAGTCATACATGATCCATAAATGATACCTATTATTGGTATACTCAATTAAGCAGAAACCCACAAAAACACTTGAGAAGAACTTGATAAAATACTTTAAAAATAAGTTTATTATAACTAATGAATATAAAATTTGACAGATGTTTTCAAACATTTTTGCAAAAAAAGTAAGGCCCTCCCATCACCCCTCCCCACAAAATATAGAATAAAAACTTGAACAGATAAACAATACAAACCTAGCTATGAAATTCTCATTCATTGGTTGGTCCTAAAAGGCCCCAACACATTATATTCTAAGTAATGGTCCATTAGGAAGTCAACAAACCACTTGACACTTGTAGTTTAACTTGCTTTCTACTGTCATTACGATGCTCATTCAAAATGCTTACGAACAAAAACAGGTAACGTGTAAGAGTGCATGTCACCGAGATTCTGAGTGCATGAATGTATGAAACCACAAACATTCATAAGAATACTGTGCGTGGAATTAAACATTAACTTAAAAGTTGATGTAAAGAAATCTATGTACATTTTAGCCTTTGGCATCTGGTCTAACATGTTTCTTCTTTATATAGACTCAACTTCTTAAATCTATTAACCAGAATAAATTTATCTGAACACATTTCTCATTTGACACAGATTGTCCACAGCCAATTTCACGTGAGGTAGTTGGGCTGTTTAATGACATTCTAGTGAAATTCCAATGATACATGGGAATTACACATTAAACATGCCATGAAACTGGCTCATTAGCTTTCTAAGAAGCCACAGAATTACTTCTAGATCACCCTTCTTATCACCACTGACTCCAGATACACCTATAAATAAACACACATACATGGGAGTCTGTGTGGATGAGGTCAGCTTTGCAAAGGGCACCAACCAACAACCCAGGGAAGTTTCCGTTTGCAAGGTACAGGGAGGAAATACTGACCACACTTTAAAATACATGAAATATTTAAAACAAGCAGGATATTGTTCTTAGGTTCTCACATAGCTTAGCTAAAAACATTTGCTCACTCTGAAAGAGAAATGATTAATAAAGGGTAACCAAAGAATTTTGAAAATTTTTGCATTGCAGAGTAGTGGCATTTTTTTCTTTTTAATTAAAGGCTATACATAAACAGCAGAGGAGAAAGATCAATGCATGCGTCAACTGTACCAGAGAGGCACGTCAATGACTGTTTAATCATGCCCTGGAATGCCTGAATGCGGCAGTGCAACAGGAAATCATGCAAATGGCCACTGTACACAGGACAATTGACTGAGACAGGATGGGAATTGGTAACATTTACAGGGAAGGGTTAATAAACAGTATGTTTATGGAATTGTTGAAAGGACTCTAACAACCTTATAATAGATAAACAGTCTTAAAGTATCATTAGACAGTTGATAAAATTTTTTATGTCATTACTATGAAACCCCTGAGTAAGCAACTGCAGACTACAAAGGGACATACAGAAGTAGAACATATTCCTAAAGAAATCATTCTATATACATTTCACAGGGACACAAGTTTACCATACATACTGAAGTTTGTGTACAGACTATACACGATCACAAAGAGCATGGGAAGTTAGGCCCTCTCAGACCAAACACGTTAGCTGACAGAACAATGGCTTAAAATATATTTTACTTACTTAAAAATTCTACTTTTAAAATTTAAAAAATGTTGATAGTTTGCCTTAAGAAAAGTAATGAAACATGAGGGCGGGGGAGCTGAATAGTGGTAAAACCTATGACTAATATCAGAAGCAACTGGTTTTAATCAACGATTCAGAAATGCACCATTATGTAACCAAGTTCTTGTAGGACATGGAGGTTTATTAGGAAAAACACAAAAACTGTTTTCTTCCAGAAAGTTTCCAAAATGCCTCACATCATCATCCACTACTCATGACCCTCTAACTCTATTGCCTTATCTGACACTTTTTCATATATATGATGTTCACACTCACATTAGGTTTCCTTAATAAGAAACCCCTTACTTTAGTTCTCTTCCTTACTTCGAATTTAGTGAAGAAAAGAGTACTTTATTTATTAGTCCTTACCACATATTTCTCTTAATTAAAAACACTTTTCTGAAAGTATAAAGTTGAAAGCATTTTTGGAAATATATATGGAAGTAATAACCAAAAACAGAAGAGTGCAAATTTTTCTAGCAGCACTCCCCTAATAATAGATCACCCTCCCTAGGTGACACAAATCATGGTGTCCACCTGCTTTCCAGCTATAAATGGGAATAGAATCCCCATGGATTAGGAACTAGCCCCGGGCTAGGACAGTGCCAGATGCTCTACGTATGTGCTAGAAGCTGCTGCTGAGGCACGGGCAGAACAGATATCAAGTGCTGATGACAAAATCATTTCCACCTCATAGTTACAAGCTGGTTTTGCCCCCAAAAGACATCCCTCCAATTTAACATTTTTCGCCAGAATTAGCTACAACAAATTGATTTGCTTTCAAAGGACAAAAAACTTGCCATCACTGAAAGTATTTTGGCCAGTTCAACAAACATGCACTGATCCCTCCAAAGTATAAAGCCTGGCTTCTATCAGGGGGAGAAAAGCCAGCATGATGAAACTCTGTGCCCGAAGTGCCTTGTAATGGGTCAGCAAAATGCTACTTATTCACGTCTACTAATACTCAAAAGACACATTTCCTGTGTGTTCATGTTCTCCCTAAAGGTTACACTAGAAAAGGAATCCTAAAACTGTTTTGAGCAGTGAAAGCAAGGTGATTACTCTGTCAACAAACATACTAGAGTTTTCTCATCTCCTTTCACAAAGTGAAAGCAAGCTTAAGTGTCCCAGAAATATTGGAGGGTTATGGAGAAAAAGTTTTAAGCATCTTTTCTCACTGCTCCCTTCTTGGAAAGTAACTGCAAATCAGCACAAATTATGAATTTAAAATGGAGATGCAAATACTGTAGACCCAGGAGGAAGCTCTGATCATCCACCATTCAAGTCCAGTTGAATTTATTTTTTAACGTTAGGTTCAATTTCTAGTTATTTTTATTCAAGGATACTCAGTTTTACACACCTTAGCAAACTTTTACTCATCTGAGATATACTTAATATGCTCCAGTAAGGAAAATACCCATCAAAACACATTATTTTCTTTCTACAGGGCTGGAAAAGAGTGATTGGAAAATGTAACTTATTCAAGTTATTGCATCTGTCTGATCTGGGTTCCCAGTGATCCCAGATAATATTAATCCCCTCTTCCCCCAAGAATTGAGTCGTATATGCCTAGACAGTACCTATATAAATGCGAAATGGCCACAGTGAGCATCTTTCCTTTTGTGTGTGTACTTAGAGCCTCAGAATAAACCAGAGGTATTTGCAGAGAGCAATCTCCTCTCCAAGAGACCACAAGAGTTCACCTGCGGTGACAGGGAGCACCAGCAGTTGCTTAGACCAAGCCTGCTTCACAACACTCACAATCTCCTGGTAGCATCCCCTCTAAATGGCACAAGGCCTAAAGCATCTTCATTCAAAGTAAAAGCAAAGACTTGCTGCTTTTTCATGTTCCCTTTTAGAAGGCTACGTCAAGGGCAAGAGTCTAAATTATTTCTTAGTCCTGCCACCATGTTCATACCAGCCAGAGGAGGAGATCCACGCTAAGGACTCATGGGAGTGGGAGGAAAATAACCACACACCTTGGTAGCTGCCAACAGCAAATGCTAAAATACAAAATATCATTTTAGCAGCCCTTTCATCCCCCAGACTTAAAACACACGAGGTTGCTTTTCTAAGTTATAAGCATTTTCCAGAAGTCCTTATGTGGACAAATTACCTGCTTCATTAATTTAAGCTAAATAAATGCTCATCTGGTTAAAGACAGACGAAAGACAAAATCAATCTCCCTCCCTACATGAACCTCTCTGCCTAAAGAGAGGAGCTGCTCTGCCCCAGGGATCCGCAGGAGGAATAGCACCATCTAGAGCTGCTCAATTCACTCGAGCAGCTTCCACCCTGGGGAACTGCCTTATGCTGGAACTACTTACTCTTCTGTTACTATAGAAGGAAATAGCCTCTAATGGGGAAGGCACCCATGGCTTCTCTCCAGTGCACTCTACGCGGCTTATTCTACTGGGAGTAGAGGGCCAGAGCCTGGGCATCACACTGGGCAGAAGAAAACACACCCAACGTTGTTTTATGAAATACTTAAGCCCTATCTTTAACATCTGACACTGTCCCAAACCTTTTGAGGTTGATGAACAGCAGCATTTAGCTTGCTCTGCACTCTTGGTGATTATACCAAGATTGATCAGACTCAGAGCCGTGATCCCTAAAGCAATGCCAAAGCTGGGTCCCGATGCTGGTTCAATTACGAATGCTGCTGAGTAAACTTGCTCCACTTCTCACTCTCTATTTAGCTGTTTTACTTAAATAAATGACCTTTTCCTCTATGAAAAAAGGACATGTCATTTAGCTGTTGCAGAAGACTGGGAATTCGGTAAACCAGAATTTAATCTAGTGGCTCTTCAACACTGTGCAGGAGGGTTTATCCAAACGCAGATTCCTGAGTCCCACCCCCCAGATTCTGGTTCTTTGGGTCAGGGTAAGGCCTGGGAACCTGCTCTTTGAATACGCACTCCATGTGACTCTGATGCAGAGGTGGCTCAGGTCATACTTGGAAATCACCTAGCTCTCTACTTACAGATTATGTGACTGTGAGCACATCCCTTGACCTCTAAACCTTGCTTTTGAAGTGGTGTAATAACCCCTTTGAGTATCATGGTTTCCTTGCGATGTCCAGTTGAGATAATGCACGGGAAACATGCTGGCAAAGGGTAGGCACTAGCTAGGTGTCACCGCAAACGACCTGTCCCACTTCTCCCACACTGTCCTCCAACTTGGGTTTTGGGCACGCCACTGATCTACTCAGAGCCACGGTCCACTGCCTGTCAACACGCATGGCACTCCTTGTCCATGTCTTCTCCACCTCCCACAACTGCTTGGACATGCAAATGCTCTGAACATCTCTACCATACAGGCTCTTACTGCTGACAGAGCCACGGAGAAGAGGATCCACTGAAGAATGTCTCGGAATAGTAAACTCTACATCACAAAGGGTTCAACAAAGGGACTTACACTCCCTCCAAGTGTTTAGTCTAATTCTAAACTGGTTGAAATACTGGCTATGAACTATAGTCTTTGATACAGAATTTGCTCGTTTTCAGCTTGGGTTTGGGTGGTCCATTAAAACTAAAATCTATAAACAAAACAATACATAATAACAACAAATTCATTTGTCAAATCTGCTTATAACTTGCTGTTCAAGTGTGTAACAGCTATGATTTGGTTTCCAGTAGGCCCATTGAACTGAAATATATAGCACCTTGATCTTTAAACACACAAAACACATATGCATTAAAAAAATTATATATAAAAGCACTGGTTTTGCCGCCTCCTCTCCATCCTCCCAAGTGAAGGGGCTGGAGAGGATTGAGGCTGTTGCTGGAAATTAAGTAGGGCAACAAAACACTTTAGCAAACTTTATTCCCTGAAGTTAGGAGGTGCTGTCCTGCAGCTGTCATACCACCTCATCAGACTCCAGCCCGTGGACCTCGTATAAGGTGTCCAGTATGGCCAGCTGCTTTTCCATGGCAGGGAGGTAAAGGCTGAGGTCCCTCTGCATCCCAATACTGAAAGCTTCTTTCTGGTGGTCACCTTCCTTTATAGTCAACGCGGCCACAAAATCTTCATAGGATGGAGCTGCTCTCAGAGCTAACTGCAAAAGAATCACCCATGAGAATATGCATCTTGTCTCTCACACACTTACTCTCATGCACATGCTCAAGAACACACATGCACTCACGAGGAGCTGTGAGAGCAAGAATAAAGACACACAAATATCATTTCAATTTGTAGACTCTTTAAAATTATGTTCCAAGCCCAAATCAAATAACTTTAAGGCTAAAAGAAGCAAGGATGTACTCGAACCATCTTAAGGGTGAATAATGCCATCAAGTCAGGAAATGCTGAGAGAGAAAGAGTTTGAGAAAAGCTCCCTTCTGATCCACAATGTGATCCAGACTATTCTCTGAGTCTGCTGAATCAACCTGAATGCATGTTACCACCATAGTCTTTGTTTCCATGTGGCCAGCCTTCCAGAGCACTCCACTGTCCTGTTTATATCTCATCTCCATATACATTTCTCTGCCTATCCATTTTCTCCCACATGGATAATACTTCCCTTGAATCCTTGCATACTTTCTAGAAAAGAAGGGAGCTAACATTTGTTGTTTGCTTGTACACTGATGCTTTAACATATTTTATCCCAGTTAATCTTCATCAGAACCCTGTGTAGTTTACATCCCTATTTTACTTCATATAGCTAATGAGTTCCAGGGCCAGGATCTGAACTTAAGATCATCTCTGTGCTTTTCAATGAACCACCACATCATGCTGCTTCCTTAATGGAACATTTCCTAGGCTCCTTATCCTGCCCTTCCTTTGCAGGCCAATATTCCCTAAGCTTGCTAAAATATGCTGTCTGACATTCACTAGGTTAGCTCTGCTGAAATCTGTTTCTGGAGAATCTTGAATTATCATTCCACAGTTGCTTTCCTAATCTTCTGTATACTCTGAAAGTCTTTGAGAATCAGCCCTCCCCATTTCTGCAATAAGAGAATGACTGGCATTATCATGCAGTGGCTAAAGCACAAGCTAAGACGAAGTAGATCTGGACTTGGAACTCAGATCTTTCATATATTAACTTGAGAAATTTAAGCAAAGTGCTTAACCTCATAAAACCTCAGTTTCCTTATCTGCAGAAGAATACTAATACCATTTTCCTTATTTTAAGGATTAATGGGATATGTAGAAAGTATTTAGCCCACTGCCTGGCACATGATACTCAGATAATGGTAGGAGTAAAAGGGAGGAAAATAGAAAATGAAGAGAAGGCAGTTATCCAAAAACATAATGTGAGAAAACCTTCCAAAAGTGAAGGACAGGAGTCTCCAGATGTAACTAAGTGCTAACCAGACCTAACCAAGTGCTCAGCACAAGCAATGATAAAGACCAAAGGGCACGTCGTGAAGTTTCAGAATGTGGGGATAAGGACAAGATTCTAAAAACATTCCAAAGAGGACAAGGAACAGTTTATATGTAATGGAATAGGAATGGCTTAGATTTCACAATATTAACAGTGGAAGCTGGAGGATAATAGAGTAATGCCCTTGAAATTCTGAGGAAAAGTGATTATTAACCTAGAATTCTATACCCAGCCAAACCAGCACTCTAGGAAAAAAGGGTAAAACCAACAATAGAGTTCAATTATCTAGTCTGACTGAAGAGAAAACCGAAAAAGTCAAATAATGGCTACTTAATGGCAAGCTGGAGGCAGAGTCTGGACTGGGCATCAGTTCAATAGACTGTAACTGCTAGAGGATAAAAGTTCACAATTTGGCTGGTAAATGAGTCAAATTCCTTGGATATAAATGATGTTTGAGTGACTGAAATCAGTTAAAGTGAATCTGACTCCATAATTAGGACATTAGAAAACTCAACAGACCTTCTAAAGTAGGGATGACTTGGAGAATAATAGAGGGGACAAAAGGGCCAATCTAGATACAGACTTAACTCCTCTATTGATCGATCAGGCTGTTGCCAAGTGCTTGACATAAAATCCTACAGCTTTAAAAATTATTGGCAATAATATCTAAAGCTTTCAAAACGTTCTTACTCTATAACCTTCGGTATGTTACCTCATCTCTTTGTGTCTCAGGTTTGTCTGTAAGCAGGGAAAATAACAGAACCTATCTCAGAGTTATGAGATTCATAAATTTATGTGTGTCAAGCACTTAAAACTTGTAGTACATGGTAAGTGCTTAAAACTATAAGTTGTAATTGTAGTTCTTGGTATTAGACATAGCAATTCTATTTTAGGAACCTATTTTGAGGAAATAAGAGTTTTAGTAAAAAGTGCATGTAAACAGATACTGTTTTATTTCTAAACTTAGAAGCAGCTTAAATTTCTGATGAGAGGACTGGACAAATAAATTATGATACCATCGGACTAGGGAAATACTATGCAGTCACTAAAACTAGTGTTTTTTCAAAGACTCTTAGGTCATTTAAAAATGGTCATGATGGAATCTATTGGGGGGATACAAAATACAAGCTAAATGTAGAAAAAATTTAAATGTATATACAAAATAAAGATAATTATATACGTATACTATATACATATAGATATATAAACATAAACATCTATAAGCAGAAATATATATTTACCTACATATATGAAATTAAATAGAACAATATTTAAAAGAATATGTAAACATACAAAAATAAAAGCAAAGGAAGTAAAACACAAAAATGTTAAAAATAGAAAACATGGACAGTTTTAAATTTTTTCCCTTTATATTCTTCCATAATTTCTAAAATATTTTATAGTATAAATTACTATAAATTGGGGAAAAGGGCTATAAGTTAAAAAGTCATTTTAAAGATTCCCAGCGGAGTTTCCCAGCATACACCGTGAGACTCTGCCTTTTCATGGCCACATTTGACTAAGACTGACCTTTCTCTGGATAGAAGAATCACGAAGTATCACTGCTAATATAAAGGGGCCATCTACCCCTGCTATTCTATGCTTGTGCTCTTCCTAGCTCAACATACTGGGAGGGAGGAGGTGGTGGGTAACTGGAGCCAAAATACATGAATACAAACACTTTCACATTGAAAATAACTGGATAAAAAGAGATTTCTAGCCCTAGCCACTGGTATACCCCATACAGTTAATATTCAAAGACAAAATTACACTAATAAAAAAAAAAAATCAACTAAGACTTGAGAATTAAGAAGACTGAATACAATGGGCAGCAGAGGGAGCTATTAGCTTGAATTCATCACTTGAATGCATCATTTCCCCTGAATGGTACATATTTGGTGTAGCTGCTTCCTTCCAACTTTTGCACTGATATGCAAGCTTCTTACTACCTTATCAGAAAGACAACCATCTCTCAGGCAAATCTCTACAAGGTCATTGACACTGGATAGGGTAAAGCATACTCTTTTATTCATGTTTAATGATCTTTGCTAGTCTAGATGCTTTCTAGTATGGACAGTGCCACACACCAAAGGCCTATATATACATATATAAATGAAATAAGCAACATTGAGTTCTTTTCCTCAAAAAACAAAGCAGAAACACCATATACACAAAACCAACAGAACCAAGAGCAGAAGGATTACTTACTGCAAAAACTCCTCGAACTACCCAGCCATGGTGTTGCCGCAGTGTTTTACCATACGCGTTATCTTGAAAAGAAGAAAAACTCCATAAGGAACAACTTCGCTGGAATCTGATGTGCTCTTTGTATAATGTACTTTTTAATGTATGTAGTAGTATGGCCCTATTGGTATTTGGAACTGATGTAAAAAGTCAAATTATATAATTTGTACCCCAAAACTCTAAAATAAGAAAAAAGTCCACATGAATTTTTTTTTTTAAAAAAAAAGAAAAACAGATACATACACTCTTACCCTGGGTCAATATATCTAAACTTAAGATTATTACAGTGGGAAAAGTTCAATACATATAAACAAATAGTGAGGAAAGACTACTGAAACACTGAGACTAAATACAATCAGAAATACACTATTAAAAAATATAGAAATGCAGTTTTTTCAAATACTGTATGACCCTGAGCCAGTCCCTTTAGCTGCCCTTTCTAACCATCTGTTTCCCCTTTATAAAATGATCTCAAAGGTTCTTTCCAATGCTAATATTCTATTCTGGGATGTCAAATGTTTGTCCTGAATGTTCCTATGATCCTGGGTATACAGTATTAAAGCTATAAACTTTTAAAAATATTGTGGAATGGCTTGAAGTTATTAAGCTAAAGTAACTGGTGAGACCTATTAATAAATGTCACTCATGTTTTATACCTTAACTATAACAACCTACTATTTTTGTCCCAATGTGTTTTAAAATGAGATTTAAAAACGGAAATATAATAATTTTAATTACCAAAAAAAACCCCCCAAGAATAAGATGGATGTATGTGAGGGATATGTTCCTAAAGACTTTGAATAATTCAGTATGTGTCAAATTCAAGGCTGATTTTTGCACAGGAACAAATGCATTCTCAGGAGGTATAGATCTACATCACCATGTTAAGTTTTTATTTCAGTGCTCCATTTTATTTTCTAAGCATCATCTCCAGTAGTTACAGAGTGCTCATTCTTAAATTAACAGCACAGCGTGTAATAGGACTATTTGACCGTCTTCATGTTTTCCCACATTTAAATTCTATTCTAAACTTATTTATTTTTATGTGCTAGTTTTAGCTCTAGCACAAGTACTACCACCATTTCATAAATGCTTAGGTGACACTGTAATAGGCTATAAACATATTTTTGATTATAACAAGAGCAGATGTTAAAATAACAGAAAGACAGACACTAAAACCACAAGTACACATTCCTATGCAGTGAAAGGCAACAGGCTCACAGGACACTGCCTGTGAAGGGTCCACTGAAGGAAGTCAGGTATTTGTATTTTACTGGCCAAACTGGCGCTGCCATGTGACGGCAGCTTGACATAGTTTACCATTTACTCAAGCCCCCCAGCTCTGAAATTATGTAATTCCAGTCAACTTTTATTTTAAAAATTTGGGTGAAGCTTTATTAATACTTTTAGAACATATGCCTATTTCAATTTTACATAATTCATATTTGCATAAAACATAATTATATTTTATATAGAAGAACACATATTCAGTACGTGTTGTATTTTATATAAAAGACTATACATTTGAAATATAACAACAGATGGCTCTGGTTATCTAAAGTATTAGGAACAGGTTGGAATGCCAGTACCTAGGGTGGTAAATCTAAAACAGAAGTGATAAATGATAAAGAATTAATAAATTCACATATAGAGAAGACTCTTAGAAACAAGAGAGCGCAAGACTAAATTTAGTTTTTTTCTTAGGAGAACAGTCTGAGTAGACAAGAGCATGGTCAAAGATACATGTCTCAGGCCACACGTAACCAAGCTGATTCTCTGTAAGGGGACATATGGTATCAGGAAAATTTCAGATATACAAGGCCTTAGTGAGGATATGCTCACTAAGGGGAAGAAAAGGGAAGATAAAGGTTGCTCATCCACAAAGTATATCATATTGATGGGCAGAGAATACTAGGCACAGCCTCTAAGAAAAACCAGCAAAATAACCAAATTTACAACCATTTGAGAAGAATTCTGGTCTGGCCAGAATACACGGGTACATGGAAAACATCCTAAGGTGAGTTACTGAGGTAAGACAATAGGAATCCTTTCTTTCTTGTGACCCTATTCCAGGCCATTAAGTGATAAACAAATAAATTAAATACTATTAAAATCTGCTGGTAGATATCTATAACAAACAGTTGCTCCACTCAGCAAGAATTTAGTGTGATAGGCCAGGCGAGGTAGCTCACGCCTGTAATCCTAGCACTCTGAGAGACCGAGGCGGGCGGATTGCTTGAGGTCAGGAGTTCGAAACCAGCCTGAGCAAGAGTGAGACTCCGTCTCTACTATAAATAGAATGAAATTAATTGGCCAACTAATATATATATATAGAAAAAAAAATTAGCCGGGTGTGGTGGTGCATGCCTGTAGTCAGTCCCAGCTACATGGGATGCTGAGGCAGGAAGATTGCTTGAGCCCAGGAGTTTGAGGTTGCTGTGAGCTAGGCTGACACCCGGCACTCACTCTTGCCTGGGCAACAAAGCGAGACTCTGTCTCACCAAAAAAAAAAAAAAAAAAAAAAAAAAAGAAAGAAAGAAAAAGAATTTAGTGTGAGTCTACCACACTCTACATACTGTGCTAGGTAGGCAGAGGGATCTTCAGGTGATTTAAACTCAGTCAATCCCCCTGCCTTCAACAAGTTGATGGCTTTATAAGAGAGCCAGCAATTTAACAAGTCATGATTGCACAAATTGCTAACTACTACAGTGGAGATTTATACACAGTGCTATAGGAATAGAAAGAACAGAGAAACTAATCCAGCCTAAAGGGGAGTGTAGAACGGAGTGAATTCTCAGAAGGAGTCTTCAAGGCTGGGTAGGGTAGAGAGGAGGATGGTGGGTGGTGCTGCAGACAGATGGAGCACCACAGAGTTGCGAATGGTCATGGCATCCTGGGCAATGGTGAGCATGGAGCTGGGGCCAAAGGGTGAGGACCTTTAATCACCATGTCAGGGATTCTGAACTTGCACCTGAGGCATAGTGGCAATTTTTAAGAATATAACATTTATTGCTTTTTTTCTGATTTCACAAGTAATGTATGTTCATTATCAAAAATAAGAAATATATTTAAAAAGAAGAGAACTAAAGAGAACTATAATCCCTTCTCCCAGAAATAACCATAGTGGGCATTTTGGGGAAACTCTTAGTCTTTTTTCCTCTTAAGAGAGTATTATTTGCATTTGTTAACAAAGTCATAATTCTGATTTGGAATTGTGGTAGAAAAACAAGATGAGACTGACACTTCAGCTCCAAACCTTACCTGGTCAGACAAACTGCTTGTTTAAAAAGGGCTCCAGACTCAGTGCTACACCTGCAATGAGAACCTTATACCTTTCTTATACTGCGCCATTCAAGTCAACCATGAAAAAAAGCCCTTCTCTATGCTCTCTTCTGAAGGATAGCAAGAAGACAAGGAAGACAAAGGTGCTATGAGTCCAAATAGCATGGGCACCCTGGCCTAATAAGGAGGGACTGTTTGTATAGCAGTAGGATCTGTATTTCCCACCTGGCCAGACTAGAGGAAGCAGCTGTTCTTTGTTGTACCTATACCTTGTCAGAAGAGAGTCCCACCTGGCAAAATGTTGGCCAGAAGGTCTAATGGGAGAAGAGGGAGTCACAGAATTTGGGATGAGTCCTAATGGGTCCAGGAAGACCACTGCTGGAATTTAAACCCCAAAAATGAAAAAAACTCATAAAAAAAATCTGTCAGAAGTCCTTAGCTGACTTCTAGGGCTGCAAATATCCCTGCCAAATGAGGCTGCATTAAAATAAGATGAAGTCTAAGACTTATTTTGGTTACCTAGAGAAGATAATGAAATACATTAATCTTCACGGTAATACAAGTTCATTATCACAATGCATGTTCTATAATCTGGGAGTATTTTTGGCCTCTGAAAGACATAATGATACCTTTCTCCTCGTTCTTTGAAATGTGTCAGTTCCCCAGAGACTGAGTCAAATTTCCAAGTAGGAAGCCTTGACAATCACCCTGCTCAATTCTCTTCCTTTTACAAATGAAGACATGAAGACCCAGAGAGGTAGTGACTTGCCCAAGGTCACAAACCTAAAAGCAATGAGAACTTGGAGAATTCTTATCATATCAAACCATTCTACAAAAAAACAAAACAAAAACAAAAACTAATGTTTTTTTCTTAGTGAAACAAAGTAAAGGAAATGAAAAATGTCTTTTCCAGTCATTTCCTGAAAGAATGAGCACCTTATTCTAGTTATAGAAACACCACAGATCTAATTTCATACAAGTAACTCAGAAACTTGCTACGAGGTATTTAGCAAGATATTTAGATATACATAAATGATACACATAAATGGGAAAAGAATGGGTAATCCAATATATGCTTCTAAGACAACTGATTTTTTAACTAGGAATAATAAAATTATATCCCTAGTTTATACCATTCTCAAAAATAAATTCTAGGAAGATTGAAGACAAAATATGAAAAGCACACCTATAAAACTTTGAGAAGAAAATATCAGAGAACATCTTTGTGACCCCAAGAGAGAAAGGGATTTCTTAAACAAGATATTAAAAGTGCAAACCATAAAAGAAAAGAATGACATGTCTGATCATATAAAAACTTGAAACTCCTGTATACCAAGATATCATAAAGAAAGAGATAAGGCATGGACTGAAAGGAGATACTGACAACTCATAACTGAAAAATATTAATATCTAGAAAACAAAAAGAACTCTATGAATCAATAAAGAAAAGAAAACCTAAGAGAAAATTGGTCAAAGTATTTGAACAGGCAATTTGCTGAGGAAGAAATCAAACTGCCAATGAAAATATGAAAGGCTGTTCAACGTTACTAGTAATCTAAGAACACAGAGTCTGGCAATGTTCTATCATTTTATAACCATCAGGCGCAAACTTAAAAGTCTGACAATGACAAATATTAACAAGAATGTGGAGCACTGGAAACTCTCACCATTCTGCTGGTAATTACAGACTTTGGAGAGCAATTTGGCAGTATCTAGTAATGTGGTTCAGCCATTCCAATTCTATTATATACTAGAGCAGCAGTCCTCAAAGTGTAGTTCCCAGGCCAGTAGCCTCAGCAAAGCCTAGGAACTTGTTAGAAATGTAGTCTTCGACCCTAGCCCAGACCTACAGAGCAATCTGTGTTTCAAGGGTTTTTTTCCAGGGATGCCAACGCAGGCTAGAGTTGGAGAACCACTGCTCTGGCAGCACAGCTTCCCAACTGGTAAGGCCTAGTGAAGTCTGCAAATAGCTAGAACTCCTGGGCCAGTCACCCTTAGTTACTAGCAGCCTCCTCCTTTTCCCAGTGTGCTGTTCAGATCTTCCCATCTTAACTGTATTGAATTATTTTATATGTTAGGTAGGTATTTGTTAAATGCCTGAAATATTTATAATTTTTTAAAAAACTGAGCTACTAGGAAAGTATTCTCTGAATTTCTTATAGTGACTAAGCTTCAGGCAAAATGAGCTGTGTGGAAAAAAGCCAACTCAGTAACTAGTAGACTGAGGTGAAACAGGCACCCAAAATGATGCCCTTAGTTCACTACAGGCACTGTCAAGAATAAAACTTGTGTGCTAAGCCAATTCTGCCAGTAGAGGCATATGCTGTGAGTAGCTATCGTGAGGTTATGACTTAGTTCATATTCCATAATATTTTTTAGAGATAATAAGTTATGATTTTATGCTGAATATATGATTATGAGTTCTGACTTTATCTCTCTCTCACTTAGCTCTCACTCTGTCTGTGAAAGTCTTTCATATTAAATACATGACTGAGCATCCTTTTAAAATTTTTCCTATTTTGTGCCAGAATAGGATTTTGGTTGGGTTAATTTTTACTTGACATTTGTGGAATCATTCTGAGGTGAGGGATGGCAAAATATGCTGCCCAGTTGAAGGAACAGTGCAGAACATGAAACATTTAGTACAATGGTCCATGAAATGCCAGAGCAACTTTTCTTCCTTCCACTCACAAGGATGCTTTCCAAAATCTCTTTTTGATGTGGTGTCTGCAAAGGGAGGGCCCAGCTCTATGGCAAACCATTAAACGTATCTGCTCTGTGAATACAACTCCTTTAAAATGACCCCTAAAGAATGGCATAGGACACTAACGGTATAGAGCAGTTCTTGGCATGAAACCACCCAAAATGTTACACTCAGATCATCAATATGAGGAGTCAAGTGATGGTTCAAATGTAAAAGGGGGCAGTATAAAGCCTCCTTCCAGATGCTGGGAACTGTTCCAGGTCACAGAACTGCAGCAATACAATGACTATAGATGCATTTTCCAGAAAGGTAATAGATGCCAAAGCTTCCACTGTGTCATTTAGGACTTTACAAATCATGTCTCATTTCCAAGGTCACTAAGACTACACAAGTATTTTTAATATTTATCTCAAAACATTTCTTAAGCAGTGTTTTCTGGAAAGCTTTCTAACTATGATGAAAAGGAGGCAAAATTGACTGATGCTGTGACTAATTTCAGCACTTTTATTCTTGTTTATTAACAATCCTTCAGATGCAGTCAAAATTCCAAAATAATCAAGTATAGCCAAGTGAAAAGTGAGCTTCAGTAGCCTACGTCTAGATGAGTAGGTCTCAAACTTTAGCATGGATTAGAATTAACTGAATGATTTATTAAAAAATAAATTACCAGGCCCCACCTCTGAAGTTTCTGATTCTGCCAAGTCTGGACATTTCTAATAAGTTTCCAGGTGATGAAGATGCTGCTATCATTAGACCAGTTTGAGAACAACTGATCTGGATACTGAGACCCTAAGGAAGGTATTTATCCTCTCTAAACCTCAGTTTACTCCCTGTAAAAAGGGAGTATTCAGAAGATTTATCCGAATGTGTATAAAGAACTTAGTGTATAGTAAAAACGGGTGCTCTAGAAATGGTAACTGTTACTACAATAACTCAAATTCAACTTTAGAATTAAAAAAGTAAGCTAATTTGCCTATATATGGCCTACAAATTACACATATCCTCTTTCACCTACATATCCACCTCCCTCATTTCAGAGAAGATATCAGTTCACTTACAAAGGCTGTGATTACAAAATGAGAAAAAAGAAGCCATTATCTCAGAAGAAATACGCATCAAGGAGCCTAGGGGTTCTGAACAACCATTACGTGAACATTTCTCATAAAACTGTTTGTTTGCGCAGAGCTTGTTGTGTCTGTGTCTGAGGGGGGTCGGGTTGGTTAGGGAACCTTATCCCCTCACACTGAGTAGCAGCAGGGAACGAGGGATTACCACAATGGAACACATGATTTAAATCTTAAAAACTGCCTTTGAAATAATCCTGAACATCAGGATGAAAATGTCAAATTTACAGCGCCCTTTTCTTTCCATTGAACAGTGCTGAAGGGGAAGACAGGGAAGGAAAAGCTGAGATTGGCTGTGATTATTTCAGTCACGAAGCAGCATTTGCCCTTCAAAGTCTTCTCTTTACAAAGTCAACATCTCTTGGGCCCAGTCTTCAAATCAAGTAAAAGGTACCAGCTAGAGGAGAAAAGTGGGCAGAATTGGGGTGGGGACGAGGCAGAAATGGTATAGGCTTAATTTCCTCTTCACCTCCTGGGGTCAAAACTTGTTAGTGTCCTGTAAGCAGCTGGACAGTGGACTAAATGAGATTAGCATTGACCTTCTCCCCCCTCCCACGGACAGCCCCTAACAAATCAATAGCAGTATGTGACATGTGGACTCCACCAGGCACACAGTGCTGAATGGCATATTGTCTGCATCTCCAAGAAGTGCAGAAGTTTTTCTTTTGGTGTGAAATTTCCACACTAAGAAGTTAGTCTGGACAAAAGTTTCTGGCTTAGCATCTGAGCTTTGTAAACTTTCCATTTCTGATTTGAAATAAATAAGGCCCATTTTCTGGAAAGTTATCAACTTCGTATTTCATGATGATGATGATAAAAATATAAACGACAATAGAAGCTAACCTCTATTAAGCACTTATTATGTAGCAAATACTTTTCATTCATGTGAAAACAATCTCCATAACAACGTTATTAGTGAAATAGTATCACCATTCCTATTTTGTAGATGAGGAAACTGAGGCACAGAAAGCTTAGGTAACTTGCCTAAGGAAAGAACACTAACAGGTGGTAGAACCCATGACTCCAGAAGCCCATGACCCTAATCACTCCATAAGCCATAAAGCTTGCCAGAAAAAGGTTAGGGGCCATGAGTAGATGTGGTGAAATCAGACACACAGGGGAGTACTTGAAATCAGACACACAGGGGAGAATATCAATGAGACTATCTGGAAATTCAGGGATGTATGGGGAATTCAAAAATTCAGGTGGAGGCCAGGTGCAGTGGCTTACACCTATAATCCCAGCAATTTGGGAGGCCAAGGCAGGAGGATCATTTGAAGCCAGGAGTTTGAGACCAGTCTGGGTAACATAGTGAGACCCCATCTCTGCAAAATAACAAAAAATTAGCCAGGTGAGTTGACATACACCTGTAGTCCTACTCATTGATGAAGCTGAAGTGGGAGGATAGCTTGAGCCCAAGAGCTCCAGGTTGCAATGAGCTATGATCACGCTACTACATTCCAGCCTGGGTGACAGAGAATGAGATCCTGTCTCTTATTTTAAAAAAAAAAAAAAAAAAGTGAGCCGGGCGCGGTGGCTCACGCCTGTAATCCTAGCACTCTGGGAGGCTGAGGCGGGAGGATTGCTCGAGGTCAGGAGTTCGAAACCAGCCTGAGCAAGAGCGAGACCCCGTCTCTACTATAAATAGAAAGAAATTAATTGGCCAACTAATATACATATAAAAAATTAGCCGGGCATGGTGGCGCATGCCTGTAGTCCCAGCTAATCAGGAGGCTGAGGCAGCAGGATTGCTTGAGCCCAGGAGTTTGAGGTTGCTGTGAGCTAGGCTGACACCACGGCACTCACTCTAGCCTGGGCAACAAGCGAGACTCTGTCTCAATAAAAAAAAAAAAAAAAAAGTGCAGGTGGCTCAGGGATGGTAGAGAAGACCCTTTGTGGGAGAAATAAGGACCTTTGAGATACAGGTTCCAAAATGACCCTGCTTCAGACATTGTGTGGTCTTAAGCAAGTATTTTAATTTCTCAGAATTTCAGTTCCCTAATGTGGAAAAATGGATTGATGTGAAGATTACGTTGCCTAAATTCTTCACAAAGTGCTATGACAATGTCAGCTCTTACTGTTTTATGGCATGTCAGCAATTTCTAGACAGGGTAGACAGGGGGAATCATGTAGGGGAAGAATCCCTGAGGGGAAGTCTGACAGAGGGAGGCAGAACCCACTCAGGACACTGAAAAATGCTACACAGAACACTGGCTCCTCCTCCCTACCAGGGGCATCTAGTTACTTCATTTCACTGTCAACAGTCATGCCTAGAGCTTGACTGTGCGCATCTCTACATTGTAATATTTTAATACAGGGCTTCAAAATACTATGGAATTTCATTCTGCATCCCCCATGCTAGAAAATTTTCCTGTAAGCCAAGGGAGATTTCAGCCACTCCATGAAGCACTGTGTAGATGCTTCTATATCTTAACATTTTCCAAAATGGTCTGATAGATGCATCAGTCCATACATCCATCCCCCCAACCGCCTGTCCAATGTTTATTGAGCACCTACAATGGTGCAGTCACTGCATTAAAGCTGGAGATAAAAGACAATCTCCTTTGACCAGTGCCTTTATCTCAGTCTCGGTCTAGCACTACAAAACGGGACGTGCAAAGCATTTGAGGAGTACAGGATGATGACCAAGCCTTATTCTCACTCTGGAACAAATCCCCAGGATTCTCTCCCACCCTCTTTTATGGTCTTCAAAGTTAGCTTCTCTTTGAATACTGATTTTCAAGGACTATTCCATATTTGAAGATTAATTTAGGAAAATCAACCTCTTGATAATATTAGATCTTCCTATTAAGGGATGGCTTTCTGTTAATTCAGTGCTTCTTTAAAACATGCTATTTTTTATTAAGTAAAATCTAGATTACTAGGTCACTATCTCATGGGTCCCTTTTAAATAAAGCATATAGGAAGCAAACAATGGATAATAATAAGATAAGAAAAGAAAACAAATCAAATCCTGAAAAGCAAAAATTTTCCCTATACCTTATCTCCCTTTCCAGAGCTTTCCATTCCAAATCCTATTCAATCGATCAATTAATATGTAAAGAATACTCACTCAGGGCTGTCTGGATATCCTTTTCCCCATTTTTCACTTCTGTCAAAAATCCCTTCAAAAATTTGAGACCTCTAAAACAAAAAAAAAAGAGGAAAAAATATTATTTTCAAAGTTTATTTATGTTGAATGAGTACCAAAAAATGGCAGACACCAGCTTCAATTTCAGTAATACCTTGGGCTCAGCAGTAAACAGGCCAAATTACATGGTAGTCCGTCCTCAGCTTCTCCCGTCACTTCCTTTTAGCTTGCTCTGGACCCTTCCCCAGCCCCTTCTGATATACCTAAAGCAGTGGTTTTCAAAATGTGGTCCCAAGACCAGTGGATCCAGCACATTGCTGGGAATTTGTTAGAAATGCAAATTCTGGTGCCATACCCCAGACTTCCTGAATCAGAAACTCTTATTTTTTAACAAGCTCTCCAAATGATTCTGATAACATCAAAGATGGACAGCGACTAATTTAAAGAAAAACCAGTTCACTTTACTGTCCTTTAATATTCCTATCTTATATATACTATTAATATTAACAACATTTATCACCATAAAGATGAAGGCAAAAAAAATAAATAAAGTTGGTGTTCTATTCATCAGGCCTTTTAGAAGAGGCTAAACAATTCAGTCAGATCCTTCATTAGGAATTAGTCTCCTTTACATAACAATTATTTTGGTGGTAACATGTCAATTAAGCTGGATTGTAACTGCTGCCCCACCCCATCAGCCTTACCTCTTCAGCCATAAGAGGGCTTCAGTAGCTGAGTTCCTAACCTGGGCCACATCTGCCTCTACTTCGTGCAGCACTATCTTCTGGAGAGTGGTAAACTCGTCCTTGTTGGTTATATACTTCTGATTTACTTTCTGGAGAAAAAGAAAGGAAAGAACCTAAGTTAAAAATGCTAAAGTTGGAGGAGGGCCAAGATGGCAGACTAGAAGCTGTCTGCACACAAGGCTCTCAAGGAGAGGATCGAAATTGCAAGTAGATATTCATCTTCACATGGATCATCTGAGAAAGAGCACTGGGAATCAATAGAGAGGTGACTGGAAGCACCCAAAATGAAGGAGAGGGAAGTGGGGCCACCCACTCAGCAGGATCAGAGGTATTCAGGGAAAGGGCCTGCATGGGGAGAAGGGACAGAGGAGAGAAACCTGTGGTGCCACAGTTCCCCTGCAGACATTCCACCTGGAACTGCGGGAGGGCCACTCCACTGAAGCAGGCCACTGGGAGCAGACTGGAGATTGTGCAATGGCATTGCTCTGGAGAGAAGGCACAGTGGGGTCCCACTGCTATGAACCCTAGGCACTGAGGTTGGCATTGTTTTGAGGTCCCAACCCCAGAACACTGTAGCTACCTGGGGGGCAGAGCCATTGCAGCCACCTCCCTGTATCCCGTCAGGCTGGGGAGGGAACAGGGAGGCTGGGTACTCTTGTGAGCCTTATGGGTGGATGCCATGCACCCCCGCCATGCCAGGGGACCTGGGAAGAGTAGGTGCCCAAGGACTCGATGCCTGCTGCCACTGCCTGGGCAGCCCCATCCAACCACAGTTGCTGCAGGAACTGGACAGAGAATGGGCCCAGAGCCTGGGCACCTGTCACTATAGTCTGAGTGGTGATGTCACCATGGATGGATTTGGGCAGGGCAAATGCTTGCTGCTGCATGCCAACCCCTGCCATAGCTGTGGATATGGGCAAGGGGAGTGCTCATGCCATGGGTACTGACCACCCATGACAACCCCATGAGAACAGGAAGATGCAGGAGAGTAACAGTATTAAAGGCTCACAATGTAGCCACCCCTCTCCTGCCTGGTCAATCTTCCACAGTAAGACTCAAGCAGTCCTTCCAGGGACCTCTCCCTCTCTTCACTAAGCAGAAAAGAACAGCTGTATTGCAAAGCTATCTATCTTGAGCCAAGAGAAGAGGTTTCAGATGAGAAGGAACCAGCATAAAAATTCTAGCAACATGAAAACAACAGGCTGTTTTGACACCCCCAAAGGATCATAATAGCTCTCTAGCAATGGACTCCAACCAAAATGAAATGGTTAAAGTGTCAAATATGGAAGTCAGAATAGGGATGGTAAGTAAAATCAATGGGATTAATAAGAAGGTTGAAAACCAACACAAAGAAACAAACAAAAAAATAACTTAGGACATGAATGAAAAATTCACTAAAGAGATAGATAGTGTAACGAAAAATATAACAGAATTTCTAGAAATGAGTCATTTAGGGAATGTGGAAATATAGTAGAAAAGTTTTAAAAAGAGACTAGACCAAGCAAAATTTCAAAACTTGGAGACAATGCTTTTGAACTAACCCATCAAATATACTGAAAAAAGAATCAAGCAGAATGAACAAAGTCTCCTAGAAATATGGGATTATGCAAAGTAAACAAATATAAGAATCATAGGTATCCCTGAGGGAGAAAAAAAATGACAAAGCAAAAAGCATGAAAAACACCTATTTGAGGGAATAATTGAGCAAAACGTTCCTGGTATTGCTAGAGATTTAGACATCCAGATACAAGCAGCTCAATAAACAACTGGGAGATTTATGGCAAATAGAATATCACCAAGGCACATAGTATCAGTCCGGCCAAAATCAAAGTAAAGGAGAAAATCCCACAAACTGTGAGATGAAAGCATTAACTAACTTACAAAAGAAAACTCAACAGACTAACAGCAGACTTCTCGGCAGAAACCTTACAAGCCAGAAGGGACTGGGGTCCCATTTTTACTCTTCTTAAGCAGAATAACTGCCAGCCAAGAATTTTTTATCCTGCAAAACCAAGTTTCACAAATAAAGGAGAAATAAAGTCTTTCCCAGACAAGCAAACACTAAGGGAATTTGTCACCAATGGACCTGCCCTACAAGATATGATTAAAAGAACTCTGTACATGGAACAGAACAATCAATACCCACCAGTGAAATAACACCTGAAAGTTAAAACTCACAGCTTTTATAAAACAGAAACACAAGGGAGAAAACAAAGCAACTAGGTAACAGTAAACATGATAAACAAACAAGTATCTCTCATGTCAGCACTATCACTTAACATAAATAATCATCGTGCTCCACTTAAAAGATATAGATTGGCTGAACGGGATTAAAAAAACACAAT
Source organism: Microcebus murinus (assembly GCF_040939455.1). Taxonomy (NCBI): domain Eukaryota; kingdom Metazoa; phylum Chordata; class Mammalia; order Primates; family Cheirogaleidae; genus Microcebus; species Microcebus murinus. The sequence goes on from NC_134112.1 coordinate 22,583,925, forward strand.
CCAAATATATGCTGTCTCTAAGAAACCCATTTAATTCCTAAAGATTCTCATAGACTCAAAATAAAGGGGTGGAGAAAATATTCCACACAAATGGAAACCAAAAGCAAGCAGGAGTAGCTATTCTTATATCAGATAAAATAGACTTTAAATCAACAATGGCTAAAGAAAGACAATCATTATGTTAAAAAATAATGATAAAGTGAACAATTCAACAAGAAGATATAACAATCCTAAATATATGTGGACTTAACCCAGGAGCTCCCAGGTACAAAAAACAAAGTCTGTCTACTAGATCTAAGCAAGGAAATAAACAGCAACTTCATAATAGCTGGAGACTTCAACAGTCTACTGACAGAACTGGACAGATCATTGAGGCAGAAAACCAACAAAGAAACACTGGACATAAATGGGATTCTAGAACAAATGGACTTAACAGACATTTTCAGGACATTCTACTCACAAACTGCAGAATATACATTCTTCTCATCAGCACATGGGACATTTTCTAAGAGAAATTATATGTTAGGCCACAAAACAAGTTTCAGTAAATTCAAAAAAATCAAAATCATACCATATATCTTCTCAGACCACAGTGGAATAAAACTAGAAATCAATTCCAAGGAGGAACTGCCCAACTACACAAAAATACTAAAACTAAACAACCTGCTGCTGAACAATCCTTGGGTCAACCAAAATGGAAATCAAAAGATTCTTCAAGTTGAATGAGAAAGATGACACAAGCTTCCAAAATCTCTGGGATACAACAAAAGCACTGCTAAGAGAGTTTATAGCCTTAAATCCCTACATCAAAAAGACAGAAAGATCACAAATTAACAGCTTAATGTCACACCTCAAGGAACTAGAAAAACACACTAAACCAAAGCTAGTAGAATAAAAGAAATAATAAAGATTAGAGCAGAACAAAAGAAAATGGAAACAAACAAAAAGTGCAAAGGATCAACAAAACAAAAAGTTAGTTCTTTGAAAAAGTAAACAAAATCCATAGAAGACTAACTAGATTAACTAGAAACAGAAAAGACTCAAATAAGCTCAATAAGAAATGAAAAAGGAAACACTACAACTGATTCCATAGAAATACAAAATATCATCTGTGACTACTATAAAAACCTCTACACAAACTAGAAAATCTAGAGAAAATGGATAAATTTTAGGAAATGCACAACTTCCCAACCGAAATGTGAAGCAAAATCAAAACAGTAATAAAAAATCTCCCAACAAAAAAAGCCCAGGGCCAGATGGATTCACAAATTCCATGAGACCTACAAAAAACTGGCACCTATCCTACTAAAACCATTTTATACATGGAAGAGGGGGGAATCCTCCCTAACTCATTCTATGTAGCCAGTATCATCTTGAGACCAAAGCCAGGACAGGATGCAAGAAAAAAAAAACTACAGACTAATATCCCTCGTGAACACAGATGCAAATCTTCAACAAAATACTAGAAAACTGAATCCAACAGCACATCAAAAAGATAATTCTCCATGATCAAGTAGATTTCATTCTAGGGATGCAAGGATGGTTCAATATACACAAATCAATAAATGTGATACACTACATAAACAGAATTAAAAACAAAAACCATACAATCACCTCAATAGATGCAGAAAAAGCATTCAATAAGATTCAGCACCACTTATGATAAAAACCCTCAACCAACTAGGCACAGAAGGAACACACTTCAAAATAATAAAAGCTATATATGAGCCAGGCACGCCTGTAATCCTAGCACTCTGGGAGACCGAACTGGGTAAATTGTTTGAGTTTAGGAGTTCGAAACCAGCATGAGTAAGAGTGAGATCCTGTCTCTCCTAAAAATAGAAAGAAATTAATTGGCTAAAAATTAATTAACTAAAAATATATAGAAAAAATTAGCCGGGCCATGGTGGCACATGCCTGTAGTCCCACCTATTCAAGAGGCTGAGGCAGTAGGATAGCTTGAGCCTAGGAGTTTGAGGTTGCTGTGAGCTAGGCTGATGCCATGGCACTCTAGCCAGGGCAACAGAGTGAGACTCTGTCTCAAAAAAAAAAAAAAAAAAAAAAAAAGCTATATATGACAAACTCACAGCCAACATCATACAGAATGGGGAAAAATTAAAAGCAATCCCCCTAAGAACCAGAATAAGACAAGAATTCCCACTTTCACCACTTCTATCCAACATAGTACTTGAAGTGCTAGGCAGAGCAATCAGGCAAGAAATAAAGAAAGAAATAAAAGATAATCCAAATTGGGAAAGAAGAGGTCAAACTATCCTTATCTGCCATCAATATGATCTTACATCTAGGAAACCATAAAGACTCCACCAAAAGACTCCTAAAATTGATAAATAAATTCAGTAAAGTATCAGGTTACAAAACTAATATACACAAATTAGTAGCATTTTTATATACTAATAACAGTCAAACAGAGTCACATCAAGAACTCAATACCGGCCGGGCGCAGTGGCTCACGCCTGTAATCCTAGCACTCTGGGAGGCCGAGGCAGGCAGATTGCTTGAGGTCAGGAGTTCAAAACCAGCCTGAGCAAGAGCGAGACCCCATCTCTACTATAAATAGAAAGAAATTAATCGGCCAACTAATATATATAGAAAAAATTAGCTGGTCATGGTGGCACATGCCTGTAGTCCCAGCTACTTGGGAGGCTGAGGCAGGAGGATTGCTTGAGCTCAGGAGATTGAGGTTGCTGTGAGCTAGGCTGATGCCACAGCACTTACTCTAGCCTGGGCAACAAAGCGAGACTCTGTCTCAAAAAAAAAAAAAAAAAAAAAAAAAACTCAATACCATCTATAATAGCTGCAAAGAAATAAAATACCTTGGAATATACTTAACCAAAGAGGTGAAAGATCTCTACAAAGACAACTACAAAACACTGATGAAAGAAATCATAGATGACACAAACAAATGGAAAAATAACCCATGCTCATGATTGAAACCATCAACATCGTTCAAAAGTCTATACTGCCCAACATGATTTACAGATTCAATGTGATTCCTGTTAAAATACCAATGTCATACAGATCTAGAAAAAAATAATCCTAAACTTCATATGCAACCAAAAAAGAGCCTGAATAGCTAAAACAATGCTAAGCAAAAAGTACAAATCTGGAGGCATCACATTACTTGATTTCAAATTATACTGTAAGGATATGGTAACCAAAACAGCATGGTAATGATATAAAGGTAAACATACAGACCAATGGAGCGGAATAGAGAATCCAGAAATAAAGTCATTTTCAACAAAGTAGACAAAAACATACACTGAATAAAGGACACCATATTCAATAAATGATGCTGGGAAACTGGATAGCCACATGTAGAAGAATGAAACTGGATTCCTATCTCTCACCATATATAAAAATTAACTCAAGATGGAATAAATTCTTACATGTAAGACCTGAAACCATAAAAGTTCTAGAAGAAAACATAGGAAAAACTTTTTTGGACATTGGCCTAGGCAAAGAATTTATGACTAAGACCCCAAAAGCAAATACAGCAACAACAAAAATAAATAAATGGTACTTAACTAAATGAAAAAGTTTCTGCATAGCAAAGGAAATAATCAACAGAGTAAACAACCTACTAAATGGGAGAAAATATTCCCAAAGTATACATTTAACAAAGGGCTAATATCCAGAATCTACAAAGAACTGAAACAAATCAGTAAGAAGAAAATCAAATAACCCCATCAAAAAGTGAGCAAAAGACATGAACAGATTTTTCTGAAAAGATAGACAAATGGCCATAAAACATATGAAAAAATTGTCAATATCACTAATCACCAGGGAAATGCAAAGTAAAACCACAATGAGATACTACCTCACCCCTCAGAATAATGGCCATCAGAATGGCCACTATTAAAAAGTCAAAAAACAATAGGTGTTGGCATGGATGCTGCCAAAGGGAATGCTTATACATTGTTGGTGGGAATGTAAACTAGCATAATCTCTAAAGAAAATAGTATGGAGATTCCTCAAAGAACTAAAAGTAGACCTACCATTCAATACAGTAATCCCACTACTCAGTATCTACCTAAAGGAAAAGAAGCCATTTTATTAAACAAAACAAAACAAAACAAAACAAAACAAAAACCTGTACTCAAATGTTTATTGCAACACAATTCACAATAGGAAAGATATGAAATCAGCCTAAGTATCCAGCAACAGATGAGTGGATAAAGAAAATGTGGCATATATATACCATGGAGTACTACTCAGTTATAAAAAAGAATGAAATAATCTTTTGCAGCAACTTGGATGGAACTGGAGATCATTATCCTAAGTATCTCAGGAATAGAAAAGCAAATACCACACGTTCTCACTTAGAAGTGGGAGCTAAATGAGTGGTATATATGGTCATAAACTGAGATATAATGCACATTGAAAACTAAGAAGGTGGGAGGATGGGAGATAGATGAGGGATAAAAATCCACCTATTGAGTACAAAGTACACTATTCTGGTGACAGATACACTGAAAGCCCTAACTTCAGAATGAATTATGTAATCCATTCACTTAAAAAAAAACAACACTTGTACTCTTAAATCTATTGAAATATTTAAAATGACAAAGTTATCAAGTAAATCAGTATAGTATTGAGACAAGTTTGGCAAGCAGGCCTCCAAGAAACCAAAATAATTTGCTTCTTTGTTTTCAAGGTAATGTGGTTTTATGTGTGAAAATTCTGAGGCTTCTGCTAATATTAAATAGTTTCAAGGTTTTAAAGTTTTGTTCTTAAAGTATTTTTTTCTGCCTCAGAACCTCTCTCATAGCTGTCTTTGGCAGATACTTTTCATTGTAAGTATAAAATCAATGATCATTTGTTCAAATGAGATATCATGTAACTATTCTATCCAAATAAAGATATATCTAAAATATATATCTTTTATATAAAGATATATCTATATATCTATAAGAATTCCTTGCACTGCTTCCTTAAAGAGGAGTATCCAATGACAAAGGAAACAGATTTTTATTGAGTACTATGAGCTCAAGTAGGTAATTCAATGTACATGTAAAAGGGACCCAAGGTTGACCACTGATAGCTATTTTCACTATCTAATATATCTTTTGGAAAAATGTAACTTTTCATTGTTAAAACTTTAAAAAGCACAAAATCAGTGTTAACATAAGAGTGAAACTCTACTGATACATGCTCTGGGCATGAAAAGGAAATCCTGGTTTCATCTGCAAAATTAATATTCCATTCTCCCACAAGCTTGCCACTAGCATGTATAATAATAAAGGCTTAGTAATTCCCTTACTGAGCTTTCAGAATGTAAGAAGAAAGATATTTGCTCTCTGAAAGAGCTGTGTGTGATACACCATTCACCTTTTAATTTACTCTTGTCAAACACAAAAATATAGAGAATGTTTTTCTTTATTTAAAGTTTCCACAGAGACAAGCCAGCATACTCACCTTAATATTTCCAACGAGATCCATCTTAACAGGAGCAAATACCGTAGGGCCAAGTTTGTCTAGAAGAAAGGAAAGGATCAAAACATTTTTAAAAAAGCAATGTTTTCAAGTGGAAAATATTTTTTATATCAACAATAAATTTAGCAGACCATTTCCCTAACATTTTAATTCTTGCTTCCAAAGCACTTATAAACATAAGCTTCAAAAGCTTCCCAGGATACTGTTATCACCTTGCTCTATTACACTACTCTGAGGTGAGGAACTATAATGAGATCCTAAGTGGCAAGTAAGATGAAAATTATCTTATAAATTTAGAATATATATTGTAATCCTTACAGCTGAATTGTCCAATATGGTAGCCACCAGATATGCAGCTATTTAGCATTTACAATGTGGCTAGTCCAAACTGAAATGTACTGCAAGTATAAAATACAGACAAGATTTTTTTTTTTTTTTTTTTTTTTGAGACAGAGTCTCGCTTTGTTGCCCAGGCTAGAGTGAGTGCCGTGGCGTCAGCCTAGCTCACAGCAACCTCAAACTCCTGGGCTCGAGTGATCCTTCTGCCTCAGCCTCCCGAGTAGCTGGGACTACAGGCATGCGCCACCATGCCCGGCTAATTTTTTTTATATATATATCAGTTGGCCAATTAATTTCTTTCTATTTATAGTAGAGACGGGGTCTCGCTCTTGCTCAGGCTGGTTTTGAACTCCTGACCTTGAGCAATCCACCCGCCTCGGCCTCCCAAGAGCTAGGATTACAGGCGTGAGCCATAGCGCCCGGCCTACAGACAAGATTTTGAAGACTTAGTACCAAAAAGAGAATATAAAATATCTCACTGATGATTTTTTATATGGATTTACATCTTGAGATGATATTTTGGCTATATTAGGTTAAATAAAATATATTAAAATTAATTGTAATGTGCCTATTGGAAAACTTGAAATTACATATGCAGTTCAAATAGTTCTGTTGGGCAAGAGCAGTAACTAAAAAATAAAACAAAGAGGTACAGCTAAAAAGCCAAAAGAGAAAACATAGTGGAATTCTAATCAAAAATACTTGACTGATCTAAAAGATAGCCAGGAACAAAGACAGGTAGCTAAAAAGCTAAAAGAGGAAATAAAAAAAACCCTAAAAAATAACTGATTAATTGGCTAAAAGTCAAGAAAGGAGTAAAAAAGGGAATAAGGAACAGGTAAGAAAAATAGAAAATAAGTAGTAAGATGATAATTCACTATCTTGCTATATGAATTTAATTTAATTCACATAGCAAGATAGTGAATTAAATTCACCCAAATAATGTATTCACTATGTTAATAAATTACAGAAAAAACATTATGATTTCAATAAACACAGAAAAAGCAATTTATAAAATGAACTCTTTCATGATTATAAAAACAACTCTCAGCATCAACTGTATCTACAGGCTTACAGGCTAATAATGAATGATTAGAAAATGAAATAAAACACTTTTTACAATAGCTTTAAAAACCGCAAAATTCTAATTAAGATCGCTACACTAAAAACTGTATAAAACATTGTTGAGAAAAAATAAAGATGACTTAAGGAGAGATATAACATGCTCATGAATTGGAAGACTCCATGTTTCATAAGATGTCAATTTTCTCCTAATTGGTTGACAGATAGAATGTTATCTTAACCAAAAACCAAAAGGCTTTTGAATAGAAATTAAAAAGCTAAAATTTACATGGACACGGAAAAGACCTAGAATTTCCAAAACAATCTTGAAAAAGAACAACACTGGAAGACTTACATTATCTGATTTCAAGCCTTATAGTAATTAAGGAACTGTGGTACTGGCATAAGAAAAACAGATCATTGGAACAGAAGAGAGAGTCCAGATAGAACCAACCACATTGTCAGGGTTGATTTTTTGAGGGATGTCCCTGTTCCTTGGCTCCTGGCTTGGAGGAATCACAAGCCAGGTGGGTGTGATGGAGTGATGACAGACAAGCAACTTACACAAGCAGCTTTTATTGCAGGCTTTTCAGCACAGAAATAGAAAGCAAAAGAACATAACTTCCAGGGGTTGCATGACAATTATAAACTGTCATAGGCACTGGTGGGTGTGATTTTTACAATGCTAATGTATGTTAATAGGGAAAAGGTTACCTTTGGATATGAGCTCCTAGTTTCTGCACATGCTCATGGCCAGGAAAAGTCCCTAATTGCAAATTCCTGCTCTTGTGGGTTAGCTTCTAAATGCTCATTGGCCTCTTCATTTTTGCCCCACCTTTTCCTGTGGTTAACTCTGCCCACCTACATCTGTCCCTAACACACATTGTAAGGCCAACTGATTTTCAACAAAGCTGCCAAAGCAATGTAAAAGGGGAAGAATGTTTTTTTGGCAAATGGTTCTTGAGCAACCAGACATCATGAGATAAAAAACAACAAAAACAACCACCTCAACCCCCTACCTCACACCACATACCCAAAATAATTCCATATGGATCATAAGCATATATGTAAATATTAGACGGGTCTTGAAGAAAACACAGGATAATATCTTCATGATCTTTGGGGTAAGAAAAGATTTTTTAGGACACTCAAAGCACTAACTATAGAAGAATAAGTTGAACTCCATCAGAATTAAAACCTTCTGCTTTTCAAAAGGCATCAATAAGAAAAGGAGGGAAGTCATAGTCTGGGAAAACTATTCACAGTGTGTATGTCTACAATAAAATTTTATTCAGAATACATAAAGAATGCTCATAACTCAAGAGTAAAAAGAAAACCAAATTCTATGAATAGGATAGACTTTAACAGACACTTTACAATGGAAAATATAGCAATGGTCAATAGTTACATGGGAAAGTGCTCAACATCATTAGTCATCTCAGAAATGTAAATTAAAGTCACAATGAAATACCACTAAACATGCATAGGAATAGCCAAAACCAAAAATACTGACATCAACAAATGCTAGTAAAGATGTGAAGCAACTATAATACGCATACTAGGAAGTAATTTGTGCAACTACTCTGTAAACTGTCTGGCAGTTGATTATAAAGTTAAACTATGGGCCAGGCGCGGTGGCTCACGCCTGTAATCCTAACACTCTGGGAGGCCGAGGTGGGCAGATTGCTCAAAGTCAGGAGTTCGAAACCACCCTGAGCAAGAGTGAGATCCCGTCTCCACTATAAATATAAAGAAATTAATTGGCAACTAATATATATAGAAAAAATTAGCCAGGCATGGTGGTGCATGCCTGTAGTCCCAGCTACTAGTGAGGCTAAGGCAGGAGGATTGCTGGAGCCCAGGAGTTTGAGGTTGCTTTGAGCGAGGCTGACGCCAGGGCACTCACTCTAGCCTGGGCAACAAAGTGAGACTCTGTCTCAAAAAAAAAGTTCAACTATGAACCAGCAATTCCAGTCCTAAGTATTTACTCAAAAGCTATGAAAACATATGTCCTCAGACATGAAAATGTTCAGAGTAACCTCATTTATAATAACCCCAAACTAGGAACTACCCAAATATCCATCAATAGAAGAATGAATTAAAAAACTGTGGTATATTCATTTAATGAAATACTACTTAGTCACAAAAAGGAACGAACTACTCACAACTGCAACAAGGATGAATAATCTCAAAAACATACTGTGTGAGAAAAGCCAGGTACAAAAAGAGTATATGATACAATTCCATTTATTTTAAGTTTGAGAATAGGGAAAATCAACCTATTGTGACAAAAATCAACATATTAGTTGCCTTAAACTGAGTGGTAGGTTGGGAACCAACTGACACAAGAAATGTTCTAGGGTGATGAAAACATACTATGTCTTGATAGGGATGTGGGTTACAAAGGTAGGCGCATTTGTCAAAACTTATTGAATTGTAACACTTAATTCCTATGCAAGTTATACCTCAATTTACAAAAAAGATGCATAAGTGGGTCATACAATAAATTTCCACATATTAGCAATTCCTGGTAATACTAATAGAAATAAATTTCACCTAAATAAATTTATATATATAATATTTTTTGTAAATCTTTGAAAAACATTTTAGCTCATAAAATTTTTTTTTCATACCAATAGATTTGAAGGTCTCCTCCTCAACTATTAATACTTCTTCTTCTGCTTTTATGTATGGTTTCTAGATAGGAGAACCCCCTTTTTTCATTACATTACTCTGAGGTCAATATTTAATAATAATTAGAAAAGACATGGAAATACACAATAATGCTTAGAGTCATACAGTTTTAACTATATGTGGCTAGTGATAAGAATAGGTAGCTAAGAAGATCTCACTGTACAATAGTTCAGGATATTTCTCCCACAAAATTAACTACAGTGAGAGATTTTAGAGACTCATGAATATAAGGCAACTGCCACAATCTTACCTAATACTGGAACCACAGCATAACATGATGCCAAGAATGCTTCTGTGGGAATGCCACTGTCTTCCAGAAGTTCAATGTCACTAAAGCTAAACAATTTGGTGATATGGAGGAAGAAAGATTGAAAATACAACATCAGCACTCTGTAGTTCAGAAGTAGTCATGGAAACAACAGCTCTTCCATAGGGCAAATCATTTGACTTGATTTCACAGATATGCACCAGTGGTTGTTTTTCTATCATAATATGGTTATCATTTTCCAAAGATAATCTACCCAAGCAAGCTAAAATTTGTTCTTCCTCTTCATCCACTGTTTAGACAAGGTATACAGTAAAGTAGGCACTTGGTATACAATTTATTTTCTATTGTCTTAGAATACATCATCACCTGAAAGGAATACCACAACTGATTTTCCAGAAGGCAAGCTAGTAATCAACTACCAGTGATTTGAGAAGGCCTTGAATACCTGGTGTTCATGGTACTAAAGAAAGTTGGGATAACTTCTTTGCCTTCTTCCCAGTGAGATTCTGGAGAGCAACTTGAGGAGTCTGATCCAGGCTGTGCCAACTTGCTGTCATGATTTCTCAGGTTTTCTTCTCCATCTTCCTTCACTATTTCACTTTGGACTGCAAAACAGAAGGTATCTATTATTAACCTATTATATATTTATTATAAAAATTAACACATCCTCATTGTTGAAAATTTCTAAAGCATAGAAAAGAACACAGAAATTAAAATTGGTGAAATACTATACACATGTACATACATGCATAAACACACACAGACAAAATCAGGCTTAAAGTATATGTAGATCTGTATCCTGCTTGTTTTTTATTGAACCAGTGTATTAAGAATATTTTCATTTACCAATCAAAACTCTTCAAAACCATGATTTTAATGACCATGTAATACTGCATCATGCTCATGTGGAGGGCATTTAGGTGGTTTCCAAAATTTTACTATTATACAGTTGATCCTCATTATTAGCATATTCTGTATGTATTTGTGAATTTGTCTACTTCCTAAATTTTATTTGTAGCTCCCAAATCAATTCTTGTGGCACTCTGGCAGTCATTTGTGGACAGGTAAAAGAGTGACGAAAAACGTGTAACCTGACACACATTCCTAGCTGAGGTGGAATAAGGTAATGTTCTACCTTCTTGTTTCAGCTCTTATCCTACAAACAAATGTCTTTACCTAGTGCCATGTTTTTGGCGTATTGTGTATTTTCTTGGTGATTATATTGTTTAAAAGGGCCCCCAAGTGTAGTGCTATCTAGCATTCCTAAGCATAAGAAGGCTGCGATAAAGGAGGCTCATAGCCAAAAATATTTATAAGGGTGTTAGATGAACACCATTCAGGCTTGAGTTATTGTGGTGTTGGCTATAAGTTCAATGAATCAACAAAATGTATCAACATTAAATAAGGTGTCTTTAAACAGAAACACATAAAACAAGGTTATGTTTTGACAGGTGGACAAAAATATTGTGACCAGAGGCTTGCAGGAACCTAACCTTGTATTTCCCCCGGGCAATAGTTCAGAATTTGCTAATTCACTGTTTGTGGTGACTCAAAACATAGCTACTGCAAATAATGAGAATCAACTATAATGCTGTAAAGAAAATCCCTGTCTATAGTTCTTTGTCCTTAAATCTGACTATTCCCTAAAGACAAATTCCTAAAAGTAAAATTATTGAGGCAAAAAAAATGAGAGTATCGTGTTGATAGAAATTCTCCTGTCTCAGGAGAATATGATTGTCTTTGACAGAGCTGCAGAGAGTCTAAGTGATTAGCACCAATGGAATTAGCAAATTCCAACTACAAACGTACAACCTGAAATGTGGGACTTTGGCTTGATGAACACAGAGAAGGCTGGGTAAAAACCTGACAGGGGAAGGCCGGGCGCTGTGGCTCACGCCTGTAATCCTAGCTCTTGGGAGGCCGAGGCGGGTGGATTGCTCAAGGTCAGGAGTTCAAAACCAGCCTGAGCAAGAGCGAGACCCCGTCTCTACTACAAATAGAAAGAAATTAATTGGCCAACTGATATATATATAAAAAAAAAAATTAGCCGGGCATGGTGGCGCATGCCTGTAGTCCCAGCTACCCGGGAGGCTGAGGCAGAAGGATCACTCGAGCCCAGGAGTTTGAGGTTGCTGTGAGCTAGGCTGATGCCACGGCACTCACTCTAGCCTGGGCAACAAAGCGAGACTCTGTCTCAAAAAAAAAAAAAAAACCTGACAGGGGTTGGTGAATTCTGACATCCTTAGGTCAACTAGAAACTGGGAGAATGAAAAACTCAATTTTACACACTGTTTAGTCGACATCATAGTCTGTGTTCAAAAAACTTTCAGATACACCAGTGAAGTTCTCATACCCTCTAAAAAGTCTGCAGCCCATGAACATCGCAGCCAAAGACAGTGAGCAGGAAACTTCCTCTTCATTCTGCCTTCTCAATACCAGGTTAGATGAGATTAGAGAATGTTTTTCAGTCACCTGACCTATCTCATTAAGCCACATCCTCCTTAGGAGATACCTAGGTATACTATCTTGAGGTTAATCCCTAGCAAGTGTCACAATCATGAATATAAGTCAAATATCCAAATTTCCTATTGTTCAATGGTTTGCTTCAGACTTTATTTTTGTTTTTACCTGTTATATTATCATCTGTATTTTCTTCACTTGATATGCTACAGTCTATCTCTGCAGATTTCAAATATAAGGAGCTCTTGTTTTTCATTACGATTTCTTCATAATCATTTATTTCCATATTTAAAGATCCATTTTCACAACTGTTCAAATCCATTTGCCTGCAGTTTTTTTAAAGTAAAAAAAGCCAGAAAGTTCAGTTATTTGGTCACAAATAGACTGCTCGAGCAGATATTATTCTGAGTGATAGGGGAAGGGTTCACAATCACCAACTCCTTTTAACATCAATTAAAAACTGGAATTGTTAAACCAAGCCAAACCTCTCAGCTGCTGCCTCCAAGGCAGGCATCTGCTTATGATGGGAGTAGGCCAACCTCAGGCTGCAGTTTAGAAATAAATGAGCCATTAATGGCTCTTGTAGCACCTTTAGCTGTCCAAATCTTCCTGCTCCCGAACCAGCATCAGGAAATAGTCATTGACAGCTCTTTGGTTTTCTATTAGCTTTCTCCAGATGCCACATTAACACTTTCTGGACTTTCCTCAACTTTTCCCTGGGACACCTTTTCTCTCTTTACACGACTGGCCACTATGTGTTTAATCAGCAGTTAACCGTCTAGAAGCCACAGGCTATAGTCAGGGGAGAGTACTCGTATGTTGGAGAGAAAAAAAACCCAGAAGGATTGCAACACATCCTGAGTGAACTGTTAGCACTTAAGGATAACAGAAAAAGCGAATAAACATGCTAGTGGAACAACTGATTCTATTTGTTAAAGGGACAATCATAGTATCTTATTATAGGTGATTATACCTAGCCAAATTAGAACAAAAATATTTTGTTCTAATAAAAATAAGCAGGAAGGGCCCAAGCTACATGGTGACTCCAGGAAAAGCATTTGCTATTTTCTTAAAAAAAATACCAGATTTCAAGCTGGTAATTTGAAAAATAGAGGCATATAGAGGCAATGCTTCAAAAAAGAAAATATTTAGAAAGATGTTCCTAATAGAAATATTTTGAACGGAAGAAAATTAGAAATAACCAAATAAAGAACAACCTTAATGACAAAGAAGCAAACAATAACTATATAAAGAGACAAATTATAATAAATAATAATTTGAAAGGACAAATACATGGACTATGTCAATATATGGGAATGCCTATAAGAAATAACTGAATAAAGACCCCATTGACTATGTAAATGTGTACCTTTTTTTTTTAATTGATGGAGCATTTAGAGAAATAGAAATAGCTTAGATTTTTATATTAAGTTCTTTTTCAACCTGTAAAGCTACCTAAGATTTTTATTTTTAAACAAAATAGCAGTACTGTCTTTTCTGGATAAAAGCACATTTAAATCAGTACCCAGCTCCTGTACAGAGAACTTCCAACCTTCAGTACACTCTAGAGAGATTAAAAGTTACTAGACGTGGCATCCTAGGGAAAATGCAAACGTCTTCTCTATTAGTGCTGAATGGAAGGTCTGTGTTGCTTCAGGCTGACCCAAAACAGGAAAATCAGGTATTGTTTACTTCCGGTATCATCTTAAATCATGAGGAAAAACACCATATGATCAAACTATAATTTTTTAAAAAACAAAGAATAACAATATACTCTTTTTTTAGAAAGAAGAAAAAACATAAAGATTACTATACCTTTCCAATGAATTATGAATTGGTATGATAGGATGTTTCATCTTTAAAAGAAGGAAAGAAATGAAAGTTTACATGTTAGACTTCCAACAAAACATATTTAGGATTTTATCGCGTATGAAAGTGGTAAATATGACCATAACATACACTGCCTCACTCAACAGAAACAATTTTAGGTCCTCCCATAAGGTAGTCATTGATTCCGACTAACCCTTCTTACTTATTCAAATCAGGGTACTCAAATTTCTAAGGAAAAGGAAGACGGTCTTTTGAAGGTTCAAATTATCATAGCCAAACTCTTCATGATTGGCTTTCTTTGTAATTTCAGTTATGCTCATTAAACATTAATAAATAGCAAACTATGACACAGCATTGTATCAAACACTAGAGGTATAAAGGTAATCACTATGGGGTTTCTCCTCTTAAGATAATTTCAATATAGAACAAGGTTAAAAATAGGGGTATGTATTAAGAGAAGAAACTCTTAGCTCAGCATAAAGATTCAGAGAAGAGACTAAGTCTTGGAGGATGAATAAAATCTAACCTGGAAAGAGAGGTGAGAAGGGCATTCTTGGCACTGGAAAATGGCATGAAGGTGTGGGGAAAACTAAACGCAATTAATATGTTCAAGCGAGGTAATGACAAGGAAAGAGGCTGGAGATATAGGAAAAGGCTAAGAATTTTTTACTTTAATCTGTAGGCAAGGAAGGAGCCACTGAAAGCTTAGGTAAAGTGGTTCAATTTATACTGCTTCAACAGAAATATTGTCACTCGCTGGAAGGGTCACGCTGAAGGTAACTAGTTAGAAGGCTGGCATAGTTTAGGCAAGACTCAGTGGGCAAGGAAGTTGGAAAGAAGAGGCTACATCAGAGACATGTTTAAGTGGTAAAATTGCCACAAATAACTGACTGGATAGGGGAGTATACTGAGAGTAGATATAAAAGTGAACATCAAGCAAAGTCCACTAAAAAAAAAGTCTTAATCAGTCATGTCACCAAAGAATAATGGAGAATATGGCTCAGTATAAACTTTTAAACTGTAGCCAAACTGAGATGGACTTTTACCTTGTTGGACTTGAGCACGGCCAGCTGTGGTGATCCTGGGGGAGTACGGTAGAGCAGCTCAGAGGTGAAGGCAGCGTTTGCGATCTGCATGCATTCTTCCAAGGTCTTCAGAAAAGTATTGCAGGTTGATTTCAGCAGAGTTCCCACATCAATTCCCTCCTACGAAACAACCAGAGTGGAAGACTCCTTTACCTTGCCAAAAAAGAAAAAGCCCAATTGTGGAATGTCCTTAGAGGTTTTTATCCACAAAATAATAATAATGTACCCACCTATTTTGCTGGACAAATATGTACATCAGTTATAAGAAAAAAGCCCAATTTATCTATTAACCAATGTAACCATTACCACTATTAACCAGTAGCACTCTCTCAGTTGTGACAACCAAAAGTGTCTCCAGATGTTGCCAAATGTCTCCTGGGGGGCACAATTGCCCTGGGTTGAAAATTACTGCTCTAGACTATAAACATCTCAAGAGTAGGACTAAAATGTTTTTTTAGTACCTTTCTTCTTCTCCCCTCCCCATTGCAGCACAATGTCTTACACACAATAGACAGCTGTTGAATGAATAAGAGAGCTCAAAGGAAGTGAATGAAAGTGAACTAAATCATCTTTATTAGAAAAACTCAAAGCACTTATACTACTAGTAGCACAGTGTGGCAGGCAATGTCTTATTAGACTGTAACTTCTTTGAGAGCAGAGCAGAGACCTTCTCTGGTTAATGTGAGCCATTTCATACATAGCTTAATGTCAGAGGAATCCTTTAATGTATATTTTAAGATGAGTGAATGACAACTTTTTAAATAAATGTTAATAATCACAATCCTTGCTGACAATGAAGAGAAAAAAAGCTTTCTCCATTTTGAAAACGCTAGTCCATTCCAAACCACAATTACTATAGTGAAATAAAATCCTGTTGGTCTCATCAAAGGAGACAGACATATATCATTAATAGACCTATGCTGGCATCTTGGTAGCCACACCTATAAATTATGGCTCTGCAAAACAGGTAAGATTGTAATTTAAAAAGCAATGTAGGCCGGGCGCTGTGGCTCACGCCTGTAATCCTAGCTCTTGGGAGGCCGAGGCGGGCGGATTGCTCAAGGTCAGGAGTTCAAAACCAGCCTGAGCAAGAGCGAGACCCCGTCTCTACTACAAATAGAAAGAAATTAATTGGCCAACTGATATATATATATAAAAATTAGCCGGGCATGGTGGCGCATGCCTGTAGTCCCAGCTACCCGGGAGGCTGAGGCAGAAGGATCACTCGAGCCCAGGAGTTTGAGGTTGCTGTGAGCTAGGCTGACGCCACGGCACTCACTCTAGCCTGGGCAACAAAGTGAGACTCTGTCTCAAAAAAAAAAAAAAAAAAAAAAAAAAAAAAAAAGCAATGTAAACTATGGAGAAATATATTTTAGTATAATCAGTACTAAAATTAAAGGTTCCAAATGTTGCCAATTAATTGTAATTCCAATCCTAATTCACTCCAGGAAGGAAAACTATATACTTCTACATGCTAAAATGTATACATTTCCTCTGTTAAATAATATTTTACCTCAGAATTGGACACACCAGTTGTGGTCACTTCTTTTGTTTTCTCTACTTGCTGAACAAGGAGGTCACAGTAGAGTCTTAGTTCCGACATTTTGGTCTTCAAGTTTTCAGTGTTTTCAGCAAATTCTAAATAACAAAACAATGATAATGTAGTAATCAAAATAAATAACCAATTTACTCGTTAGTATACTACACAGAAGTGAAATATATATATATAACCTATGCCCAAAGTGAGATGTTTAAAGTATGGGGTTATAGATGTGATAGGTGAAAACATGAGATGAAAAACAGAAAAATAGATTTCCAGTCTTTTAAAGTAATATACATTATTTCTTGAGCCAACATATTGAATAATCACCAGTATAGGAAGGAGACAACATATTGTCTTACCCACTCCTGTCAGAACTTCGAGTAGAAGGATTCAGAGTTTTTTTGTTCTGCCACACAGAGCTTTCCCAATCTGTAAAATGGGGTCATAGCTATCTACCCACTAATGCAGAACTCTGCTCATACCTGAGAATCAGCTTTCTGTAGTGTCCAATTCCACTAAGACCACCATATGTAATTTCGGCTGAGGACTGGTTCAGACTTGTCAAGGCTAATGGCACCCAGCCATTATTAGCAATGAACTCCAGCCACCCTGGCGGCTAAGGGCTCAGCTACAATTATTACTACCTATGTTTCCTTCTCCATGAAAAACTGCATATTACCATCTGCTCTGAGTCAAACAGCTTCCAGAATTTGCACCCAACTTAGCCTTTAAAAACCACCAATGAGCCGGGCGCAGTGGCTCACACCTGTAATCCTAGCACTCTGGGAGGCTGAGGCGGGTGGATTGCTCAAGGTCAGGAGTTCAAAACCAGCCTGAGCGAGACCCCATCTCTACTATAAAAATAGAAAGAAATTAATTGGCCAACTAATACATATATAAAAAAAAATTAGTTGGGCATGGTGGCGCATGCCTGTAATCCCAGCTACTCGGGAGGCTGCGGCAGGAGGATTGCTTGAGCCCAGGAGTTTGAGGTTGCTGTGAGCTAGGCTGATGCCAGGGCACTCACTCTAGCCTGGGCAACAAAGTGAGACTCTGTCTTAAAAAAAAAAAACACCAATGAAGGGTCATTTTACTGGGTCTACTTGAGGAGTTAACCACACCTGTTACGAGGGGCATTCCCTGGAACACTTTTTCTCATTATACCACTACCCTGAATCTCTTCAGGTGTACACATGGGCCTACCAGGCTGGGAAGGCAGTAACGAGGGCCCAGGCAGTTAGCCCTGGCACTCGTGTCCCAGTCCGTAGAGAAAGTTGTGCCATGGCTCTCAGTAGACTTTAATGATGTTGTGCTAATGAGCATTAGGCAGCAGCAACTTGACAATTAAGTATCCATTCCACTCCAGAGAAAGTGAGGAGAGAGCAAGGTATTACTATAGAAAACACCTTGACCCAAGGCTTCTCTGGATTAACTGTTCTTCACCAAAGGTCAACTCTGTACCAGACTGAGTACTAGACTGTTTCATATCACTAATCCTCATAGTAATCCTCCTAATGTAGGTACTATTATCTCTATTTAATAGAAGAGAAAATAGGCTAAGAGAGATTAAGTGACCTATGCCAAGGTTACACAGTAAACTGCAAAGCCAGTTGTGTCTGGCTCCAAAGCCTACATACTTTCCACTATGATATGTCCAGAAAAGAGAGTTAGATATAAATCTAGATTTAAGTTCTACTAACATGCATAGCATTACATGATACAAAAAGCTGGCTGGCTGGGTGGTCAGGGGACAGATAACAAATAAGGGAACTCAGAGATGACAGTGGGTGATTCCCAAAGTTTTCAGACCAGAGAACCACCAATACTTGCCTTTCTCCTTCTGGGTCCTACTGTCTGTCAGGCAAGCTTTGGCTGACCCCAGGGCCACCAACCACCGCTGTCTCTCAGCCACACTTCTGGCTTTCAGGTAGAAATACTGCTCCCCAGGGATTATCAGGTCCATGCGTGTGTTATCTACAGAATGAACTGGGAGCAAGACAGAGGGGAGTCAAAGACCTAGAAGAACCCTCTCTGGGTAGCCTCCACCCTACCCAACCTCTTGAGCTCAACTGGTGCATATCACTGAAGGCTACTTTGGAGAGAGGATGCTAGTCCTCACTACCTTTCCTAATTCATACAAAATTTTGTGTATATATCTTTTCCTAGACACCTGTGCTTATCAAGAGGGAAAACCTTGCTCTGGCTCCAAGGTGTCATTAAGACTTTGGCCCCCAAAAAGAATCACCCAATTTAACTTTTGGGTTAAATTGATCTCTTAACAGAATCGAGAAGAATTTCTATTTTGGCGTGTGTGTGTGTGTGTGTGTGTGTGTAGTATGCTGCTCCGAGGCCAAAAAGGCTTACATGCCAACAAAGGTATGTTCTTTATCTCCTTGGATTTACTGGGAAGCAATCAAGAACAAATATTTTCCCTCTTCTACTTCCCTTGACAAGTCAGTCAGACAAACAGTGTGAGAATTCCCTCAGAGCCCTTTAAGAAACAAGCAAACCACACTCTCCTTCACTGACGCCCACCCCCCAAATTCCCATTAATCTATTTTACTTCTGAGCCACACCTTTTCGGCATGTGTTTACTTCCAAAATAAGAAGTAAAGACTATTTGTAAGTCTATTAGGCTTTTGCTTGTTTTGAGTGGGGGTGGGAGATTGGTGTGTATCTGTGTGTCCTGTATGTGTGTTTGATGCTGCAGTAAAAAGACTTAAGCTTTGCAAATAACCACTGGTCCCTGAAGAGCAGATGACTAAAGAATAAGCATTAGCTGAGTGGTGAAGCACACTGCTCTCATTTATTCAGACCACCTCTTAACCAATCACCTTGTAAAAGTCAGCAGCAGTTTCAGCTTGTATTTGCACGGTTTTGGTGAGGGGAGCGTAACACTATGTACCTCAGTCTATACTACGGGAGCAGCAGAGAATGGCATACAGGGCCAGTGCTTTTTTTATTTCTGCAGGGAGACAGAAAGTAAAATAAAACCTGCAAGTCTCTTGGATTCTCACCTTGAATTTCACAGACCGCCATTTGAATGCTCCCTTTGCAACCTTTCCAGGCATCTTCAGGAGAATCATAATAGGATAATATTCCTCCACACAGAAGGAACCATCGAGGCTGCCAACCTGAAAACAGAACCAAGAGTATCATCACAATTACCACCTGCATGTGAGGTGTCTCCCAGGACACAGAAATAGGCACTAATATAGAATACTTGGTCCCAGCTCCAAGGAACTTTACATTGCAAGGGAAATTCTACAAGAAAAAAAGTAGGTTAGAAGAGACCTGTATGTTTGATCCCATTTTTGTAAAAATTAAAAACAAACACCCACGAGGCATATATTTTTAGTCACATAGTTATATAGTAGAAGAAGTCTGGAAGGATCGGCAACAAGTATGATGATGATTCTCTAATAGAATTTACAGAAATATTTAAAAAGATATTTTATTATCTTTTTTCCCCTAATACAGTACCAGTAATCTATAATTTTTTTCTAAGACAAATAATTATTGTCTCCTGAATATTACTGTCATCACATACTCATTTTTTCTCTTCTGATTAAGAAAAATTATCCAAAACTTAGAAATGAGGCGATAAAGATTTCCATGCCCTTTCAATGATCATGATACAGAATGCTGACTAATAAGCCTGCCTACAGTCATATGACCCATAGGAAAAGCTAACTCTGACTATTTAGTAATGAGCCACTAAAGTGGAGGAATCTTAAAACATTCAATGAGGCTTAGCCACGTTCAATACTAGAGAATTACAGGGGGCAAAACATATATATATAACATCTCACCTAGTCCTCCCACATACCCTATATTCTAGTAAATACAGAAGAGCCAAACTTACTTGCTGTATTTCTGCCTCTGAACTTTTGCTTGAACTAGATTTTCTCCATAAAATGTCATCCCTTGACTAGCTCTGCATAAGCCTTGTCAGGTCTCCTTAGTCAGATGTAGTTTTTGTCCTTTCTCTGAAATGCCATAGCCCTTTAGGGATACATTTCTCTTATGTGACTCTTGCATTGGTTGAGGCAGCCAGAAAGAAGGCAGAGCCCCAAGAGGCTGCTCAGGTATAGACATCTGATGGGCCCTTGAGGTTTGATTCTTACAAACCAAGTGGGTAAGACACCAATCAATGTTAAAGTGACATTGATTTATTTCATTATAACAGGAGATTACTGCACTTCCCAGAGCACCCCCAGCCCAAGATTATGGCAGGTAAACTACATTTGTAATCAGAAGGCAGAATGGTCAACACTAAATCTAAGTGAAGGAGTTAGCTGGACAGGCAAGATATTTCACTGATCATTGACTTCATCAGGGTCTGCTGTTCTAGAAGGCAGAATACTCAGGCCTGCCAGGTACTATTGTCACTCACTTCCTTAAATAAAACTGGATAAACACTAATTTTCGACATCTACTCTCCAATAATATTTGAACTGAAATATCCTGCCATACAACCCCTTCTCACAAAAAATAAGTAATCTTTTCTAAAACTATGGCTGTTGCTCCTCTTGTTACATTTCATATTGAAGATTTCCTTCCCAGGCACCTAGACTGTTTTTTGCATGTCAGAAGCCCTATGGCCTTTCTCCATGTGGGCACAAGTCAATTCTTGGCTGGGCAAACTTCCTGGGATGAATTTGTAAATTTTTATTTCAGAAAGTGATGCTGCCAGATCTTAGCTTCTAATTCTACAGAAACTCAAACTTGAAGGCCACTATTCTTGGCACAAACAATACAATCTGGGAAACCAAAGCAATCATTGGACTATGTCTTACTAAACAGAGAATCAGTGCTCCTGGAATCAAACATTATTGGTGATGTTTCAGCCATTTGTAAGAGAGTCTAATTATTCACTGAAACAGAAGAATCAACTTCTGAAAAACTGAGAAATAGAAGAGGTCTTTGAAATCACCTAGTCCAACCAGCTCATTTTATCAATCCCAGGAAGATTAAATGAGGAAATCAATCCCAGGTAGATTAAAGGACCTATATATGGTCACACAAACAGTAACATAGCAGAACTGGGAAGAAAACTATATCTTTCTACACTGTCCTTCCTGGCACAAAAACTCCTAAGCGTTGGCTCCCCACTCCCAGACAGCTATCCTGGTATAGAAGGTAGCATCTTTTCACTACCATGACTCTCGTTGGTGTGAACACTCCTCAAATTCACCATGACTTCCGTGCAGAAGGCATTCAGGACATCTTCTATTGCTATATTTTATCAAATATTAGGATGAATCTGTATTAGTCAGTGTTCTCCAGAGAAAAAGAACCAACAGGTGTGCATATAAAGAGATGTATTAATATTATAAGAAATTGGTTCCTGTGACCATGGATGCTGACAAGCCCCAAGACCTGCAGTCAGCAAGCTAGGAAAGCTGATGGTATAAGTTCCATTCCTAAAGCCAACAGGCTTGAGAACCAAGAAGAGCCAGTGAAGGCAGGAAAAGACCAATGCTAAATCCGGCACGTGGTAGTATGCGCTTGTAATCCCAGCTATTTGGAAGGCTAAGATGAGAGGATCACTTGAGCTCAGGAGTCCGAGACCAGCCTGGGCAACACAGCGAGATCCTGTCTCAAAAACAAAAAATTATTTAAAATTTTAAAAATAAAAAAGAAGAAGAAAAGACCAATATCCCAGCTCAAGGCAGTTAGGCAGGAAGAGTTCCCTCTTTCTCAGCCTTTTAATTCTATTCAAGTCTTTGACTAGATGAGGCCTATCTACATGAGGAAGGACAATCTACTTTACTTGGTCTACTGATGCAAATGTTAATCTTCTCCAGAAACACCCTCAAAGACCAGCTCCAAAAATGTTTGGCCTAATGTATGGGCACAGTCAAATTGACACTTAAAATTAACCATCACATCATCAGTTTTAAGATACACCATTATTTTAGGTAACACATGAAAGAAAAAAAACCCTGCCAATTAAATAACAGCATGGCACTGAGTTGTTGAAATGTAAAAATAAGAAAAAGAAAAAACATCTTAAAATTGAAAAAATGTACTAGTTGTATCTTACAGGAATCTGAAAAAATGTTAAATCATTCCTTTCCTGCCACCCCTTCCCCTGCAACAAAGCACAGCTGCAGTACTAGTTCTGAAAGCAGCTGGTAAACTACAACAGTAACTGAAACATCACCTTCCTTATAAACAGGTTCTGTATCTATCCAGGGGAAGTTACAATTATATAAAGGGGAAGTTCAATATATTGCTATTTTATTCTGTAGTTTGTAACCACAGAAACTGTGACCAAGAAAAACTTTTTCTATAAGCATAAAGTTCCTGGAGTTTCAGAAGGCACATTAAGAGATCACAGAAATTAGCCAAAATTGAAATGCAGAGTGAGGGAGAGCCTATATTAGTATTGGGACACACTGCTGGGATGACGTCAAGTGCTGGGAAACTGGGATACAGCCCAGGAATAATGAATTGTAGGAGAAAAGAGCAATGGATGATGAAGAGGCCATTAATCCACTTACTGTTTTAAATTAATCTGCTGTTACCTTGGAAATGGAAAAATACTCAAGGTAAAAAAGTACAGGTGAAAACTGTGGGTCTGTACTAGTCCCTGATGCCTTAGATTACCACTAAACTAAATTCCTAACCAAGCCCCGCCCTCTTTTTGCCATCCTCTTCTAGAGACCGAAGGTGGTGTTACCCAAACTCTCTGCTTGGAAGGCTTAGACAAGAAACTTCGATGAGCAGGGAAGAGTTTAAGCTCATAGCAGCTACTACTGCCAGGGATGCGATAGGGGTAAGAAAAGGAAGGTTTAAATACCAATTTCACATACTTTGTATTATTCTGGATTATTTTACTATAGCAAGTATACTTGACATTTATTTTTGACTATCTAGCATCCACCCAGCACATTTCCATTGCTGAAAACCCCCTTGTCCACACTCCATCCATGTAGCTCGGGTGGGGCTGTCCAGTTCCAGGGTAGCTATGTGATTCAAGCCTAACTAGAGCTTCATATTCCCTGTCCTCAATGATAGTTCTAGAATGGACAAGTGGCCCAACTGTAGATAATTCTGGGGCTTTTGCTGGGACTGTGAAAAGGTGGAAAAAAATGGAGATAGTCTCTCTTTCTTCTATGACCTTAAGGATATTTGCCTGGAGCTGCTGGTATCCATTTTAGCATTACATGGGACCTAAACATGATTCCCACATAAACAAAAATGGGGGTGGGGGTATTTGAAGGACAGAGGGAAAAGGAAGCAAATCTGGATGACAGTGTTTGAACTCCTCAATCAGACCACGCCATGCCTGAAAGTAAGATATCCCCTGAACTTTCAGTTAAATGAGCCAATAAATGTCCTTTTACTTCAAGCCTGTCTGAATTGGGTTTTTCTGCAAAAAAAAAAAAAAAGAGCTCTAAACTATCCCACTATCACATGGTCATCTCACTAAATGTACAAGAAGCACTTGATAAAATGTAACATTGTTTCATACTAAAAACACTCAAACTAGGAATAGAACAGAACTTCTTCAACCTAATAAAGGCATCTACAAAAAAATTATGTTAGCACACATAATGGTGAAAGACAGGATGCTTTTCCTCTAATATTAGGAACGAGACAAAGACATTTGCTCTCACCTCCATTAATATTGTACTGGAGGTTCTAGCCAGGGTAATAAGGCAAGAAGATGAACTAAAAGGCATCCATATTAGACAGGAAGAAGCAAATCTAGCTCTATTCTCAGACATGCTCTTGTATATTTAAAATAAATTAACAACAACAAAAAACAAGGAATGCACTTTAAAAATCATTAGACTAAATAGTTCAGCAAGGTGACAGGATATAAAACCAATATACAAATATCAATTTTATTTCTGTAAAGTTGCAATGAACAATCTAAAAATGAAATATGGAAAGCAAATTATTTATAGTAACATCAAAAAAAGAATAAACTACACAGGAATAAAACTTACACTCTGAAAATTATAAAACATTGTTCAAAGAAATTAAAGAAGATCTGAAGATCACTAATCTAAAACTGCTACCAGCTTGTTCTTTTCTCACTTAGTGCAAATGTCTTTCTACACTTAATGGACAAGCAACTGTCTGTAAAATTCACTTGCTTTATATTTGGCCAAAAGGCTTTTAAGTTCAACTAATGTTGAACAATATCCATTTTTTCCATGAGCATCATTTTCTTGAAAAAATGCACTTACATTTTGTAAAGTGGCATAGCTCATGTTAATTGTGCATTGAAATTTCTTCCTTTTTTATTTCCCAACAGCAACCACCATTTTTAAATCAAAATTTCTAAATGGAGATGTTCTTATTCCTTTAAAGATTCAAGCCAAAAAAGTGATTGTGAGTCATACCCACTTCTGACTAAAAAATACTGTAGCTTTTCTTCCTTTTTTTCCCCAGCAGCCTTGTGACAAGTAGCTCATCCAAACACATCACTATAAAAAAAAACTGCACTCCGTTAAATTAACACAAAATTTTTAAAAATTTATTTTTAATTTACATAAAATAAAATTAGTTCTTTGGGGGACGATTCTGAGTTTTGGTAAATGTATAGTCCTCTAACAACCAGCACAATAATCACAATACAGAAGAAGTACATTCCCCAAAATTTCTCTGTGCCACTCACTCCTTTGTAGTCAAGTCCTTCCCTTGCCCTTTACCCCTGCCTGTCTCAACTGCTGTTATGTTTTCATTTTAAATTCAAAATATTTTCCAATTTTCTTGAAGAGTTGCACTTTGACTCACGCGTTACTTGAAAGTGTACTGCTTAATTTCCTAATATTAATATTTGGGAATTTTCTACATCTTTCTGTTATTGATTTGTAGTTTACTTTTGTTAAAGACACAGAATATTCTTTTTTTTTTTTTTTTTTTGAGACAGAGTCTCACTTTGTTGCCTAGGCTAGAGTGAGTGCCGTGGCGTCAGCCTAGCTCACAGCAACCTCAGACTCCTGGGCTCAAGCGATCCTTCTGTCTCAGCCTCCCAAGTAGCTGGGACTACAGGCATGCGCCACCATGCCCGGCTAATTTTTTCTATATATATTAGTTGGCCAATTAGTTTCTTTCTATTTATAGTAGAGACGGGGTCTCGCTCTTGCTCAGGCTGGTTTTGAACTCCCGACCTCGAGCAATCCGCCCGCCTCGGCCTCCCAGAGAGCTAGGATTACAGGCGTGAGCCACCGCGCCCGGCCCAGAATATTCTTTTGACAATGTTCTATTAAGGCACAGAAGATGGTCTACCTTGGTGAATGTTCCATATGCATTTTTAAAAAAATGTAACATTCTGTTGTTGTATTTTGTTCAGTTTTTCATTATAATCAGCGGGAAAAAGAGTCTATAGTGGATTTATTCCATGTTGGCTCAATAATGATATTCTTTTTTTTGAGTCAGAGTCTCACTCTGTTGCCCAGGCTAGAGTCCTGTGGCATCAGCCTAGCTCACAGCAACCTCAAACTCCTGGGCTCAAGCCATCCTTCTGCCTCAGCCTCCCAAGTAGCTGGGACTACAAGCATGTGCCACCATGCCCGGCTAATTTTTTCCATATATTTTTAGTTGGCCAATTAATGTCTTTCTATTTTTTTCAGTAGAGACGGGGTCTCGTTCTTGCTCAGGCTGGTTTTGAAGTCCTGACCTTCAGTGATCCACCCACCAGCCTCCAAGAGTGCCAGGATTACAGGCGTGAGCCACTCATTCTTAAATAAACAATTAGTATAATGCCCACTAAGTGATATGTTAGCCTTATGCTAAAAAGTACATCACTCTGCCTATAAACCCATCATAGTACCTACAGAACTTTAAATTAAGGTGTTATGGGAAACCAGAAGTTTATGATCTTACTGTTTAACAAGAAAAACAGGTAAAAAAGAAAATATTAACACATTATGAATTTTTAAAATCCATAAGAAATGCTATGTACAAATGCAGAGGCTGGGCACGGTGGCTCATGCCTGTAATCCTGCCACTCTGAGAGGCCAGGGCAGAAGGACTGCTTGAGTTCAGAAGTTTGAGACCAGCCTGAGCAAGAGGGAGACCTCAAATCTACTAAAAACATAAAAAAATTAGCCCAGCATCATAGTGGTGCATGCCTGTAGTCCCAGCTACTTGGGAGGCTGAGGCTGGAGTATCGCTTGCGCCCAGGAGTTTGAGGTTGCAGTGAGCTATGATGACACCACTACACTCTACTCAGGGCAACAGAGCAAGACACTGTCTCAAAAAAAAAAAAAGGAAGAAAAAAATGCAGAAAAAAAAGAGAAAGGGCTATTTAAATCCTTTCTAGAAAAGTAAGCCAAAAGTAAAGAAAAAAGTGAAGGAAAGATGCTTTTTCATCAACCATCAGAGGAAAAACTAGTGACTATAATTAAGGGGGTAGAAATGGGAGAAATAAAAGGTTAAGTCCCTTTACTTCTTTCAGCTTTCGTTTTCTTTTCTACAAAATTACAACCTGACAAGTCTCTTTCAGTTTCCAAAACCTGTAAATCTCTACCCTAATACAAAGTAACAGAAAACTCAATTCTCTCCCAGAATCTGATTCAAGAGAGTAATCATTGTCAAGAGTGAGATTAAATTTCTTGATAGGACTGACAAACTTTGTGAAGTGGTGAGTCAAGACTTAATTTATTCATCATAAATTATGGTTTCTATGTTAGTAAGCCATATATTATGGTTATAATTCACTATATATTTGCATGCTACATAGGTATGGTAATAGTGACCATATCTACCACTTTAAATTGAAGCAATGTACAGCTATTGATATGACCCCTGACCTTCACGGCCTTGGCGATTTCCAATGTCCAGCCTGGGTGGAGATTGGTGGTCCAGCCTGGGTGGACCCACACCCCATCCCAGCAGAGCCCACCCCCATATCTCAGCTTCTCAGGGGGACCTCCAGATAGGGAAGTGGACGGCAAAGCCTTTGGGTTCTTCTCCCAGGTCGGTCAGTTAAGATTTTTCTATAGCTGTGGAGGAGGGAAGAAAGAGAAGAAATACTCCTCTCTCCATCGTAACAGATAATAACCCAGCTTATCAAAATTATAGGCTTCTTTACCATTAATTAATTCACAAAGTATTTTTGAGCACTTATAATTTGCCAGGCTTGGAGATGTAAAGAAAAGATCCCAGCTCTCAAGGAGTGGCAGTCTAGTGGGGAGTACGTAGATCAGGGGTCCTCAAATTTTATAAACAGGGGGCCAGTTCACTATCCCTCAGACCGTTGGAGAATGCGCACTGTGGGCCCGGGAGTCAGCTGCTAAGCAGGACAGGTAGCAGTGGCAAAAACACCTGGCGGGCCGGATAAATGTCCTCAGCAGGCAGCGGCATGTGGCCCAAGGGCCGTAGTTTGAGGATGCCTGATGTAGATGGTGAGGAGACTATAATTACAAAGGATTATATCAAATTCTCTTTAGAACCTTCTGTTAGAGCCTGCTGTAAGTCACTTCTTCTGTGTGCTTTGGGCTACCAAACTGAGTATTTGTTCTGGACAGTGCTTCTTCTATGTCCACCAGCACCTTATTTAAGACAATAGAGTCAGGAAACCTTGGTCAGATTCATAACATCCAGCTGTGTCATCTTGAGCACATCAATTTCTCTGGTCATTATTTTCCAATTTATAAACTGGGAGATGGAATAAACTCAGTATCTAAGGTTCCTTCCAGGCTTAACACATCATCTTTCCTATAATTGTAAGGACTCTCCCAAACAGACCCAGCATACCTTACCAGCCAACCTCCAAACCTGAGGGTCACTTCTGCCCCATCTCTCCACGTCAGTCACTAAGGCCTTCCCAATCACCCTCACTTCTACCCTTGGCTTCAGCATTCCACTGTGCCCACGCTGGGGCACAGAGTGTGAAGTCATGAGTCAGGCAGACTTGGCTCAAGACTTTTTAGCTGTGTGACTCTAAGTTACTTATTTATCTGTGAAATAAGGGGTAATGCCTTCCTCCTCCCTTTTCCTCATCATTTTCCTGCTGTGTTTCAGTTCTCCCACTTCCCTGATCATGTGTCAGTCAGGTTAATCTTCCTTAAAAACTGCTTTTACCTGCTCTTTCCTCCTATTCAGAACCCCTCTGACTCCCTACCAGACCAATTTTAAACTATCAGGTTTGGTTTAATAATCTAACCCCACCCTAACAACTTCCCAGTATTTCTTCCTGCTCCCCCCAAATAATTCCTTTTAGTCCTACTGGTTTCTTCATTAAGGGTCATTTCTACTTCCTAATAGTTCCCTCTTCTTCCCCCTTCTGTCCACATCAATTCTACCAACCCTCAACCCTCAGTCCTACCTCTTCCATGAAGCTTTCCCTGACTACTCCTGAAAAAGGTCTCTTTACACTTTTTTTTTTTTTGAGACAAGGTCTCAGTCTTTTGCCCAGGCCAGAGTGCAGTGGCATCATCATAGCTCACTGCAATGTCAAACTCCTAGGCAAAAGCAATCCTCCCGAGTAGCTGGGATTACAGGAAAGTGCCAGTCTGCCTGGATAATTTTTTTTTGTTTTGTTTTTTTGTTTGTTTGTTGTTTTTTTTTTTGTTTTGAGACAGAGTCTCGCTTTGTTGCCTAGGCTAGAGTGAGTGCCTTGGCGTCAGCCTAGCTCACAGCAACCTCAAACTCCTGGGCTCAAGCAATCCTTCTGCCTCAGCCTCCCAAGTGGCTGGGACTACAGGCATGGGCCACCATGCCCGGCTAATTTTTTCTATATATATTATTTGGCCAATTAATTTCTTTCTATTTATAGTAGAGACGGGGTCTCGCTCTTGCTCAGGCTGGTTTCGAACTCCTGACCTCGAGCAATCCGCCTGCCTCGGCCTCCCAGAGAGCTAGGATTACAGGCGTGAGCCACCACGCCCGGCCTGGATAATTTTTTAATTTATGTTGCCCAGGCTGGTCGCAAACTCCTGGCCTCAGGTGATCCTCCTGCCTCAGCCTTCCAAAGCGCTGGGATTATAAGTGTGAGCCACCATACTCAGCCTTCTTTACATTTTCTTGACAAGTATGCTGTCTCCTTTGGCAGGTTTCCCTCCCTCCCTCCCTCCCTCCCTCCCTCCCTCCCTCCCATAAGTGTGAGCCACCATACTCAGCCTTCTTTACATTTTCTTGACAAGTATGCTGTCTCCTTTGGCAGGTTTCACTCCCTCCCTCCCTCCCTCCCTCCCTTCCTTCCTTCCTTCCTTCCTTTCCTCCTTATTTCTGGCTGCTCACGCTGGCCTCAGAAGTTGAAGAGCTGGTCTCCACCCAAGTTATGTATATTGGCCAGCAGAGGGAGAAAAGCAACAGGACATCTGTGATATCAACCTGGATGACCAAACATTTTAGCATTCCAGCCTGTCAGGGGTACTCCAAATTTGCCATTAAAATCCCAGAGGGTAATAGGTAAAACCTAACCACCCCTAGGGACCAGGTATATGCAATGTGGTTCTAAGCCTTGTCAAGTCACAGCCTCAGAGCAACCACTTAAAAACTTCAAGGTCAAAATGACAAACTTAGCTGGAAGGGCATTTTCAAGATTGAAAAGGATTTCCACTACACTACAGTCTCCTTGAGAACAAGGATCATGTCTTACAAACAGTATCCTCAACATGCACAGAGGGTCTGATAAGAAGTTACTGTTCTATAACTATTTCTTGAATGCATGAATGAATGAAATGAGGGCTATCAGACAGTGTTGAAAGTACATTGTTGAAACCATTCCTCATATTTAAAAATCAAAACAGAGCTTTCCTTGTCTTGGACTATATAGGAACAATTCTATCTGAAGGAAATGGAGTAGATTCTCAAGCAATTGATAGTTTGCTTTCTTTAATGTCATGAAAATACTGAGAAAGGTCAGTCTTCTCTTGGGGAGTGCTCTAGAAGTATTATCCATTGCTCCATCTCTCCTGGTACTGCCATGCACTCCACAAGCCATTTGAAAATGGATTTAGGGAAATGCCTGTTATGTTTGCTTAGGGTGGGAACCTGGAAAGTATACAGACGGAATATGGTTAATGGAAAACTTAGACAGTGATCATAAGGCCTGTAAAACAATAGCCACAGGAGTCTGGAGAGTCCGGAGGTTATAAATCTAACTCTGACCACAGATGGTTGTGGAACCAGTTAATATTCAGAAAAAAATTCACCCTCCCCAAACATCCATCCAAACCTCCTATAAAACCCACCACTCTCCCCTTTCTTTCATGGATACTCTTTTTGGCCTCCACCCATCTGCACCCAGATGCTCAAATAAACAGCATTTTGCTACTACACCTGAGGCTTCCTGCGTCTCCCTTTCAACTCCAGACCTAACGATGCTCAAGCATCATATTTTTTGGATATACCTTCCCTGTGTCTCAGTCATTTGTGTCCGACAACAGCTCCACAGCCTGCTTTATTGTCCATCTCAAATCAATTCCTAATGGAATTTAACTGGCTTTTGCTCAGTCTAAACAAGATGAAAGTAATGGTAACCATGGGAAATGGTAAGGACTAAACACTGAAAGACCAGTCCTAAAACAATGGCCCCTAGACTTCTTCAGTCCACAGACCACTTAAATGACATAAGACTCCATGGATCACTCCCAGCATCTCCAACAACACACATCAGAACCAGTGGGAAGACTAGTCCCACTTTTGATAAGGCACCAATGAGGCAAAACATTGCTCAAGTTTCTTAAAAATTATTAATTTTTGCTGGAAGCAAAAGCACAGACCAGTGATATACAGAATTACATGATTTGTAATCATTGCCCAAAAGGGGGCCACAGAACTATAGAGTCAATTACAAAACTTTGATAGTTTATTTGAATCTTTTCCTTTATAATTTATACCCCTCTGACTTCCAAAAGGAGGATCTATAGAAATCAGGATACATATATTCTCAGGCACTATGAGGAGCCATAACATGTACATAAAGAGCTGAATACACACACACTGAATTTTCTGGACATCATTAATCAAAACAGTTATCCGATTAACCTACCCTTACGTGAACTATGTACCAGGCAGATTCATATATATATTATTAATTTTATCTTAACAAACCTAGTGATGGCTATTATTGTTGTCATTTTAAAACTGAGGCTCAGTAAGATTAAGAAACTTGCTCAAGGGCCGGGCGCGGTGGCTCACGCCTGTAATCCTAGCTCTCTGGGAGGCCGAGGCAGGCGGATTGCTCGGATTGCTCGAGGTCAGGAGTTCGAAACCAGCCTGAGCAAGAGCGAGACCCCGTCTCTACTATAAATAGAAAGAAATTAATTGGCCAACTAATATATACAAAAAATTAGCCGGGCATGATGGCGAATGCCTGTAGTCCCAGCTACTTGGGAGACTGAGGCAGGAGGATTGCTTGAGCCAGGAGTTTGAGGTTGCTATGAGCAAGGCTGATGCCACGGCACTCACTCTAGCCTGGGCAACAAAGCGAGACTCTGTCTCAAAAAAAAAGAAACTTGCTCAAGGTATCAGCACTAAGTTGTGGAACAGAAGTTTGAACTCAAGGTTTCTGACTCCAATCTTTTGCGCTTAAACATTCAAATATATTGGTGATTCTGCCACTGACACCATGAATCACAGCTGACTACTAGATATCTACATGCCAAAATATGAAGTTATAGGCTGACCTCCCATCATACACAAAAATTAATTCAAAAGGGATAAAAGACTTAAATGTAATATCTAAAAACTATTTTAAAAATTGTTCATAACCTTGGATTTGGTCATGGTTTCTTAATATAACATTAAAAGCATAAGCAATTTATTTTCAGAAAAAATTGATAAATTGGACATCGAAATTAAAAACTTTTGTGATGCAAATGATGCTACCAAGAAAACGAAAAAGGCAATCTAAAAAAGAAAATATTACGAATCATATATTCGATAAGATACTTTATCCAAAATAATGAACCTTTACAACTCAATTTTTAAAAAAACACAATTAACAAATGGGCAAAGGATGAGAATAGACATTTCTCCAAACTAGATATACAAGTGGCTAATAAGCATATGAAAAGATGATCAACATTATTAGTCAGGGAAATAAAAACCAAAGTCATAAGACACCACTTCACACCCACTAGAAGAGCTATAATCAAAAAGACAGACAACAAATGTTGGTGAAGATGTGAAGAAACAAGAACCTTCTTTGATTGCTGATAAGAATGTAAAATTAAATGGTGCAGCCACTTTGGAAAATAACTCATCAGTTCCTCAAACTGTTAAAGAGGTATCATATGACTCAGCAACTCCACCCCTAGGTATATATTCAAGAGAAGTTAAAACACGCCCATACAGGCCTTGGGAGGTGGCTCACGCCTGTAATCCTAGCACTCTGGGAGGCCGAGGTGGCGGATTGCTTGAGGTCAGGAGTTCGAAACCAGCCTGACAAGAGTGAGACCCGTCTCTACTATAAATAGAAAGAAATTAACTGGCCGACTAATACATATAGAAAAAAAATTAGCCGGGCATGGTGGCACATGCCTGTAGTCCCAGCTACTCGGGAGGCTGAGGCAGTAGGATCGCTTGAGCCCAGGAGTCTGAGGTTGCTGTGAGCTAGGCTGATGCCACGGCACTCACTCTATTCTGGGCAACAAAGCAAGACTCTGTCACAAAAACAAAACAAAAAACAAAACAAAACAAAACAAAAAAACACGCCCATACAAAAACTGGCATACGAGTGTTCACAGCAGGTTTTATTAAAAATAACTAAAAAACAAAAAAGGAACAACTCAAATGTCCGTCAACTCAAGAATGGATAAACAAAATGTGGTATATCCATACAAAGGAACATTATTTGGCCATAGAAAGAAGTGAAATTCTGATACATGCTCATGGACGAACTAAAAAAACCATTATTCTAAGGAAAAGAAGCCAGTCACAAAAGACCACATATTGTATGATTACATTTATATGAAATATCTAGAATAGGCAAATCTATGCGCAGATCAGTGGTTGCCAAGAGTGAGAGCTGGCTGTGGGAGTGACTGCTAATGGGTATTGGGTTTCTTTTTTGGATAATAAAAATGTTCTAAAATTGATTGTGGTAATGGTTGCACTCTGTATATATACTAAAAACCACTTACTTGTACATTTTAAATGGATGGATTTTATGGTACATGAATTATTATCTCAACAAAGACGTCAAAACGACAACAACAAAAAGATTGACCAGTGGTGGTGAGACCATGAATCCTGTTCTGGATCACTCATATTCCAGATGTCTTCCTGGCACTGTTTACAAAAGCACAAATATGTAGGGCAAGAGTCACCTTCTTTCATCTGAGGGAAACAAAATTATAGCACCTCCTTAATGACAACCATCTGGCCAGCATGATGCAAGCTTCTGTTATTTTTGGAATGCAAAGCTGCAGTGTGCTAGTGCCCTAACCTGCTAGAGAGATCCAAGAAGCCTACAGCTGGCCAAAGCTCATGGCAGCAGCCCTCCTATTTGCTGAGTGGGCAGGAATAGGAGCTAAAACCACAAAGTAGAAAAGCACAGCTCAGAAACCTCTGTATAGCAAAACATATGCATAACTTTGGGCACTCAAAGCCTTGTTCACTCCTGAACTCCTTCCCATTTCCCACCCCCAGAGTCTGCTATTCTAGGTCAAACATACTTTAAATATAGGTATGTTATGAATCAGCTAGAATTATATAATGATAAAGCAGGAAGGACCTATAAAATTATTATGTAATGGAGCACTGTCTCTGGAGCCACTTAATAACTGTTTGACCTTGGGCAACTTCCACCTCTCTGTACCTCAGTGTTTTTCATCTGGTAAAAGAGGACAATAAAGGCAACTGTTCTCAAAATTGCTGCAAAGATTAAATGACTTAATCTATTTAAAATGTGTAGAATAGTGCCTGGCACATTATAAGTGCCAATAAATTTTTTAATATTCTTATTATAAACTGGTAAATTTGACTATTTTAATACAATAAGACACTAAAGCTCAGACTGGTAAAAATGACTCTGCAGTTGACAATGTTAGAGCTGGAATCAGACTTCAGGTCTCTCTGACTCCTGAAACAGTGTTCTAGAGCATTTAATGCTTCACCCTGCATGTAGAAGACCCCTTAACTTTTACGTCTTAAAGGATACAAATAACAAACACATAATGCCTAGCATTGTGTTTCACACAATATGAGTGTTGTAAAATGTTTCATTTGTTCTATTTTCATCACAGATTTAATCTTCTATAATAATATCTGAAAAGAATTTTTGACACTAAATCCCCAAATATCCAATGTTCTGCCCCTCAAAAGACAGGATGACTCAAGACTGAAAAAAACACACATAAGCTCCGTCTCTCTCTCTTTTTTCCATTTTTTACTGAAGGAGCATAGGGTACCTGAGTATGCCTAGCATTTGAGGGAAAAGAGACTTTTCTTCCTTTCTCTTTCTGCATTCTAGAGGATATACTCATGCAAGCAATCTAGATGCTATTCTCAGGGCTTGATGATGTCTCCAACTTTCAGTAACTGATACTTGTCACTTAAGTTCAAGAGGCAAGAGAACACAAAATAATTATACATAATCCTACAAAACTAAGTTTATTAAAAAAAAAAAAGAAAAAAAGAAATAATTATACATAGTATTTGACAAAATACAATAAATGCAAGTGAGATACAAAGGGAGCAAACTTTCTACAGTACACTGCAACCAGAGTAAGCTTTTAAACAAGTTCATCATTTCTGTTTATCACAAATACATACATGCATGCACATACACATACACAATCACATCACAGTGTTTAAACCAGTCTTTGAGGCCCTCTTAAAGTCAAGCCTCCCACACACACACTCCTGCATCTTTGTTGGAGCCTCACTCTCTTCAGCTATCCAGCCAGATAGGTACTCTTTTCTTTCCTCAAGTTCAGGACTCTCTATTCTGCTTTGGGGCTTTCACACTGGCATTCCCTGTGCCTGAAAAGTTCTTCCTTATTGCTCTTCTGCCTTGGCCTCCCCACCTAACTGGCTTGATTTATCCTTCTAGCTCTGCTTCAATTTTTTCCTGAAAGAAGCCTGCCTCCACAACCCAGACTAGCCTCCCCTTCCCTACAATCACACACAATTGGAATATGCTTCTGATCATTTAGCCAATTAATATCTTTCTTCCCCACCAGACTGCAGGCTTGAGGAGGGCAGGGGCTATCCACCTGTTCAACATTGCTTCCCCTGTGCCTAGCACAGTGCCCAGCACATAGTAGGTGGTGAATAAAATTAACAACATCCTCCAAGGATTCAAAAGATCAACTGGTCAATCAACTGGGAAACTGATTTCCTAACTTTTCCGCTCAAATTCAACAAAAAGAATCCCATATCAAGCTGTCAGCAGAACAGAAATACACAAACAGATGCACAGGTTATGTACTCTTTTTGGAGAAAAATTCAGAGTAAACAAAAATTTGGATTGAGATATATGTTTTAAAGTTATTATGTGCAAAACCACAAGGAAAAAAAGTTCTTTTTTAAAACAAGCCTTTTAAAAGTAGTTTGTCATTAACACACAATGCACATGTTCTTTTGGGAGACCAACTTGCAAAGGAGGGTAAAGGGTGGAGGCATGTGATCCTCCTAGGCAATTACTGTTCCTTTCCAAAGTAAATTTATCTCCTAATGGAAGAGAATGTGCTGAACTATAAATCTAAGTATATCCGGAAAAGTACCCAGTGATGTGATGGGCTTCTATGAACAGTATGCCCAAAGGAGGAGGCACGGGGGTCAGGGGAACAAGTCGCACAATGAGCTTAAAGAGACTTCAAAAGGAAAATTGCCTGGTCAAGCCTCCTCCCCTTAGGTTACTATAGCTTTTATCAACCTCTGTCATTCATCAAACCAAAGCCCAGCTTTGAGTTACCCATATCTAATCTAATTGCTAACTCCACCAAAGGTCCCTGAAGCAAAAGCCAAATTTTCTAAAGAAAACGTCTCTACTCATTCAGTCCCTACTAATGATTACGGAAAAAATAAACAGAACTCTCTGCTAACTACACTATGCAAAAGGAAAAGATTCTGGGTAAGCCCAACAGGTGCACTTTTTGCTGTGTCGTGTGACCTCCTTAAAGACACTAAGCCAATGGATCCTTCCAGATACACCCACCCTTAAAACACCCAAAGCACCGCCACAGTACACTCTTTAAAAAAACTGTCCCACAAAATAAAGGATGAGAAAATATCTTTCCCCCACTAAGAGACACTGGAAATATTTCTGGTTTCAAATATATTGCCATTAAAATTTTAAATATCTAGTCCCTTACCTTTAAGAAAAAGTTTAATTTCAAAAAAAAGTGCCTGGCACAGTTTCCAGCATATATGCTTTTATTATTAATAAATACTGGTTGCACAATCACAAAAATGCTCGTTCTGAACCATCTCCACAGCTGAAAACTAGTTATAACCTTCTCAAGAAATGCAGCTTTTACTTCCACAAATTGGAAAAGGGGCGGGGTGCTATTTTTAAGTCATTGTGCTAGGCAGGGCAGGGAAAGAGTTGCTAATATCTGCGTTCATTTTAGGGCAATGTCTCAGTCTGTAAAACAAAAAGGAATGCTCCGTGAGAAAATAAAAAACCTCGCGGATACTTCGGAGCTTTGAGCTGGAACTCTGATACCCTGGTCTGCATGCAGATGACTCTGAAGGTGACAAAGGGAAAGTGTTTGCACTGGGAACTCTGATAAAGGATTTTTCACCTCTGGAATTCGAGGTCACTGCAGGCACTTATTTGAAACCTCCCTAACTGGAAGACCCCACATGGGGCGTCAGCGCCTTCCTCCTGCTGCCGTGGGGGGACCCTGTGCCTTTGAAGTCACCCCAAATCTTAGCTTTCCTTGAAGTGAAAGGGCAGCTACTGCTCTCACCCATCCCCAAGAGGGGGCCGTATCCATGCAGCAGGGGTGACAGGGTCCCGTGAGAGAACTGCTTCAGGACATATTCCCGGTGTGCGCCCGCCCCTGGTGTCAGGAGGGACCGTGACCCCGACGCCCCAGGCGCGTCCCGATGCCGCCCTCCGACCCCTCAGACAAAGGAGCGCCCCGGACGCGCCCACTCACCGCTCAGATAGTTGGTCCACTTGTACAGCACCCCCTCCATGGCGCCCACGGCGCCCCGGCCCCGCCGCGCCGGGGCCGCTTGCCCACGCCCGCCGGCCCCCTCACTGCCCCAGGGCCCAGGAGGCGAGGAGCACCGGCAGCAGGGCCATCGCCCGGCGCGGCCCCGACGCCCACTCCCGGCGCCCGGGCCCGGTGCGGGGACGCCCGGCCCGCCTCACATCCTCGGCGCGGGGGCGGGGTCACTGCGGCGGCCTCGGCGCGAGAAGCCGCGGGCAGCCCGGGGGCCGGCGCGGCGGGGCCGGGCGCGCCGTGCACAGGAGGCCGAGGCACTGCGTGGGCACGACGGGCGGCTAAGCCTTCAAATTGCCACGGACCAGGCAGCCGGTCGCGGGCGGCGCCACCGCGCGTTACCCGAACCCTGGAACCCCGGGCCGGCGCGCGCTCGCGCATGCCCAGTGAGCCTTGCTCGCGCACGTTCCCAAAATCCACTCCGGGGCTTCGCGGCGGCCGGGCTGACGTAGCGGGAAGGGCCGGCTGGGAGATTGAGTCCTGGACGGCGGGCTGGGGAGAGGGAGGCCCCCGGGACGAGGGTGGGACGGTTCCGACTGTAAACGCTGCCGTCGGAGAAGGCTCCCGCCGCCCGGTGTGCGGCGGGCTTTGTGACCGCTTACGGCACTCCCCGGGTTCTAGTCCCCAGAGTCCAATTCTTATTTAATAGCTATCGAATCCCCCACAACTAGGTCCTAGACAGGGGAGCGTGCAGAGATGATTGGAATTTCAGGAAGGAATACTGTGAGGCCAGTGTAAACAGGTGTTGTCCTCGCTCCAGGAAGTGTGGTTCTTGGACCCGGTGCGTTGACATCACCCAGGAGCTTATTAGAAATGCAGAATCTCGCCCTGAGCCCAGACTTCCTGAATCAAAATCTGCATTTTAACGAGATCCCCAGGGAATTCCTAAAGCCATCAGACTGTGAGAATGCACTGTGCTAAGGAATACTTGGCCAGGAAAAATGTTAACCATAGATTAAATGGATAGACAAGGTGGGGAAAGTGTGCAATCCAAATCCAAATTGCTTTAGGTATTTGTCACAGATGCATGCTCCAAAATGTTAGGATGATTATTCGTGGATGGTGGCGTTAGAGGTGATATTTCTTTTTCTTTAAGGTTGGCAGATTTAGCAAATAAAAATGCAGAACAATTATTTGTGATGTATTTGAAATTCGAATTTCATTCGGTTCCTGTATTTTATCTAGGAATCCTACTGCTTCCAGTTTCTTACAAATCAATGAGCACGTATTGCTTTTGAAATTAGACAAAGAATGTAAAACTAGAAAATGTAAACTAAGATGAGGCTCTGTACGTGTCGTAAGCTTGATTACCATTTCTTCTTTAAAGCGGGGGTCTGCACGTGCTTATCCATTATTTGCCTTCAGCACCAAGATTGCTAATTATTAGCAGCGGCCACGTTACGCGGTGCTGTGTAATGAATCACACCTGCATTGAAGGCGGAGCTCAACTGTTTTGGGGTCAAATGACCTTAAGTAGGACACTTAACCTTTGCTAGCCTTAAATTTACTTATCTTTTAAATGGGCAAAAGGAACCTGCCTAACTGGTGTAGTGGGGTTCATGCACCAGGAATGCACTTTGTGAACCCTGAAGCACTAAGTCGTTATAGTTTATACCGTAAATCTTTAAACAGCGGAAGCGCAGGATTATGGCATCTTTGGAGGGGGGCGCTCCCCAACAGCGAGCGTAAACAAGTCTTTCCTGAAACGCCTACACAGTTTCACCCGGCCCCGGGGACTACTCCCACCTTACTCAGCTGGGGTTCTTTACACCGGTAAGTCAGCCGGCGGGCTTTCCGGTCGGCTCCACGCCCTCCCCCTCTCCCACAGTCAGGCACGTTGCGTTCCTTAATCCGCCGGGCTCTAGGACCACTCCGAGTGGCTCGCCGCCTGGCGGCTGCCGGGCACGACCAAACCGTGAAGCACATTGTTGCAGCGTCATTAGCTGGAGTGGCGCCTGACGGACAGCACCGCAAGCCAATAGGAGGCCGCGCTTTCCTGACAGCTGCGTTGTAAGAGCCAGTCAAGCCCGGGTTTGGGTTTAACTCTTTAAAGGTGAGTGCGCGGAGTGTGGGAAAGTTGTTAGTAGTAAATGTGCCACGTCCTCTAGGAAGGAAGGGGGAGTCCTGAACTTGCCAGAGGCCGTTGTCCCTAGCCTTTCAACGACATTCTTAACTCTATGAAGTCAAGGGCCCTTTCTCTGGTTTTGTAGGGACTTCTTTCCTGCTTGGGCAACATGAGGCTTTTCTTGTGGAACGCGATCTTGATGCTGCTAGTGACTTCTTTGATTGGGGCTCTGATCCCCGAGCCAGAAGTGAAAATCGAAGTTCTCCAGAAGCCATTCATCTGCCATCGCAAAACCAAAGGAGGGGATCTGATGTTGGTCCACTATGAAGGCTATTTAGAAAAGGACGGCTCTTTAT
Organism: Microcebus murinus; assembly: GCF_040939455.1. Lineage (NCBI taxonomy): Eukaryota > Metazoa > Chordata > Mammalia > Primates > Cheirogaleidae > Microcebus > Microcebus murinus. The sequence continues at coordinate 22,624,179 of NC_134112.1, forward strand.
TTCACTCCACGTAAGTAATTAAGCCCTGCTTGTAAAGTATGATAATAAAGAACCCACACAGTCCCCCATACCAGCTCTCCAGCAGGAAAGGTAGTGTGAATCTGGTTTTACCTCTCTTATAAAAAACTGAAATATCTTATTTCCTTCATTGGGGAAATGCAATTGTTTAAAGCCAATTCTATATAACGAGACAGGCCTTTGAAGGTATTATTGGAAACTTGGTCTGGAAGAAAGCGGTTAGTTTTTTTATTATAAAAATTAGAACTAGAATTTTTGAAATATTACATAAATATCTAGACATAATTATGCAATAAGTAGAAAAAGCTCAAAAGACTTCTTATGTCTCAAACTCCATTCATTAGGGAAAAAATGATTTGGTTCCATTTTTAATTTGGTGTAGGTGATATTAACGTAAAACTTTTCACAGCAACTTGACCAGCAAAATACACAATCACTTATTTGCCTGTTGAAGGATATACTAATGCTATTTCGTTGACCTATTTAACTTTTGTTCTGACAGTTGACATTTTGGTCAAGGCACAGGACCATGATTTCTGTAGTCATTTGCTGCTTTCTGGAAAGTAAGACTTCATTGATAGGGTGGATGTCCTTATTTTACATGAGGGATTTTCAGATGGTTGCACTATACTTTCTGTTCTCTAAACAAAGAAACTGTGACATGGAAAAGGTTTACAAATGTAATGATTTCCAATTAGACATTGGTTTTCATTCATTCCATTTCAAAAATATTTAGTGAGCATTTTCTTTATGTCAGGCTCTGCACTGGGTACAAAGGAGAGTAAAAAATTTTGGCTTTGAATCGTCCTCATCTGTTCATTTATCTATCAAACTCTTGTTGAATGGCCACAAGTCAGGCCCTGGAAATGTATAGATGACTACGAGCAGGTTCTTGTCGTCTATCATCAGTATCTACCTAGGGGAGGAAGACAAGTAAATAACTCAATGATATAGAGCGGCGGTCCCCAACCCCCCTTAGCAGTCAGTGGCCTGTTAGGAAACAGGCTGCTCAGCACCACCTGAGCTCTGCATCACACACACCCCTCCCCACATCACTCCCCCCATGCCCCCTGCCCTCGGAAAAATTGTCTTCCATGAAACCAATTCCTAGTGCCAAAAAGGTTGGGGACTGCTGATATGAGTACAGAATATTCAAAGTGTTAGCAAAATATAACAGAGCCTGGAATTGATTAAGCAGCAAGAGGTGGAAAAGAGAAAGACTTCTCAGAAACCATAAGTGAGATGGGCCTTGAAAGATGGGTAGAGTTTTCCAGGGGTAGAAAGGGGGAAGGAGGTAGAGGGAATGAAATGAGCTCAAAACAATTAAGCTTCACCACCCATCTTGGACCTCGTTTTCTTATAAACTGCCTTTACTGGGCATTCAGACCTGGTCTGTTGTGGGGTTTGGGGGAAGTGAATAGCACTCTTCTCTGAACTCTGTTAGCCCCGGTAAAAACTTCCAGAAAGATAGCTTCCCATAGAATTCTCAACAGCCCTTTCTTCTCCAGCACTTTCACAGTATTGTATGACCACTACCACCATGCATCGCCAGAACTTTTTCATTCTCCCAAATTGAAACTCACCAATTTGTTTTAACAAAGCAAAAATAAAAATCACTCAACAAGGCAGGTGCCACAGTGCACATTAAACAATATTGTGATTTGCATTTTAAATTTTAATTACATTCTTATTTTTAGTCTGGTCTCTTTTAGACCCAGCCTGATTTCTTTCAAGCCTCAGAACAAAAAAATCTGTGCCATTTTTGGTGCTATCCATGGGATATTATTCAGCAGTTCATGACTTAGTTCTATACTGGTGCGGAGATTGTAGTCATGCAGCCTTTACAAAATGGTGAGAAGCAACTAACTCCTCTGTAATATTGTGAAGAAATACCATCAGATGATCAGTCCATAAAGCATTTGCCATTTCTAGAACCATAGCCTATGTGGTAAATAGCTGTAACAAGAAATGTGCCAAAACTATAGTCTGTGCTGGGTAATAGATTGTTTCTTCCTTCTTTTTTCTTTTCTAGCCTTACCAATTTTTCTACAGTTGGCATTTTGTTACTTCAACCGTGGGAGTAAATTAAAGAAAACAGGAAAAAAATGGCATTTAGCTGTATTTAGTAACCTTGGTACCCATGAAGCCTAGTGGAATGACTTCTTTTTTTTTTTTTTTTTTTTTTGAGACAGAGTCTCACTTTGTTGCCCAGGCTAGAGTAAGTGCCATGGCGTCAGCCTAGCTCACAGCAACCTCAAACTCCTGGGCTCAAGCAATCCTGCTGCCTCAGCCTCCCGAGTAGCTGGGACCACAGGCATGTGCCACCATGCCCGCTAATTTTTTCTATATATATTAGTTGGCCAATTAATTTCTTTCTATTTTTAGTAGAGATGGGGTCTCACTCAGGCTGGTTTCGAACTCCTGACCTCGAGCAATTTGCCCGCCTCTGCCTCCCAGAGTGCTAAGATTACAGGCGTGAGCCACCATACCTGGCCAGAATGACTTCTTATTCTCACCTACTAGATATCCTTGAATAGAACACTTTCTTTATTGCACCAAAAGAAACCTGAAGTTTCCCAGTAGCTTGGCAGATTGGTTTTCTTTGGCTAGCCTCTCTTTAGCTCATAAGCCAGGACATCTTGACTATTTCCTTCCTCCCCAGTCCTTGAGGGGCCACTCTTCCAGACTTCCCTACATAGCCCCACAGTAGACCCCAGGGGAGGGAACTGGGCCAGCGTCTGAGTGGGAATTCAGGGATGAGACACAGCCTTTTCCACCCATCAGTGCCATCAGCAGTCCCTAGATCAGGACAGTTTATAAGCAAGATATAACATGCTGTGCTCCTGACTTTCCACGTTGGTATGTATATGGACCCACATGGGTTGGGAGTAAATTCTCCTTAGCCTCTCATGCTCCTTCCCAAACTCAGCCATTTTCCATTTTTTTCTCCCTGTTCTGCAACCCAGTGCCCTTTCTGGACAGTATAACTTTGTGGTTATGACCTTGAACTTTGGAGTTAGGTCGAAGACTGGCAGGCTTAACCTCTGTTTCTTCATCTACATAATGATGTAACAGTGGTACTTACACCATAGGATTGTTGTTAGAGTTAAAAGAGGCAAAAAATTTAGGATAATATCTGGTATACAGCAAATGCTCAAACAGTTGTTAATTATTTGATTATTATTCCTTCTGCCCTTCTCAGGCTGAGTCAACTATGTGAAATTTACATCCAGAAAGCTGGGCAGTGAATTGGAGTACTATAAAGTTGACTTGGAGGTGTGTGTGTGCAAATAAAGAATTGCTGTTTTCATTAATTTCAAAGCTAATAAATTTAACTATTTATAAGTGGGAAAATCCACTAAAGCAATAAAAAAAAAATAGAGTTACTAAAGAGTTCCAATGTGTTTTCTTTCTATCATAGTCACAAACATAACAACGGTCAGCCCATTTGGTTTACCCTGGGCATCCTGGAGGCTCTGAAAGGTTGGGACCAGGGTTTGAAAGGAATGTGTGTAGGAGAGAAGAGAAAGCTCATCATTCCTCCTGCCCTAGGCTATGGAAAAGAAGGAAAAGGTAATAGCACTTCTATACTTCTTACTATAGCACTATACTTCTTTGAATTAAGAGACAGAAATTAGAGTAACTACTAGTTATTTTTTTTTCTCCTGGAAGTAAATAGAGGGCTTGTGTTCCTTTAGGGAATATGATTGTGTCTTGATTATCAATTGAAATAACCAATTAAAGCAATAATATCAAATTGGGCAACTAAGCTAACAATGAGACAGCTTCTGAAAGCTTGCACTCTAATGATACTGTTCACCAATATGGCAGTTTTTAAAATTGTAAAATATACATTATATAATATTTACGATGTGACTCATTTTTAAGTATGTAGTTCAGTGGCATTAAATACTTTCACATTATTGTGTGACCATCACCACTATGCATCTCCAGAACTTTTTCATCCTCCCAAATTGAAACTCACCAATTTATTTTAACAATGCAAAAATAAAGATCACTCAACATAAATGAACATTTGAAATATGGGTTTATGGCTTTGAATGTGTTTTAGATGTGGGCTTTATATGATTCATAACAATAAAGTCTCTCATAGCTAATGCTTATTGGGAGCCTTTTCATTCCCATTTTAAAATTTACGTATAAAGCTTTTAGCAATTTATTTTAAAAGCTAATGGAGTGACATGAAATGAATTTAATTCTCCCTATGTCACAAAGCAGAAGCAAGCTGGCTAGATGGTCCAGAGAGCTTTTGTGCTAGTCGTTTCAGGGTAGGCACATACAGTTGGTGTTAAGTGGAAACCCCTGCAACTTTCCAAAGAGCTATTTATTTGTTAATATGTATTAAGAGGCCTGAAGATGTTCATATGCATTTTTACTATAATTCCTTTATTGAAATCTAACCTAAGGGAATAATTAGATATCAGGAGAAAGATTTATGAACAGGGATATCCATCACTGCATTGTTTCTAATAGCAAAAAAGAAGAACTAAGTATATAATGATAAAGGTTTTAGCTAAAAAAAATATGGCCCAGTTATTTAAAACGGCATTTTCAAAGATTTTAAAAATTATATCCAAAATATGTGTGATATAATGTTGAATTGGTATATAAAAGTAGAAAATAAAGGTGTAGTGAAAGTATAGGAAAAAAGTATATACACATAGAAAGTCAATCACAAGGAAATAAGAATGTTAACAAGGGACTGTGATACTGGGAATCATATTTATTTCTGGCCTATCTTCCAAATTCTCTACATTGAGCATGTATTACCGTGTTTCCCCGCAAGTAAGACCTACCCCTAAAATGAGCCCTAGCAGGATTTCTAAGCATTTGCACAATAGAAGCCCTACCCCAAAAATAAGACCTAGTGATGGGCGTGGCTACACAGGGTATCTGCACAACCCATGCATTTTGTTGCGGAGTGGTAAAGAAGAGAGAAGCTCTTCGCATCTGCCCCATCGTGACAGCTACCAGAAAGGTGCGGGCAGCCCCACCAACAAGGTGGGCTCCCCCTGTCAGGTCCCGGCCATCCTGTGAGTGCTGCAAGCTGAGGCTTTGAGGGGAATATAACACATCCCCTGAAAATAAGCCCTAGGCTGTCTTCTTGAGGAAAAATAAATATAAGACCCTGTCTTATTTTCAGGGAAACACAGTATTGATACTTACGTAATGAAGAAAACAAATTTTTAAATCAGAACAAGACAGAAAACCATTCTGATATAGTATAAATACAGACTTCACAGCATCCTAAGGTCTTGACAACGTGGTGGGCAGGATTCCCAGCCCCAGTTTCCTGAGAAGGAAAACAGGTGCCATATGTGAAGCATTACATATTCTAAAATGGAATTAGCTCCATAAATTTTGTTCCTGGGATAGGATTTATTAACCAAACTCAACTCTTATTTTAATTATAATCCTCTTTAGAGAAGAAAATCAAGTATCTAGAAAATGTTTCTCTGGTACTTTAAAAAGTAGCCTTCTACTTTCCTGTATCTTTATTGTCTTACCTTTAACATTTATATACAGTAGTTCCCCCTTATCTGCAGTCTCACTTTTTGTGGTTTTAGTTACCTGTAGTCAACAGCAGTCTCAAAATATTCAGCTATTTAATATTTAAATATTAAATAGCATAATAAATATTAAATATTTATGATTAATATTAATTTAATATTAATGTTAAAATATTAAATAGCATAATATTTGGAGACAGAGAAGGAAGGAGGGAGGGACCCCATTCACATAACTTTTTTTACAGTATATTGTTATAATTGTTCTATTTTATTGTTGTTAATCTCTTATTATGCCTAATTTATAAATTAAAAATAATCATAGGTATGTATGTATAGGAAAAAACATAGTATGTGTAGGGTTGGGTACCATCCACAGTTTCAGGCATCCATTGGGGGTCTTGGAATGTATCCCCTGCAGATAAGGGGGGACCACCATTGGTAGTATTAGTCCATTACTCTTTCTCCATACTATATTTAACTCATTTCCTTCAAACTGAGTGCCATGAAACTAATTCTTCTAATATGTATTTAACACCAATTTTGTAGTCTTTTAGTCGTGCTTGCATGCCTCCTTTGGGAAGATACAAGTTTTATCATTGACCTAGTGCATGTCCCTTCTCTGTCTAGATCTGGAATGGTAAGCTTCAGCACACAACGTAAGTGTTTTTCTCTTTGGAACTTATACAAATGTTCTTTCATGAAAATATGTGAGATGAGGGGGTGGCTAAGACATATTCAGCATGTTTACCCAGACCTGTGTGTTAAATATAGTTATAAGGAAACAAGTTTGAAAGAAGCCATCCATACTTCTCAGATGGTTTTGGTTTGTTTTGTTGTTGTTTTAGGTCCCTGGGACTTTAACAAACCTGTTTTTTGTTTTTGTTTTTTTTGTTTTTTTTACTTTTAAAGAGTTTTTTAACTTCCTTCTCAGAAATTCATTTTAATTGCTCCCCTCCTATGAAATGTCTTCAACGTATGTATAATGTTCTATACTAGCAGAGGTGCTTTCTAACTGTTTGAAATTTTTTAACCTTCCTGCATTATTTTTAAAGCCTGTAAAATATATCTCAGTAACATGTATTGAGAGTTTGCTATTTGTCAAGTATAATGCTAAGCACTTTGCATGGATTTTCTCCCTTCATCCTCCCAACAGATTCTTGAGGTGGGAAATATTATCATCTAAATTTTACAGATGAGGAAACTGAGGCTCAGAGAAAGGCAGATGTAAACTTGAATCCCAGACAGTATTACACCAGAGCTCATTCAATTATATACTGCCTCCCAGTGGCATAGATGGATGTACTATTAATAGGTTCATATGTACTTTTTAGGTCAGGACTTCCTGACCCAAAAGTTAGTAAATTACTTGTAATGTAATTAACTCTGAATTATCTAAAGGCTTTTAAGTCATTCTTGACATATAATATGTAATATCTCAGTTATATTTAAAGTGTAATACCTGGGTACATCTCTGTATATGTATTTGTGTAATTTCTTTAAATTGTTAAGCCCAAAACAGAAAGCTTTTGCTCTACTAGGTTGGATTATTCTTTCTTTTATTCTATTCTTCTATTACTCATAGTATAAGTAATTTCCATCATATATGACAATCTTAGGAAGGTTTCTTAATTCAGCTGAAAAATACTTTGTCAGTTACCACTAGTTTTCTATTATTCAAACTTTTGATCTTTTAAATAACACTTTCCCCCTTCTCTCCTCACATCAGGTAAAATTCCTCCAGAGAGTACACTGATATTCAACATTGATCTCCTAGAGATTCGAAATGGACCAAGATCCCATGAATCCTTCCAAGAAATGGATCTTAATGATGACTGGAAACTCTCTAAAGATGAGGTGACCCTCTCACTCCCTCCCTCCATTCCTTCGTCTCACTTTTTTAGAAATATATTTAAAATTTTTATTTTTATTTAGATAAAATGTTATTTATTTACAAGTTTTCTTAAAATGATGATGCTTTGAAAGTTGACTTTTTCATAGGAAATCATTGTTTTGGAGAGAAATATACTGAGACTTAAAAAGCACCAATTCAGTCTTTTGCTTTCACCCCAATGCTTAGGGGTGAAAAAGTTTTTTTCCTTTTATCCCAATGCTTAGAGCTCACTGTATCTTATCCTTACCTTTGGGTCCTCAGAAGATCCATTTTGGCCAAGACAATTCCCATTTGCAGTTACTGTGTAAGAAACTAGATGTCCTGAGAAATATCTCATGTGGACAGTTTCTGTTTAAAAGTGTGGACTGGCTGTTAAATGCATTTTGTAGTGATTTCCTAGCAATTAACAGCAAGTAATTTACATGTTCAGTTTTGTTTAGGTTAGCACTTGGAGTAAGGACATGCCAGCAAAGGTTTTCTGTGGCAGGGGACCTTCCCCAGCCCCATCAAAGTCTGGGCCTTTGGGTTAGGAGAAAGGAAGGAGAGGCTTCTCCCTATAATTTAGGCTTTTGTAGCCATTGCTACACATACCTGCCTTAGTCTGGATGCTGTGGAAAAAGAAGTGGAGGTAGATATTTATTCCCATGTTTTTTTATCTACCTGCAGTCTCCATTCTGGTCGAGCTGGTCAGATAGCAAATCATTTTTTATTTTATGCTTTGATCAATTTCACTTTTTTAATGGCTAGGACATGGTTGAGTCTTGAATAAACTAAGTTGTTATGAACCACAGAGTCATGATCCACAGCCACTAAATTTATCATGCCTCCTAGTGTTACCAGTCATATGCCTTTTTCTTCTGTCCAAGATAAATTTTAATTCCCGTTCATTAAAAAATATTGAATATACAACATATTCATATGTTATGTGTGATCATATGTTGTATGATCATATGTTCATATGTTGTTCATATCATATGTTGTATAATTATATGTTGTATGTAATCAACCCAGTATAAAAATATTTATTTAAATCTTTCTCCTACCCACATCCTCTTCTACCCTGTGATCCCCTCATCCAACTTTATTAATTTCTTATATATCCTTTCAGTGTTTCTCTATGCAAATATAAACAAATATAAAGATATATTCTTATTTTCCCCTTTCTTACACAAAAGGTAGCAAACTACTATTGTTTGGCATCTTGCTTTATTCACATAATATATCCTGGAGGTATATTCTACATTAATTCATAGAGTTTCATCCTTTTTTTTTTTAACAACTGCATTAAACCACTTAAAAATAAACATATACTATCTGTTTGCATGGTGAGGGTGTGAGCAGGAAGATTTTAAATTGCTAATTAAACAGAAGGAAGAGTGGAGATATAATTAAAAATGAAAATACAGGTTGAATTGTATTATGGTGAATCTAGTAGGAAATTGGGAACAGTATTTTGTTTATATTCTTAAACATCTGAATGACAAGGAAAAATGATAGCCTAACCACTTATCAGTGGCTTTGATTTGAGCAAAATCAAATTTTCTTTGATTTCTGAAATTGGAAGGTTGTGAGTAGGCTCACTGAGTGTGGCATGATTATAGCCAGAGCCCCAGCACCTACTACTTGATGACATTTATTCAAGTTAAAAATGCCACCATTTAATCTGGTTTTAAGAGAGGTGTTTGGAATTCTGATTCAATAGAAAAATAGACATGGATAACTCAGTGGATTGAAAGACAACAGTCTTTCAAATAGTTGGCTTTATTTAGACTCAGAGTAAGAACAGGTAGTATGCTTTCACTGGGTATTTTCCAAATAATATAATATATATAAATATAATTTCATATAAGGATTATATATGTGATATGAGCTTTAACTCTGAGCAATATTGTATGTCTCTACTATAACAGTATAGCAACAGTATCTTTTAAGAGAAAAAATTTCTTATAATTCTTTTACTGTCATTAGAAATATGTCATAAAATAATCAATAATATGTTAGGTTATACTTTAAAATAACTAAAAGACTGAAATTGAAATGTTCCTAACACAAAGAAATGTTAAATGCCTGAGGTGATGGATATCCTAATTACCCTGTTTTGATTAATTCACATTGTATGCCTGTATCAAAAAAGAAAGAAAGAGATATATCATAAAGTAGTTGTTTAATAGTTATATATATAGTTAAATGAATTGCCAGTCTGTGTCTGTGATATTAATTGGCTCAATGTGAGCATCTTATGAATCAGAGTTATTAACAAGATCTGTTATTTTGTAGGTTAAAGTGTATTTAAAGAAGGAATTTGAGAAGCATGGTGCGGTGGTGAATGAAAGTCATCATGATGTTTTGGTGGAGGATATTTTTGATAAAGAAGATGAAGATAAAGATGGATTTATATCTGCCAGAGAATTTACATATAAACATGATGAGTTATAGTGCTATGTCTACCCATTTTATATAGTATCCATCCTAAAAGAGAGGGTAATCATCTTTAAAGAAAGTTTTATTTTTTAACAGTACTCTGTTCTCGCTTTTGTTTTTTATTTTTATATATTTTTTCTGACTCTTATTTAAAGAACCCATTTCTTTCTGGTAAGTTATTGGGAAGAAAAAATTAATTTGAATAGAAGACTTCTGGACTATTTTCCACTTTTATATATGAAGATTTTTTTTTTTTACTTTCTTAGTTGTCATTTAAAACTATTGCAACTGGGAACATACCATAACATGAGACCAACTTACAGCGCAAATCAGCACCCTGTATTTCTGCCTCCCACTATTTTCTCCAAGTTAGAGACTGACATATTTGAAAAGCCTTTTGCAATAGCCCAAAGCTTGCTATTTTCATGTTATAATGAAACAGTTCATCTTTTACTGCCTCCGAGTCTCTGCTTGAGGACAAAAGGAAAATTGTTATTGGACTTTACTTGGTAACAGCTACTGCTTCACTAAGGAGATGTGCAATGCTGAAGTTGGGAACAAAGTTAATAACTTATGTAAATATGTATGCGTTGAAACATTCTGCCTATGACTTAAGCTGCATAAAGTTCAGCTCCTAGTAACTAATGGCCTATTATGATAAATAGGACAAATCATTTATGTGTTTGTTTCTTTGTAATTTATCAAAATACTGTAGCCAACATAGAGAGTAGTATTTATATTCAACGTTTACTTTTTTTTTTTTTTTTTTTTTTTTTTTGAGACAGAGTCTCACTTTGTTGCCCAGGCTAGTGTGAGTGCCATGGCATCAGCCTAGCTCACAGCAACCTCAAACTCCTGGGCTCGAGTGATCCTTCTGCCTCAGCCTCCCGGGTAGCTGGGACTACAGGCATGCGCCACCATGCCCGGCTAATTTTTTTTTTTTATATATATATCAGTTGGCCAATTAATTTCTTTCTATTTATAGTAGAGACGGGGTCTCGCTCTTGCTCAGGCTGGTTTTGAACTCCTGACCTTGAGCAATCCGCCCGCCTCGGCCTCCCAAGAGCTAGGATTACAGGCGTGAGCCACAGCGCCCGGCCTCAACGTTTACTTTTTAAGGCAAGCACGTTACTCTTCCTCGTTCTTAATAGTAAAGTCTGTAACTAATGTATTATACTACAATAACATTGTATTATAAGAGAAATTAGTAGACCAAAATTTTCCCATTTTTGCCTTATCAAAAAATGAGGCAAACCTACAGTAGCTATTATTGAATAGACATCTATCCTGGGTCAAAAAATTGATGATTTTTATAATTTTATCTGAAATTGGCTTTTATCCTTAATACTTTTAAACACAAATCTTCGCTTACTAGCAATAGTCCTTTATAGTTTACAAAATGACATCAAGTGCATTATTGCTTTCAATTTTCATTGCTCTGAAGTCTATGAAAAAATCTGGTTGATCTTACTGGATCTATTTTATTGATGAGGAAATTATCATTCAAAGGGATTGATTGCTATGCCCAAGGTCAACAGCTAACCTGTAGAACCAGTTTTTAGTCTCCCAGTTCTGTTCCTCCTACTGCCCTCTACTAATGACAAGGTGAAATTTTTCTTTGAATTTGTTGGGCCTAATTCTCTCTTCAATTTGCTCTTCTATTGTTTGCCTTTGGGTCATTATCCTCTGAAGATGGATTACTGACTATTTTTGACACATTAGAATTCTCCCCATGACCTAGGAAAAGCCCCAGTTTCATAGAATAATCTTGGGGTTAGCTCTGAATTGCCTCAACACCCCCAAACAGTGAGAGGTTCCAGGTGTATGTCTTAGTTCTTGCATTCCTACTTACCTACATGGTTTTTTGGGAAGACTTATGAACAATTATTACATTATATGTAGACTACTTTCACCAATTATATATTGACATTTTCCTCACCAAAACATATAGTTCATGGGAAGAATATACTGTAACAACTGTCTCCAAAGAAATCAGCAACATCTTAAAAACTATTAAGTTGTCTCTGACGTTTTTCCTGAACCCAGAGAAGTTATAAGCCACATTACAGAAAGTCTTCACTGTGTGAGGAGGGAAAAGAAAGTAGTCTGTCCTATGGTGTTACTTTGTATAAACATTACTGATGCTACCTATATCTATAGTAGAGCAAGAAAAGTAAAAGGAATTTTGATTATTCAGGCAGCATTCTTGTTTTAATCTTATGTGAATTTGTATCAGTTCTCACCTAAATATTTGGATGCAAGTGTGAAATGAAAACATACACATAGACTATGGTTGTTTCTAAAACTATCTGCTTTTTTTGGTTTAGCTGTGTCTTTGCACCTTTCCATTAATGGGAATAATCAAACATGAACTGTGACTTCACACGTACATTCATGCCTCACTTCACAAGGAGGATGCGTTCTAAGAAATGCACCATTAGGTGATTTCATGGTTATGAGAACATCATAAAGTGTACTTAACAAAACTAGATAGTAGAGCCTACTGTATACCTAGGCTATGTGTTATAGCCTATTGCTCGTAGGCTACAAACCTGTACAGCATATTACTATACTGAATACTGTAGGCAACTATAACACAATAATATTTGTATATCTAAACATAGAAAAGGTACAGTAAAAAACATGATTAAAAAAATGGTACACCTATATAGGGCACTTGCCATGAATGGAGCTCATGGGTCTGGAAGTTGCTCTGGGTGAGTTAGTAAGTGGTAAGTGAAAATGAAGTCCTAGGATATTACTGTACACTACTGTAAACTTTGTAAACACTGTATACTTAGGCTAAATTAATTTTTTATTCAATAACAAATTTACTGTAAATTTTTTAATTTGTACACTTGTTAATTTTAAAAAACTTTTGACTCTTTTGTAATAACACTTAGCTTAAAATACAAACGTGTTGAACAGCTGTACAAAAATACTTTATATCCTTATTCTGTAAGCTTTTTTTCTATTTTTAAAACTTTAATTTTTTTTATCTTTAAACTTTTTTTTGTTAAAAACTAAGACACAAACACACACATTAGCCTAGGCCTACACAAGGTCTGGATCATCAAGATGTCATTAGGTGATAGGAATATTTCCAGCTTTGTTATAATCTTATGTGACTACCATCATATGTGCAGTTTGTTGTTGACCAAAATGTCATTATGAGGTGCATGACTATATAATTTGACTCATTAATACTGCTCAATGTGTCATATTTAAATTCATATGCCTGTGTTGTATTCTGTTCAAAATAAAGTTTATTTGGGAAACAGTTGGTTTGTGAAAAATTCTCCAAGTACCAATTTCCTTAGAAGTTTGATTTTATTAACTGTTATTCTGAGTTTTGTGTCAAAAGTAGGTGAGGAAGATGGACAGGTAGTGGGAGGAGAGAAGTATACTGACACTTTGAGTGTACCTCTGATTATCTACCCTTTGTAGATATATTTGTAAAAACATTTTTAAACAGCTGTGCTTTGAGGCCTGGCACGGTGGCTCATGCCTGTAGTCCTAGCACTCTGGGAGGCTGAGGCAGGCAGATCACTCAAGGTCAGGAGTTTGAAACCAGCCTGAGCAAGAGCGAGAGCCCATCTCTACTAAAAATAGAAATTAATTGGCCAACTAAAAATATATAGAAAAAAAAATTAGCCAGGCATGGTGGCACATACCTGTAGTCCCAGCTACTAGGGAGGCTGAGGCAGAAGGATCGCTTGAGCCCATGAGTTTGAGGTTGCTGTGAGCTAGGCTGATGCCATGGCATGCTAGCCCCGGCAACAGAGTGAGACTCTGTTTCAAAAAAAAACAACAACCAGGGTTTGTCTTGCAAAATGGACTTAGCAAGGAAAAAAAAGAAAAAGGAAAAAAAGCTGTGCTTTGGTTTAAATTGTTTTGAAATAACCATTCAACCTTGAGCATGGGGCTATAGTTAATAGTGAATTTTTAGCACTGGAGAGAGTGTTTTGTTTTCTAGAGGGGATTTTTGAGGGAGGAGGAGAGAGGAGGGTGGTTATTATCACTGTTGTTTTGGTTTGGGATTTGTGTATAACAGGTGGTCATTATGATGATTTATGCCTACTGAGTAGATTAGTGCTATAAAATACCTTATGTGATTAAATCAAATGCTGAGTTGCCATAAAAATAACAAGAAAGAATGATTTCTGATTCAGATGAAGTAATTAGCCATGTGGATCTTCCCTGTGGAAATGAATTTGTACTTTCCATTTTATTCATGGTGTAGAATATTGCTTTCTCTAATGCTACTTGAATATCACCAGGCTATCTTTCCCGACTGAATTGAGTATAGGAGTGATTTCTCAGTATTGTTTGGAAACTACAAGAGGAGAAAAAGGAATCTGATGGCATGTTATAAGAAAAAATACTTCTCCCACCTTTTTTATTAAAGCAATTTAGCATTTTAATAGTAACCCTGGAAAAAGATAAGAAAGAGCTTCTTTACCAGAGATGCAGAGCACTTGGACATTAGAGTTTTTGTTTTGCTTTGCTTTTGTTTCATACCCACTTTAGTTTGAATTAGAATCTAAAATGTCAAACATGATTATAAATTCATATGCCCATTTGAAAGCATTATTATCATACTGGTAGCACTTCCACCTCTTAATATCCACAGCATTCTTTTCAATAGGGTTTGTGTATTCCCTTTAGTACAATGAAATCCACATGTTCTTATATATATGAGTTTGGAGTCTTTATTTGAAGGGAAATTCTTTCCTTTCTCTAAAATACTGTTTTGGTCTCTCTCACCTTTGCCTCTGCTATCTCCAGCTTCTTGCTTCAGGATGACTGCAGAGAGAGCCTTAGCAAACATTGGTTTTAGAACTTAGTCCTCAAATTCAATAAGAGGCATGGCTTGGTTCCTAAAGGTTGCAGTGATGTACCAGTGATTTACACTTTGGTGTACAGCAGAATCGGTGTGTTAGAAGTGCAAATTCCTGAACCCTTTCCCTAGGGATTATCACTAATTCTTGGATTGGGCCCATGAATCTGCATTTGAGTCCACTTTCTAGGTGACCCTGATGGAGGTAGTCCAAAAACCTTGAGTCTGCCCTTAAACATACAGTCTCCTTTATTTTTCTGTTATATGAGCATCATTTCTTGCATTCCAGAAAGCACTGTGCATTGGGGCAACTAATTGTGCCTAAAAATGAACAAACAGCTAAAAGGATAAATTATGTGGAGATACTATCTTCCCCAGGGCTAGAAATTTTTATGACTCTGAATTGTTACAGCAAAAATTAGATGGTCAGCAAGTATGTTTTTGTGAATATCTTCCCCACTAGAAGAGGGAAAAGAGCACTGGACTTTCCCAAAATTACTCTTATGTTATTTTTTCAGAATTAACTGCAACACGCCCTAGTGGAAAAATGTCATATTTCTCTCTCTCTCTCTCTCTCTCTATATATATATATATATATGTGTGTGTGTGTGTGTGTGTGAATGTATAATGTGTATTGCATACAGTATATACCGTTTATACTACACATATATAGGCTTTTTTTTTTTTTTTTTTGAGACAGTGTCTCACTCTGTCACCCTGGGTAGAGTGCAGTGGTGTCATTGTAGCTCACAGCAACCCCAAACTCCTGGGCTCAAGCAACCCTCCAGCCTCAGCCTCCTGAGTAGCTGGGACTACAGGCACACACCACACCTGGCTAAGTGTTCTATTTTTAGTAGTGACAAGGTCTGGCTCATGCTCAGGCTGGTCTCCAACTCCTGAGCTCAAGCAATCCACCCGCCTCAGCCTCCCAGAGTGCTGGGATGACAGACATGAGCCACCAGGCCTGGCTCATAGTTTTCTATCAAAGATAGTAATTGAAATGCTCTCTCTACTACATGATTCCTTCTCTCTGAAAACTTGTCCTTACTATGCAGTTAAATTTCCTTTTGTCCATTTGGAGCCTGTCATTCTGTAATTGCCCACATTTCTGTGTTTCACTGATAATCTAAGATTTCTTAGTAGATCTTCATTTAAAACCAACAATAATCTTTTTTTTCTCCTGAACTTGAAATTCTCCCAAGGGATTAAATGGTTTGTCTTGATGAATATAGATTATTGTTAAGGAAAAGGATAAAGGCAGTAGGAAGAGTCTGGGAGATCTGTGCCATGGGGCACACTGTATTAACAGATTCTTTTGTTTACCAGTTCCTCATGTTCCTGGACTGCTAGTGAAGCCTCCGGTATAAAATGGATGACTTCAGTGTGAGTCAGCCCATAATCTATAAAGCCAATCTAAGCGTCTGTGAGCTAGAATAACATCAATTTTGTTTTATGATGGTCTAAAAACAAATGACATGAGATATTTGCTGAGGTTTTACTCTAAAAATCCAGAGCAAAGTGAATGGTATCCCCTGGGTCTCTAGTAACAGCTGAATTACATCCCACTTGGGGATTTCTGGGAATTTACAAGACATTTCATTGATTTAAAATTCCACGCTGCAGTAGGATTTGGATAATTTCCTCTCCAGTAGATAGCTGCAGTAAAAACAATTCCACACACAAAGTAAATCGAGGTATTGAGGGACAGTTTTCATTATTATAAAGAACGAAGTGAGGATAGGGAGACCCTTCGGGGTTTAGTTCCAATTTCTTACAGTGTTTTCTCATTCATTTGTTGAACTTACTCTGCCAGAGTGTATTTTATGTTAATATAACAATCTAATTTTTACCTTTGGTTAGGAGATAGGACATTATAACATTCAGCCACATATTGGTGGTTCTCTTCCTTTTTGATCATATCTCCTGGAATTTGTACAGCTATTTTTGTGCAAAATACATTCTGTTTAAGATATTCATTCCATATTTTAAAGTAGTTCTTTAGTAGCTAAATTTAACGAAATGAGTAATTAAACTTATATAGAGGAACCAAGAGGAGTAGTAGTACAAATACAAGGAGATTTGCCCTTAAATAAGACACAGCATTTTACTCGCAGGAAAATAGGGAGGAACTTAAAAAAGATCTGTAATGAAATTCCCATTTGGAATTGCCAAATTTCCCCAGAGCATAATTGATTTTCCTTGCTGTCTTCATATTAATGGGTCCTTGAGAATATTTACTTAAGTTTTTCCTTGTATTATTTTGGCTAAATTTTATAAGGTATATAATGTTTCACAAAATGCCGTGTACTTTTCTTGCTATATATGGTAATAGTTAAGGCTTTCTGTTTAGTATCATAATCTTTAAAGAAAATTAAGCAGCCTGTGAAAGTTAATTGATTCTTACATTAAGACTGAGCAATAAATCAACTCTACTCCTTGGGTTTTTTTTTCTAATGCTTTATTACTATGGCAATAATATCTTCAAAATGATTAACTCTTTACCTCTTATCTGCTTCATCTCAGCTGCAAGCAATGTTCAATGATTTTCTAATATTTCTTTTTTTGGTGAGTAACTTTATTTTTTATAAAGTTAATATGTAGTACAATGATCTTTTTTACAGTTCAGTAAATTGTAGTACATTCACAGAGTTGTGCAACCATAAACAACACAATTAATTTTAGAACATTTTTATCGCCTCAAAAAGAAACCTTGGTACTTAGGAGTTACTTTCCACTTTCACTAATTCCCCCAGCCCTAAGAAACCACCAATCTACTTTCTCTATGGATTTTTGCCTGTTCTGTACATTTTCTAATAATTCTTAAAGCTCATAGTGCTCCTTCTTAAAACTCATAGTGCACCTATCGTCTCAGCTACTCGGGAGGCTGAGGCAGGAGGATCGCTTGAGCCCAGGAGTTTGAGGTCACAGTGAGCTATGATGAAGCCACTGCACTCTAGCCTGGGCAACAGAGCAAGACCCTGTCTCAAAAACAACATTCTTTCTTTGTATTCAGGGTAGAGCTAAATAGATTATCTGATAAATTCATTTGATAGTACAATAATTTCCACTTTTGATTTTTATTTTAATATGTAAGGTTCTTTTTGAAGTTCAAAGGTGAACCAGACACAGATTCTAGCTTATATATGCAAAAAGTCAAACCCTTTGCTCATGTTAGAGCTAGAACCAATGGTACAAGGGATACATTCATAGTAAGAATAGTAAAAACCCAAGGCTATGCTTTATGATTAGGATTAGAAAGTCAATGAAAAAGGAAAGTAAAGAGTAACCAAGAATTTAAAAACTAAAATATTTCCGTATGTCTAGATTATTCCCAATTCTCTGAAAGTCAGATAATTCGTCTGACATGAAATAAAACAGTATCTTTTTTTTTTTTTTTTGTGGTTCATGGAAAATAGGAGAGTACCCAAAACAAAATATTCTTTCTCTAGCGTCAGAGAAATTTCGTACATGGAATCATTGTTTAATTACTCATAGCATGAAATAAGTCTTCCTTTAACAGAAATAAAAATTCCCATAGCAATTTAGACAGACTTTTAGTTCTCTGAAGAATTGGAAAATAATGAATAGTAACTTTTGTCACTTTAGTTATTTTTATTAGTTATATATTATCTTACGTCATGTGAAAATTGTACATGTAAGAGGTTCAACTTTTACAATTCTGGATAAGCCTTCATTTATTAAAAAGTGGTTTCAGATGTCACTAGAATATTAAAAACAAGCTCCATTTTCAAACTGTTAATGACATAAAGTGGACCTTTTCCACACATGTAGATTAGGAAAAAAAATCAGTAAGGAAGGGTTAGACTGAAACTCCCAACTCTGATCATAAATCCACTAGTCTGCTCTTGAATGGTCACAAGACCAAGTCTCAGCAATTCCTCTTTAAGTTATCTGTATAAATGACTCAATCCTCAGATGACTCCTAGACCATGCAGCAATAAGTGTGAAGCATATATAATAATTTATTTTTAAAGCTAGGTCTAAAGGCTGGGTATGGTGGCTCACACCTGTAATCCTAACACTTTGGGAGCCCAAGGCGGGAGGATAGCTTGAGCTCAGGAGTTTAAGACCAACCTGAGTGAGAGTGAGACCCTCTCTCTACAAAAAATAGAAAAATAAGCTGGCCATGGTGGTGTGTGCCTATAGTCTCAGCTACTCAGGAGGCTGAGGCAGGAGGATTGCTTGAGCCCAGGAGTTTGAGGTTGTTGTGGGCTATGATGAAGCCACTGCACTCTAGCCTGGGCAAAAGAGCAAGACCCTGTCTCAAAAACAACCCCCAAAACAAACAACAATAAAACTGGACCTAAAACATCCATGAACTCTATCTTATTTTAAATTAATTAGAAGCCATTAATTGAAATGGCATATTTGAATAACCGAATTTATAAGTCCATCACCCAATAATAACAAATAGGATTTTACAACTTTCTTTTGCCAAAATACAAATTATGGTTGTCTAAATTATATATCTAAAGGATCATTTAATTTCTAAAAATAATTTTAAAATAGATCTTAACAATTTATAATCTCTTTGTGTTGCCTATCCTCAGTCTGAGCAGTAACTCTGTAAAATGATTTAAAGGCATTCTAAACGTCTATTACTATGGTAACCAAATTCAGAAAACTAACCCCCTAAACACAATTGTCATAGGACTAAGGAAGGTGGCTAACTAATCTTGATTAGTGCTTTTTTTTCCTTGTCATTCCATGGCTTTTCTGTCAGCTCCTTCATTTGATTCTCATAAGACTACACACAAGGCAATTATGCAGACTTTCTTATTACCCATACCTAAGTGTCTCACTCACATACATTGTCTGTATTTCATCCCCATGAGGTTTGCTCAGTGACAGATCTTACTATTATATTATATTCCTCCTCTTGCTATTATACACTAAAAGAAGTACTCAGTGGAAAACACCTCTATATGAAATGTGCTAAAGACATTTCTCAATCACACATAAGTGCTTCAAGCTTCTCAAAATCGATGCATAGTGTTCTTTAGACAAATCAATAACACTGGTTAGAAGCAAACGTAAAATTGTCATCAATAATTTCTTTAATAGTCTATGTTTGGGTAATCCTCATTTATGACCATCTTTTAAAGTTGTTTACATTTTCCAATATGCCAGATCAATGTATTTATCTATGCATAACCCTTATGTTACCCTCATAGTAACATATAATAAATATGTAATTAGGTTACCTCTATATTTAATTTCCTTGCTTGCCTCTGACTTCTTGAGAGGAGGGGCTACTATGTGCCTTTTTCATCCTTGTAGTAATAGTGCAATTATTGGTACGGGTGTCAGATAAATGTTTCTTATTAAATTAGTATGTTGAAGAAGTTCTATAAATAGACTGTGGAGTTGTAGTTCTTAAAATAATGGGTTTAGTTGAGTCTATGTCAGGACATTTGGTTCCTTAGGGCCATTAAGATTGGTGTTCCTAGACTTCCACAACTGCCCATGAAGGAAAAACTGCTATGGGACTTTTTATCCTATTGTGAATGACTAGAAAACTGGGCTAAATACATGAAACAACTGTGGTCAGGCAGACAACAGGCAGAGCAGGATTGTGATTCTCAAGAGAAAGGAGACAGTTGAAAGGAGACAATCACCCCAGCTTTCTACTTGGAGGCAAAAAAACCCAAACAAACAAACAAACAAAAACGGGAAACAAAACTGAGCCCTATTGTCTTATCAAGTTGAAGAAACCGAGATAAAAGTTCATAGAGGTCCAGGCAGCTAGAATTTGTGAGGCAGAGCCCTGAAGAGGAAAACACTCAACAGAGAAAGAACTTCAAGTATTTGCATAAGGGTTCCCTTGAGTCATTGACCGAATACCAGTGAATGTATATGGTGAAACCTCACAGGCTGTGCTAAATTTAGCCACAGAGTTAAAGCTACCCTAGAGCTGTCCTAAACAGTTTATAAACAAGCCTCAAATGGATCAAGACAATTCTTAAGTAATTAACTGCTAGAACAAAATCCGACACTCTTTAAAGGAATACAAAAAAATAAATAAATAAATAAAAAATTCATCATTCAACAACATAAAATTCACAAAGTCTGGCATCCAAATTACAATACAGGCAAAGAAAAGGAAATAAATCAATCCATAATAACAAACTAAAAATTTATAAAAATTATATAATTAACATACAAAGATGTTAAAGCAGCTATTAAATATTATGGATATGATCAGGAATTTAAAGGAAAATACATATGAAAGGAATTGGTGATATAAAAAGAAGCAAACAGAGCTTAAAGAGATAAAAAAATATAGTCCTGCTATAAAAATTTCACTGATAATAGTAATAGCAGATTAGAGACTGCAGAAGAAAACATAATGAAATTTGGACAAATAAGAAAAATTATTCAAAATAAAGCACAGGGGAAAAGAAACTGAGATGAACAGAACCACAGTGACCTACCGTACTGTACCAAGTGCTCTAAGGTATGTGTAATCAGAGTTCCTGAATTTGGGAGTGGGAGGGTGCAATGGATAAAATATTTGAAGAAATAATGGCCAAGATTTTGATGAAAATTATAAACCTACAGATCCAAGAATTTCAATGAACCTGAAGTGGGATAAACACAGAAAAAATATACCAACATATACCATAATCATATTCCTTAAAACCTAAAATAAAGAGAAAAATCTTTAAAAGCAGCCATATAGAAATAAAATATATATAGGGGAAGAAGGATAATCACACATAAACTTTTCTTGAGAAATTATATAAGCCTATGGCACTATCTTATGAAAATGGAATGGTACCTTCAAAATGCTGAAAGAAGAAAAAGCTCTCAACCAAAAAATTACATACTCAGCAAAATCATCTTTCAAAAATGAAAGTGAGCCAGGTTTTGTGACATACACCTTTAGTCCTAGCTACTCTGGAAGTTGAGGCAGGAGGATCACCTGAGCTATGATCACACCACTGCCTGGGTAACAAGGTGAGACCTCATCTCTTAAAAAAAAAAAAAAAGAAAGAAAGAAAAGAAAAGAAAATGAATCAACAGAATGAAGAGAACCTTCAGAATGGGAGAAAATATTTGTAAACTATTCATCTGGCAAGGGATTAGCACCCAGAATATGCAAGGAATTCAAACATCTCAACAGCAAAAAAAAAAAAAATCTAATTTTGAAACAAGCAATTTGAATAGACATTTCTCAAAAGAAGGCATAAAAATGGCCAAGTATATGAAAAAATGCTCAGTGTCACTAATCATAAGGGAAATGCAAATCAAAACCATGAGATAGCATCTCGCCTCAGTTAGAATGGCTATTATCAAAAAGACATAAAATAAATGCTGGCAAAAAACGCAGAGAAAAGGGAACTTTTGTACACTGCAGGAATGTAAATTAGTACAGTCATTATGGAGAATTAGTATAGTTTGAAGGTTCCTCAAAAAACTAAAAAAAAGAACTGCCATGTGATCCAGCAACCCCACTACTGGATATATATCCAAAGGAAATAAAATTAGTATACTGAAGATATATCTACACCCCCAATGTTTACTGCAGCATGATTCACAATAGTCAAGATATTGAATCAACTTAAGTGTCCATCAACAGATGAATGGATAAAGAAAATGTGGTAGAAATACACAATGGAATACTATTCAGCCTTAAAAAGAAGGACATCCTGTCATTTGAAACAACAAGAATGAGCCTGGAGGACATTATGTTAAGTGAAATAAGCCAGGCATTGAAAGAGAAATACTGCATGTTCTCGCTCATGCGCAGAAGCTAAAAAATTTGATCTCATAGAAGTATAGAGTAGAATAGTGGTTATTAGAGGCTGATAAGCATAGGGGAAGGGGAGGAAAAGGAGAGGTTGGTTAAAGGATACAAAATTACAGCCAGATAGAAGGAATAAGTTCTAGTGCTCTATAGCATTGGAGGGTAACTATAGTTAACAATAATTTATTGTATATTTCCAAATAGCTAGAAGAGATGATTCTTAATATTCCCAACATGGAAAAAATAGAAAATATTTAAAATGATAGATGTGTTAATTACCCTGATTTGATCATTGTACATTGTATATGTGCATCAAAATAACACTATGTACCCCATAAACATGTACAACTATGACGTGTCAATTAAAAAAATTTAAAAATGAAAGTAATGACTTCTTCAGACTAAAACTGAAAGAATTCATTATTATTAAACCAGCACCTACAACAAATGACAGTGATAGCAGTAAAGATGGGAGTGGGAAAATAAAAGTATACTGTTGAAAGTGTTTGCATTATACCTGCAATTATATTATTTGAAAGTAGACAGTGATAAATTTAAGATGTATACTATAAATTCTAGAATAATCAATAAAAAATAAAACAAGAGGTATAACCAAAAACCAACAGTAGTTATAAAATGGAATATTAAAAACATACTTACTTTTAAAAACAAGGAAGTAAAGAGAGGAAAAAAGAAAAAGAAACAAAGACCAGATGGGGAAAATAGAAGTAGCAAGACCCATCATATTGATAACTACATTAAATGTAAATGGTCTAAATCAGGGTTTCTTAACCTCAATGCTATTGACATTTAGGGGCCAAATAATTATTGGTTGAAGGTGGCTATCCTTTGCATTGTAGGATGTTTAACAGCATCCCTGGCATCCATGAACTAGATTCCAATAGAGATCTCTCCCACCTCTGCCATTGTGACAATGAAAAAATGTCTTTAGACATTGCCAAATGTCCCCTGGGAGCAAAACTGCCCCTGTTTGAGAATCACTTATCTAAACACTTCAATTGAAAAGTAAAGAATGTGAAATTGAATGAAAAGCAAGATCCAGTTTTATTTTGTCTATAAAAATCAACTATAATGTAAACACAGATATAAGTTCAAACTAGAAGGATGAAAAAATGTACCATGCAACCACTAATCAGTGGGGTGACTATATTAGTGTTAAACTAAGTAGACTTCAGACCAATAAATATTACTAGAGGTTAAAAAAAGAGACATTTAAAAATAATTCATACCAATCCTAGATGTGTATGTGCCCCATAACAGAGTTTCAAAATACAAGAAGCAAAAACTGACAGAGCTGAAACAAATGGAAATATCCACAAATGTAGTTCAACATTTCAGCAATCCTTTCTCAGTAGTTGACAGAACGAATAGGAAAGAAATCAATAAGAACATACAAGACTTCAACAACACTATCAACCAACTTAATCTAAAACACTATACTCAATAACAGCAAAATATACACTTTTCGAGTACGCATGAAACATTCACCACGATGGTCCATAGCTGGGGCCAAAAAAGAAAAATAAATGCCAATGAGGAAAAGAAATATGAGAACTTTAAGAAAATATGAAAATGAAATAAAATGAAATGAATGAAAATGAAAACAATATATGGTAGGATGAAAATGGCTCTCTAAAAGATACTTATGTCCTCATCCCTGAAACCTGTGAATGTTACCTTATATGGCAATAAAAAGGACTTTATCGATTTGATTAAGTTAAGAATCTTTTCGTGGGAGGATTATCAGGATGGGCCCTAAATGAAATCACGTGTATCCTTATGAGGGAGGCACAGAGAGATTTGATGGCAGAGAGGGGAAAACTATGTAAAGACAGAGAGATTGGGAGATGCTGGCCTAGAAGATCGGAGTGATGTGGCTACAAGCCAAGGAATGCTGGCAGCCAAGAGAAGCTGACAGGCAAGAAACAGATTCTCCCCTAGAATCTCTAGATGGTGTAAGGTCCTGCCAAACTTGAGTCCATCCAAGTAATACTAATTTCAGACTTCTGGCCTCCAGAACTGTGAGAAAATAAGCTGCTACTGATTTAGGCCACCAAATTTGTAGCAATTTGTTACAGCAACCAAAAGAAACGAATACATAACAAATCAAATTTGGGGGATGATGCTCAAGCAGTGCTTATAGAGGAAAATATAGACCTTTATATACCTACATAAAGTTGCTATATAAAGGTATATACCTATATAGGTATATACCTTTATATAGAAACCTACATTGAAAAGAAAAAGAATGTAAATTCAATGATTTAAGTTCTTCTCTTAAGCTAGAAAAAGAAGAGCAAATTAAACCCAAGGTAAGTAGAAGAAAGGGTAAACCATAGAGGAAATCAATAAAACTGAAAGTTCATTCTTCAAAAAGATCAAAGGAATTGATAAATCTCTACCAGACTAATCCCTAAAAGAAAAAAGGCACAAATTACCCAGAGAAATGCAAAAGAGGAGACGTTGGTATGGTTAATAAAGGGATAATAAAGGAATAGTGTAAATTACTTATCCAATACATTAACCTACTTATATGAAATGGACAATTTCCTTGAAATACATAATTTATCAAAATTGACTTAAGGATAAATAAAAACCCTAAATAACCATATGTCAATTAAAGAAATTTCATTCACAATTTAAAATTTTTCCCCAAACAAATCTGCTTCTCAGAAGGATGAAGTCATTGGTTAATTCTATCAAATATTTAAGGAAAAAAAAATTCCAGTATATGAATACTCAGAAAATAGAAGGGCACACTTACCAACTCATTATGAGGTAAGTATCACCCACCTACCAAAACCAGAAAAGAACTTTACATATCAATCTATATGTCAACATCTCTCATAAAAATAGTCATAAAAATCATTTACAAGATATTAGCACACTGAACCTAGAAATGTATAAAAGAGATAATGCATCATAACAAAATCAATTAATGTATTTTACCATATTGATAGAATAAAGGATAAAAGGCATTTGATCATCTCGATAGATGCAGAAAAAGTAGTTAACAAAATTCAACACCCATTTATCATTTTAAAAAATCCAAACAAACAGAACTCCCAGCAAAGTAGGAAAAGAAGGGGATTTTCTCATAATTATAAATGGTATTTATTTTAAAAAACTCTATAAATAATATACTTAGTGGTGGATGACCGAACTTGTTTGTTCTTATCCCTCCTCTTTAGCATTGTTAAGAAGGTTCTAGCTAATCCATTCAGATATGAAAAAGAATTAAAAGGCATATAGATTGGAAAGGAAGAACTAAAAATGTATTTGCAGTCAACATTATTAAGTAAAGAGAAAATTCAATCAATGATGAAAAAATTAATAGAATAAGTGCATTTAGCAAAGTTATAGGATACAAGGCCAATATACAAAAATCAGTTGTGTTTTTATATACTAGCAATGAGTAATTAAAAAATAAAATAAAAATTATCAGTTATAATAGCATCCAAAAACATGAAATACTTATTAAACAACATATGCTGAAAACCTATATGCTGAAAACTATAAAAACTTGCTGAGAAAATTTAGAGACAACCTAAATAAATGGAGAACTATATCATGTTCATAGATTGGAAAACTCAATATTATTAAGATGTAAATTTCCCCCAAATTGGTCTATAGATTCAATGTAATCCCAATCAGGATTTTTTATAGAAATTGGCAAGCTGATTCGAAAATTTATAAGGAAATGCAAAGTAGCTAGAATAGCCAAAACGGTTTTGAAAAAGAGGAACAAAATTGGAAGACTTAAGCTGCCTAATTTCAAGATTTACTATAAAGCTACAGCCATCAAGAGAGTATAGTATTGGCATAAAATTAAATATATAGACCAATAGAACAGAAGAGAGAGTTGGGAAATAGACCCACATTTATATGGTCAATTGAATTTTGACAATACCAAGATAACTCAGTGGGGATAATAAATGGTGTTGGAACAATGGAAAATTCATATAAAAAAATAAACCTTGAACCTTACCTCTCTTACATAAAAATTAAATTGGAATGGAGTATAGTCCCAAACATAAAAGCTAAAACTATAAATCTCTGGATATAAACATAAGAGAAAATGTTTGCAACCTTGGGGTAGGCAAATATTTCTTAGGACATAAAAAGCATTGGCCATAAAAGAAAAAAAGTTGATAAATTGGACATTATCAAAATTAAATCTTCTCTTCAAAAGACACCACTAATAAAATGAAAATGCAAAACATACTAAAATAATGCTTTTGTGATACATAAATATGATAAAGAACTGTGTCTAGATACAAAGAATTATTACAATCTAATAATAAGAGTACAAGTTAAAAGTAACAGATTTTAACTACAAAATGGGCAAAAGATTTGGACACTTTCCAAAGGAAGATATGTGAGTGGCTAATAAGTACAGGAAAAGATGTTCACCATCATTAATCAGCAAAGAGATACAAATTAAAACCACCATGAGGCTGGGCCCCATGGCTCATGCCTATAACCTCAGCACTTTGGGAGACTGAGGCTGGAGGATCACTTGAGGCCAGGAGTTTGAGACCAGCGTTGGCAACATATCGAGACCCTTTCTCCACACAAAAAAATTATCCAGGTGTGGTGGCATGTGCCTATAGTCCCAGTTACTTAGGAAGCTGAGACAAGAGGATCCCTTGAGCCCAGAGTTTGAAGTTACAGTGAGCTATGATCACATTGCTGCACTCCAACCAGGGCTACAGAGCAGGACCCTGTCTCTAAAAACCACCATGAGATGCCACTACACATTCACTAGACTAAATCAAATTAAAAAGACTGACAATAGCAAGTGTTAGCAAGGATGTAGAACAACTGAAGCTCTCATATATTGCTGACAGAATATACAATCGTAACTTTAGAATAAAGTTTGGTAGCCTCATATAAATTTAAATATACACTTGCGGCATACACACCAACTCCACCTTTTAGGTATTTATCCAAGAAAAGTGAAAAATTATATTCACATAAAAACTTGGAGATGAATATTGGCACTGGCTTTTTTTTTTTTTTTTTTTTTTGAGACAGAGTCTCACTTTGTTGCCCAGGCTAGAGTGAGTGCCGTGGCATCAGCCTAGCTCACAGCAACCTCAAACTCCTGGGCTCAAGCGATCCTACTGCCTCAGCCTCCCAAGTAGCTGGGACTACAGGCATGCGCCACTATGCCCGGCTAATTTTTTCTATATATATTAGTTGGCCAATTAATTTCTTTCTATTTATAGGAGAGACGGGTTCTCACTCTTGCTCAGACTGCTTTCGAACCCCTGACCTTGAGCAATCTGCCCATCTGGGCCTCCCAGAGTGCTAGGATTACAGGCGTGAGCCACCGCGCCCGGCCAGCACTGGCTTTATTTATAATTGTCCCAAACTGAAAACACTTACATTAATCTTTGAATGTATCCTCTAGATGTGTTTGGCAGACAGCCTCTAGCGATCAGTTCCTTTGGTGTCAGGTGCAGAGAGTAACCTATGTCGAGGTTATGTTCTTCTCAGGGTGGTCCACTTCTACTGACTGAGCGAGGAGGGGTATAAGGACCTGGCCGTGTTGTTTCTATGCAGGACATTCTCATGGCTAATACTTGTTCCAGAGCTCTCCACCAAGTTGGCTGATGACGTTGTACCTGGATTGCAGTTCAACAGCCTCCGCTTAATTCTGTGTCCACTCCCTTCCTTTCACATGTGTGGATCCCTATGATGCCCTTATATTCAAAACGCCATTTCACTGTCTGTTTCTAGAAAACCCAGACTATGATGGGGACCCAACCCAAACTGGTCCTCCCTTGTCAAAAGCTACTTCCTATTAGTATTAGGTCATCTTCTTTCATTTTTTCCAGTCCAGGCCAATTGATTACTCAGTTAAGAATAAACTAAAAATCTATGAAAGTATTTAATAGAAATCCAAATCAGCAGGGGGGCGCTGTGCAAAGATATATGAAGAAATGCGCTGTGCAAAGATATATGAAGAAATGCAGTTCTGACACTTTTCAGACCTGCCAGGATTGAATATTTTATGGTTTCATCAGTAAATTTATTTTCATATTGCTGTTTGTAAATAAAGCCAGAAATGTTTCCATAGTGCTTTTCATGGAAACTAGAGGGAGATTTCATGAGTGATCTGTATACGACAATGTATAAAAGCTGAAACTACCATCCTACCTCTGTCCCTGCTTTTTTTTTTTTTTTTTTCTGACCTGGAAAAACAAAAGTCTTTAACTACTTCTATGGAAGAAGAGGAAATCTGGTATACTTTTATTTATTAGCCCTAAAGTCTCTGAACATGGCTAAATGAAATATAAATGATTGCATAAAAACTGCAGTTTATTTAAGACAATTTTTTCCTTGCAAGCTAGTTCATAGAAATCTTGTGATTTACTGGCAGCTAAACCTCATATGATTAATAGAGGCCAATGATTAAAGGCTTTATTGATATTTCTTCTTGTTCTCTGTATTTGTTGGACTGTTCTGTTCCTTTATCTCTATTTGTGGGACTTGAATAGCAGCAGGGTCTGCCTCTCATATACAAAGCAGGGACAAAATGTATTCTTGCTGCTTAATAAATGTTCATAATGCCATATAATAAGCTTCTCTATGCAGTCCCTGGGAAAAGCAGATATCTCTTAATCTCCTTGTGTTCCTGGGCGCTTGGCCTCATCGGCCCTATGGCTATGTAGGGACACACCAATAAGATTCAAAGATTTTAGGCCAGGCGTATAGGCTGGCACTCTCCCATATCTGTGTACTGAGGTCATTGCTGCCACCAAAGGGTGCAAGTGCTTCTCATGTGTACATGAGAAGTGACACATACCAGCTATAGGAAGGCATAGAATTGCATTTCCTTTCCTAGCAGTGGTATACCCTTAACGGGGTGGGGAACCTGCAACCTTGGGGCCACATGTGGCCTTCTGGATCTTGAGTGTGGCCTTTTGACCAAATCCAAATTTTACAGAACAGATCCTTTTAATAAACGGATTTTATTCTGTGAAGTTTGGATTCAGTTGAGGGGCTGTGCATGGGGATCTGGAAGGCCACATGTGGCCTTGAGGCCGCAGGTTCCCACCCCTTTTGGAGCTTGACAAAAGGCAGGTTCCCTGGCTCTAAACTCAAAAGCTCTGAATTCAACAGATCTGGTGTAGAGCCCAGTAACACGTGCTTTAGGAGTTTTTAATATTGATTATTAAAACTCATTTGGCTATAGTTTTTGTGGCTGGACTAAATGAACAGTAAGGTATCTTTGTTCCCCAAGAGTCTATGAACCAATGTGCTATTCTACAGTATCTGCCCTAATTCCCTCAGCCAGAGGGAATTATCCATTCACTTGTATAGCAAACCGTATGCACAGGCAAAACATTCCAAAGAAACATGGAAAAAAGACTCCTTCTCTCCCCAGCATCCGGTTACCCAGTTCTGTTCCCAGGTGGCATCTATAATTACAGTTTCTTCCATATCCTTCCGAAGATACGCTATGGAAGTATATTTACAAATGTAAGTATAAACACATATATTTTCTTCCCACAAATGATAACACACACAAAATTCTGCACCTCGCTTTTCTTTAATCCTTTACTTAGTATAGGTTGCAAATCTTTTCACATCAGTACATAGAGATCATCCTAATTTTTTAATAAGCTAGATAGCATTCCATGGTATTGATGTACTATAATTTATTTGAACAGTCCTCTAGCCATAGATATTTGCTTCCAATCTTTGCTGGCACAAATAATGTAGCAATGGATGACCTTGTCCTCGTTTCATTTCACATCGGTGTCAGTGTATTTGTCGGATAAATTCCAGAAGTGGAATCATTGAGTCCAGGACCATATATATAAATTTGTTATTTTGAGAGATATTGCCACATTGGCCTCCATGGAAGTTTTAGATTTTTGCTTATCTGACAGGTAGAAAATGCTGCCTCCTATATTTGATTTGCAGTTAAGCGAGCTTGAATATCTTTCCATGTGCCTTGGGGACATTGCATTTAGTTTCCTGTGGACTCTCTTCACATCCTTTGAGATGAAGAGACATTAATAGTTACTGATTTCTTATTTCTTTGTAAAAGGTAGAGCCTGTGTGGGGTCCTGACCAATGACCTTGATGCTGGCATCAACACACACACACACACACACACACACACACACACACACACACACGCCGCTGTACGTAGATTTATTAATCCCGGCATAGAATCTTGGCTTTCCTACTTGCTGTGTGACCTTAGACAAGTTACTTAACCTCTCGGGGCCACAGTGTCCAAGTACCGGGCGTATGGACACGGTGCAGGACCGCATCTTTTAAGACCCGGGATCCGACTTGGACATGAGTCAACAAAACACAGGACGCGTTTCTCCGCGGGGAAATCTCGCTTAGGCGCAGAGGCCCCGGACGTAGCAACCCAACGACGGGGTCGGAAAGAGGTGCCAGAGGAGCCAGGCCTGGCTCCTTAAGTCCCTGGCTCTCCCTTTGGAGAGAGCTGCAACGTAGGAATTAAAAGAAACGAGCAAGGAGGGAGCCACTTTCCGCGGCGAGATCCGCCCCCGCGGCGGCTCCCTCCCTCCGAGGCGCCCTCCCCCCGCCCCGGCAGCGCCGCGCCGGCCCAGGCAGCCAGACGCGGCGGGTGCGGCGGCCCGGGGTGGGCGGAGGCGGGGGGGCGCGGTCACGTGAGCCGGGCCAGCTGTTGCGGGGGGCGGCGGGCCGGCAGCCGGAGTCTGGGGAGGGGGAAGCGCCGGCGGCCGCCTCCGCCACTGCAGCTGCAGCCCGATGTCGCCGCAGTGATCGGGCCCCGCAGACCCGCAGCCTCAGTAGCGCAGCGCGGAGCCGGAGCCCGCGGGCCCGCAGGTGAGCCGCGGCGGCCGCGCGCGGGAGGGCAGGGTTTGCGGCGCGGCTTCCCCCGCGGGCTCCCCCCAAGCGCCTTCGCCGCCCCGCGCCGCGCGTCCTCCGCGGTCCCCCGCGCCCGCGGCTGGCGCTGGCCGCGCCCGGCGGGCTGGGGGCTGTGGGGCGTCGGAGGAGAGCTGGCCTGGGGCCGGGTGGCGCGGGCTCGCGGGCTGCGGGGGTGCAGGAGAGGGACGCCCCACCCGGGCGCAGGCACTGC
This sequence comes from Microcebus murinus, assembly GCF_040939455.1. Classification (NCBI taxonomy): domain Eukaryota; kingdom Metazoa; phylum Chordata; class Mammalia; order Primates; family Cheirogaleidae; genus Microcebus; species Microcebus murinus. The sequence goes on from NC_134112.1 coordinate 22,655,766, forward strand.
CGCCTGCTCGGAACCTGCGCCCGCTCTCCACACCCCTCTCCCATCCTTTCCCCACTTCCTTTTAACTCTTACAACCCCCACCCCGGCTGCTTTCCCCGTGTTTCCTTTTCCCGACGGCCAAGTTGCTGCCCGCTGGGGTGTGTGCCTGCGCGCCCCCACGCCGCCGCCGCTCGGGCCGCTCCGGGGTCGCGGCTGGCCACTGGCACCTCCGGGAGGCAACGCACCTGCCGCGCGGGCCGGCCCGCGGCGGACGCGGCTGCCTGGCGGGGCCTCTGCCCTCGGCCCGGCTCTGCCCCGCGCCCCACCCGGTCCGCGTCGTGCCCCGGGGGCTCCCCCCCCCCGCCAACGCCCCGCGCGCGGGATGCTGCTCCCGTCTACGCGGTCCGCGCGCGTGGGTCTTGATACAACTTCCCCGAGCTGCGCCCGGGGCATTCTCCGGGGGTTTAGGGCAGGTTAACGCGATGGAGCCGGGGAACTTACTGATAAAACGCGGTCGCGTGTTTCTGATTGCCTGCCTCAGTTTGCCTTGTCTGTTGGGGCGCCAGTTACTTGGCCACATCACTCCCGAGGGCAGAGACGAGTGTGATCTGCCAAGCAAGGAGGGGCGCTTAAACTTTAGAGAATTGCGGAGAACTCGGACTTAGGGATATAAATGTCCTTTAAAGCATCTAAGGAAACTGTCGTTTGTCGTGACTCAAAGCTGACCTTGTAGGGCTCTGTTAAATGATACGGCTTTTCCGTTCAATTCTAGCTTGCTAGCAAGTGCCTTGAATTAATGCTCGTGTCCAGCATCCTGGTGAGGGGTGTGTGTGTGCGTGTGTGTGTGCAGCGTTCCAGGCATCAGTTGCAGAGGAAACCTGTGTTAATTCAAAATGGCAGCGTGAAGAATCAGGCCAGGCGGAAGCAGCACAGACCACAGCTAACACTGGCTGCCCCCTGACTTGTACATTAGCGACAGGGAGGGCTCTGCTGGGTGTCAGGCATGGAGTGGTTCTCGGAGCTGGCTAGATTTTAGGGTGCAGCAGGGACCTGGGGGATGTTAAATGAGAAGTTTGGGGAGCTGTAATTATTTTCCCTAACCTATCACAAGCTTATTCAAAACCTAATTAAAGTGGACACGTAGGAACTACATTAATTGGGTAATGGGCTGGTGGGAGGGGGGAAGGAGGGCGGGTATATACATATATAATGAGAGAGACGTGCACCGTCTGGGGGATGGTCATGCTTGAGGCTCAACTTGTGGGGGGAGGGGGACAAAGGCATTATTTGAAACCTTAAAATTTGTACCCCCATAATATGCTGAAATTTAAAAAAAAAAAACTAATTAAAACTCTTGCAATTTCGATCTCATTTTCTCCTGGCTCAACTGACTCTGTGGCTGCTGGTGTCTGTTTGGTGCACAACTTCTAGTGGCTTTGTACTTACAAGTGGCTCTTAAAAGAGACAGGTGTATAGCATAAACATCATCCAAGAACAGTGCGCACAACAAATACCAGGTTCTTAGAGCAAGTTTCGTTGGCAGAACTGATTGATTCAGCAGCATGAGCAAGCAGCCCGGGCACCAGGGAATGGCAAATTCTTGAAAGGTGACTCATTTTAGGATTTTGTTTAAAAAAAAAAAAACAGCCTTTCTTTCCCTTTTCACTGTCGTGCTGCCAGCCATCTTGTCTTTTAGGGAGGAGGAGATGCTAGAGGAGGCAAGTGCTTGGGGAATAATGGAGTAGAGGAAGATGAGGGCTAAGGCCAGGAGTGGCAGGGCTAGAGGCTGCCTGAGACTCCCTTTTTACAGCAGGAAGGCTGAGCACAGCAGGAGGAATGCAGCACCAAGGTCATGTCACTGGCTGGCAACTGGCAGTGAGGACTCCTATCCAGGTCCCATAACTCCCCAGCTCAGGATTCTACACGCCACCTTTCAGAGCCTGGGGGAAAAGGGCAAACCTGTCATTAGGATGGTAAACACTTTGAGCAACAGGAAACCAAACTCTAACATGAGTTTAAAAATCTATGGACATTTAAAGTCACGACTATACCTTAGTTTACCAATTCAGACCCTTTTAACCTCTTAAGGTGTGTACACCTCATGTTCGTGTTTTCCAGTGATGAGACTGCTTCTGTATTTAAGAGCCAAAAACATAATGTTAGTCAAAATCTTTGCGGTGAGAAGCACTCTCTTTGATTAAAAATTTAGTTGTTCATGTTTGTGGAGAACTATTAGGCCAGTTTCCTTTAAAGAGGAACCAAAGTGGGCCATGTTGCTCAATTTTTTTTTTTAATGTTTCTAATTATAAGTAAAAATGGATAACAAGCCTATTTAAAAATAACTTTGAAGCAGCACTGAAGACAGAGGCTTTTTCAATAATTTGGCTTTGAATGTTCTGAGTCATGATTTAGTGGCCCCAGATCTACTACGGCAGAACTAAAAATGGTGCATGGGTTAGTCTGTGCCGAGGTGGTGAGGATATGGAAAGTGTTTCTCCCGGACTTTCTGCACCTTCTCAGTCAGTGCTATGCAGAGGGAGAAGGTGGCAGGAGGCAGGGAACAGGGAGAATGATTTGAGGCAGTGCAGCAGATAGCAGCTCAGTACGGGTGGATGATGTTGAGGTGAAGACTGATGCTGATGCAACATGCCATTTTAAAAAATAAACTTGCATTGGAGGTTGAATGCGAAGGTATGTCAAAGAAATTTAAGCTGATAAGTTTTAAAAATACATAAACACCTGCAATTTATGTTTGTTGAAGAACAATAAAAATACAGATAAGCAAAAGTTGTGGGGTTTTTTTGTTTTTTTTGAGACAGTCTCGCTTTGTTGCCTAGGCTAGAATGAGTGCCGTGGCGTCAGCCTAGCTCACAGCAACCTCAAACTCCTGGGCTCAAGCAATCCTTCTGCCTCAGCCTCCCAAGTGGCTGGGACTACAGGCATGCGCCACCATGCCCGGCTAATTTTTTCTATATATATTATTTGGCCAATTAATTTGTTTCTATTTATAGTAGAGACGGGGTCTCGCTCTTGCTCAGGCTGGTTTCGAACTCCTGACCTCGAGCAATCCGCCTGCCTCGGCCTCCCAGAGAGCTAGGATTACAGGCGTGAGCCACCACGCCCAGCCAAAAGTTGTGGTTTTTTTTTTTAATCACTATTTTTAGTTTCATTGGAGTGAGAGTCTAGGTATGTACAATCTAATTTGGTAGCCACTAGCCACATGTGGCTGGTTCAAATCAATATGTGTCATGAGTGTGAAATACACATCCAATAAAAATAATTTAATGTAAAAAAGAATGTAAAATATCTCAATAATCTTTATGTTGATTTCATATTGAAGTAATATGTCAGATATACTATTTGGTTAAATAAACTATTATTAAAAATAGTTTTGAGGCCAGGCGCAGTGGCTCACGCCTGTAATCCCAGCACTCTGGGAGGCCGAGGCAGGCGGATTGCTCGAGGTCAGGAGTTGGAAACCAGCCTGAGCAAGAGCGAGACCCCGTCTCTACTATAAATAGAAAGAAATTAATTGGCCAACTAATACATATAGAAAAAACTAGCCGGGCATGGTGGCGCATGCCTGTAGTCTCAGTTACTCAGGAGGCTGAGGCAGCAGGATTGCTTGAGCCCAGGAGTTTGAGGTTGCTGTGAGCTAGGCTGATGCCACGGCACTCACTCTAGCCTGGGCAACAAAATGAGACTCTGTCTCAAAAAAAAATAGTTTTGTAGTTTCTGTATTTTAAACATGGCTAGTAGAAAATATAAAATTGCATATGTGGTTTGCGTCTGTCTTGCTGTTATATGTCTTTCAGGCTGTGTGGGTCTAGGTCATTAATAGGAAGTGGAGGGTGTCTGAGGCTTGGGATGATGTTTGAGGAACCAGACATGTAAGGAGAAACTGGAATAGAAACTGGAAGGGGGCAGGGGGATGGACAGAGAGGGACCGGAAAGATCAGGGACACGGTACATGGAGAGGGGGAGTATATTATGGGTTTGTACTCCTGGGTTATGAGACTTTATGAAGCAGACTAAGCAGACCATGTGGTGATCCAGGATTTGGAGTTGGAGGTATCAGGGTTGGTGGGGGTTATGGTGGTGGAACTTCATCTAGGATGGAGAAAGGGCAAGGCTGATGCAACTGCCTAGTGTATTGGAAAGTATCTTCCCCACTCTGACATGTCTATGTTCATACAGCAAAATGAGATAAATGCATCCCTCTGCAGAGAGAGGGCCCCAGGTTCTGGTTCCACCTCTAAATAGGACAGTGGCCTTAAGGACGTCACTGTTAGTCTCCTTTTTCCAATGGGATGAACAAGAGCTGTCCACCAGCTTCACTAGGCGATTCCTGTGGGATGAGGTATGACATATTAGAAAACACAGGGGGTTATTAGAATTTACATTCATTTATTAAAACTACACTGAGATAATTTTTACTTGTACACTTGTAAATAGCAAGCATAAAAGACCAGCCTTCCTCTGGCTCTACCAATATAATGCTCTTACTGATTTCATTTTTGTATTGACTTTAATGAAATTCTTGCTGGCTGAACATCTGAATGAGTGGCTACATTCAAGGATGCATTGCATACATCTTCTTATGTGAAAGCAACACACATGAAAGCTGTAGACATTTTGATTTAAAGGGCCATTACATTTAGTCCCCTATGTCTCTATATTAGGATTTTCCCTGCAGCTGGACAAAAATTGCATGTTTGTCAACGATTCTGTTTGGTACCTTCTCACATCCTTTCTTCTCTCATTTCCCACATTGTGCAACTTAGAGGTCGATGGTAACAATAAGAGTTTACAGGCATAAAGGTTCAAGCACTGGGCTTAACAATTGGCCCACATTTCCACTTATTCCAATGGACTAGATAGTAGGAAATTTAAAAGAAAGTATAAATAATTGGATAAAATAATTTGCATTATGATGTGAATTGATAGATACCTCCAAAGGGTAATTTTGTCCTTAAAAAGTAACTAAATAATGCAAATCATATTTAATTTGTTAGATTTGGCCAAATTACCCACAGTTTCTTTTCCTACACAATTGTCAAGACTGGATATTATCAAACTTTTACGTCTTTGTTAGTCATATATATTTGGTAATTTAACTTTAATTTGTAGTTTTTTAATTGTGAGTGGGAGGAATGTTTTTTAGTAAATATTTTGGCTATTTGTATTTATTTTGCTTTGAACTGGCATTTATATACTTTTCATATTTTTCCTTTGGGGTGGTCATCTTTTTCTTATTGATCTATAAGGAGCTCTTGATTTGTTAAGGAAATTATCTCTTTTTCATGTATGCTGTAAATGTATTTCCCAGTTTTTCATTTAAAAATTTTTGCCCCACAAGACGTTTTAAGTTATTTTATAACTAAATCTGTATGTTTTTGTGAGTCACAGTTTATTTTTTGCTTACTTAGATAGGCTTTTCCCTATCTAATATTATTTTTAAAAATTTGTCTGTATGTTTTATATTTTTATGGTTCCATTTGTAAAAATTAAAATTTTTGAATTATAATAATTTATTCTGCTTTAGGAGTAAGTTGGGGATCTGGACAGATTTCTGTCTTCCTTTCCCCATTTATTATCTATCTTTCACCTCGATTTCAAATTCGGTCTTCATCATATATTAATTTCTTATATTATATGGCTATATTTCAGGACTCTCTGTGAATCCATTTTTGCATCAGCATCGAACCATCTTACTACCGAAACTTTATAATATAGTTTAATGCCATTCAGGGCTACTTCTTCTTTCTTGGCTAATCTCACATACCCTTTGCAGATGAATTTAAAGATCATTTTTGTCAGATATTCTCCAAAAGCCCTGTTTGTATATTGACTCCACAGATTAATTTAGGGAGGACAGACTCCTCCATAAAACATTGTATCTTTTTTAAGCAAAGAACAGGGACATTTCCCTGCCCTTCAGATCTTCTCCTATGTCCCCATAAGTTTTTCTTCTTTGAGGATTTGTGCATCTCTCTCTAGTAAACTTGTCAGAAAATTGGCTGAATCCCCATAAAGAAAACTATAGATCTCTAACAGTGGACTGAAAGAAAAGCTCTCACCAAGGATGAAATGCTTCCTGCTCTTCATTGGGAAGATGGAGTCAGGACAGCCCGTTGGTTAGGAGCGTTTCTGAGTCTGAATTCCTGCTCCACTACTTACTTATTACATGATCCTGGGCAAGTTACTTCACCCTTCTTAACCTCAGTTTTCTTATGTTTAAAATGGACGACGGGGTTATAGTGAGGATTAAGTGATTACATACACACACTTATATTTTTATACATTGCTTAACACATTATTAAGCACACAGTGAATGCTTAATGTCCTAATATAAAATTTTAGATTTTATGATCGTGATTAGTTACCCCTGTCAAATGAATCTGTAAATTTGGTGTCACTGCAATCAAAGACCCAATCAAAAACTCTGGAAACACTTTGCCAACTTAAAAAAAAAGTTTGATTTGAGAAGCCAATGGAAGAGCCAAGAAATGTAGAAAAGAGTCACCAGGTGAGACGCAGTATTACTCGCATTGTATCTGAGGAGGCCACAGCCTTTTAGGATTTGGAGCCTACTTGGTGATAGGTGTGTCCTTTTCTGCCATTCTGTGTGTCTCCTCTACCCTCACTCCCACGCCTATACCCAGTCTGAGTTTCCAGGAACATTCTTCTCAGCAGCTTTGAGGCATGGTTATGCAGCTCTTGTTGGTAAGGATGGCTAAGACCACATGTTCCCGTTCTCTTTGTGACAGGTGAGGTTCCTGATGTCCAAGAGCATACGAAGTGACCTATGTAACATCTACCTGTCCCCCCTTCCTCAGAATTTCCCAGTGTTGTCAGGGCACCCCCACCCAGTCTTGGATGGGGCTGAGGAATGGAATGAGCCGGATGGAATGTCAGTTTCCCTAGTTAGGATGACTGGAAAGATAGGGCCTCTCCTGAAACTGGGAGAAGGAGCTTGGATGGTTCATGGTCTCTTCTTATGTTCTTTTGAGCTGGAACCTTGCTCTTGGGTCCTAGCTACAGTGTGATGGTGTCTCACTGCAACCTCAGACTCCTGGGCTCAAGCGATCCTCCTGCCTCAGCCTCCCAAGTAGCTGGGACTACAGGCATGGTCCACCACGCCTGGCTAATTTTTCTTTTCTCTTTTTTGTAGAGATGGGGTCTCACTCTTGTTCAGACTGGTCTCAAATTCCTGAGCTCAAGCAATCCTCCTGCCTCAGCCTCCCGGAGTGTTAGCATTACAGGCATGAACCACCATATCCAGCCTCTTCTGTTCTCAATGATTATCTATTTAACCTAAATCTCCCAGTGCTTAATCTCTTTCCCTAAGGTGAGCTAGGAATCTTTGCAGGATCCCATGAGCATTTCTGATCGTTGCTTTAGGTTGGGTTACTACCCTCCTCTCCTGGTTGTGTACCTAAACACCTCTTCTTCCAGGTGATGAAGACCTTGAGAACATCTTGGCTCCATTTTACTTTGGGTTGAACATAGTGCTTGTAGGTGGTTAGAGGCTCAAAGTGCATGTTGGCAACTCATCTACCTTTTAAAAATCCTGATTAAAATTATGTAGTGATCAAAAACTCTCCTGAATATCTTTTTCTCTTCTCTCATAAAAGTGTAAAGCTTTAGTGCATTTTTTATTGCACTTAGCAGCGCCCTAGTGACCTGAAAGAATTAATAAAATGTCTTAAAGTATTCTTCGTAAGCACTAAAATGATCAGATTTTAAAAAATAATTAAAAAGCCAATAAAGCAATATGAGCTTGCTGTAAAAAATTTTAAAACTACAAGTACATACATAACTAGATAAGGTAAAATTTAAAGTTTCTATCTCTATACCCTCACCTTTATTCTCACTCCCAACTCTCAGTTAATTATTAATCCTTCCAGATTTTTTAAAAAATCTATATATCTATGTACCTTTCTGCCTACCTACCCAGACATTGTATATACTTATATTTACATAAATATGTAGTATACATATATACATATACAAAATAATATATTGATATGTATGTATAGAGGTTCCTTTTGGATAATAAAATAGGATTAATTTGCTAATGGTAAAACACGACAAATAGCTCTAGCATTAACAGACATTTACAAAGTAGTTTTTAATTCCATTTTGCTAGACATAAAGTAACACTCTGTTTTCACACTGGCAAGATTTAAATCGTATTCCTTTATTTCTTCTGTAAGAAATGATTGTTTGGCTAATATTTTACAGCAATGTAGAGTTAAATGGTCAACTGTCATTTTAAGGATGATTGGGAAGATTTTTTAAAAAATCTTAGTTTACAGAGTTAACGGGTATAATATGAAATGCCTGATTTTGAATCAAAAGTGTATTTTATTATATCTAAAACAAGAAGCAGTACAATTAATCAAAGTATGTGCCTAAACTATCGACACAGTAGCTTGTTTATGCCAGCAGCGAAGAAGCCTGGAGAGTGAGCGGTGATGAAATTGCAAAAGGCGTTTTCCACAGCTTGTTGAAAATTGAATATTTTCCCTTGCAAGAAGTGGTCCAAAGCCTGGAAGAAGTGGTAGTTGGTGCAAGGTCTGGTGAATATGGTGGATGACAGGGAGTTTCCAAGTCCAGCTCCTATAGTTTGAGCAGCGTTGTTTGTGCGACATGTGGTTGAGCATCGTCTTGCAAGAGCATTTATTGGCCTGTCTCTGTTGACCAGTATCAGCTGCTTAATCGCAAGCATCCTCATCATTTTGTCCAATTGGGTCCAGTAGACATCCGCTGTAATTGATTGACCAGGTTTCATGAAGCCGTAGTGGGTAATACTAGTGCTGGACCACTGAACAGACTCCATTAGCTTTTTATGATGAATATTCAGTTTTGGACTGTGCTTTGGCACTTTATCCAGCCATTGTGCTTCTGCTTGAGATTGTCAAAAAGAATCCATTTTTCATCACACATAACAATAACATGTAGAAATGGTTTGCTTTTATGTCGTGACAGCAAAGAAAGGCAAGCTCTGAGGTGATTTCTCTGCTGATGCTCATTTAATTCATGCAGAACCCATTTATCCAGCTTCTTACCTTGGCAGTTTGTTTCAAATGGTCCAATATTGTTGGAATAGTAACATCAAGCCTCGCTGCTAATTCACACATAGGTTGAGATGGATTCGCTTCCCCTGTAACTTTCAGGTCGTCATTGTTCACTTTGGTCTCAGGTCACTCAAGTGGCTCATATTCAAGATTAAAATGACCAGGATGGAACTTTTCAAACCAGTGACATACTGTGCGTTCATTAGCCACATCCTTCCCAAACACTTCGTTGATATTTTCAAGCTGTCTGCACTGCATCCGTTCCACGATGGAACTCATATTCAAAAATAACACGAATTGTTGGCTTATCCTTGGTTTCACAAAAATTGCTCTAAAATAAAAAAATTTGAAACATAATCACAAGCCAAAATGTGCATTTCAAAGACCGAGGATGTGCCTTCACAATTAAAAGTAACACAGGAAGTGTCAAAGTGAAATGTCAGAGAGATCAATTGTAAAACTTAGTATATAAGGAAACTGGACATTTCATACTTAATAAACTTAAATACATATCAAATCACATTAATGGGAAAGATCAGAATATGCATTGTACTGTTTAGATGAGAAAGGAGGGCAGGTGGTGGGAATAGGAAGGTCACCATTCAAAATAACCTGGCCAAATTAGTGGACACAATGGCAGCAGTGTCAAAAAATAAGAACAGAAGGAAATGAAAGGACCTTAGATGTGGCTTGCTCATTACCTCCCAGATATTTCCCACAGAAAATGCTTTTGGCACCTGACCACATGGCTGCCTATTTCAAACACATTCTCCTTCCTTTATCTCCATCATCATTACAATCCCAGAGCCCTGTTCTTTAAGAACAAGTTAAGGGAACAAACATTTCTTCAGTGTGTCTCTATTCCAGACACTGCATATATTATCTCACTTAATGCCCACAACTGTACATGTTGACATCATGGCCTCATTTTACAGATGAGGAACTTAGCAAGCAGAGGAACAGTATCCAGAATATGGATCTATCTGACTTTCTTAAAAAGACATGATGTAACCTCTTAGGGTAATTATCCTGACTACATATGTCTGACCTATAGTCATTAATGTGATGCAAGTCAGTTTCTTTCTTTCTTTCTTTATATTAACATGAAAGATGGAAAATTGTCTTCCAAACTGCCATGTGTAGGAAAACGTCTTCCTTACAGTGAACTTGATCTGACTATATTTTTTCTAATTTGGCTAGTCTGAGTGAAAAATCAATCCTACTTAAGTTGTTTATCTGCTTCTTACTGCATTTTTAAAAAATTGTTGTATCCAGAAATGGGTGTCATTCAATTAATCTCTCCTATTTTTTCACATTAAAGTCTCTAAAAGAGCTTGTACATTACAGATGTGCATGCAACCTGCATTGTAAAATAGTGGAATCATATTTCAGATGTGTCAGAGAGATGGGCATAGAATAGTTAAGTGTGGTAGAGTTTTGTAGATGGTCCTTGAATCTGAATTGTGTTCTAACGCTGAATGTACACAAAATAATGAGATGTGTATCTGAGCCATTATTTTTTAAGTATATAAGAATTTTGTGGTCATTGAATACATACAAATTCATTGACAGTGTTACTAAATTCATAACGTATTTTTCTCAGTGAACTGTGACTCTTATGTGGGAGTGTCCATGAAAATGTTTTGACATTCAAAAAATTGGAATACATCATATAAGAATATTTTGCATTATAGAGAAATTCTGGAGTGACTTGAAGAATACTTTTGTAAATCAGTTACCTATGAATAAAGGTAGATTTTGAAGCACAGCATTCCTTTGAACTACAGAAAACTACATTTCCTTAGTTACTACCCTGTCACATGGATTAAGACATAGACATTTTGCTTGAATCATATTTCTCATTGTGGTCATATCTTGCAAGTGAGGCAGAATCAGATGTGGCCAAAAGGTAAAATTAGTTAATTTGCCATGGTTGAGCTGTGGGGTTCTCCCCCAACCCCAAGTCCCTGCCCTATCACATGGCCATATTATTAGCTGCAATGAATTGGATGATGGATTATTTTTATTGCAACTCTTCCTTTTCTTTTTCTTTTTAAAATATTTACATTATAAATTCTACATTTTCATGTGGAAAATTGGAAAGTGCCTGCATATATAAAGGTTAGGAAATTGCCTGGAATTCTATGATCCAGAGATACTATTACTCTTAACATTTTTGTTGCACTTCCTTATCTTTTTGCATCTCTTGATAATGTATATAATTTGAATGATACCATTTATACACTTGTGTGACCTCTTTTCATTTCATTAGTATTTCCATATGTATTTATGTATTTCCCAGCTTTCCATGGTATGCATAGATAGCCAATCATATATCATAAACATGTTTTGCTTTGTTTTTTGATTCTTATGATGATCTAAATGGCTGTCTTTGCTATGTGGGGAGAACGTACGTTATCAGGGGTTATGGTCAAGTTGAGTAGTCATTAATTTCCTGGGATTTTGTTTTTTTAGATTTTAAATAGATGCTCTTTTCATCTTCCCATCTCTAATCTAATCACCTAAATTGCAGTATTTTTTTGGAATGGAATAACAAATAGATTTGTGATAATTTCAGTCATTAATAAAAAGAATAGTCAAAGGCTAGTTCTCATCAGGTGCTAGTGATTTAGAAATACTGAGTGGGTATTACACACCAGTCTAAATTGGCTGCATCAGAATCACCTGGGCATTTGTTAAAAATATTCTTCCTGTGATTGCAGCTTGGCCCTACTGAATCAGAACCTCCGAGGAGAGGGTGTCTAGGAATCTGCCACTTGAGCAAGCTCCCCAGAGCAATCTGATGCTTGGCCAAATTTGAATACCATGGATTGAACCACAGCATGGGAGCACTGATTTTGTTTATCTTTTTTCTCCCATTGAAGATGAAATATAGATGCACTTCCCTTCAGTTGCTCAACAGACATTTACTGAGATCTTATTTGCCAGTCTCTGTGCTGGATGCCAGGGAAATAGATTTGCATGAGTCCATGCCCTCCTGGGGCTCTAAGTCCAGTGAGCAGAGACAGATGTTTTGAAACTTGAGGAAAAGAAATAAAGCAAAGGTAGAGGGAACCGGGGCTGTCCACCTCCCTTGGTACACAAACATACCAAGCCAATCTAAGATCCCTCCCTATCCTTCCTACCACAGCATTCCCCAGGAAGATATCTGAGCCCCCAAATAAGTTACTCACAAGTAAAACTCCAAGAAAACATTTTTAATATTAGATCAGCCCAGTGCTATCTCTAACCTTTAAAGAATTTTAAACATCTTATCACGGGCTTTACTTTTTAAAAGTTATTTATTACAGAAAATTTCAAGCATCTACAAAAGTAAAGAGAACAGTAGTATAAACTTCATATACCCGTCACCCAGCTTTAACAATATTTCTTTTTCTTTCTTTTTTTATTGAGACAGGGTCTTGCTCTGTCATCCTAGGCTGGAGTGCAGTGGTGTGATCATAGCTCACTGAAGCCTTGAACTCCTGGGCTCAAGGGATCCTCCTGCCTCAGCCTGCTAAGTAGCTGGTACTACAGGTGTGCACCACCGCACCGAACTAATTTAAAAAATTTTTCCTGTAAAGATGGGATCTCGCTATTGCCTGGGCTTATTTCAAACTTCTGGCCTCAAGCGGTCCTCCTGTCTCAGCCTAATGATTTTTATTTCATTGCCAGTCTTGTTTCATCCAAGCTTTCACCCTTTCTCTCCACCTTGTGTTACTTTCATTAGATCATTTTGCATGGAGATATTTCGGTTTATATCTCTAAAAGATATGGGCTCCTTTTTATAGACATAACCATAGTACCATGATCATATCTAAGATGTTAACAATCATTCCTTAATATCATCAAATATCCGATGGCTGTTCATATCACTCCAATTGCCTTATAAAATTTTTGTATAGTATATTTAAATCAGGACCTAAATAAATTCTGTTCATTGCAATTGGTTGATATAGCTCTTAGGTAACTTTGTCTCTTAATCTTTTTTTTTTTTCCTTGCAGTTTTTGTTGTTGTGGTTGTTTTTGAAGAAACCAGCTTTGTCCTATAGAGTTTCCCATAATCTGGATTTTGCTGGTCACGTTCCTGTGGTGTCATTTGTATTCCCTGTTAAGTGAGGGTTAAATCTAGAGATTTGTCCCTTCAAACTACATTTTAGTTACACTTTGGGACATGAGTGTGTCTGCTATGCGAGGTGCAAACCATTTGTAAGAGGGTGGAGGAGCACAGTAGAGACTGGTGCAAACCTGGCAAATGCATCGCTGTTGAGTCGTAGGAAGAAAGTGAACACCGAGTGCCACTGTGAACAGCCACAGTGCTGGGTGCTTTCCACATGTTTCAGGTAAACCCGAGTGCTATGTTTTGTATGGGAGGGTAGTCCCTTTCCAAAGAAGGCAACTGGCTCAGAGTTAGTGGGTAGAGTCAGGATGGGAACTAGGGTCTGTGTGTCTCTACGGCGTGTCTTTCTCTTGCACCTATATGCATGCGGCTGCAGGGCTAGGCAGGCATCGTGAATGAGTACACTGCACCCTGGCCTCGGTGCCAGGGAGTGGAGGGGTCTGTGGGGAGCCTGGGCCCCGTGGAGGAGCCCCTACCCAACTCCAGTCTTGCTGTCATGCAGGAACGTAGACTCACTATTGCCAGATCTTTGAGTTTGTAGCAGAAGCCAAATATCTGAATGTCTATGGGAAATCTCTAGATATAGAAACATTGACTGCTAATTCAGATTCCTATCTAGGGCAACACTCCAGACCAAACCATACACATCTGCAGCCTGCCAGCCTGTGCCACACCACGCTGCTGGGAAGTGTGTCAGCTGAAGGCTGGCACTGCAGACCACAGAGTTAACTGCTGGAGGGAGCTACTGTCTTTGGAATTAGAGGAAGGGAATGTTAAGCATCTCTTAAGAGCCATGAGGGGCCAACGAAGCTGATCTTGAAAAGATGAAAGAGCATTTAGACACTTCAAGGAGAAAGTCAAACTTCTGAAGTCTGAACAGGTAGACTTTGACAAAGGGATAGCTTCATCATTTCATTGATGAAAGGATACTTTCATCAAGTATCCTTTTCTTGTTCTCATGACAGTTGAGTTCTTCCTGTGTCCCAGATGGTTTTCTGAGCTCTTTGTAAGTACTTGCAGTATCATCTAATTTGAATCTTTCTGCAACCCTGGGAAGAATGAACTAACTACCTGTCATTATCCCTGTTATATAAAGGCTTCGAGGGGTGACAGGGCTAGGATTTGAACTCAGGTGGGCTGGGAAGCCTGTTTATTTATGCAGTACCCTATATGGTCATTCCTCCATTAGATAGCTCCTCATTCAAAGCATCAAATGTTATTAATAGGAGCTGTAATTCACTGGCTGTGGAGTTCTAAAGCTTTCTGCTCTACTGTTTTGAACTTTCAGTGAAAAACTTGGCAGAATCTTTCAGGCAGAGCTTGATGAGTCTGAGATAATTTTTATATATATGACTTTCATCTGCTGGCATTTACATCCCAATTTTTAGTTAGAGAATGCCTTTCCCAAACACTTCATTTATTTCAATAGCAGATACGCCTAAGAAAAATCAGTTTATAAATGAGTATCATTTGGCCTATTTTAAGTTCAGTAGTATTGGCAATAATTTTTAAAACGAATTTATTAATAAAGAATATAATAATTTCTTCTTTGCTTTTCTGGAAGGTGGTAATTTACAGACATTGAATTTAAACTTAACTTGGTTTGCTCAGTAAAGCCGGGAGCATGACGAGTGGAGAAGCCTGGCTGGCCATGTGGGTTTCATTCTTTGTGTAAGCGAAGGCCGTGCGCCATAGTTATTTGCAAGACAGTTAATAAGCCTGCAGCTTACACAGACAGTCATTTTCTTCCTTGCAGGCAACCCAAGGCTTTCTCATTACTGGGAAAGGTGACTGATGAGGGACACTGTAGCATCATTGAGATAAAGGGGCAGGGGAGTCTGGCAGTCTTGCAGAGAAAACCCTTGCCTGGGCTCAGAGCATTCACGCCTTCAATAACTGCTCACTGAACTTGAGGACAAAGGTCTTTTCTCCCACACAGCTTCCTCCCTCCTTGTCTAGACATTCTGTGAGCGGTCTCCTAGTTACAGGAGTACAGTCCTCCAGTCCTCCGGTGCCACAAGCGTGAACTCAAGCCCCCTGCCACCAGGGAGAGGGTGAATGCTGGTAGGCGCAGCTCCTTTGCAGTGAACTCCTGGGAAGCTCTAATATCATGTTCCCAGGAGGAAGTCACGAATCCTCAGAGAAGTTTGTAAGGAGGACGATGGTGGTTACAAACCGAGCTTAGGGTTACTTCCTCGTAGCCGATGGCACAGTATCTAAAGCTGCGTGGTCTAATGTGGTAGCCTCTGGCCGCATGTGGCTATTTAATATTTTTAATTTTTATTTGTAATTGTGACAAAACACATATAAAATTTACCATCTTAGCCAATTTTTTTTAACTTTTTTTTTTTATTTCAGCATATTACAGAGGCACAAATGTTTGGGTTGCGTAGATTGCCCTTCCCTGCCCTTGCTCTGTCGCCCAGACTGGAATGCAGTGGTGGCACGATCATAGCTCACTGCAGGGTTGTATTCCTGGGCTCCAGCCAGCCTCCTGCCTCAGCCTCCTGAGCAGCTGGGACTACGGTTGTGCACCATCATGCCCCGCTAATTTTTTTTATTTTTATTTTTTAGAGAAGGGATCTCACTGTGTTGCCCAGGCTGGTCTCAAACTCCTGGCCTTTAAGCTGTCCTCCTGCTCAGCCTCTCCTGTAGCTAGGATTATAGGCGCGAGTCACTGCGCCTAGCTCTTTAGCCATTTTTAATTGTACAGTTCAGTAACGTTAAATATATTCACATTGCCGTACAGCTGATCTCCAGAACTTTTTTATCTTCCAAAACTAAAATTCTATACCCATTAAACAACTCCCTATTTCCCTCTCCTCCCAGTCCCTGGCAACCAGCATTCTACTTTCTGTTTCTTTGTATTTGACAACCCTAGATACCTTATATAAGTGAAATCATACAGCGTTTGTGTTTTTTGTGACCGGCTTATTTCACTTAGCCTATGTTGGCTGTTTAATTTTAAATTAATTAAAAATATGTTTCCTTAGTTGCACTAGTCACATTTGAAGTGCTCAATAGCCTCATCTAGCCAGTGGCCACTATACTGGATGGCACAGAGAGAGACTATTTTCATCATCCTAGAAAGTTCTATCGGACAGGGCTGCTCCAAAGGAGAACTGGTAATTTACACTGAGAACTGACTAAAGGGGGCACGAGTAGAAAAAGTACTAGATATTTTTTTCATACCCTGCCAGCTAATGAATAATCAGACGTCTTTTCTCCGCCACAAAAATGATACCAGCTACCTGTTTTAGCATTTACAACTTGCATCCTATCCCAGCCTCCAGTCTTTTAAGTCCCCTCTTCTTCAATAGCATGCAACATTAAAAATAATCTCAGTGGGAAAACGGAGAGAACGTAAATATGCAGCACAGACTACAGATGAGTGTACATTAAAATATTCTTAACACGGACTTCTTAGGAAATGCCCGTCAGCTTAGCCATGTAGGGGAGTTAAATTGGAGTGTTTCATTAATTGGAACTGTTAGTTTATTGCTAACCTGGCAAGAATCCCAACTGGTATTTGCCACAAAGAAGCCTCATTCAGTAGACCTGCCCTTGAAGCCTACTGCTCTTAAAGCTTTTTCATTGAGATCCACAGTGAGAGAGAAATATTGTATCTCAACCCAGTACATACACACATTTTCATGTGTGTGTGTATATACACTCAAACGTAAGATTAGAGTTTCTTGTATCAGTACTTACCCTTACTATGTGAGGTGCATGTATTCTTTCTAAAAGTGATTTTCTAAAAATATATTCCTGTCCATTAAATTGATTTTATAACCCACCAACGGGGCACAACATACAGTTTGGAAAATACTGCAAAACACTGCAGCCCCCACCTCCACCTCTGGGTCCCCCAGCTCAGAAAACAGCTTCAGAATTATGCCTCAAAACAAGCAAGTTTTTTTAAAAAGCTATCAATCACGGCTTTATTTCTTGGTGAGCTCTATTCACTGATTTTAATGCTGGTTTAAGTAGAATGTGGTTATGATAGAAAATCCATTATCCAAATGATTATATTCTGCTTTTCAAAGCCAGATACAAACAGTTGAATTTTTTCATGCTATACATTTTCATATTAGCATGTGTTATTGGGAGTTAATTGAATTGTAGGGTTTTTTTTGGTGCGTGTACGAGAGTATACATCTCATAATGCTGTATAAGGTTATAAAGGAAAAGGAGTTTGTTGTGTCATGCACAAACAACACCTCATAAAAATTCTGTAAACAAAGATTTCAAAATGTATGTTATACACAGTATATAGATGAGGTAACTTGTCAGATTTTTTTTTTCTTTTTTAGTGTGAATATCTGGTATGTTAGCCAATATTTTGACAAATGATAGGAACAGAATTGAGTTCTGTGAATAAGTTTCAGAGGGATTTCATTTCAGGGCCGTGAGAGAACTCGCTTCAAGATTGGCCAGTGCTTATTTTCCTAAGGGGACAGCTGTAGGAGACCCACTCAATATTTGTATGAATAAGAGTAAGGAAAATGTGTGTAATAAGAGTAAGGAAAATGTGTGAGTAATTCTGATTTGGGCAGGCTGCAAAAAGGGTAAAAGCAGGTATCAGACAATAACTGTAATAATGCAGAATAAAAAACATCTCACCCTAGCTATAACTCAAATAAGACTTTGCCTTTTTGAAGTTTCAGATGTGTCAGGATACAGAAGTAGAAATGAAATCTTCCTTTCCTTTCCTTTCCTTCCTTTTCCTTTTCCTTTTCCTTTTCCTTTTCCTTTTCCTTTTCCCTTTCCTTTCCTTTCCTTTTCTTTCCTTTCCTTTCCTTTCCTGACAGAGTCTCGCTCTGTCACCCTGGGTAGAGTGCAGTGGCATCATCATACATAGCTCACAGCAACCTCAAACTCCTGGGCTCAAGCGATCCTCCTGCCTCAGCCTCCAGAGTAGCTGGGATGGCAGGCGTGCTCTGCGACACCCAGCTAGTTTTTCTATCTTCAGTAGAGACAGGTTCTCACTCTTACTCAGGCTGATCTTGAACTCTTGAGCTTAAGCAATCCTCCCTCCTTGGCCTCTCAGAGTGCCAGGATTAGAGGCGTGAGGCCTGGCCCCAAATTTTTCTTTAAAATAAAATTCCTAAATTGGTAATATCCCCTGGGATTATTTTAAAAATCCTTTTTGGGATTACATAAGTAAAAATACTTATAAGAAGACTGGCAATTAAGGGAAAAGATGAAAAAGCAAGAAATTTCATATCCAGGCTACCATTGTTAATATTTTGGGCACATTTCCTGGGCAAATATTTGGGCAAAGTCTTTTTCTATGTATATTTTTACATAATTGAGATAATTTATTTTGACCATCCCCTCAATTATTTCTCCATGCAGTTAAAAACTCCCCACAAGGCCGGGCGCGGTGGCTCACACCTGTAATCCTAGCACTCTGGGAGGCCGAGGCGGGCGGATTACTCAAGGTCAGGAGTTCGAAACCAGCCTGAGCAAGAGTGAGACCCCCGTCTCTACTATAAATGGAAAGAAATTAATTGGCCAACTAAAAATATATAGAAAAAATTAGCCGGGCATGGTGGCGCATGCCTGTAGTCCCAGCTACTCGGGAGGCTGAGGCAGGAGGATCCCTTGAGCCCAGGAGTTTGAGGTTGCTGTGAGCTAGGCTAATGCCATGGCACTCACTCTAGCCTGGGCAACAAAGCGAGACTCTGTCTCAAAAAAAAAAAAAAAAAACAAAAACAAAAAAACTCTCCACAAATAAATATTTAATGAGTTTGTAGTATGTCACCATAGAGATGTGGCAGACATTTTAGACATTTCTCTGATTCTGGATGAGTAAGTTTCAGTGCATTTTTCAGCTATATGAAGACCACTGTGACGAACACTTCTGAGCCTACGTCTCACCTGTAATCCTGATCGTTTCCTTAGTGTAGATTCACAGAAACGGAATCACCTGTCATGCCTTCATTTCCATCTACTGTGTGGTCTCCTCTCTATTACAGCCAGCTTCTCTGAAGTTCTCTATGTGAACTGGCCCTGTTTCCTACCTACACCCTGGCTTCAAAGCCTTCAGGGCTTTTGTGTTTATTATGGGATGGACACTACAGTCCTTGATATGATCTTCAAGGCCCAACGTGGACCTGCCTCTCCAAACCCCCTTCTCTGGCCTCAGTCGCACTGGCTCTAACTCACTGGCTCCTCACCCCTCCCCAGCCCCAGGGCCTGCCAGCCTGGGTGTCCTCTCTGGGCTAGTGTCCCTCCCCACACCTGTCTTCCTTTTGTGGAATAAGAAGTGAGATATCTGCTTAGAGGAGGTGGGTGGAGGTTTGAGGAAAAGTGAAGGTATCGAAAATTCATTTAGGAGAGAGAGAAAGAAATTGACCAGACAGGTCCACAATGGATTTCCAGATAACAAGGCCCACTTTCATGGTATATTCAGAGTTTGGATTATGAGATGCACATCAAGAGAAATGGAATTGGCATGCAGAGCTGGGATCACCTTTAGCTTCTGGTAAAAAATGCTCACTTAATCTGAGTCAGCCTGGTGAGTTCAGTAGCTGCTTCCTAATGTTTGTTTTCTACAGTTCTCTGGCGGTGTCCTGCCTCTTCTTTGCTAATGCAATTTATACGGATGAGAGCACGTTTTGTCATTAGTATTAGTGGAGGATTTCACGAATAAGAACTTTTGGGATCACTGGAAGCCTTGATGTGAAAAATCTTCATTTCTGGGTTTCTTTGGAAACCTTGTATTGATGCCCTGTCCAACACAATTCCTACTAGTTACATGTGGGTATTTAAATGTAAACTAATCGATGTTTGAATAAAACTGGAAATATAATTTCTTAATCATAGTAACTATATTTCAGTAGCCACATGAGGCTGGTGGTCACCATATTGGACAGTGGAGACAGAACATTTTTATCATCGTAGAAAATTCTTTTGGAATTTTTTCAAAAAGCACTGATCCAGAGAGATAGAAAGAATCCACCTAAGTCATCTCTGAGGCTTACTGCATAGAACAGTGATTCAGGAAAAATAAATGGACAATTTTAGCTTGGGCTAGTTTGCTACTGTTTGCGACACACAGTTTGCTAGTTCATCTAGCTTTTTTTAAAAAAAATAACAGAGGTTTCGGAGCAACCCCTTAGGAGGCTACTGCAGTGGTCCAGGCGAGAGATGATGGTGGCTTGGTGCAGGGAGGTGGCAATGGAGATGGAAGGAAGTAGATACCTCCCATTAGAGCTTTAGAAGATGGAATCTAAGGACTTGGTGCCATGTTAGTCAGTGGAGAAGCAGGTGGTAAGAACAGTTCCTGAATCCCGGTTGCTCCAGTGGGATGGACCTGGCCACTAAGATAGGGAACCTTGGAAAGGGAAGAAGAAGATGGAATGAGCTTTGGCTATCAGGCAGGCAGTGGGGTGTATGGGCCAGAGGCTCAAGGTGAGAACTGAGCTGGAATTAAATGTGTAGGTCACTGGTAGGTAACTGAGGAGGGGAGCTCTGGGCGTGCATGAATTCTCCCAGAGGGAAAGAGCATTAAACGAGGAAAGAAGGATCGAGCAGTGAGGATGCAGCCTGCCCAGGTAGTTGACAACAAGCCAGCCCAGGAGCTGCTGAGAGGTGGGAGGAAAACCAAAAGGTGCTTGAGTGTTATGTCATCGAGGTGGTAAAACTATTAAAAAAAAAACCAAAAGGGGGCATCTTTCAATATATCTCTAGAAACCTTTACTCATCACACCCCAAAATCTTTTATGTGGCAGCCATGCATCTCTAGATCCGAGGCCCTTATGTAGTTGCTGTAACAAGGTGTATTTATTTGTTCATTTATTGCTGTGACAGATTGCAGAGTGCGTGTGTATGTGTGCATGTGTGTGCGCGCTTGTGTGTGTCTTCTGCCTGGAACAATACCCTCCCCTCCTTTCTCCCACGTCACTGCACTTTTGGCTGCCACTGTGGTTTGTTGCAAATTTGAGCTCATTTAATCCCACGGAGTACTAAACACTATCTGGTCTCAGTGGCTCTGTGGTTCTACTCTGGGCACCCCACCTTCCTTTGCCAGCTGGGCTCTCTTAATGAGCGAGCTGCGCACAATTCCATTGTAAAATGTTTTTAGCTGGTGAAATATGTTTGAAGAACTCGCTGTTGGGGTGTTCCACGTTAGGCCTGCTTCCATTCTCTCTCTGGCCTTCTCTTTTCAGGATGGCTGTAGCCCCTCCAAGTTACTGTTTTGTGGCGTTCCCACCACGTGCTAAGGACGGTCTGGTGGTATTTGGGAAAAATTCAGCCCGGCCCAGAGATGAAGTGCAGGAGGTTGTGTATTTCTCTGCTGCTGATCATGAACCAGAGAGCAAGGTTGAGGTAAGTCGTGCATTGCAGTCTCTCTTGAGTCATGCCAACTCTCTCTTTCTGGCTTTGCCACCAGCACACTGTAACTTCTTTCTTGAAAGCCTACTAGTGACAAATGTCACGTTGGTTCTGCTGATTCCCGTTTCCATTCAGATTTGCTCATAGCCTTAAAAACAAAGTCACGTGGAGAATTCTATGTACACTGCTATGGCCCTTGTTTTATGATTAAGTAAAACATTCACACGGTTCTAAAGTCAAATCTGAAAAAAAACCAGGATATATTCATAGAAGTCTAGCTTTTATCCTTGTCTTTCCTAGTCCATTTCCTTTTTCTCTATAGGTAATTATGTTCTGGAAGATTTTTTGGTTTATCCTTCCATTTAAAAAATTATGTCTATGTAAAATAAATCACACACACACACACACACACACACACACACACACACGCGCGCGCGCGCGCGCAAATTTGTCCTGGTTCCTTTCCTCTTTTCTTAGATTAATAGCAGCATGTCATGCACACTTTTCTCTACTTTGCACTTTTCAACTAAAAACATATCTTGAAGATCACTCTATACAGTACACACAGGTAGTTTTCATACCTCATTTAGAGCTGTGTAGTGCTTCATTCTATGGATGTACCACAGTTTAATCAGTCCCATATTGCTGCTGGACATTTGGGTTGTTTTCCAGTCTTTTGCTATTACAAATATTGCTGAAATGAATAATAGCCGTATATATCTGTCACAGAATCTGGTTTTGGTTTATATATTTTTATCATGTTAAAAATTATCAGTAAATTCCTATTCTGAGTACTTTCAAAATACTATTTTTTTGTGAGCATTTCTTTGGGATAGATGCCTAGAAATGGAATAGCTGGGTCACAAGGTGAACAAATATCTAATTTTGTTAGATATTGTTACATTTCCTTCCATAGGTGGGATACCATTTGCATTCTCATCAGCACCGTATGATAATGCCTATTTCTCTGTATTCCCAGAATGTGTTGTTAAACTTTCATGATGACTATTTTGTGTTAATTTTACATTCTTTTATTTTACTAAATTCTTTTCTTGGTTATGTCAGCTTTTATCATTGATCCCCTTGTGGTTTCCGGGTACATTGTTATGTAACCTGCAAATAGAGATGGTTTTATTGTTCATACATCTATAATTATTTTCTTGTCTGATTGCTTTGGCTTTTTTTTTTTTGACACTGAGTCTTGCTTTGTTGCCCAGGCTAGAGTGAATGCCATGGCATTAGCCTAGCTCACAGCAACCTCAAACTCCTGGGCTCAAGCAATCCTTCTGTCTCAGCCTCCCAAGTAGCTGGGACTACAGGCATGCGCCACCATGCCCGGCTAATTTTTTTCATATGTATTAGTTGGCCAATTAATTTCTTTCTATTTATAGTGGAGACGGGGGTCTCACTCTTGCTCAGGCTGGTTTCAAACTCCTGACCTTCAGCAATCCGCCTGCCTCGGCCTCCCAGAGTGCTAGGATTACAGGCGTGAGCCACCGCGCCCGGCCTGCTTTGGCTTTTATCTTGGATTCTATTTTAAATAGTAGTGGAGATGGTGGATATCTCTGCCTTTGTGCCTGAACCAAATGGGGCTGCCTCTAGTGCTTCCCCATTAAGTAAGATGCTGGCTTTGGGGCTGTGATTTATATAGTTTTATCATGTTAAAAAGTATACATAAGTTGGGTGCAGTGGCATGTGCCTGTAGTCTCAGCTACTCGGGAGGCTGAGGCAGGAGGATCACTTGAGCCCAGAAGCTCGAGGCCAGCCTGAGCAACATAGTAAGATCCTTTCTCTAAACAAACAAAAAAAGTATACACGAGTTTTTATTTTGAATGTTTAAAAAACAACAACTAAGAGATAGGTATTAAATTTTAGGTCCTTTCAGTGATTATAGAGATAATCACCTAATTTTTTATTTCTATTTGTATGGTAAATTGAACCATCTTTGCATCCATGGAATAATAACCTTCTTGGTTTTGGTATATTTATTTAAATCGTGTGTGTCTGTTTAAATGGTAGGTTGTTAAAGGATGAAAGGATGAAGATCTTGGAGAAAAATTGAGTCTGTTAAATGAACAAGCTCTTTCTGCTGACCTATTCTTTGGTGTTCTGTGGTTTGCAAAATAAACCAATTTTCTGATGATCATGCTTGGTTTTAAATGGCTATTCATTAATATGTATTTTATTTTCTTATCTGAATCTTAAATCACTGGCTCTGTTTCAGTCGGTTAAAAGCACTGATCAGCCCCAAAGAGCAGCAGAACTCTGTGAGGAGCTGCTTTATTGCAGATGAATTTAACAAAGGTACCGAGATGAGCAGGCAGGGTTGAGCGTGACCGGACTCGGGCTGTCTGTGGATGGCGCGATGGAAGACTTGTTTCCCACAGATCTTTCACCAGAACCACTCGCCTCCCTCTTTGAGCCACTAACTTAGCTCAAGCCCCTCAACTTTAGTGGGACTTGCCTTTTGTATAGGCGAAGAGGAATGCTGGGTTCTCTGGTGGGCATGTTAGGTTTTAAATGAGTATTCATGTATTAGTGAATATCCGTGCCATTTGGAGTGGACTCCATGGATGAAGTTTGCTGGTTTGAGTTGTTACTGACCTTCCCTGTTTGTCTTCCCTGATTATTTCTATCTTTATTCCCCCAAGAGACACACAAACTGAAATAAAACTCTGATTTTTCACGTGGGCAGATTTGAATCCCCAAAGGTGGGGGTTCCCATCTGACTTGCACTCTTAGCATGTGGAGAAGGCACTCCTGCCACGGGAGGGGGAGGGGGGGAGGTCCGTGCCCTTCTCCCCGCCTGAATCATGGTGACGGCTTATGATTGCCTCGGCCAGTGGAGCATGGCAGAAGTGATGCATGTGACTTCCAGGGCTGGGTCACGAAAGGATGCGGCTTCCACCTGTCGCTCTCTCTCCCGGGACTCTAGCCCTAGGAGCCCAGGCATGCATCACACCGGGAGGAACCCAAACTAGCCAGGTACAGCGACCACAGAGGGCCCACACAGAGAACTCAGGTCCCCCAGCTGCCAACCAGCATCAACTGCCAGACGTATTGAGTGAGTGATCTTTCCGATGATTTCAGGCCCCAAACATTGGAGTACAGACACACTGTCCCTGCCGTTTGCTGTCCACATAAATCCATGACCATAAAAAAGGTTGGAGTATTTCATTTAGTAGCCACAGTAACTACAACATCACACAAAGCCATTTCTGAACATGTCTGAAATAAACATTTTAGAAAAGTTTGTCTTCTGTTTTGGAGGGTAGGCTAAATAACTCAATATTTTACTCTGATGGTTATGGTTATTTCAGGAAACAAGATGAGATTCCTTTTACTAGTTAGCCCATGTTCTATTATTACTCAAATACACTGTAGGTTAAATCACATTCCCTTTGCATAAATAAGTGCAGTTTGATATATGCCATAATTAGTCTCTAAGGCAGCTCTGACCTCTTTTCTGAGTTCCATACCCGTATTCGGAGCTACCTTTATGCCTTTCTGTGTGCATATCCTGTGGGTGACATGACCTCACAGGTCAAAACCCAAATTTGTTTTCCCCAGCTCATTTGTCTCTGTTGCCATAACAGTGTCATTGTCTGCCACATAGTTTATGCTAGAAACCAGGGGGAAGTGTGACCCTCATTTCCCGCCCATCCCGGATGCAGGGACAGTTGTTCCCACCCATCTCGGATGCAGGAACAGTTGTTCCCGAGTCCTGCTGCTCCTCCCCTGTGTCCCCATCTCTTCCCCACTGTCCCTGTCTCATTCAGACCAACCCTATCTCCCTTCTGCTATGATATCCCTATTGGTGCCCTGTCTTTTTCTCCAGGATTCTTCTCCCTGCAGAATTTTCTTTCCAGAACACAGCTCTGTCACTGCCTTGATGAAAAATGTTTGGTTTTGTTAACGGGATGAGAGTCCAGGCTGATTTGCGTGCCATTCACAACTCTTCCCGACTAGCACCCTGTTCGCTTTCCCTTTCTTTTCTTCTTTCTTTGTTTTCTTTTCTAATTTAAATTAACAGACTATTTTTTTGGAGCAGTTTTATGTTTATGGAAAAATGAACAGAAGGTACAGGAGTTCCCATGTACTCCATCGCCTGCCTCCCAGTTTCACCTATTACTAACCTCTTGCAGAGTGTGTATATTCGTTACAATTGATGGGCCAATATGGGTAACTAAAGTCCATAGTTTACACTCCTTGTGTTGCATATTCTAGGGGTTTTGACAAATGCATAGTGACACGTGTCCATCATTATAGTATCGTAGAGAATATTTTTTTTTTTTTTTTTTGAGACAGAGTCTCACTTTGTTGTCCAGGCTAGAGTGAGTGCCGTGGCGTCAGCCTAGCTCACAGCAACCTCAAACTCCTGGGCTCGAGTGATCCTTCTGCCTCAGCCTCCCGAGTAGCTGGGACTACAGGCATGCGCCACCATGCCCGGCTAATTTTTTATATATATATATCAGTTGGCCAATTGATTTCTTTCTATTTATAGTAGAGACGGGGTCTCGCTCTTGCTCAGGCTGGTTTTGAACTCCTGACCTTGAGCAATCCGCCCGCCTCGGCCTCCCAAGAGCTAGGATTACAGGCGTGAGCCACAGAGCCCGGCCTCGTAGAGAATATTTTTAATGCCTGAAAAATCCTCTGTGCTTTGCCTATTCACCTTCCCCACCCCCACCCCTGAAAACCACTAATCTTTTTACTGCCTCCATAGTTTGGCCTTTTCTAAAATGTCCTAGACTTGGAATTATACAGTATGTAGCCTTTTCAGACTGACTTATTTTACTCAGTAAATATGCATTTAAGGCCCTTCATTTCTTTTCCAGGCACGGTAAAACATTTATTTTTATAACTGAACAATATTCCATTGTCTGCATGTACCAGTTTATTCATCCATTCACCTACTGAAGGGCGTCTTGGTCGATTCCAAACTTTAGCAATTGTGAATAGAGCTGGTATAAACATGTGTGTGCTGGTTTTTATATAGACATAAGTGTTCAACTCATTACACTTTTTAATGTAATTTTACGTTTTGAATAGGCAATATATTTATGCAGTTCAGATATTAAATGATATTAAAAAGCTTCACAGTAAGAAATCTTCCTCCTCACTCATCCATATCTATTCTGATTCCCATCCTATAGAACCCTTTTAATAATTTCTTGTATATTCTTTCAGAGTTTTATGCAAATACAAAGAAATAAGTATCTGGCCTTATTTTCCTTTTTTTTTTTTTTTTTGAGACAGAGTCTCACTTTGTTGCCCAGGCTAGAGTGAGTGCCGTGGCGTCAGCCTAGCTCACAGCAACCTCAAACTCCTGGGCTCAAGTGATCCTCCTGCCTCAGCCTCCCGAGTAGCTGGGACTACAGGCATGCACCACCATGCCCGGCTAATTTTTTCTATATATATTAGTTGGCCAATTAATTTCTTTCTATTTATAGTAGAGACGGGGTATCGCTCTTGCTCAGGCTGGTTTCGAACACCTGACCTTGAGCAATCTGCCCACCTTGGCCTCCCAGAGTGCTAGGATTACAGGCGTGAGCTGCCGCGCCCGGCCCTTATTTTCCTTTTTTCCATGAATGTAGCACATTATATAGACTATTTTTAAACTTGATTTTTTAAATATATAATTTAAAATTTTAAAGAAAAGGTCTATAATTTTGCTTTTCTCATTTGATAACATTTTCTAAAGATTTTTCTCTATCTTTTCACAGTGATTATCCTTATTTATTATTTTTACAGCTGCATAGTAATCCATTGTGGAGATGTGCCACAATTTACTTAATTAGTCCTCTATTGGTGGACCCTTGGACTATTTCCAGTATTTTGCTAGTCCAGAAAGTGCAGCTGTGAAGAGCCTGTGCACACGTCATTTTGTATACACATGTGTGTAGACATTGGCTACACCTCCAGATGTAGCATCACTGGGCCATAGGGTAAAGCTTTTGTCATAACTGACCTCCGTAGGAGCTGTACAGTTTCCTGCTAACTTTTCTACCCTCATTCTTAGTTGTTCTCTCTCAGCTTGCTCCCTCGGCCCCAGCTACACAGAGCTGCTTGCCGTATCTTTAGCACAGAGCTGCTTGCCGTATCTTTAGCAAACGACACTTGCATTTTTCTGTGTGTTTGCTCTCTCTATCCTTTGCCAAGAATCTCTGTCCTCTTCCCTCCTCTCATCTACTCGGTAGACTCCCATGCATCCTCCAAGGCCTCAGCAGCAATATCCCCTCCTCCCTCTAGCTTGCCACTCCTGCATGAACATGAGGCTCTTTATGCCTGTCCTACCACAATAAATCATCACCTGAAACTAGGGGGATGAGGTTTTCCCAGGAGTAGGGGTCTTGGGCTCTTGTCCTGCCTTCCCCATTACAGGTCCTTGGGACTTTGAGCCTCTCTGAGACTCAGTTTCCTCATTTTCTGATAGAGATCATAATACCCACCCTGCCTGCATTACAGGGCTTTTGTGAGGAGAACATTGTGAAGAGAGGAACTATTTCCTTCCTTCCTTCCTTCCTTCCTTCCTTCCTTCCTTCCTTCCTTCCTTCCTTCCTTCCTTCCTTCCTTCCTTCCTTCCTTCCGTCCGTCTTGGTTCCTAAACTCTTATCTTTAGCATGTGCTTCTGAGTCTGCTTTTGAAACTAACTCTTATCCCTTTAATTCCCTTATAGTTACATCTATCTCTATCCCCTGTTCTTGTCTCAGGTGCAGAATGATGGGTTCTTTTCCATACTTGGGCCTGTGAGCCACAATTACTATCATGTACCTTTCCTACTAGCACTTGTTAAAATACAGACTTTTTGTTTAACTATGGAGAGTGAGAACTTTCCATAAAAACCCATCTATTCCTCAGCAATTCCATGGCAATTTAAACACACGTGTCCTGAGGTTTCCCTAGAAATGTCATACTTGAGTGCTCAAGTCCCAGGAACTCATCTTCTGAGAATATAACCATGTGCTAAAAGTCACCCTGGCTGCTCATCCGCCCACCCACCCTGGTCTGCCCACCCACACCTCCCCATCATCTGCCATGTGTGAAGTTCGCTTTGCTCAAGCCTAGAAGAATGAGAAGTAGGATCCTCCAGCTAAGAGTCCCCCGGTTTCCAAAATGACACTGAATGCTTTTGTTCAGCTGATTCCAATTGGCAGATTGGAACATCATAACTGTATTCTTCAGTCTTTCCCATGTGGATTCTGGGCTTTCAACAACTTCTCTTTTGGTTGTGGAGGAGGATGGATATGTATACATACATTTTTGAAAGCCCCCGT
Source organism: Microcebus murinus (assembly GCF_040939455.1). NCBI lineage: Eukaryota > Metazoa > Chordata > Mammalia > Primates > Cheirogaleidae > Microcebus > Microcebus murinus. The sequence continues at coordinate 22,684,565 of NC_134112.1, forward strand.
GTCGTCTCTGAGGATGCTAGAGCTCATCTCAACTTTACCTCAATTCTTGTTCCTCCCTCTTGGTAGGGGTATTGAGGAAGCAGTTGGATAATTTCCTGGGTTATGATGTTCTCCGTGTATCTGTGTCTGTCTGTCTGTCTGTGTATGTATATGTACATGCATGCCCATGGATGGTATAGGTCTATTTGTATATGTTTGAACTTTCTATTTAGGAAAAAACTAATCCGACATTAGAATACTGTTCCAGAGAAACAGTGGATTTCAGCTAACATTTACAATATTTATCTTTGGTGCCCAAGGGGCTAATTATACCATAATTTATGGAGACAGAATTCTTGATAAAGTTAGATTTGACACATAATATTTTTTGGAAGTCTGATATTTTTCAGTAATAAATCTCATCTCCATTGTTTCCTTGCTTTAAAGTTTAAAGTCTTTGTTTTTTCCTTTTCTTTGAGACAGAGTCTCTCTCTGATGCCTGGGCTAGAGTGCTGTGGTGTCAGCCTAGCTCACAGCAACCTCAAACTTCTGGGCTCAATCAATCCTGCTGCTCAGCCTCCCGAGTAGATGGGACTACAGGCATGTGCCACCATGCCCTGCTAATTTTTTATATTTTTAGTTGTCCAGCCAATTTCTTTCTTTCTTTCTTTTTTTTTTTTAGTAGAGATGGGGTCCCACTCTTGCTTAGGCTGGTCTCAAACTCCTGAGCTCAAACAGTCCACCCACCTCGGCCTCCCTTTTTTGTTTTTTTGAAAGCTAGGTTTAATTTGTGTCTGTTTTCTATAACATGAAGTGCTGTATGGATTGAGTGTCCTCAGTGAGTTCACATAACTTCCATGATTTGGGGGAGGCTCTTGGTAGTTCATTTCCCTGTTTTTCACCACCGAAAATATTTACAAGAGGAATAAAAATTACCAGTTAATGATGGCTGGTAGCATTGTTAGTAAAATTGTCCAGATGGAGGCTGTATCTGTGGTGTGTGGGGTGTGTATGTGTATGGGGGTGGGGACTAAAATTTAATTCTGAAGGGTATTTCTTACAGTGGGAAAGCACAAGTCATGCTACAATCAGAGAGAACTGAGCAAAGCTTTCTGGCTTTGGGCAGATTGTATGTTATTCTTTCTGTCTGTTTTTCTATTTTCTTCTATCCGCCCCAGGAAGCAGGAGTCCTCAGACTGGTACAGAGTCAGGAGTATCGCCCCCCACTTCCGTGAGAGAGAGGCTCAGCAGAAGGCTTCCTTCCATAATGTCCCCTTTCCAAAGTTCTGACCTCAGGCCTGTGCATTGCCCGTCCTCAAAGATCTTAAAGCTTCAGGGAAATGAAAACAGTGCTTCTAAAATATGGTTGAGGGTGTTGCCCTCTGATCTCAACATCTTTTGTCCTCATTTAGAGTCATATGAACCTTAAGAACACATTTTCCAAAACCAGTCAAATAGCAGCAAGACAATGGGGTAAAAGCAATTAAAAACAAACAAGCTGGGTGTGGTGTTGTGCACTTGTAGTCTGAGCTACTTGGGAGTCTGAGGCAGGAGGATCACTTGCACCCAGGAGTTTGAGGCCAGCCTGGGCAACATAGCAAGACCTCATTTCTAAATATATATATATATCCAATCTCTAAATATATAAATATATATGTAAACATATATATATATTACATATATGTGTATATATACAATTTAAAAACAAAAACTCTCGGTGATAATTAGCAGTGCTGCTTTAGAGATGCAAATTTTCTAAAACTAGAAGTATTTCCCCTGAAGCCTCCCATTTTCCCTGCCATTTCCCCCCACCCTGAGAAGTCTGGCTGACTCATCAACTCTCTCACAATGGCTTTCACTGGCGGTGCCAGGGTTGTGTTCACCATCCGAGTACAGTAGGAAAGGCACAATGGTTGCATTTCACTAACTGAAACGTCCATTGTGTGAGCGTCTCTATTCCCCCTTTCACTGGGTGAGATCCAGAAATAGCGTGTGCGGGAACGTGGATGCCGCATGTGGCCGCTTGAAGCTGATCTTGCTTTTCATTTTCGACACGATCACACAAAATAACGAAGGGCTTGCTTTGCAGAAGAGTTGCTCCTGTCTTTGTCTCCGGGGTCTTTTCAAGGGCGGTCTTTTCTGTCTTCCAGCCTGAGGGGTGGCTACCTGAGAGAGTGGCAGGCTCAGGACAGGCAGTTCCTTTAAAACCCCATGATCTTGGCCCACGCCTGTAATCCTAGCACTCTGGGAGGCCGAGGCGGGCGGATCATTTGAATTCAGGAGTTTGAAACCAACCTGAGACCTGAGAGCGAGACCCTGTCTCTACTATAAAATAGAAAGAAATTAATTGGCCAACTAATATATATATATATAAATTAGCCGGGCATGGTGGCGCATGCCTATAGTCCCAGCTACTCGGGAGGCTGAGGCAGAAGGATTGTTTGAGCCCAGGAGTTTGAGGTTGCTGTGAGCTAGGCTGACGCCACGGCACTCACTCTAGCCTGGGCAACAAAGCAAGACTCTGTCTCAAAAAAAACACAAAAAACCCATGATCAGCGTTGGGCAGCGCTGACATTTAGAAGGACGCCTCCCCACGCTCTCCTCTCTGGGCTTTCCTACGTTGTTATGTGGCTTTGGCACCCAGAAGTCACACTAGCTGACTGATTTGTATTATAAAAGGCCGGGTGGGAGCGGCCCTGGGGCAGCGACCCATTGCTCATCTGTCTCCACCGCTCCCTGTAACAGCTTCATGACTCAAGATCACGACTGCATTCAGGAATCTTCTCTGGAAGATCCCTCTTTTAAGTGGAGAACACTTTCTTTTTTCTTCTGTTTTCCCAATGGAAATTTTGGCTAGGAATTTTGACTTGGGGAACTAAGTTGGTTTTGCCACACTGAAAGAAGAGTTCAGACGGTGTTTGGATATTTTTCCCTGATGAAACCTGCTCGATCCCACTTCTCTGCTCACTAGTAATGTGGCAATTGCAAAGGTTGGTGGATTTTATTTAAAAAAAAAAAAAAGATTGCCTGTGGAGTTCATGTTCTAGATGGCTGACTTTACAAAGTTTAGCTAATTACCTCTTGTGTAAATGTTCCTTGTTTGGTGAGATTTGCTCCCACAGTGGGATTTTATATAACCGATCTATCTGAGACAAGTGTGTTTATCCCCTCCCCCCCACCCGATGTGATTAGCCAGATTTAAAACACAATGGAGCGGCGTGAGTGGCAGTCACAGAGGGGCCCTTGTTAGTCCCAGTGCTCTGTGGTCCATGACAAAGGGGGCAGGGAGGGGAGTCTGACTGCATCAGCTTTCAGTCTCAGGCTTAGGAGGGGCCGTGTGGCCCATCTGGCTACACGGGGATCCCCTTCCTTCCTCATCATTCTTAGTTTGGCCTGAAAAGTGTCAAGTTGGCTGCATCTGCTTTGAACTCCCACAAAGACCATCTGGTCTTCTTGACTCAGTCGTCAACACTATCAGGCAGTCCTCATTGAGCCTTGCAGTTTGGTGTCTCAGTGTCATCACAGCCCCTCCCCCAAGCGGCACAGTGGGGACCTCCCTGGGCCTTGAATGCACCTTAGACAGTGCCATTTCTCTCTTCTCCCTGGTTCCTAGCTCTGTCTGGAATACCTTGATGTCTGGCCCAGTTCTCCAGATCAACTCAAGTACCACCTGCTTGATAAAGCCTCCAGCCACTTGGATGTGTTTCCTCTTTTCCTTGGACCTTTATGATACTCCCTCAGACACTTGTAATTTATCCATCCACTCAGCCAGCCAGCCAGCCAGAAAAAGGTTTATTGATGCCTAGTGTGTACAAGATTTGGGATATGTCAGTGGACTAAACAACAAAGATATCTCCCTCATGGAGCGTGCATTCTAGACGGGGGAGATGGCATATGTAAACTGTACATTTGTGAAGTACAATAAAATCTTAAGGCTCACCCCCCCTCCCCCCTCCACTGGCTGACTGAATGGACCCCCTCAAGGCCAAAGGAATATCCTAAAGCAAAATTGCCTGCCAGGAGGAGGGAGGTCAGACATGCAGACATGCCTTATCATGCCCCCCTCCCTTCTTGGGGACTTCCTTTGTAACCCATCAACAGGCCTAACGGTATGCAAAACAAACCTGCAGGTCCTCAATTTACACGACAAATCTATGTCTGGTGGCTTGTCTCTGATAACAGCTCCTTAAACATTCCAAGCCTTTAGACAAAGCTTCATGTCTTTAACCAATTACAAGCCACCTGTAACCTGTAAGCCACTTTAAACCCACCTATTACCTGTAAGCCTCCTCTTCTGAGATGTCCCACCTTTTTGGGCCAAGCCAATGTGTGCCTCCCACTTATTGATTGATGGCTTTACATGTAACCCCTGTCTTTCCGAAATGTATAAAAACCAAACTGTAACCCAGTCACATGGAGTCCACTGCTCAAGACTTCTTGAGCGTGGCTTCAGGTCGTGGTCCTCAAATTTGGCTCAGAATAAATCTCTTTAAAATTATTTTACAGTTTGGCTTTTTCCGTTGACACATGTAATGAAGCAGTCAGTTAGAAGGGGGGAAATGGAGTGGAATGAGTAAAAGGAGAAGCAGAGCAGGCTAGGGTTGATCAGACGGGCAAGCTGGGAGGAGGGGGCAAGATGCTCTAAGTCTGAAGTAGGCAGGCGTCAGTGACACTCTCTGAAGCTGGCCTGGCACCGTAATTTGTGTGTGTCTTCTTCCTCCCCAACAGAAAGGACAGGGACTGGGTGTCCTCACTGATTTTCTGCCAGCAGCAGTGAGCACAAAATGCCTTGAGTATAGTTGGTGCTCTATAAATAATTGGCAAAATGGAAATGAATGTATAAAACAATGAATTCGAGGACCAAACTCCTCCATTTCCTACTTTTATTTTATTCCTGCTTTTTTTTAAAAAACAAACTTTATAATAAATGATCTATGCTTAAGAAGTTGAGATTCCTTTCCTATTAACCCATTCTTTTTAAGATAAAATTTGTCACTGGTGCTCAGTGGAGACAGGGGTTTCGGAAAGTGTCAATGCCTGGACTACTTTTTTAAATGGAAAAATGTAATCTCAAGATATAAATTTAAATTCCACTTAGAAGAGCACAGAAAAGCATAGTTTGATTATGGCTTTGGCCAGGTTTTTGCTCTACAAGAATCATTTTTTTAAATTGTCAATGGAAAAAAGCCAAACTCTGTAAAATAATTTTAAAGAGATTTATTCTGAGCCAAATTTGAGGACCATGACCCAGAGCCATGCTCAAGAAGTCTTGAGCAGTGGACTCAATGTGGCTGGGTTACAGTTTGGTTTTTATACATTTCAGAGAGACAGGGGTTACAGGTAAAGCCATCAATCAATAAGTGGGAGGCATACATTGGTCTGGGCCAAAAAGGTGGGTAATCTCAAAGCAGGGGGGGGGGCTTACAGGTTATAGGTGGGTTTAAAGATTCTTTGGCTTGTAATTGGTTAAAGAAATGAAGTTTTGTCTAAAGGCTTGGTATGTTTAAGGAGCTGTTATCAGAGACAAGCCACCAGACATAGATTTGTTGTGTAAATTGAGGACCTGCAGGTTTGTTTTGCATACCGTTAGGCCTGTTAATGGGTTACAAAGGAAGTCCCCAAGAAGGGAGGGGGGCATGATAAGGCATGTCTGACCTCCCTCCTCCTGGCAGGCAGTTTTGCTTTAGTATATTCCTTTGGCCTTGAGGGGGTCCATTCAGTCAGCTGGTGAGGGGGTGAGCATTTTAGTTCACAAAATAAATAGCCTTTGGGAACTGCATAGGGGGAAAACATCTCTAGAGTGCATTTTATTATTAATTTGCTATGAAGAACTAAAGGGTCTCTTGACAACTTCCAGACTTAATTGGCTTTCAGTTTGCAAATATTTATCAAGTGAAATGACATTATCCCTGTGCAGAGCAACATCCAACATGAAGGATGCAGAAACAGAAGTCACCTGACCAAGGAGTCTGTGCTGCATGCTGTCAGCTCTTACCTGAGGTTTCGAGATTATGGGAAATCAATGCAGAATAACTCTCCAGGCTGCATTCAGTTGATTTTGCTGGGTCTTGAATAATAATAATAATAGAAAAAAATCTAAGACTGCAGTAGCTTTCAGCTGCCTCATTTAAAATGCAAATGACTGCTGCAGCTGATAAAATCCTCCCTTGAGAGCTCAAGAACTCTGCCTAACTTAGAGCATCCAGTGCCATTCTGCATGGGCCACACAAAGGGTGTGTCATAGGCTCATAGAAGCTCAGAGTCAGGAGGCCCCTCTGGATAACCTTGTTGCGTGGTTTTCCAACTGCTCCAGCCCAGTCCCTGCTGTGGGCCACAGTGTGGGGAGGGTACAAGCTGGAAGAGGAGGGCAAGGCTCTGAGGGGTGCCCCACCCTGGACCCTTGCCTCTGCCTCCTTTTGTTGCAACACACTTTGACCAGTTTTACTGTGTTTATGCTTCTGTCTAAGGGTGTGTGTGAAGGAGGGGTTCTGAGGTTTAAAGATACTTGGGAGGAAATAGTTTCATCCAAATTAGCTCCCTCGTTTTCCAGGTGAAGACGCAGCAGCCAGGAGAGGGTAAGGCGGCAACTCTGAGTGGTGCGTGCCGCGGCTCTGACAGCAGGCAGGTGTGCACCTCGGTGGCACTGTGTCCTTCCGTGTCTGCCTCACTGGCCTGGTGTGAGAATCAAATGGGACACAGGAAAGCACAATGTATTAATGTAGAGAGTACACGTTGTAACGCAACAGTTAAATGTAAATGTTACAATCGTGTTCTCTCTCCCACCACTGGAGCAATCATGTAGGTTGTCAAACTTGTCCCAGGAAGCCCTAGGGATCATCTCAGGGGCTCAGCGACCTGCCTTTTTCACTCAAAGCATCTTCCTCTGATATGCTTTCTATGCTAGGCTTCTAGGTAACGTTTCTTTTGAAGATAGGGCTCTTCAGTAGCTGTGTTTGCTCGAAACGAGGGCAGCCATCCGTGCCCATCACAAGGAGCAGGCACAGGATGTTTGGGGCAACGATTGGCTGAGTACCTGGGTTAAAGATGATCGCCACGTCACGTAAGCACTAGGAATAGATTGGCTTGAACCAGAGAGACTGAACTCACCACGGAGAGCTTAGAGCTGCATTGAGACTTGGGGTGTCTTTTAAACCGGGGTGTTCCCAAGTCCTTTTTATTGCTTGGCTCTGTTTGTGACTGATGCTATGGTTCAGTGTAAGTACCAAGGTGGACACTAAGTGGTACCAGATAGGTGATGGTGCTTTTTTTCCTGTCTTTGTTTTTTAGTGCACTTACATTTCCATCGACCAGGTCCCCAGGACGCATGCCATAGTGATAAGCAGACCCGCCTGGCTCTGGGGGGCAGAAATGGGAGCCAATGAACATGGAGTGTGCATAGCCAACGAAGCCATCAGCACCAGGGAGCCAGCTGCTGAGACAGAAGCCCTGCTGGGGATGGACCTGGTCAGGTACTGCACGGTGATTCTTTGAAACAACTGCCCAGAAAATGTTGGAAATGGAGACAGGATTTATTTTCCCCAGACCTCATATTTTATAATATAATTCTCCCAAAGATGATGTGTGCTCTTTGATATAAACTTTGAGATAACAGAGAAAAGGAATAGATCATAATGGAGTATCAATTCAGCAACAAAAAGGAATGAAGTGCAGATACACACTACAACATGGTGATCTTGAAAACATCACACCGAGTGAGAGAAGCCAGACACAAAAGGTCACCTATTGCACGATTCTGTTCATGTGGAAGACACAGAACAGGCAAATCCATGGAGGCAGAAAATAGTTAGGGGTTGGGGTGAGGGTGAAGGAATGGGGAGTGATTCCTCATGGGTGTGGGGTTTCTTTTTGGGGTGTTGAAAATGTTCTAAACTTAGATTGTGGTGGTGGTCACACAACTCTGTGAATAAACCAAACACCAAGAAAAAATATTTAAAAAAATACATAAGAGAAAAAAAAAACTGAGATCACTTTCTTCCTTTCTCCTTTACATCTCAGTTGTCTTTTCTTCCTGTCTCTCCTCTCCCAGCCACTATGTAACAGGAGGGATTGGCTGTGTGAGCTGGATGTGGAAGGTTCTTTGCTCACCCCTGTGTCACAAGCACCAGAAACTCTGTGCCTGGCACATAACAGGTGATCAATGACTGAAGTTTGAATGAATGACAAAAGTAGAGGGTGGGGCTAGAGCAAGACAACCATCTGAAATGGCTTTCTTTTTTCTGAAATAGTGAAGTGAAATAGAATCATGTGAAATAGAATCACGACCTAGTTGGAAGAGGTCTTGGATTTCAGCGTGGATATATTAACTCTCTGGGTCACAGTTTTCTCATTTTTTCAATATGAGGTCTGTGAGCTTCAAAGAACCTCCCAAAGCTAAGGTCCTAGAAAAAGGAATGGAGGTTTGACATTGGTTTTGTAGGGGGAAATTGCCCCTTTAGACAGAGTCCTCTGCAACCCACCCTTCTGCCAGCCGAGGGAGAGGTCTGATGGGGGCCCCCTTTTGGTAGCACAGTGCCTTTATGCCTCCTTATCCTTTCTTATTGTTTCTGGTTCTCATAAACTCAGAAGGAGCAGCTTCCCCGGGTTGGGGAAAAGGCAGAAAAAGCCTCATATTTACAAGTAGTTTTTTCTTGATTAGCAGAATAAAATGTATAACAAGTTTTGAGATTGTCTACCTGGAGATAGCAAAAAAAGAAAAAATAAGTTTTGAGTTTATGTTTTGACAGCTCTTATAGTATTTTTTACCTCTGTACTTAGTAGAAATCCTGAAAATAAAGAGTTAACAATGAAAAATATGCACCCTTTATTCCTGATTTATAAACTTGTGTTTTGGGTTATTATACTTGCAGTATGAGACTTACAGAACTGTCAAATATCACCATTTTACAGTTGATTTCTAAGGGATGACAGAGAGAATGTTTTTTTCTTCCTTCAAAGCCTCTGATGTATCTTTTTAAGATTAGCAACCAATAAAGCAACAGGGGTTTACTGAATATCTACTTTGTACTAGACTCTGTGGCACATGAAGAAGCTCAAAGCTTCAAAGAGATTTTAGTCTGGTTGCAGGGAAAGGACAGAAAATTGAGCAATGCAAATTTTAAGAACAATTTAAGAAAGTAGGAGACAGGTGACTCAAAGCAGTCTGAGTATTTGATGTCATGTCAGTGGCACAGAATTCCAGGGATGGCCTTTAGCAAACACTGCTGGATGTTTCAGAGATGATCACAGACGGGGCACATTTGGGAATGCTTTGAGGAGCACGTGTGTTTGACCTGGATCTACAAGGCTGAGGGAGGCAGACAGAGAAGATATATTTGGCGCATAATTGGCGCTGTGATAGTTAGCAAGGTCTGGGACGATAACACCTGTCGGGCGTAGATGACAGGGTGACAGTCTAACCGCAGCCATTTAATTTTAACTGCCTCCCTGGCTGGCTTCATGGTGGGGGTGGGGCCACAGGTATCTGCACTTTGAGTGGATCTTGGAGTTCAGGGTCTGGTCTCAGCTTTACATCGGCTGTGTGTGATCAGTTCAGCCAAGCACAGGCAGAATCCAAGGGGTCATAACCAGACGGCTTCCTGTATTAATTTCCAAGAAACTTCAGGTGATGTTGATGCTTCGGATCCACAAGCCACAGTTTGAGTGGCAAGCTTCTAGAGCTGCGGTTCTCAAAGTGCAGACAGCAAGCAGGCATCACTTGGGAACATGTTAGAAATATAAATTTTGGGGTAGCCACCCACATCTACTGAATCAGAAACTCTGGAGGGTGGGGCCAGCAACCTGAGTTTAACAAGCCCTCCAGGCGGTGCTGATGCCCAGTGAGGGTGGAGAGCCACTGCTCCAGGGGAGACTTGCTGTCACTTGGTTGCATCCTCTCAATTTTGCACTCAGCACCTCCCTAGGTATTGCTGTATGAGGTGCCACTACTTCCCCTGTCTCTTCCTTATACTCTGTGCCTGCTGCCATCTCTTCCCTGGGCAGCTCCTGTGGGAAGAGGCTAGTCACATTTGCACTCCGTTTCAAGTGCCTGCTAGACTGTGGTTGGTTGTTCAAAGGCTCTGGTGGTTGCCCCTGTATAGATGTAGTCTTGTCCTTTGTACTTCCCATCAGCACATGAAATCCAACCTCACTTCAAAGAGACATAAGTGAATGGCAGTAGCAATTTAATAGGCACTAACTTTAAGATAAAGGTAATATTTGTGTATGTTTCTTAGAGGCTTGTGGGAATGCAAGCATTAGGCAGTACTGTGCTTACAATTCAGTTTCAGCGATGTTTATGCCAAAAGCCAAGCTTTGTCTGTTATTTGTGATCCGCCAAGCTCTGTGAGACTCTGACCGTTAGTCGCCATTTCACCCGAGAAAAGGGAACATAAACACATACACGCATTTCTTTTTTTTTTTGAGACAGAGTCTCGCTTTGTTGCCCAGGCTAGAGTGAGTGCCGTGGTGTCAGCCTAGCTCACAGCAACCTCAAACTCCTGGGCTCGAGCGATCCTTCTGTCTCAGCCTCCCGAGTAGCTGGGACTACAGGCATGCGCCACTATGCCCGGCTAATTTTTTTTTTTTATATATCTATCAGTTGGCCAATTAGTTTCTTTCTATTTATAGTAGAGACGGGGTCTCGCTCTTGCTCAGGCTGGTTTTGAACTCCTGACCTTGAGCAATCCGCCCGCCTCGGCCTCCCAGAGAGCTAGGATTACAGGCGTGAGCCACCGCGCCCGGCAGACACACACGCATTTTTGCATGCCTCGCGGGGTTGGTTCCAAGTGACAAGTAGCTGACAGGGGCTAACATAAAAATGGAAATTTATTTCCTGGATGTCAGGGTGTCTCTTACAGGGTCAGTTGGTTATGACAATGCATCTGGGCCTCAGCGTGGGTGAGAAGTAGGAGGCTTTTGGAACCCATTAGTCAGTGGTCTGCCTGTAAATGCTTAATACCCATCTTGATGGTGGGAGGGGCAGCCTTGATTTGTGGCATTTTCCAGTTTCTGTAGCATAAATACTCCCACCATGATGAATTTCAAGCTACCAATGGTTTAACAACTGGCTCAAAATTCTTGTAGTTTAACCATCTACTCTCCGAGCTGGCACCAGCCGGCTCTAGCAGATCACTGCCTTCTTTCAGCGTTTGTGCCTCTTCCCCCCTTTGCACAACCGCTTTTATTCTTTTCTTTTTCTGCACACTGACTTTTGCTGCTCCCATTTATGTTTAACATTGGCCCTGAAACCTAATCAATCTTAATACTCCAGAACGTCTTATAATTCTGGACACCTTCCATCTGCCCTTCAGTATGTTAAAAAAATTACAAAAGTCCTTAAAAAGAGGCCACTGTGAAACTTTGGAAAGATCTGTAGCTTGTCTTTAGATTGTCGGTGAATGTGACTCTCAGGTGATTTGAAAGGAGGCCCAGTCAGCGTCTGCAAGAGGGGAGAACCTGTGTAATTAGTTATTCCCTGAATGCCGTTGTAGGACAAGCTTTGCAAATGTTATTTCGTTTCACTCTTCACGCAACCCAGTGGAGTAGGTCTCTCTACTTCCATTTAGCAGGTGAGGAAACTGGAGCATAGGGAAGGTAAAGGGCAGGGCCTGCTGACTGCTGCTGTCTGAATCAGAGCACACTCTCCCCTTCTACTCTCAGTGAGCTTGGACCAAGAGATGGAGATAGGGCAGAAGGCTTCACACACTCTTCCCCCAAATCGAGGCTGCACTTTACATTCAGTCACTTATTGCTTGTCTCACTCCATTTGGGCCGCTACAACAAATACACCGTGGACTGGGGGCTCAAACAACAAGCACTTATTTCTCACTGTCCTGGAGACTAGGAAATCCAAGCTCAAAGTGCCCAGGGTCTAGGGAGGGCCTGCTTGCTGGCCTGCAGGTGGCCATCATCTTTTTGTATCCTCACATGGCGGAGAACAGAGAGACAGAAGGCAAGCTCACGTGTCTCTTCTTATGAGGGCACTAATCCCAGCATGAGGGCCTCACCCCAACTCTAAATACCATTGCATGGGGCATTAGCTTCAACATAAGAATTTTGGGGGACACAACCATTCAGTCCATAGCATCATCTTCCTGCTTCTACTCTCTGGCTGGGAATTTTCTGATGTCCAAAAGATCAAGAACCCAGAGGGGCCTTGCAGACTCATTGACTGGGGGGGACTGGGGGGAGGGAAGATTGTCTGCAGCTGAATCCAATGAGAACACCAGGCTCATCCCTCTAAGGGCAGGTATTGACTACTTTTATTACTTTTCCCCAAGCAATGATTATATCCATGGTAAATCTAGTTTTTTTTTTTGTAAATCTAGTTTTAACTTAGTTTTACAGAGGTCCCCCTGATCTGTGGAGGCACAGGTATTGGGAAGGTAAGCAGAGTTCCTAAACAAAGGGCTTTAAGCAAGGAAAGTGCAGAGGTGACTCCTCAGTGAGATGCGTTAACCTTCCAGGACTGGGCAGAGTGTGCTTGACCTGCCTGTGAGAAGGTCATGGCTCCAAATAAACATTTTCCCACAAAACGAGGAACTGATCCAGGAGTGTCTAACTCCCAGACACAAAACAATGTGCACAAAGCGCACACTTTGGAAGGATTTGAGCTGCACTGAAGGTAGATGTCAGAGCAGGACTCTAACCTTGGCCTATTAGATTTTGTACCTTTCCTCGTCCTTGTCCTGCCCGTGCTGAGGTGTAGCAGCCAAAGTGAAATTAGGCAGGGGGCCCAGAAAGTGCTGCTCTCATCCGGAATCACATGGATCTGCCTCGTCTTGGAGGTGAGACGTTGGGAATGGCTTGAAAATAGCGCTCAGGCTGCCATGTGACTTGTGGCCGTGGATCTCTGTAGGCCTGGTCTCTCTGGCATCTCTTCCGTCCCCAGTGACATGGGATTCATCTGCATCTCTCAGTCACAGGTGGCAAGTGTGTAGCCCCAGTGGTATTCATGGCCCTTGTGTTTAAGGTCCTGTCCTCAAACTGTGGCCGGGAGACCAGGCGGGAATGGTCAGAGGGGAGGAAGGAGTACCTTTGACCCACGGTCCTGGCATGAGTGGCGGGAAGGTGAAGTCAGAACTGTGTCTGTGATGAGGCTTCAGGTCCTGCTGCGAGACTGTGTGCCCGTAGGCTGCTGCATTCAGTGTGGGAGGGCAAGTGCAAGCACTGGGGCCTCACTGTGGAATGCAAACAGGTAGAACAGCAGGAGAGCATGTTAGAGATCCAAAAAGAGGAATCACAAGCTCCAAAGATGGCACTAGTGCACCTGGCTAGGTGTTCACGTGCTCTTAGCACATGTTTACATGGACAAGTTGGAGCCCTACCAAGGCCCTGGGAACAGGGTTCTGCCTGGAACATGTGTGAGGCATTGTGACCAGGAGGCCACCTGGGGGCCTGTGGAAAGGAGCAGGGGGCCCTGCAGAGAGTGCACAGCTCTGGGCTGCGAGAGGCATTCCCAGCGCACTTGTTTGTTCCAGATCCTCAGGATGAGTGCTTGCTCCTGCTACTCCTCTTTGGAGAGGGTGACGTTGACCAATGGGAAAGTTTACTTAATTCAGTCTTCGAATGGGTTTATTCTTTCATTGCTCTCCTAAGGTCTTAGGGTTCGGCTTTGTAAATCACTGCCTTGTAATCCAGTCTTCCTAAATAAGCTTAAAGTGAAAAACATCAAATGAATTGATGTATAATTATCCGACTGTGAAAATAAGCCTGTTACAAGAATCGGTCCATAGCATGTTGTGTTTTTTTTTTTTTGAGACAGAGTCTCACTTTGTTGCCCAGGCTAGAGTGAGTGCTGTGGCATCAGCCTAGCTCACAGCAACCTCAAACTCCTGGGCTCAAGCAATCCTGCTGCCTCAGCGTCCCAAGTAGCTGGGACTACAGGCATGCACCACCATGCCCAGCTAATTTTTTCCATATATATTAGTTGGCTAATTAATTTCTATTTATAGTAGAGACAGGGTCTTGCTCTTGTTCAGGTTGGTTTCAAACTCCTGAGCTCAAACGATCTGCCCGCCTCGGCCTCCCAGAGAGCTAGGATTACGGGTGTGAGCCACCGCGCCCGGCCCATAGCATATGATTGTATTATCTTTTCTTCTCCCTGGCAGCCTAGTGAAATCGCTTTAAGAAGCATCACATTGGGTAGATTTTAATAGTTATTACTTCTCAAGTTGAAAATTCTGCAAGAACTGGCTTATACCACCGTCTTACTGGCTCCATTGCCTCTGTTCTGAGACTCTCGTGTTCCTGCCACTGGAATTATAATTCGAATGAACAGATGAATAAGTGGAAATTTACTGAGTACACATCATGCTCCGTCCTCTTTCTTAGCAACTTGGAGGTAACATTGCTTTCCCTTTACAGATGAGAAAATCACAGTCTGGAAAGGTCACATTACTTATGATCATACAGCCAGTGAGTAGCGGAAACAGATCTAGATGCTAGGTCCATTTATCTCTGAATCATATGTTTCTCTGCCACAGTGTTCTACCTCCTGGAATTTACTAACCACTTTTCTTGTCCCAGCACTAGTGCTGTACACTTTCATGGTCATTATCTCATAAACCCATCCTTATAGCAAACTTAATGATGTGGGTACTCATTCTATAGATAACGTAAAACTGAAGCTAAATATATTACCTAACCTGCCCAAGGTCGTACAGAGGGCGAGATCTGTGCTCTCTTTAAAGAGTCTATTAATTGGAAGAGCCGGGGAGAGATGGAATGTCTCACTTCAGAAAGAATATGTATTCTTTTTATAACTGAAGCTGAAAGCCACACCAATGGACGTAGGCTGGTAGGTAGGAGGAGAAATGTGTAGAGAAAGGATTGATGGTGTTCCCACCAGCTGCCCATTCCTAATGAGATGCCTGAGCAAATTATATGGACAGAGGACAATGGCTGGCAATTGAACACTTTTATTCCTAAGCAAAATATCTGGTGTCGACTAATAGAGATCAAGGCTGGACGGGACAGAGACTTCCTTCTGCCCAGGCTAGAGTCAGGAGGGAGCACAAGTCACAGGTGGTCCTGCTAAGGCTGGAGCCGAGCTTGCCAGCACCATGGGAGACAAGAGTCAGAAAAGGGAGAGACAGGTGGCTGAATTTCCTTTCAAGAGGGAGAAGCCATTGGGTTCCTGACTATTCTATGCGGAAGAGGAATGCCCAGAGACAGAAAACAGCCCCGTGATTTCTAACTGTCCGGGTGGGAGGAGTACGATGAGTCACAGCGCTGATACGCAGTCTGCATATTGGTCTGCGTATTTAACACGTTTACACCTGCAGGGGTGTTTCGTAACTTAGCCTTGTCCCGGTCCTTGATTGCTATGGCAGTAAACACGTGGCATGAAATAACTGAGGTATATACCTCCGGTTCCCTTATTTCAGGCTTGGTTTAGAAAGAGGGGAAACAGCTAAAGAAGCCTTAGATGTCATCGTCTCCCTGTTGGAAGAACACGGACAAGGTGGGAATTACTACGAGGATGCAAGCTCCTGCCACAGCTTCCAGAGTTCATATCTCATTGTGGATCGCCACGAAGCCTGGGTGCTGGAGACCATAGGGAAGTACTGGGCTGCCGAGAAAGTCACAGGTGAGTGGGTGTGGATGGTGAGGAGCTTTCAGGACAGAAAGGCCAAGATGGGTGTTGCCCGGACACAAGTGCAGCGTCAGACGGAGAGCAGCCGTGCTGCTGCTGCTGCTGCTGTGGACCTTCTCCGTGCCGGGTCTTCGTGCCTCTCGTTTCTGGGCATCTGCGTCCAGGGAGGAGCCGGGAGTCTCCTGAACCTGGAGTGAAGGGATGGCGACACTTGGGAAGCAGCACGTTCCTAACATTTCAGATTTTCTCTTTGCTTTCTGGGCAGCACCCAGTTTTGACTACCAGGAGTTCCACGACTAAAACCACCACTCTATTAACTGGCCGAGGGAGTGGCGATTCTTCTTTCACAACAGAGCAACAAATCCCCTCCCCGGGGGGGCTCCCCCTTGCCGTCGCCCCCAGCCCTGTAGATCTTTGTGCTGGGAATGGTCCCGTAGAATAGGAGCTTGGATCCGTATGAGGACCATCCAGTGCCAGTCTGGGCCCTCAAGGCCATTTCTCTGTGAGACAGCGTTCCTGGAAGAGCAGAGGACTAGGTGATCCACCCAGTAGGATTCAGTGCCCATAAAACTGCTGCTCTGTGGCCCTGCAGCATCATGCCTCTAGGACAGCGCTGGTGGGAGTGGTGTCTTACATCATCAGGATGGGAAACCCAGAAGGGGTTAAAGGGCTTCCAAGAGGACTAAGTAGTTCTAAGAATCAGCCAGTGGCACTCCTATTACATTCCTTAGGACTGGGTGATAAACACATGATGTGTGTGCCCCACTCACTCTCACCTCCTGTGCTCATGGCAGACATGGCTAGTAGATCACAGCACTCTTCTCTTGTTGAACCTATACTTGGCCTATGTATTTTTCTTAACCAGATTTACCAGAGAGTCTCTTGCCAATTCATCAGAAATGATGTTAGGGATGAAACCTGTTCGCCATCCCTGCCTTAGGGGTAAATGGAACCAAATTTGACCTGAGTTAGAAGCAGAAGATCTGTAGTAGTTGGGAATCAAGACTGTTTTCTGCGTACAAAGTTAGTCCAGTGATCAGGGCCTCTCTGGATGGTGGGAATGTTTGTATCATGTATAAAACTGCCCCACTGAGACAGTGAAATCTAGACTGTGGCTTCCTGGCCAAGCTAGGGGAAGGCTGTGTCTGCCTGGGGTTGGGGGTGACTGCTTCTCATGGTCACAGGGTGCAGAATGGGCTAGCAGTGCCCATCAGCAATTAGAGTTATCCACTCTCGTGTGCCCGGCATACGCCACCAGGGCTTGCCCAGTCCTTACAGCGTTTGTAGTGTGGCCCACCAGGTCTCCAGCTCTCCTGTGATGCAGGAACTTAAAACTCCTTTATAAAAAACCCTCCTAAGATGAAGTCTGACTGTTGAATGGTTCCATCAAAAGGGCCAGTAGTCCATGCTTAAAAGCAGTCTTACTACTTTTAAGTAGAACCTAAAACTTTTTGATCTGTAACTGCATTTCAAAAGCTGAGCTTCCCTTCAAGATATGGCTTAAAAAAATCCATCTCCACAAGATGAATGTTATCTTTCACTAAATATTTAAATGTCAAAAATCCCTAGCCATTTCCTAGACCCATTGATTTCATGTTCTTTGATCCCAGCACCAACGTGGTTGACTGCAGGAGGATTTAATGCACGGTGTCCCCAAATGCTAACATTCTTGAAAGCAGATGTCTACTATAAATCAGCCCTCTTGGAAGATAACATTTGTGGAGTTGTTCACAAGAGTATTTTTTTCCCCAAAGACTGTATTTCCAACTAAGAGTATTTTTTTAATAGCTTGGTATATGAATGATGTCAAAATCACATGTTTAGGCCCAAACTGATTTTTATTTTGTAATTATTTATAATTTTACTTTTATGGTAGAAAGTAAAGGATGAATGGCAAAGGACCAGTGCCCATCAGCCAGGAATGCTTATTTTGGAAGTATAAATCAGGGAAGCAAAACATATGGAAAGAACTCAGCCTAGCACTGATCCTGCCTCTAGGAACTGGTTTTCAGGCAGTGATGACTTCATTGTTGCTGGTAGCTGGGCTCTCTGTCTCTTTCACTTCATTTTCCAAGAGTTTGGAAGATCATCATGCTCCTTGGAAGCAGCACAAGTGAATGGCCCTTTTGAGCTAGCACTGATAACTTCTTAGTGTTTGCATTCTGGACAGCATCCTGAAGCTTGAAGGCCAAGTTGCCCTGTGTGTTTTTGCAGCTCAGGCTTTGGAGAAGACATAGCTAGCAAGCCTGCCAGCTGATGCAATTTCAGACCCAAACCCTCATTCATCAATGTGGAATGTACTCAGAATGCAGGCATTTCTGATTCTAGATTTATTTAGTTACAGTTCTATTTTTATGAGAAAAAAATTCCCATACATTTTCCTCTGTCTCTCACACACACACACACACACACCTGGACATACGTATATGCTTGAATACATTCTGTTATTTTAAAACGGTTCATTATCATTGTCACTATGTTTTTCTAAATGTTGAGACCTGAAAAAAAAAAAGTTGAATGAAGAAGTATTCGATTTGTATTTTTAAAAACCACATATACTTGGGCAGGCGGTGGTGGTACATAGTGTTTTTCCAGGTGAAAAAGAATCAGACTGGGGAGGAGGAATCTCAGTAGATGCTGTAGAGCAGAAGTCCCCAGCGTTTTTGGCACCAGGAACCAGTTTTATGGAAGACGATTTTTCCACGGACTGGAGGGTGGGGGTGGGATTGTTTCAGGATGATTCAAGTGCATGACATTTATTGTGCAGTCAAACCTCTCTGCTAATGATAATCTGTATTTGCAGCTGCTCCCCAGGGCTAGCATCACCGCCTCAGCTCCACCTGAGATATCAGGCATTAGATTCTCATAAGAAGCACTCAGCCTAGATCCCTTGCATGTGCAGTTTGCGGTAGGGTTCAAGCTCCTATGAGAATCTAATGCTGCCGCTGATCTGACAGGAGGCGGAGCTTAGGCGGTGATGCGAATGATGGGGAGGCTGTAATTACAGATGAAGCTTTGCTCACTCCCCCGCCAACCCCTGCTGCTCACCTCCTGCCATGTGGCCTGGTTCCTAACAGGCCACGGACCAGCACCAGTCTGCAGCCTGGGGTTTGGGATCACAGCTGTAGAGCATTGCTGTGGAGGACTAGCATCTCCCCAGAGGAACCTCTCACAGATTTCTAAGTCTTGTTAGCGCAATACCTCTTTCAAAGAACCTTTCCCTTTTTTTGGTAAGTAATGGATGCTTGAGGTTTATTTAGCCATATTTCTGGTTACAAATTTAGCCATATTTCTGGTTACATATTTCTGATTACAAATTTAAGATCAGCAAAGTGATCATTGCTCATTTAAAATGTGATAATGCCACGGTCAGGACTGGTTATACCTTTTAGGACCTCTCCTAGAGAGAAGACCAAGGATTGTGTGTTTCTCTCTTCAGAAATTAAATTGATTCTTCCTTCCCTGTAGTTAAAGTCAGGGTTTTAGGGTAACGGTAAATTTCCATTTCTTTATTAAGCCTTTGTAAGTGTGTTTTCAACTAACTGGGCTTTGCGCTCTCTGCAGAGGGAGTGAAGTGCATTTGCAATCGGCTTTCACTCACCACTAAGATGGATGCAGAGCATCCTGAACTCAGGAATTATGCTCAGAGTCAAGGTTGGTGGACAGGAGAGGACGAATTCAATTTTTCTGAAGTTTTTTCTCCAGCTGATGATCACCCAGACTGCTGTGCAGGCAAAGACAGCTTAGAAAAACAAGAAGGTGAGTTAGTCAATCCCTGCCATTCTCCTTCTCAAACCCTTTGTCTTGCAAATATTTCAGAGAACTTGTCTGAACTTAGGAGGGTGAACAAAGGAGGAGGTGGTGTGACTAGACCTTGTATGTAGAGACCAGCTTGTGCTAGAAGTCCTTCATGTGCAGGCAAGAAGACAACTCATTTTTACATGGTGCTTCCCATCCATGGAGCTCTCCCGCTCTCACCAATGTTATTCTCCATTAAACACGAGATGTCATTGGGTTGTCTATTGTGATGCTTATTGCAGTCTCCTTAAACCTCAGTATTTGCATATTTGGCTTATCTTCTCCCTGTATTTTCCTCTTACCTGTCCCACTAGACTGCTGGGCCTTGGAAGGCAGGGGTATTGCCTTTTACACACCTTAGGATCCCCTTGTGATGCCTGTATAGTCGTTTGTTCATGAACATTTGTTGAGTTGAGTTGTTGAATTGAATTCTTTTCGCAAGCCCTCTACTTGCTACCCGATTTCTGACCTAATCAGAATCCATATTTAGGTAAAGGTAGTGACTAGATAGCTTGGTACTTTTATGCCTATGTGGAAACCCTTCCAAAAACCCCACAATGTTCACTTTGTTCATTTTATATTTGCTAGTGATACATATATTTCATAAGTCAAACTTTTGATTCTTTAGACTAGGAGTCAGCAAACTATGAAATGTTGGCACCTGCCTGTTTTGTAAATAAATTTTATTGGAATACAGCCACACTCAATTTTTAATGTATCGTCTAGGGCTGCTTTTGTGCTATAATGGCAGAGTTGAGCAGTTGCAATGGGCAAGTTTTGATGGAGACTGTCTGGCCCATGGTTTATTCTCTGGTTTTTTAAGAAAAAGTTTCCTAACTCTTGATCTAGAACACTTTAGGACTTTTGCTGTAGTCCTTAAGTAATCTATTTTAAGTAGAAAGGTAATAAAGTGCTTATTTTTAAAATGAGAACTTAAAAAAAATCTCTGAAGTTTTTAATTTAAAAAAACTAGCACGATGAAAGTTATTTAATATTCGTGCCAAAACATCAACCCTAAATCTGTTGCAACCTTTGGATTTATCTACTAATTTCAGGAAATACAGAGGATGGAGGAACATATTAAGTAACACCACAGGGATGCCATCTGCAAAGCCCAGATTGTGGAAAATTCTATGGGAAAAATGACTGAATTTCTCTTACAGATAGGATGCAAGGGCAAAAAACAAGAGGCAGAGATTAAAAGAGATTTTAAGAGACATTAGCAACCTATTGGATTCTGATTTAATTCAGTAAGCTTATTTATGAGACAGTGAGGAAATTTGAACACTGAATAGTTGAAGCAATCAAGGATTTATTGTTAATATTTTTAGGTATGACAGGTTATAAATAGAGATTTACAAAGAGGATATGAGTTGTGCTAGCAAACCTCTTCCTTATGTGATGCTGTGATTTCATCTTTGTGAACACAGATCGAAATACTGTTTTAATGAATTATAACCAGAGGGAAAAATGTAAAAATGGGATCCCCTGTAATCAAGGATTTGTTTGTCCATTTACCTATGGTCAGAACCAGTAGTCCTAATGGCTCTGAACATTCTAGATGCCTCTCTGTGTGTATTTTTCCCACTGCAGAGAGGCCATTCTCCAATATACTATTGACCCTGATGGGGAGAGAGCTTGGTGGACTGTAGATCAACTACACATACTTTCTCATGGCTTTCTGTTGAGTTAATGCATTGGTTGAGGTATAGCTAGAACAAAGATACTCCAAATTAATGTGGCTTAAAGAAAATGGAAGATTATTTCTCTCCCATGTTATAGTTGAGTATTTATGCACAGTCCAGGCTTGGTTACTCTGTCTCAGCACAGGACTTCTGTTTCTGGTCCACTTGTTGGCATCTCCCAGGCAGTAGGAAGGGAGAAAAGAAAAGTAAGGGGCAAACCATTCCTTTTTAAAAGTTGAAGACATCATTTTTGCTCACCTCTCATTGGTCAAAATTTATCACATGACTACAGCTACTCCCAAGGGAAGCTGGGAGATACATTCTGTAGTTTGGTAGCTACATTCTCAATTATAATTTCAGGGGTTTTATTCCTAAAAAGAGCAAGAAGTGAATAGATTTGGGTTAGTAGCCTGCCATGGTAATATTTCCTCTTTCCATCTCTCTTCTGTTTTTTTTTTTTTTTTTTCTTTTTACAGAAAGTATCACTGTGCAGACTATGATTAACGTCTTACGGGACAAAGCCAGTGGAGTCTGTATAGACTCCGAATCTTTCCTCACCACAGCCAGTACAGTGTCTGTCCTGCCTCAGAATAGAAGCTCACCGTGCATTCACTACTTCACTGGGACCCCAGACCCTTCCAGGTTTGTCTGAGACACAGCCATGCCAGCAGGAAGCCTGTGCTTCCCTTGAAAGCTCATTCAACAAGCGTGTGTTAAGTTCGGGGCCATGTCCTCTGCTCGGAGAGCAAAGTCACATTTGTCCGTCAGCCCCAGTGTGGGCAGTGTAGCACAAAGAGCTTTGATTAAGTGAAGTCCTTGGCTTTAGTCACACAGTATATTATTACAAGCGTGAATCAAACTGTTGCTTTAGATTCATCAAGTATTTATTGAGTAAATGTCATGGGCCAAGCATTTTGCTGTAGATGAGGGATATGGAGATGAGCGAAATGCAGCCAGACGGACAAATACGGGAATGCCTAAGGTTTATCTAACAACCGGTCCAGAGGCAATAGAGATGGAAGCAACTTCAGTGTTCTGGCCACTTCTTTATGGCATCGTGTTTTAGGGATTTGCTTTCTGCCCATGAACTTCAGCCCAGAGGCAGTATTACACAGTGGTAAAGAACAAAGCAACTGGGCCAGGCGCGGCGGCTCACGCCTGTAATCCTAGCAATCTGGGAGGCCAAGGCTGGTGGATTGCTCGAGGTCAGGAGTTCGAAACCAGCCTGAGCAAGAGCGAGACCCCGTCTCTACTACAAATAGAAAGGAATTAATTGGCCAACTAATATATATAGAAAAAATTAGCCGGGCATAGTGGTGCATGCTTATAGTCCCAGCTACTCGGGAGGCTGAGGCAGGAAGATCGCTTGAGCCCAGGAGTTTGAGGTTGCTGTGAGCTAGCCTGAGCCCATGGCACTCACTCTAGCCTGGGCAACAAAGTGAGACTCTATCTCAAAAAAAAAAAAAAAAAAAGAACACAGCATCTGGAATGAACTGCCAGGATTTTGAATCCCACTTCTGTCCACTCAGGAGCAGGATAAGTTATTAATACTTAACCTCTCTAAGCTTCGGTTTCAGTATCTGTGCAGTGGGGATAATGCTAGCCCCACCTTCACATGGTTTGGGGAGGATTACATAGATAATCCAAGTAGGTTTAACTGTCATTTATGAAGACTATCTCTGATCTAGCAGGCAGACAGCTGCTCCTCTCCCCAGTAACATTCAGTCATGCACACCAAAATCATAGCATCAGTAGCTCAGAACCAACCTTCCAGTGGTTTCTAAATCTAGTCACCGTTAGAATCACTTGGGGGAGTTTTTGAAAAATACAGATGCCTTTACCTAACCCTCTTGTATCAGAACCTTTGAGGTGGACCTAGGAATCTGTCAGGTAAGTCCAATCCTCAGCCTGCAAAGCTCTAGAAGACTACTCATTCCAGTGGGCTCTCTGGTGTTTTTCAGGTGTTGTTTACATGTCAGCTATGAAACCTTTGAATCCGCTGCCAGGGAATCTGCTGCTGTTAAATTTCATTCTTTTTGCAGCTGAACATATTTATCCTCCTCTCACTGTTTTAGGAATATAAGACAATGATTGTGTCTAGCTAGGGATGCTTCTTAGATGACTTGGGGGAAAAGCCACGCACCTCTTATGACCCTGTGGCCTCATTTCTTAAACAGCTGCCGATATCAGTAGATCCTTCTAGCAAGACCTGACTATCGAGCTCCGTGTAAGCTACTCTTAGGTTTCCATCCACTCATTCATTCAACAAACACTTATTAAGCACCTACTGTGTACCAAATATTGTGCTTGTTGGGTACCAGGGATAAGGGGTGTAAAAGGAAAAAGATGTCACATGTGCGATGATGGAAGGGCAAACGTCACAGAGGAAAGGGCTTTTGTGCACTGGGCTTTGTAGGAACAGTAGGAGTTTACTAGGTACAAAAGCAGGGATAACACTCAGAGTAGAGATAGTCACATGTACAAAGGCAGAGAGGCATGAAACAGCATGACCCAGGGCGACATCTGTAGGTGACACTGGGGATTAGGTTTCCATCCCTCCCTACCCCCAGCCCTCCACTACACAACCCCAGCCACCCTCCTGTGGTACCTCTGACGGCGGCGTTAGCAGTGAGCCTCACCACTCAGAGTGTCCCCGGAAACCTCAGGATGCTCGTCCTGTTTCATTCCAGCTGCTTCCTCTTGATTTCATCTCCCAGTTCTGAAGCCTTGGTTCCACAGCCCCACCTTCCACTCACTGTTTGGTCCACCAGATATGGGGCTCCTTCCTCTCCCAGGTGTCGGGCCCCCTCCTCGTGGACTGTGGCATAGCTTGCTCCCCTGATGCTGATGGCTCAGCTGCCCCGGGAGGACCCTGCTGGCCTGCAGGGGACGGGTGGGCATTCAGAGTTCTATTTTGGAGGGAATCCTCTGCTAAAGTATGTGGACACTGTTCTTTAGGGAACAGGAGCCTTTCATGGAGTGGGTTGAACTGAACCAACTCCTGTTGTCCCTGATGTCTCAAATACCGGCTCCAACTGTGCTTCAGAGACAGGGCTCTGTGAGGCCAGCACACTGATATAAAGGGGTTCTGTTTCCTAGGCTGCAGTGCACAGCCTAATCCAATTATAGAAACGGGCTGGGAAATAGCCTTCTGATATTTAAAATGGAAAATTTCAAGTAATCTTAAAAGAAAATTATTCATGGTTAAATTAATTGAAAGGACCTTGTAGAAGATGAAGAACCTTCTGGAAGACATTCATTTTTATACTTCATGGTTAAATGAACTGCATTTCCTACTATGTAGAACTGTCAGAGGGTATTTTTTTTTCTATTTAACATTTCAATGTTTCTGTGTAATTAGGCATGTTCAACATATTGTATTTTGTCAGCAGGAACCATAATTACCTTCTCTGTTAGGTAGTAAAATTAAGGAGATTTTAGCTGGCTTTTGCTAATGCTAAAAGTATTAGAGAGATGTTTTCAGAAGATTGTTTCATAGCAGTGGACTTGTAGAAGATTATGATCACAGAGCAGAACTGCAGTATTTATCCCTACCAGTTAATGTTAGAAACAAAGGACATGATGTTACTATTGTTCAGTCTGCCTGGGCACTTCTCTGTCCTTTGCGTACTGTATTATAGATCTTTTCCTTGAAATAACTGGCTCTCATGTCTTTCATTTCTTTTCTTTTTTCTCTTCCTTTTCTTCTCTTCTCTTCCCTTCTCTTTTCTTTTCTTTTTTTTTGAGACAGAGTCTCACTTTGTTGCCCAGGCTAGAGTGAGTGCCGTGGCATCAGCCTAGCTCACAGCAACCTCAAACTCCTGGGCTCAAGCGATCCTACTGCCTCAGCCTCCCGAGTAGCTGGGACTAAAGGCATGCACCACCATGCCCGGCTAATTTTTTGTATATATATTTTTAGTTGGTCAATTAGTTTCTTTCTATTTTTAGTAGAGACAGGGTCTTGCTCAGGCTGGTTTTGAACTCCTGACCTCGAGCAATCCACCCGCCTCAGCCTCCCAGAGTGCTAGGATTACAGGCGCAAGCCACCATGTCCCGCCTTTTTTTCCTTTGAGACAGGATCTCACTCTGTCACCCCGACTAGAGTGCTGTGGCATAGTCATAGCTCACAGCAACCTGAAACTCTTGTGTCCTGCCTCAGCCTCAGGAGTAGCTGGGACTACAGGTACACACCACCATGCTCAGTTAATTTTGCTATTTTTTGTAGAGATAGGTCTCACTCCTGCTCAGGCTGGTCTCGAACTCCTGACCTTGAGTGATCCTCCTGCCTCGACCTCCCAGAGTGGTAGGACTGCAGGTGTGAGCCACCGCGCCCAGCCTCACATCTTGTTTTTCTCTTCCTTCTTTCCTACCTCCCTCCTACTATGTGCCAGGTACTATGTAAGTTTGGTACTATTCCATGGAGTCAGCTGGTACCCCAGTCATTTATATAGTGCCACCAGTTGGCTTTAGTGTACTGATTCTGACCTTTAGAAACCATTTCCTAAAAAGCCAGTGCTTGTTAAAGCTTCATTGATGTGAAGAATTAGAGAGGGAAAGACTGGAGAGGTACCTGGGCACCATGAGACAGGTGGATTCAGGCTCACAGTGTGCCGGAGCCAGGCAGAGCTGGTTGTGTGCATCTCTTCCCAGCTCCATGTTCGGTGATGTCGGCAGCTTGAAATGGGCTGCAGTGGGGTGTTTACACCACAGAAATTGGCAAACACTGTAAATCTGGGCATATTTTTTTCAAAGGTATAGTTGTTAGACCAGTACAGCACTGAGAGGCCCCCACATCTAGGAAAGTACACAAATACTCAAGATACAGGATGGGCAAACCAAAAGAGAGAGAGAAGATAGAGGAAACTCTAGGAAAATATGGTATTTGATCTACTTGATCTACTTTAACTAGTAGCAGAGTACAGGGGAGATTCAAGGGACATAGTCTCTCTCTCTCTCTCTCTCTCTCTCTCTCTCTCTCTCTCTCTCTCTCTCTCTCTCCCTCTCTCTCTGAGTTTTCTTTGCTTCCTCCTCTTTCTTGTCTCCTCCTCCCATATACTAGCATTGGGAGACTAAATTGGATTGGCCAAGACTGTATGATCTGAATAATTCAAGTGTTAGCAACAGGTGGCACCTTTTCGTTACTGGAGAAGACATTGTGAGCCTTGGACACTTATGCATAAGTGGCTCCAACTTACACAGCCTTTGGGGCCACACGGGGCACAGCCTGCACAGATACACACAGAGCCCAGGGCCCCCGGCAAAAATGGCATTCCCCCCTCCAATTTCACCCTGACTTCTTCCAGCACCCTCCCTCTCTTCTCTCCGCCCTGCACTTTCAACTTTTCAAAACCTCCCACGGCATCTGGATCCGGCTGCTCTCCCTACACTTGCTCCATGCTCCAAAAGTGCAGGCTCTCTTTCCCTTTAAAATTGAAACTCCCTTCACAGATCAGTTCTGTTCTCATCCAGGTATAACTTTGACAGTCTGATTAGAGTGACTCATAGTGAAGCTGGAATGATGCATAGATGAATTGCTTAGAGGGACACCTGCGTTTTTGAAGAGAAACTGGTTGTTACAGATTCTTTTCAGATTGGTTCAAGGTTTAATTTTTTTTTTTTTTTTTTTTGAGACAGAGTCTCGCTTTGTTGCCCAGGCTAGAGCGAGTGCCATGGCATCAGCCTAGCTCACAGCAACCTCAAACTCTTAGGCTCAAGCGATCCTCCTGCCTCAGCCTCCCGAGTAGCTGGGACTACAGGCATGTGCCACCATGCCCGGCTAATTTTTTCTATATATATTAGTTGGCCAATTAATTTCTTTCTATTTATAGTAGAGACGGGGTCTCGCTCTTGCTCAGGCTGGTTTCGAACTCCTGACCTTGAGCAATCCTTCCGCCTCTGCCTCCCAGAGAGCTAGGATTACAGGCGTGAGCCACCGCGCCCGGCCTGGTTCAAGGTTTAGCAGATTCCTCAGAGCGGTTGCCTTTGTGCTGTTCCTTTCCAGCCTAGCTCCCCTGAGTAGACTTGCCAGGAACTGCAGGGCACAGGATCAGCTGGTTTAGTCGCTTAGGGAGTTCCTGCATCTTCAGTAAGAACAAAGCCATGTTGGAGGACAGAACTGTTGGCTGGCCACTGGACTAAAATTCCAAATCCTAAAGCACAAGAAGTATCTTAGTTTTCTGCAGTAGCATGATATGTATGAAAAAAACAACAGAAGGTTATAAGGGTGAGCAGAGGTTATAAGGGAAAACTGACCCTGCATTTAGAAGATCTGAATTTAGTTCTAGATCTGCCACTTATTAGGGACGTGACTTTGGACAGAGCGCTTAGCTTCTTTGTGGGCCTCAGTCACCTCATATGTAAAATGAGACAGAAGGTTTTGCCCTGCCTTGTCCACTGCTATATCTCTAGTACCTAGAACAGTAGCTGGTACTCAGTCAGGACTCAGCACATATGTATGGAATGAATGAATAAGAGTACTGTGGGAATTGAATGCAAACACTCTGAAAATTATGCTGTGCTATAAAATGTTAGAGCTTTTCATGATGATGTTGCTGTTCTTCCAAAATGAGA
Source organism: Microcebus murinus (assembly GCF_040939455.1). NCBI lineage: Eukaryota > Metazoa > Chordata > Mammalia > Primates > Cheirogaleidae > Microcebus > Microcebus murinus. The sequence goes on from NC_134112.1 coordinate 22,712,192, forward strand.
AAACAAATGATTGCAAACAGAGATTTTGCACTGGCTGGGTGCATCCATCACAAAGTTTTAGAAAGAAAAAAGGACAGATAAGGCTACAGGGCCTCCAGTGGAGCATGTTTTCTTGGCTGTGCCTCAAATTGTCACTCACGGCTGAAATTCTGCAGATCCCAGAGGCAGGCCATGGAAGCCCGTGCTGTGCTTTGTGTCGTGACACTGTGTGCCTCTGCCCTAGATTTGTCTCTGAGAGAGCTGAAGGCTAGAGGGACGGGGCTTCCTCCTTTAGTGTTGCTCATGGTGGTCTCATTGGCTTAACTGTCCCTCATGAGGGTCCCTTTAAAGTAGCTCAGCTAGTTCTAGCCGCTCATTTACCAGCTGCCGGGCTGCCCTTGCCTTCGGAAGCACTTTTCTGGGCCTGTCACCTTGTATTCTTGCCGTACTACACCATGGAGGCTGCGGAGTGACTAGGGCATATTCCTAAGCCGGTAACTTTTCTGAAGGTCAGTCTGAGAGTCAGTTCCGAGGGCAGAAGCAAAGTCAATCTTCTGGAGCCTTCTCAGCTGTGACCCACATCAGAGCCATCCCGGGACACTCTGGGGCGCCCCAGGTGGGTTGGATCCGCTTGGGTGTACCGGCTAATTGGCGTATTCATTCCAGTGGCCAAATTTAAGAAGCTACCATCTGTGGGTCAGCTGTGGGAAAATGTCTATTTGGAATTTTAAATGTGATTTTGAAAAAGGATTGGGAAGAAATCAGCACATTTGGGAACTCCTGAGCTATCTACATTCCCCTTTTCTGGATACATAGACACAAGTGATCAAACCTGAATCATAGATAATCCCCACGCCTTGGCTTAAATATTAATATTATTATAGTTATGATCAGTAATAATTTTTATTAATATTTATATAATTATTCTAGAGAATCTTATTATTTATATAATTTATTCAGTTTTAGACAATCTCCCTTTAACCACCCTGACAAATTTATGCTTCCTTTTTTTTTTTTTTTTTTTTTTTTTTATCAGTTTAGTTGCTGACTTCCTTACACACTTTGAAAAAAGATCCTTGGAGAGCTTTGAGTGCTTTAGAATATTTTGAGAACTTCCTCATATTGCTTCTTCTTCTTTTTTTTTTTTTAAATAAAATTGATAGATGGGAGAGATAAACATATGGTACCTCTTATCTTAGAAAAGCCACCAGACACCCTCACTGATTAAACTCACGTCCACATTCCAGTGAGTGTGGATGGGTTTGGAGTCACGTCACAGAGAGCCCTCAGCTGATACAGTGCTGTTGTCCTGCGTATGGGATGCCAGAGACCAGGATCTTGGTTACTGTGAGCTGACTGAAGTTGGAGCCACAAGTTCACAAGCCTCATGCATAGAAATAGGAATAGAAATAGAAATAGGTATAGACTCGTTTTAGAAGCTGGAAGGGACCACAGAGATCACGCTGGGGCAGACGAGCGCAGAGGGAAAGACAGCCACGCCGAGTCCAACCCAGTTCCCTCCCCCCACTGCCAGGCTGTCCCCTTCCAACCTCCTTGGTGTGGTTCTCTCCAACAAGGTCCTATGTCAGAAGAGTCCTGAGACACAAAATAGGGAAAACACTGAGGTTTTAGGAATGAAATGGCAGGTTTTGTGGTGAAGACATCACTCCCAGGCGGGCTTTTGAGCAGTAGAAAAAGGGGTGTGGTGGGAGGGTGTAGAAGTAGCATCGCATGTGGCCTGGGGTGGGGTGGAAAATGAGGGAGAACTCTCAGCCAAGGCTCCGCAGGTTCCGCTGGAAACCACAGTTCCCTCGGCTGCCAGGTGTTGAGCCTGCACCTGTCCCGCTGTGAAGCCTACAGCCCAGGTGGGAGCCAGGGCTCGGCCCGGTTCTGCCCGGTGCAGAGCCCTGGAGCTGAGAAGGTGTGAACTGAACGGGCTGTGGGCACTAAGCAGGAGCTCTGGGCCTGTCTCCCACCAAAGGGTCCCTGTACCTGCCAAGGAGGCTGCTGACCATGGTATAATATGCATGGACTGTTCAGGAAAGCTGGTGCTGGCTGGCTGGGAAGGACAGGACAATTGCCGCTGGAAGGCAGCTGGTTCTGGATGTCTAGAATGCTCTTTCCCTCCCCACCCCTCCTCTTTCCGTGAGCCCTCAGTCTGCAGCCCTTTTGCAGAATCAGCTGGTACACTAATTAGAGAATTCAACTTCATGTAAATTGGTTCAGACAGTTTTAAGTTTTGCATTAATTTCTTTTTCGCATTCAGCAGTCATTCATTCAACATTCATTCATTCAGCATTCAGTAGAGGGGAAAAGGAATGATCTATTTTTAAGCTGTGGGAAGTGGAAGTGTGTGTTCCTTCTGTACAAGGGTAGCTCCCCTGTGTCTTTGGGGGGCTTCCTTTGATGACGGCTGGGGAGGGAAGGTCCTTGCTAGCTAGTCCTTGGCCCTGTGCAGGTGGGTCCCACCTGGCATGCCTTGTGCTTCGCAGGAGATTGGGCTGAGGCCGTGGGGCCAGTCTCCAATACGTATTTGCATCCCATGCAGTGAACAGCAGAGTGCCTGGCACTTGTCCTCAACTAGTGCCCCTCACTTCACCAGCTTGGGGCATAAAGATCTCACTGCTTTTTTTTTTTTTCCCACTGCTTTTAATATTCAAATTAAATTAGTCCAAGTTCCAATTTTGCATAGTGTGATCAGGGCCTTTTTTCCTCTCACTTTAGCCCTCTTTTTCCATGGTAACCTCGGGGAACTAACCCAAGAGGTTACCTCTCATTACCATTGTCTCTAGTAGCTCTTCAGGCTAGGCTATGTTAGGAATCATCTGGGATCTTGCTAAAAATGCACACTCTGATTCAGCAGGACAGGTGGGGCGTGAGGTTCTGCAGGTGATGCTGACGCTTCTAGTCCAAGGACACAGTTTGGGTAGCAAGGGTTCTCGGTTCCTGGTCCTTTTCAGACCATGGTGCATGTGAAAACACCTGTGTGCTGTGCTGGTGAGCCTGCTCTGGCTGCCTGTAGCCCCAGATACCTCAGGGCTAGGAAAGTCAACATCCCGGCTCACTGCTAGCCCACTTGAGGCACCTTGGGGTGGGCCAAGGTACACCTGTGGAGAGGAGAGGAAATGGCCAACTCTGACAAATCAGATCTATACACGTGGTGTGTGTGTGTGGAGGCTCATTCTCTCTGACTGCTGTTGCAGGTGCTGCCCCATTGTGTGGCTGGAAACAGGCCACCCTTGGGGCCTAGAGGGGCCCTTGCCTGCCAGGAGTGCCCAGCTGATCCAGCATCATCTCCGGGTATGGAGAGGGGAGAATAAGGCTTTCTCCCCAGTGTTGCAGTTGGCCTGGTCGCCCCTCACCTGGGACCCCAGGCTCACCTCTTCATATGCGTAGCTCTTTTGGTGTGTGCGTGTGGAGGCTGGGGTGTGTGATATGTGCCCATAGATGCAGAAGTACACATGCATGTGCGTGCGCACACGGGCGCAACCATTTTCCCTAATACACATCTGTCCTGCCAAAAGAGCTAAATCAAAAAGAGTAGGCGGCATTAGAGACGTCTCCTACCATGCCCAGTGCTAGTTCTCCCACACAGCCAGACTTCTGTGTAGTGTGTCCTCTCTGGGGCCTTTTCTGTCATCTGTCGTTTTTTTTTATTTTTGGGGGGACAGAGTCTCACTGTCACCCTGGGTAGAGTGCAGTGATGTCATCATAGCTCACAGCAACCTCAAACTCCTGGGCTCAGGCGATCCTCCTGCCTCAGCCTCTCCATTAGCTGGGACTACAGGCATGCGCCACCACACCTGGCTAATTTTTCCGTTTTTTTTTTTTTAGTGGAGACAGCGTCCCACTCTTGCTCAGGCTGGTCTCAAACTCAAGCAATCCTCCCGCCTCGGCCTCCCAGAGTGCTAGGATTACAGGCATGGTGAGCCACTGTGCCTGGCCCTGTCGTCTATCTTAATCTGTCCTCTCCTTGAGTCTGTCAGAGATGGTCCAAAGAGTTTTCTTTTTTTCTTTTGTTTTTTTTTTTTGAGACAGAGTCTCACTTTGTTGCCCAGGCTAGAGTAAGTGCCGTGGCGTCAGCCTAGCTCACAGCAACCTCAAACTCCTGGGCTCAAGCAATCTGCTGCCTCAGCCTCCCTAGTAGCTGGGACTACAGGCATGCGCCACCATGCCCAGCTAATTTTTTCTATATATATTAGTTGGCCAATTAATTTCTTTCTATTTATAGTAGAGACGGGGTCTCGCTCTTGCTCAGGCTGGTTTCAAACCCCTGACCTTGAGCAATCTGCCCGCCTCGGCCTCCCAGAGTGCTAGGATTACAGGCGTGAGCCACCGTGCCCGGCCCAAAGAGTTTTCTATAAGGTAGAACCTTAGGGAAAAAAAAAAACAAAAACACAACTCCAAACCAATGACCAATAAGTTGTTATTTTCCAGAAGGCTGCTTCCCAGCAAGCCATGGGAGAGAAAGGGGCAAACCTTTCAACTCAGTGGCCCATTACACCCTTTCTCAGGACACTGCTTATTTGCCTTACTTTTTACAGCTAAAAGGGCCTTCTCAAATGGTCTTCCTAGAGCAAACGGAATCTGTCTGGATGTCTCCTTGCTGTAAATAGAGGCATTTGCGGCCTGTAAGTGGCTGTGAGCTTTACGAAAATAGCTACGAAAACGCGCGGTTGTGTCTGTCTTGGCACGCGCCCACTCCCCAGCCGCCACCCACCGTGAGCTGGCTCGGGAAATGTTTGCTGCATAAAAGGACAATCTTTGGGTGTCCCTGGGCCCCGAGCTCTGCCTGGCTGAAGTGCCTCTCCTTTCTCTCCAGGTCCATATTCAAGCCTTTCATCTTCGTCGACGATGTAAAACTTGTCCCCAAAGCACAGTCTCCCTGTTTTGGGGACGACGACCCTGCCAAAAAGGAGCCTCGGTTCCAGGAGAAACCAGACCGCCGGCATGAGCTGTACAAGGCCCACGAATGGGCCCGCGCCGTCCTCGAAAGAGGCCAGGTGAGCTTGGGTTAGGGCAGGTGAGGTCAGCGAGGGAGGAGGCAGGGCGGCAGGTGACACGCCAGCCTCTCTCCAGCTCGTCCAGTCTCCTCCAGGAGGAAGCCAGGCTCCCGAGGCCCTTCCTGGAAGGCTGGTGTTAATTTTCCTGCCCACACTCTTGAAACCAAATAAAACTAAGCCTCTCCTGACCCTGCTCTGGAACTCAGCAGCCCAAGAGTATCTCACTTTTATTTACTGTTTACTTAGGAATCATAGAAATATGCAGTTCTAGCAGGGATAACTGTTTCCCTGCTGTCTAAAATGCTTTGTATACTCTTAGGGGTAAAAAGTTATAATCGACGGCAACATTTTATGTAAAGATGGCAATCATATGTTGTTTCAAAAAAGTAATTCTTCAGAAAAGTTTTGGCCATGGATGGTGGTGCTGACTGCACAACATTGTGAGTGTACTTAATGCCACTAAATCTACATATAAAAATGTTTAAAATGGTAGATTTTTATGTTATGTATGTTTTATGATAGTACAGACATAGTGTTAAGAAAGATTCTCAAGTTCCTAGTTTTAAAAAAAAGTAACTCTTCATAGTGAAACTTCTCCTCCCACCAATAAAACCTTTGGTTAATAAATTTACAAGATAGCGATTCAAACAAGAAAAACACCCAATACACATTCCCCAGCAGCCAGTGTGCCCACATCAGCCATTAGAGATGGAATTTCATATGGAATCCAAACCTCGGGAATGGGACCTCGGGCGGGAAGCTGGCCGGACTCCCCGGGGGCTTTCAGCATCCACTGCGATGACCCCACCATTTTGCGGACAGTAAAGTGGCCGTGTCCTTCCCCAGGAGCAAGGTCACAAGCTGAGGAAGACCATGCTGGAGCTGGAGAAGCAAGGCCTGGAAGCCATGGAAGAAATCCTGGCCAGCTCTGACCCCCCGGACCTCGCCGAAGTGGGGGATCTTTTCTATGACTGTGTGGACACGGAGATTAAGTTCTTTAAGTGAAGTAAGCGTTCCCTTTCCCCCTTCTTATTTAAAACGTCCCACCTTACTAAATTACCAGCAAAACAAACCATTCTCTGTGCGAGTAAAATGAGAAAGCTGAGATGTGGCCTCCTTTTCTGAAGCCAGATCGAACTGCTCCCTTGTGTCCTGCCTTGAATCTCAAAGCGTCCCCTTCTTCTGCAGTGTAGGCCCCTCCCCCTGCAGTGTAACCTGTATCCCGTTTGCCTGTTGTTCACTCGTGCGACTGTGGATTTAAGCTGCTATTATTGTATTTCAGTGACAATGGACACATTAGCCTTTTACGGAGGGAGGACTAGAGTTCATCAGGTCTTGAAAGACAGGCCCCGCAATGCCGAGTTGGCGGGAAAAGCAAACTCTTGTGAAGTCTTAGTCTCTCTCTGTCTCTGTAGTGGTTTCTTTCAGGTTCACAAAAGGCATTTGTCTGCACACACAGGGCTCTTGTGCGTGGAGCTGAGGGAGAACCTGCCTGGCCTCCCTTAACTATAGTGCACAGTGTCTCCAGAGGTGTCTTTTGGGGGACAGAACCGACAGGAGGGAGTAAAGGTGGCTCCTCTAATCCCAGATCCTTCCCGAGTCCTGTGATCCGGAAGAAGCTGTCTCCCCTGCACTGTGGTAGCCCCACGGAACCGGTCCGCGTGCAGAAGGGCTGGGCGGCTCTGAAAGCTGGAACCACCCACTTCAGAGATTCAAAACCACGCTGGTGACTTCCATAAACCACCGTGTGGATCACCCAAAAGGCCCAGCTGCTCTGTCTACACGGCAGCACAGCTGCCCGGGCACATGGCCTCGTGTAGAAGTGATTCCGGGTCTGTTCCCGGCATCTGGTCTGGGATTAATGGAGCGGCCCTGTGGCATATATAGTTCTTTCCACTCCACAAGGCTGTGAATCTCTCTGCTAATGAGGGAAAGAAAAGCAGGGACTCTTGGCTGTTTAGATGGCAGTTCAAATAGCTGGGATCTGAGCAGTCACTACATTGGCTCAACAGAGAGACTTTAATTAAACTGATTTGTTTCCAATGTCATGTTCACTTAAAGGATTTGACTTTCCACCAGGGCATAGAAAAGCATGTGAAGAAGACCAGATGGGCTCAGCACTGGGAAGAACGAGGGCAAGGAGGCAACAGATGGAGGTGGAAGCGCCTCTCTGCAGGGTAGCTGTCCACCCCCACGCTTCCTGCCCCACCCGTGCGTCCACAAATCTGTGCACTGCCTTCCCTGGGTCTTTCCCCATATCTTCCTAGCTCATAGTCGCTGTGTCTGCTCAGACTGGTAGCTGAAGTGGACAGGTGAGGGACACTACCTTTATCTGTCGAAACTTCCAACACCTCCAGACACGGGCAGAGTTGGTTAGCAGAAGTGGATGTTAACATAGCAGCCAGCGGGAGAGCACCGTTGGGCCTAACCCTGTTTCGTCTTTCTTGGCAGGAGTGTGCATATGGAAACATTGTGAGTGTCTGTAGTCTCAGGAGTGACTTAGAGGTAGGTGGTCACTCTTCCTCAGCAGGGGTGTCCCAGGCCACGAGAGCTGGAGGGGACCCAGCCCCTCAGTATGCAGGTGTGAACACTAAGATCAGAGGTTTTATCAGAACAAATATTTTTTTCTACCAACTCTCTAAGAAGGTGGTATAGGAGTACCGTGAGGTTTGTGCTCAGCAGTTTTGTAAACTGTATGTAAAATTGTTACCCACAAATGGTGAGATGTGGGAAGAATATTTCAGCTGAAAAAGTAAAGGCAACCAATAATGGTGGTTTGTAGTTGCTAAGAGGTTTGTGCAGGTTTGGCCGGGGCTTTTGCTGTTGGTGAATTCAGGGTCTCCTCGTAGGTGGCGTGGCCATTCCGAAAGGGTGAGGTTCAAGGGCGATGCAGCTACCTACCTCCTCCCAAGCCCACCTGCCGAGTGGCTATTTAAAGCAAGATGATGTAGAAAGCCACTCTAAAATTTCACTGCAGGGTTTCAGCTTGACCTCTTACGGAAACATTTCATTAGACCTGACATGGCTGAGACAACCAAGGTGATTCAGGGTTTGATCGAAAGAAGTCTGGTGAGAATAAACCACGCAGAGGCTTGCTCTCATTCCTGTGGGCCACACAAAGGGTATGGATAACCCTGCCAGCTTTATGGTATTACCCATTCGTGCAGTGGGAAACACACGGCTACTTCTGTTAGGGGACACTGACCCTGGTCAGGCATCTCTGAGAAGGGTCAATTGAGCGTTGTCTTGGCTGATACTGTACACAGTTGTGATGTCTGGTCTTACCACTAGAGGGTGTGGCAGCCCTTGGTGGCACAGCCTAGCAGACATTAAGCCGGGCGTGGAGGTGGTCTGTGTAGAGTCAGAACTCCAATAATGGCAGTGGGATGGGTAGGGAAAGGCAAGAAGAGAGCAAAAAATTCTCCTAATGTGGCTGTACTCACTTTGAGTGACTTTTATTATAAACAGTTGGAAATATGTTGTAGGATTTTTGGCTGTTGTAGGGGGAATTAAAAAAGAAAACAAATAATAGACTCCTGACATTTTGCTTTGGAAAAAAATGCTTATTACATGGATAATTTCTCGACCAGGGATTGCTCTTCTGAAGGCAGTATGGGGAAATGAACATTCAAGAGGATATATGGAAATAATGTTTAAAGGTCACACTGTGTAAATAGCATCCTAGAATACCATTTGTGTATCTGTTCAGACTTGAGGGGGGCTGTGCATGCTTTGTGCAAAGGAAGACATGGCCATACAGAATGGAATATCTCCCCTACCCCGCACCCCATAATCAAACACAAGCTTCCTAGTCTGGTCTAGAAGGTGGGATTTACCATAGGCATAGACAGCCCTAACACTCAAGGGCAGAGGCTCCAGTGAAGGTAACTTAGCAAAGCAGAACTCATACTATTTCATTCTTGGAGGTGCTTTGAAACTTTAGGTAGAATAAAGATATAATCGAAATTATGGAGATTCTTTAGCGCCCAATAACATGAGACCCAGGGTTGTTATTAGAAGGAGGCTTTCTGACAAGCTAACAGAGCAGGGGTATGACTATTAGATCTTAGCAGTGGAGTTCCTTTATTATTGGGTGAATCATTAGGTATAAAACAATAACTATCAACCAGGAAAATTTCTAACTAAAGTCATCCCAAATTGGTACAGGTGTTGTACAACTCTGGCTGGCCCAGCAGGGAAGCCAGGTGGGGACAGGGTGTCTGTCATGAAACCACTAACTGCATTCTTGACTGAAGAGCCATCCATCATTTGTTGGGAAGGTCTTCAGCTGAGTTCTTGGCTGTAGGAAGGAAGCACACAGAAGAGGGAGGGAGGGAGCCCACCTTGCTAGCCATGCTCATGGAAGGGAGAAGACCAGCAGGTCACCCTCATGTGCTGCCTCAGGCTACCTTATGCTTCCTGGATCCTGGATGTGTGGCATTTCATTCAACACGGTCCTAAGTCCCAGCTCCTCTCCTGTGGTTTCTGTCTAAGTGTGCTTTATCTGATTAACTCCAAACATCCTTAAATGTCACCTGCAGATTTCTCATGGGAACCAATGTGTACGTGTTTGCAATCGTGTCATGAGAATTTAAATGTGTTAGATGTAAAATGCTATTGGCAGGGAATAATAAAAAAACATCTTTCTGTTTCCTGCAGTGGGAACTGACCATGTAATCTTAAGTCTTTTGTACAAATATCTACAAACCAGATAACGTCCCTATCCAGTGCTTGCCGTTGGAATTGTCTCTAAATGCATCAAACATATGATAATAAAATACTGAAATTAATGTCCAGTGGCCTCTTTTATCTCATGTCTCATGAATAAATGTGGGCATCAGTCACAACATAGAAAATGTACAAAAGGGGGGGGATATGTTTTTCTGACATCTTTAAAAGTGAAGCAGGTTAGTAGTTGCCTGCATTATGTACTGTTCTGTGGGTAAATTCACTCTTTACAACTAAACACAAAACCACAATGAGATACCACTTCACACCATCAGGATAGCTACTATAAAAACAAACAAACAAATGGAAAATAGCAAATGTTGGTGAGGATGTGGAGAGACTGGAGCCCTTATGCACTGTTGGTGGGAATGTAAATGGTGCAGCCACTGTGGAAAACTATGGATGTTGCTCAAAAAATTAAAAACGGAATTGCCATATGATCTGGCACTTTCACGTCTGGGTATATGCCCAAAAGAATCCGAAGCAGAGCCCAGAAGAGAGATTTGTACACCCATTGTTCACAATAGCTAAAATGTGGAAGCACCTCAAGTTTCTATAGACAGATGAAAGGATAAACAAAATGTGGTATATCCATATAAAGGGATATTATTCAGCCTTAAAAAGGAAGGAAATTCTTGGCTGGGCGAGGTGGCTCACGCCTGTAATCCTAGCACTCTGGGAGGCCGAGGAGGGCGGATTGCTCAAGCTCAGGAGTTCGAAACCACCCTGAGCAAGAGTGAGACCCCGTCTCTACTATAAATAGAAAGAAATTAATTGGCTAAGTAATATATATATAGAAAAAATTAGCCGGGCGTGGTGGTGCATGCCTGTAGTCCCAGCTACTCGGGAGGCTGAGGCAGGAGGACTGCTTGAACCCAGGAGTTTGAGGTTGCTGTGAGCGAGGCTGACGCCACGGCACTCACTCCAGCCTGGGCAATCAAGCGAGAATCTGTCTCAAAAAAAAAAAAAAAAAAAAGGAAGGAAATTCTGACATATGCTACATACAACATGGATGAACCTCGAGGACATTATGCTAAGTGAAATAAACCAGTCACAAAAGAACAAGTATTATATGATTGCATTTATATAAGGTACCTAGAGTAGTCGAATTTATAGAGATAGAGAGTAGAATAATGGTTGCCAGGTGCTGGGGGAGGCGGGGGGAGAACAGGGGTTAGTGTTTTAATGGTACAGAGTTTCTGTTTTGCAAGGTGAAGAGTCACGGAGATGCATGGTGGTGATGGTTGCAGAACAACATAGCTGTGCTTAATTAACACTACTGAACTGAACACTAAAGATGGTTAACATGGTAAATTTTGCATTATGTGCATTTTACCATAATTTTTCAAAAAGAGATAAAAGCTAGTATGTAGAATCCAAAGGCTGGAATGTCAGCACATCTGGTGCTCTCCGTGCCAACCCCCTTTATCCTAAAGCTTTAGCAGCTCCACAACAGAAGATGCCACTTAAGAAAAAAGCCAACCCTCTCCACTCTGTGGCCCAGAAGTGCCAGACTGCCTCCAAGATTCTGCCTCCACTGTGACAGGCAAAATGCAACTGCATGTCTTGTTCATGAATATGGAGGCTGAGTCACCTGCAATGAGTGACCTACGTCAAGGTGAGAGTAGAGGACTGCCCCATTCGTAGGACGAGGCGTTGCTAATTCTTTAGATTCTGTTCCCAGCTCTCTTTTCACAGACATAATACACTCCAAGGGGACGGAGCGTGGGTTAGTTTGCTAGGGCTGCGGTAGCAAAGGTTACACTGGGCGGTGTAACCAGGAGAAATCTCTTGTCTCACAGTTCTGGAGCCCGGAAGTCCAAGAGTAAGGTGCCAGCAGGGCTGGTTCCTCCTGAGGGCCAAAAGGAACCTGTCCATGTCTCCAGCCCGGCTTGATCGGCTAGCTGGCTGGCATTTCAGCGCTTCCTGCCCTGTGAGAAACGTCATCTCCATCTCTGCCTTCATTTTCACCGTGGCCGAATGTCCCCATTTTATAAGGACACCATATTGGATTAAGGGCCTGCCCTACTTCAGTATGACCTCACCTTTAATTATATCTGCAGTGACCCTATTTCCAAGTACGGTCACCCTCTGAAGGACGAGGGTTAGGACTTCAACATATGAATTCTGGGGGGGCACAATTCAATCCACAACAAGCAGGTTCCTGCAGGATGCCGAAGGTTCCTGGGGCAGTGCCTGAGAATTTGGAACTTCCTTCCACGTCCACAGCCCTTCCCATTAAGTTGCTCCCCTCCCCTGTCTGGGGACCACGTCTCCCACACTAAACTCCCTAAGGGGTACCTGGAATCATGGCTACTTCCCCACCCGCCACGGTCAACGTGACTTTGCAGTTCATCATCCAATTCGTAGATTATCTCGGGCCCTTGCTGTTCTTCTACACTCAGACTGTCCCTTTTGGTCGTTCAAGAACTTATCTGTGCCTCCACCAGTAAGAGAACAGAAGAAACAAGTCAGCCCCTTAACTGATCCTGATGCAAAGTGTGTAGTAACCAGCTTTGAAATTAGTTTCTAGATGAGATTTTGGGAACATCTATGAATTTTAATTGCTGCCATGTCTTTGTTATCCACCAGCAGAGCCAGTGAAGTATGGTCTGAGCAGCTCAGCAAGCTTCTAAATGGAATGCCTGGGACGCGGCCGGCAGAGCTTGTTTGTGACGGAGCCTGGAATCAGCCATCTGGCTGCTCCCCAGGGTGCGGGGCGCCCCGTCACCTGGCTCTGTTGTGATCCAAGGGTTGAGGGTTTACCCACATGTTATGTCACTGAATCTTCATCACTATATGCTCAGGTACATATTTATGTCCCCACTTGACAGACGAGGAAACTGAGGCACAGACCAGTTATTTCCTCTCTCCAGTTTGTAAAAGGCAAAACACAGATGCAGATCCTTGTTTGCCTTCCAAGCTGTAGTTCTGAACTAGCTCACCTCGCAGACGAACCTCCCCTCCCCTGTAGCAGGTTCCAGAGTCCACCTTAAAACACTGCAGTGGAGACTGAGATGATTCTGCCTCACACAGGAGGCTTTTTTGAGGGGTTTGCTGAGTTGAGCGGGGCTGAAAGTTATTCCATTTTATTACAAGTTAGCAGAATTTATAAGCAATACACTGCCCCTTTTGTACTAATAAAACGACAGCGTTACCTACTTTAAAAAACACATCTGAGAATGTTTTTTTTTCCCCCTTACCTTGTTTTTCACAAATACCCATGAGGCTAGTCAGCTCAAGAAAGACCTGTTTCCAACACGGTATGTTACAGCAAGCTGTGTAGATAGCCACTTCGAGCTGCCATTCTTAGAAGCCCTCCTGATCCTTCAACACGCTTGGCTTAGATTGGTACCCGTGACCGTCGATGGGTTTTAACAAGGACACGACTGGAAGCATTTTCCACTTATTAAAGTTTATTAGGTACAAAGAAATGGATCTGCAGAGGGAGACATCAATAAATATAAAATACATGTGAAACACCGGGGCAGTCACAGACGACAGTGTCAGTGAGAGTATGTGAGGGTGGCAGGGGACCCGGGGACTCAGATGCCTCCAAGTGTGAGTTCACGGTCAAGAAACCTTCCCGCCGCCTCCGCCCGAGGAACTCGGTGCGCAGCACGAGCTCGAGGGCTGTGGATTCAGTGCTAGGTCTCGAGGAGAGCTGTGATGCCAGATTCCTGAGATTTCTCCCTAATTGCCGTTTCTGGTTTCTGCTCCTTCCTTCCCTCTGTCCTTAAATGGTTTTATTTTTAATTTCTGTCCCAGCCGTACGGAACATGAATGTATAAACACCTCATCAGGGCAGGCAGTCTACTCTGAAGGTGGAGCTGCCTTTGTCTGGAGCCTTCTTAGTCATGATCATTAAAACGTTTATAATTATTCTACACCACTGGGAGGGGCGGTGGAGTGGATGCTGTTATTATCTTTATTAAAAGAAATCCTGACCTTTTGGAAACCTTCTAGAACCAACAAATCAGTTATGCCCCGAGCTGATGACCTGCAAAAGCTTATTTTCCATGGGTTTAGCTGCTGCAATTTGATTTGATCCGTTCCCCAGGGATGAAGGGAACTTGACCCTGGTTCCCTGGCTTCTATCCGGAAGGAGAAAGTGCAGCACTGATGTAGTAGCAAGATTCCATCTCCGCGTTTACTCCGGACAGCCCCTGGGTGTGCGCAGTCACCTTTGCCCAAACCCTCCTAACCATCCGCCTTTCCGGATGGCTTGGTCTGGCCATGAGATCCTGCCTGAGTGGGTTGTTCCAAAACAGACATTTTTCACTGGTCTCCCCGCTCTCCTTCCCAATATCCTTTAATCTACAGCTATTCTGAGCACAGCCCGGGGATCAGTCTGTTTCCTATTTTCTCTCCTTCCTCTGTCACAGCCTTCCCCCACCAAAGACAGGGAGCATTTGGGGTCAGGCAGCAAACAACCAAAACACACTCCAGTCCCTTGCCGGCTCAAGAAAAGAGTGTGAGGGGCAGTCCCAGCCAGCCTGACCCTTCCATGCTCGGGCGGCTGGGCCTGCACGGGTCTGCCCCGAAGAGACACGCCGCCACGAGGGAATGAGCCGGGACCTGTCGGCAGGTGACCCCTTTAGCTCAGGGGGACCAAGTTTTGCCTGATGGGTGGTTCCAAGGTTCCTAAAGGTGGGGACGTGGCAACAGATTTTTGAGGCAGGCATTTCAGGAGCCGTTTCATTCTATACTTCATCAAGTCCTGTTTTCCATGGACATCCCACACTGGAAGAGGGGGCAGCGGGGGAGACCTCTGAGATAGAATTAGCAGTTGACCGTAATAATGAGTTGTGCATGTTTTTAACTTGCAGGGGAAACAAATACCGAAATCTCATAAAGCTGACCTTACCCTGGCTACCGGGATGGGGCTGGGAACTTGGAGGGGACAGGAGGAAAGTGACGGAGACCTGGGCACTAGGGACACTGTAAACAGTAAGAGCATTGGCTACGTGTAGGATTGTTCAGTGACAAAAGGGGCCCTGCGGTCGGCATGGGAGGGGCCACGCCCACTCTAGCCTTTGCTTTGTGATATATTTACATTAGGCAGCGAAAAAACATCCCTGTACTGCAGAACGGAAGCGAGACCTGGCATCTCGTTCTCTGGAGGCTGCGTGGCATTGTCTGGGTGGGGGGACACACTACTTCCTCTGAGCTGCGTCATTTGTAAGGCATTATCTGGTTTGATCTTGCAGTTGCTGCGATGAGAATATAAAATCATGCCAATAAGAAGTCGTGGATACTTCAGACTTTGGGACTACCTGCAAACTAAGGACTCTCTAAAAACGGTTCAGAATCTAGAAAGGGCCAGCCCGCAAGCATATTCACAGTCATGGAATGGGCCTGGGGGTTGGGGGGGCGGGGACAGGCTTCTATCTGTACTGACAGACGAGTGCCAAGATGTAAAAAATGGAAAAATGGTGGGTGTCTTTAAAAATATTACTCAAATAAAAGTCGACTAAAATACTGCTTCGAAGCCCGTGCAAACCACGTATTTACAATAAATGAATGCTCTATTCAGAGCCTGTATGTCAACTGAATTACAGCTGGAGCATGGTGGGGGGGGGTCTGACACGTTCTCCTGGGGGTGCCCGTCCTGCAGTCTGGAACCCAGGGCCTTGGCTTCATCTGTCTTCTCACCGGAGAGTCTTCAGAGCTAACTGTGGAAACAGGATGGAACATCACTGGGTGGGCTTAGAAGACCCTTGCACACAAAAGCCCCCGCCTGCCACCCAGGGCTGAGCACTGCAGCTTCTCCTCACCCGTGCAAGGCTGCCAAGGCAGGGCAGATGCATACACCAGAAGCTGATTCTTGCCCAAGGGGTCACGGTGGAAACGGGATGAAATGGGATATGTAGCTGATGGTATGTGAGGAGCTAATGCTGTCTGATAAACATTTACAGGGCCAAGTATCAGCAATTCATTTGACAGCAATTCGCTTCAAAGAATTTGCTGAAGATCCGGAGTCAAAGCAATGAAAAAGAAAGAAAGGAACCCAAGCCTTCTGGTCCAGGGTTTCCATACACACACACACTGATTACTGTATCCACAAAAGAAGAAAGCGTGCTCAAGGTTATTATTTGCAATGTCCAGAACTCAGTGATTTCTCTGGGCAATTGCTCTGTGTTTCCTTGCAGTGAAGATGAATTCAGATGGGAGACATAAAGAAGATCTTCTTTAATGTGGAATGCCCAAAGGAGACTTCACAGTCCTTCCCTGACTACACTGTTACGGACAGAGATCAAAACCAGCAGTCTCGGGTGATTGAGGTGTGTGCCTGCCACGAGGCTGGGGACACAGCATTGCCACATTGATGGTGAGGATGGCTCTTGTCCCTGGAGACTCTGACATGCCAGGAAAAGCAGTGAAGTACAGTGGAAGGAACTCCAGACAAGAGGTCAGAAGGTGTGGGCATTGTGACATTGGGCAAGTTCTCTTCAGCCTTCTGGAGTGGTTTTCTTTTCTGTAAAATTGGCTTTAAAGGTATCTCTCCAGCTTCCATCACAGGGTTATTATAAAAGGATCAAATGAGATAACATATGCAAGCTAGACCAAAACTGTACAGAGCCAGGTACATACAGGGGACTATGATTATGATTACTACTATATTTTTCTGATCACAGGAGTAATATATTCACTGTAGAAAATTTGGATATTATAGAAACACACAAAGAAGAAAGTAAAAATCAGCTGTAATCTTCTAAAGTGAATGGCTATCAGCAATTTTTTCCTCCAGTTTTTTTTTTTACACCGTTGTCTGTCACACAGAACTCTGAAACAGGAGGTGGCCACTGCAGGACTGAATATGATTTCAAAGAAAACAAAGGACTTTTAAAGCTGAGATCCTATCATATGCAGTGGGGACCTTATCTCTGCCTGGGTCAGGAAACACTTCTGTCCAACTGCCCTGGGTGAGACGAAGGGTTTTTCTCTAAACAATGTCTTATCACCTGGCACCTGTCTGCCTTCCCTTCTAGCTCTGTCAGTTTCTTGTAGCCACCAGGACTTGAACTGCGACTAAAGTTGGTCAAAATCAATTCTAATACTATAGATGTAGGAAAAAACTCCAAAGGTGCTGAAAGAAACCATGTATTCTATCGATGAGAGAGAACAATGACTTATGTTTTATAAACGTTATGAGTTTTTCTTGCAAGCCTTCAGAAGCAGGGCAGACTAGCAATTATCAAGCGATTATTGCTGCAGAAAGATTCTAAAGGGCTCCTGAGTTGCTAAATTTGCTTCTGCATGTGGTGGTGATTCCAGGGGAGCCCCCCATATGCATCCTTCACGACTTTGAAATTATGAGTGTTCCATTCCGGCTTGAAACAAAGGCACACCAAATGGCTTTCCCTGAGGAGAAGCAGTCTGAGGAAAAAGCTTAAGCTGGTTCAGGAGAGAGCGCGCCCTCAGCACTCCTGTGCTCCCTGAGGAGAATCCCTGGTTTTACATTCAGAGACCAGAGGGATGTGTTACCTGAGAATTTCTGCCTTTGATGTCATCAGAGCTCTGCGTGGCTGCCTCGGCCTGGAGCCAGGGGCCAGGTGTACGGCCTGAAAGAAACAAGAACCGTTTCGCTGTCTAGTAGCCCAGGGACTGGCTGTGTACACTTCACAGAGAAACTTTCACTAAACCAACACTTAAGCGACAGCAAAGGAACGAAAGGTAACGTGAGCCCATCCACCCGAAACCTCCAGGCTCCTGGCCCTAGACTGTGTGTTTCCAGCCCCATCTTCTATGTCACAGACCGTGGATGCTGAGGAGTCATGTCTAATACACTTGAGGAGAACAACTTATTAAGGCCTATCATCTGCATGCACGTTAAGAGTTTATTTACTCAAAACATAACCACCATCTCCAGGTCTGCTCAGGGTTTGTTAAAAAGTTGGTTAAAAAAGTTAAGAGTAACTGCTGATATAAGCAGGACTTATATTTCATGAAGATCCAAATCGTTCTCTAAAATATTATGTTTAAATATTACACAATATTTAATATTATGTTTAAACATTACACAACTTATAATGCATATGAATATATTCTCAGTTAAGAATTCAAAGAATACCAAAGAAGATAATGAAGAAAACTCTGAAAGTTCCTCTGCCTGTCCCTCCCCTAATCTCAATTTTCTATCCCAAGTTACCACGGCAAAAAGTTTAGTGTTTATCCCTCCAGATTTTTTTTTTCTTTTTGGCATTTACTTACATATATCTGCATGTATACAGATACATGGTTTGGTGGGTCTACCCAAGTTTTTTTTTTTTTTTTGAGACAGAGTCTCACTTTGTTGCCCAGGCTAGAGTGAGTGCCGTAGCGTCAGCCTAGCTTACAGCAACCTCAAACTCCTGGGCTCAAGCAATCCTGCTGCCTCAGCCTCCCACATAGCTGGGACTACAGGCATGCATCACCATGCCTGGCTAATTTTTTATATATATTTTAGTTGGCCAATTAATTTCTTTCTATTTTTTTATAGTAGAGACGGGGTCTCGCTCTTGCTCAGGCTGGTTTTGAACTCCTGACCTTGAGCAATCCGCCCGCCTCGGCCTCCCAGAGTGCGTGAGCCACCACGCCCGGCCTACCCAAGTTTTAAATCTACATTCCCAGGTGTTCCAGCCAAATGGTGTCTCCTGGGATCTCTTCTGCTGCATTTGGTACGAGCCTTTTCTGTTTCTGTCCTGAACAAGACATTAAATAACTGTGTCCCAAAGTCCCCAGAACAATCCAAAATTGCTGTGCTACTTAAAAAGCAACAAGAAAAGCACAAATGTTCATCACAGAAAATTTAAAACAGGCCAGGCGCAGTGGCTCACGCCTGTAATCCTAGCTCTTGGGAGGCCGAGGCGGGCGGATTGCTCAAGGTCAGGAGTTCAAAACCAGCCTGAGCAAGAGCGAGACCCCGTCTCTACTATAAATAGAAAGAAATTAATTGGCCAACTGATATATATATAAAAAATTAGCCGGGCATGGTGGCGCATGCCTGTAGTCCCAGCTACTCGGGAGGCTGAGGCAGGAGGATCGCTTAAGCCCAGGAGACAGCTTGCTGTGAGTTAGGCTGACGCCACGGCACTCACTCTAGCCTGGGCAACAAAGTGAGACTCTGTCTCAAAAAAGAAAAAAAAGAAAGAAAATTTAAAACAATGCAAAACAGATAACCTGTGTTTAACAAAAGTTTTTAGATAGTATAGGGTTCAGCATCATATGATGGCATGCTAAGCAGCTGTTTGAATGTTTACAAAGACTCCTTTTGGGGAGATGAAACTGTATAAATAGAATGACCTCAACTATTTTTAAAATTCATCAAAAAACCCATAAATAATATACTAAAATGTTTCCTCCTGGGGGGTAGAATTACCATTTTATAAAAAACTCTTTAAAAAAATGCTTTTCAAATTTTCTTCCATGAACATATGTAAGTCATCAATAACATTTTTTAAGGTAAGGTGCACGTTTTTTAACAAACTATCATGTAGAAGGGTCTCTGAGACTTTTAAAACATTAATCAAATGGGCACTGTCATTTTGTTTAAACATTTTTTAAAATTAATGAGTGCACCTGTTCTAGAATAAAGACATTTTGGACCAAAAGACATAGGCAGTGCCAGATTTTTGGCCAGTTTATTGACTGAGTAAAAAGTAAAAAGACATTGATATACAGCCCTGATCTTATGTCATATGAGAGGATAACCCTGGAAATAACTGTTCTTAGATTTAAGAAACTCCTGTCTTCTACAGAAAAACCTTCTAGGCCAGGGTTTTGCAACCTTGGCTTTATTAACATTTTGGGCTGAATAATTCTTCACTTGGAGTCTGTCCCGTGTGTCACAGAATGTTTAACAACATCCCTGGTCTCTACCCTCTAGATGCCGGTAGCATGTCCACACCCACTTGTAACAATAAAAAAATGACATTGCCAAATGTCCCCTGGGGGGAAAAAAATCTTCCCTGTTTGGGAACCACTGGGCCATAAAACAGGCTTCACCATAGGTAAGCAGTTCCCACCAGTTTTCATAAATATGATGGGAACAATAGCACAGAGGTTAAAAACAGAAAGGCAAACTCTGTATCTCATTATAATGAAAAGAAAAAATTCATTGCTACTAGAAGTGAGTGGCTGGGACTTAGTCAGGGTTATTAGAGTACTTTTAATCCAAGTATCTCCTTAGAGGGATTTTCCCTTACGAGATGCCACTAGAATCTCTTAGAACTCAAAAAGTAGAGCCATACTCTGCTGAGGGAGCCCTTCACACACAGGCTGCTTTCCCACAGAAGGGCGTTCCAAAGTCACCAAAACAGTGGCGCTTCCAAATTCGTGGCACCGTAACTCCTAGTCAGAAATAGTGTTTACCTCTCTGCCCAATCTCAAGCGCCCACTGCTCTTCCAGAGCAGACTGGGTGAACGTCCTTACTGTCTGCCGTAGACGGACGGCCCCTCTTCCCTCCCGTGAAAATAGTTACGGGTACAAAAGTGGTTGAAAGAGCCGCTTGGGACAGAACTCCTCTCCACTGAGGGGCTTAAAGAAGAAAAGTGCTTGGGCACTTGGGGGTCCAAGCTGGCTTCCAACTTTATTTTTTGTCATTTGTAAATCAAGCAAGCCCTGTATCTGTTTTCCAGGCACAGAGAGATTTTCATGTCAGAAAACAAAACATCCATTTTGTAGCCGGGCATCCAGAGGATGAACGCCTGTGCAGGACTTGGAGAATGTCCCGAAGGATTTAGGAGCCTGGCTGGCCGTGGGAGCAGGGTCTCTCGGAGAGCCTGGGTAGGACGCCCGCCAGCTCTAGGGTGTGGTTCCTGTGGGCCAGGAAGGGGGCTCTGGGGAAAGGTGGGCTCCTGTGAGAGGCAGAGCTAACTGTTGGCTGGCTCTGGGCCAAAACTGCCTGTCCAAGCCGCGGTCCATCCTGGCATGAGATGAAGTGACAGTGACAAGGTAGGCAACGTGGTGGGAGCACTGGGCCGGGAGCAGAGAGCCTGGCTCTGGCCCCTGCTTGGCCACAGCTGTGAACAGGGGCAGGTTTCTTCAGCTGTATATGCAGGAGCTGGGCTGGACAACCTCAAAGGGCCTTTCCTGTTCTTACATTGGAAGCTTCTTATAATCTCTAAGTGAAGGATGGGACAGGTTTTATTGGAAATGTACCTTCCAGATCTACACCTTAGGAATTGCACATCCAGCCTTTTCCCTCATTCCCCACTGTTGTCGCTGTGGTAGTTCAGGCTGGTATGTGAGCCACTCCTTCCTCACCCGTCCCGCCTCTGTAGAGAACTGAGCCGCCCAGTCCCTGAGACAGTCACCCTGCAATCCCAGGGTCTCACTGTCCTCTCCATAGCTGCTCAGACCAGGGCTGGGCTAATTATATTCTCTCTCCCAATAACTTGTGATCTAAAAATTAATTTTAATGATTATTAAAAGCAATGCACATTTATTATAAAAACTTGGACAATGATTAGCAAAGAAGAAAATGGAAATCACCCAGCATTCAACCACTGAGTGATGACCACTTTTAATATTTTGGTATAGGCCTGGCGAGGTGGCTCATGTCTGTAATCCTAGCACTCTGGGAGGCCGAGGAGGGCAGATTGCTCGAGGTCAGGAGTTCGAAACCAGCCTGAGCAAGAGCGAGACCCTGTCTCTACTATAAATAGAAAGAAATTAATTGGCCAACTAATATATATAGAAAAAAAAATTAGCCGGGCATGGTGGTGCATGCCTGTAGTCCCAGCTACTTGGGAGGCTGAGGCAGGAGGATTGCTTGAGCCCAGGAGTTTGAGGTTGCTGTGAGCTAGGCTGACGCCACGGCACTCACTCTAGCCTGGGCAACAAAGCGAGACTCTGTCTCAAAACAAAACAAAACAAAACAAAACAAAACAAAAAAAATATTTTGGTATACATAGTTCTTAGTCTCTTCTATCAAATTCTCCTTTTCTACATAGATATACAAATTATATTTAAAAAAAATTTGGATTTTACTTTATGTACCTTTCTGTATACTTTTTTGATATTGCTTTTACTTAACAAGTTAGTGTAAACATTTCCCCATGTCACTAAATATCTGACAGTAGTGTTTAATGGTCACATAGTACTCCATCATGTGGCCCTGCCTTCATTTCTTTAACACCGTTGTTGGAGTTTGTGCTATTTCCAATTTTTTCACTGCATAAATGGTTTAGCAATGCATGTATGAAGGAACGTTTTTATTTATTAATTCAACAAGCATTTATGGAGTGTCCACATGCCTTGCTCCATTCCAGGGGCTGGAGACTAGCCAGTGAATGAAAGCTGAAGCGGTCTCTGACATTTAGGGCCTTCCACTGTACTGGGGAGACAGACAAGGGCCAGGCAAATAAAATCAAGAGGTGATAAATGCTTTGAAGACAATTAGAAAACTGTGTGAAGAGAATAAAAAGTAACAGGGCAAAGAAAACTCCTATTTTGTGAAGGGTGGTCAGGGAAGAACTCTCTGGTAAGGTATTGCTCCAGTCTGAATTGCGTCCCCACCAAATTTGGATGTTGGAGGCTTAATGCTACTGTGAGGGTATTTGGAGATAAGGGTTTATAGGGGATAATTAGTCTTAGATGAGGTCATCAGGGTGGGGCCCATATAAACCATGACACCAGAGAGCTTGTTTTCTCTCTCTTCACCCTGTGAGCACACAGTGAGAAGGTGGTCCTCTGCAAGCCAGGAAATGGGCCTCTCCAGAAACAGAACTGGCTGGCACCTTGATCTTGGACTTCCCAGCCTCCAGAACCATGAGAAAATAAATTTCTATTGTTTAAGCCACCCAGGCTATGCCACTTTGTTATGGCAGCCTGAGCAGACTGAGCTCAGGTATCATCTGATCAAAGATCCAGAGGAAGTGGGGAGTGAGTCACATGGATATCTGGGGTAAGTGTCTCACAGAGAAGAAAGAACATATGCAAAGAGCCTGGAGGCATGAGTGTGCTTGGAATGTTCTAGAACTTTCAGGTGTTGTTGGAGCCAAATGAGGTGAGAGGAGAGCAGTGGAAGGGAATGGGGGTAGTTCATGTAGATCTTGAGTTGTGATGGAAATTTCCAATTGACTTGGAGCAAGAAGGGAATGCACTGAAGGGTTCCGTGCAGAGAGTAGCATGGCTGGGCCTGGGTTGTGGACAAGCCACCCGGGCTGCTGCGTGAAGGAGGGGAGCCTGTTAGCAGGTTCTGGCGGCAATTTGAGTGGGAAATCCACAGTGGCTTAGGCCAGGGTGGGAGTGGCAGAGGAGGCGAGAGGGATCAGATTCAGATGACTCTGAAGTATTTGGTGTAACAAAAAAACAGAGGTGCAGTCAGTGTGCAGGGGAAGAAGGGAGAGAGGGGGCGGCTGGGACGCTAAGTGAAGCAGTGCTTCAGAAGAAGGGAGTGACAAGCTGCAGCTAATGCCTCTGCCCACTGGACGTGGCAGCGTGGAGGTGCACTGGTGGCCTTGGCAAGAGGTCTTGCCATGGCTTGGAGGGGAGAAGCCCTGGGAGGACGCAGCTCTGGAGAGGACAGGATGAGAGGAAGCAGAGGTAGTACTGGCTAAAAGAGGAGCAGAGAAATGGCGCAGGGACCAGAGCAGGTGGAGGGAGGTAGTTCATAGACGACAGCATTGTTACAGGTTCAGAGAAACTAAGGAGTATCCCGAGAAGACAGCAGTCGTGGTGAAAGAGTGGGATGCTGGGGGTATGGTCAGCACTCGTAATCAGGCTCGCAGAGGTTCTAACCCCCCAGTTGCCTTCCTCCTGCTGGCAGTGTGTTCTGTCTACAGGTTCTCTCAGTCTTGGGACACCTAATCCTTTGATTTTTATGACACGAACTACCCAATGCTGTTAAAGTTACTGCAGTGCCTGGTGGAGAAGTTTCACTGCTAATGGAAAAATGGCAGCTAGTTTCACTGTAAGTGCAAAGTGACTATTTTAAAGTAGAACTTGGATCACATATGATACCACCTCACGAGTGCAAGAATGACTACTATAAAATAAAAATAAGATAAAATAAAAAATAACAAATGTTGGAGAGGACGTGGAAAAACCGAAACCCTTGCATGCTGTTAGCAGAAATGTAAAACGTGCAGCGGCCATGGAAAACGGTGTGGAGTTTCCTCAAAAAAATTAAAATATAATTACCATATGATCCAGCAAGTCTATTTCTGAGTATTGGAAACAAGGACTTGAATGGCTATTTGTACGTCCACATTCATAGCTGCATCACTCACAATAGTTAAGACGTGGAAGCAGCCCAAGTGTCCATCCATGGATTAATGGATAACAAAATGTGGTGTTATCCATAGAATGGAATATTATTTAGCCTTAAAAAGGAAAGAAATTCTGACACATGCTACAGCATGGATGGACCTTGAGGACATAAGCTAAGCAAAATAAGCCAGTCTCTAAAAAACAAATACTGTATAATTGCACTTATATGAGGTGCCTAGAGTAGTCAGATTCACAGAGACAGAAAGCAGAAGGGTGTTGCCAGGGGCTGGGGGAGAGGGCAGTGGGGAGTTATTCAGGACTTGGGATGTAAACAGAATCATGTTTAAATTTGGCCACTATCCTGCAGAACTAGCTGTGATGGAGATGGTTTTGCTGGGAACACCAGAATGAAATCACCTGTTTGGGTATCTGTCTCCCTCCACCCCTTCCTCCACCCATGATGTGAATTTCTTTCTTTCTGTTTTTTATGTTTTTGAGACAGAGTCTCGCTTTGTTGCCAGGGCTATAATGAATGTCATGGCATCAGCCAAGCTCACAGCAACCTCAAACTCCTGGGCTCAAGCGATCCTCCTGCCTCAGCCTCCTGAGCAGCTGGGACTATAGGCATGTGCCACCATACCTGGCTAATTTTTTCTATATATTTTTAGTTGGCTAATTAATTCCTTTTCATTTTTAGTAAAGACGGGGTCTCGCTCTTGCTCAGACTGGTTTCAAACTCCCGACCTTGAGCGATCCACCCACCTCGGCCTCCCAGAGTGCTAGGATTACAGGCGTGAGCCGCTGTGCCCCGCCGGGAAGAGATTTTTAAGAATCTGCTTTTCCCTGTCCATAAACTCTCTGCATTAAGGACGGATGACAAGGTATGCTAAGCTCCTAGAACAGTGCCAGGTACGCACAATGGCGCCCCCAACAGTCTCCGTCATGGTACTGTAGTTTCACGTTTTCACTGACAGTTCTTCCCCTGCGTACAGATTCAAGCTCTAACGCCTCAGAAGGGACAGAGCATCCTTCCCGTTAGGGGGCACACTTACGTCCCTGTCCCCGTGTTTCCGTGTGCAGGTACCTCCCCAGGGAGGCGTTCCCTAGTCTGAGGGAACCGGCCACGGCCACGTGAGGCCTGGCCCTGCCGGTCGGTGCTGACACCCGGCTGCCTGCTGACCGAGGGGCCTCCGCTCCGCTCTCCCTGCCACGTGGGAAGCCCTGTGAGGCAGGCTCTGGGACTGCAGGGGAGGCCAGCCTCTGCTTCCTCATGCGTGCGTCGCCCTGCCTGGGGGAGTGAGTGACCCTAACTCCGGGCTGTAACAATAGGAAATCTGCTCTTGCTGAACCCCACAGGTCTGATTCCTGTGAATAATTCACCAGATGGGAAAAAGGGTGTTTTATATTAACATCCCCCCAGCCTAAAGCTCTGGCAGACTCACCTAGCCAGGCACCTTGTGCTCTGAGACACCACATGGGACGATCGTGCTGTCTCCTGGGTTCGTCCTGTCCCCAGCCCGCGTGCCTCCCCACCAACAGCACGGTGGACCCCACCACCCACCCACCGCCCACCAGTGCCCTCAGCTCTCTCGGTACTCACTGACTGAGACGCTCCCATCGCGTCACAATCGTTTCTCTCACATCCCTCTCAGGAGTGTGTGCGCTGGGGGCTTGGTACAGGGGACCCTGTTTTCTTTTCTTTTCTTTTTTTTTATTTCGACATATTATGGAAAGGGGACCCTGCTTTCTACACTTGGCAGCCTCCAGTGCTCACAGGACAGCCGCCGCAGGACAGGCAGTTCATGCCATTTGTTGAACTGAGTGGGAGTGAGAGACGGACACGGTGCCTGTCTTCTTCTAGCGCTGTGTCTTCACAGGCGCCCTAAGTGGCCGGACCTCCCTCCGTCCTCCTGTGTACTGCTCCCCTCTGTCTCCTTCTCAATCCAGAGCACCGGCAGTCACACGTTATTAACAGAGCACACAAGGTCACGGCTCTCTAACTGTGCAGTCCCACGGGCCAGCGGGCAAAGGCTGGCCCGGGCTGACCCGGGAGGAGCCTACCGGAGCAGAGAGCAGGCCTCGTTCCCTCTGCTCTGCAGGAAGCTGAGTGCTGCAGAAGGGACTTCCCCAAGGTCTCTCCGAAAGGAGCAGGTCAAAGAGCAGGGCTCCCAATTCCTGGTCTTGGGCTAACCCTGGACACTGATGGCTTTCTACTTGGGCCCACAGATGTCTGGGGTGGGGGGCCACAGTTAGGCTGTGGGGCTGGAACACATCTGACCCTCACCCCATATTGTCGACTCTGTCCCAGTTTTACTGGCTCCTGCCCAAGCGGACTGGCCCAGCAGTGGACAGGAACCAGCTCCTGTTAACTAGCGCACAGCCCTGCCGCCTCTCCCACTCGGAAGGCTGAACAGGTAAGCCAGGTGCGGCCTCTCCTGCAGCCTGATCACACCACGAAATCAGGAGGCGGCAGGCCCTCCCCGGGCTGTGATTCACATGGCTGCACACTGGATTCACTTGGCAGCTTTCAGAAATACATCTGCATCCCGCCCTAGCCTGGCCTTCAGGCTTTTTAAAAGCTGCCTAGGTCATTCTAATGTGTAGCCAAGGTTGAAAACCATTGATCTAAGGACATTCTCCATTTCGTGGTTTGTAAGTATTCTCGACTGGGGGGTTTCAGGTTCTTCCCCAGCTATTAATACAAAGCTCCTGTATCTCATTCTGCTGTTGTTTGGGGGTGTTCAGTTCCCTTATCAAAAGCCCCAGAGAGGGTTGAGTGGTAAATTTAGGCATCCAAATCTGATGCCAAACAGCTAACCTTGGTGTTCTGTGAAAAACCTCTAAATGAACCCTTAGGTATCAAGGCAAATAAATGCTCTGAAACTTCCAGAAGTATGCACAGCACTACATCCTTGTAGCAGCACAATGAAACGATGGCATCATCCTTTAGACAGTCTGTGGCCAGTCAGTGCACACCGAGCACCTAATCTGGGGTCTTATCAAGGTGGTACTTACTTCTGGGGATCTTGCTGGGGTAAATCTTCTGGCATGGTTTATACTCATCCGGAGGGGGGAAGTCTTCCACAGAATGGAACGTGAATTTGGACTCAAAGTCATCTGCACACACGGGAAATGGTAAGGTTTACTTAGGTTTCTGTCACGACCCCAGAGCACACAGGTTACTCTGACTGAATACACTGAGTTCTGTTTGCCTGCTCAGAGCATGGAGTTTCATGGCAGGCCATTCCCTGAAGATGTCCGTCCACCTCTGGTCTTATTGGTTGGCTGGGACCAGGGGAAGCAGGAAAGGGGAATCCACAGTCACTCCCCATCACCCAGCCCAACGCACCCCAACACCACCATAAGGAAGCTGCCACAGGGGCAGAAGTGGCACAGGCCTCTCCAGGGTCCAGAGTCAGAGGTAGGGACCCTGGTGCTCACAGGGGACCAGCAAAGTCCCAGCAGCCTGAAGCACCTGAAGAGGGGGCCTGAGTCCCCAGCTTGGCTGGAGGGAGGAGTGTCCCCTGTGGGCCCCAGGCTCCCCCCACCAGATGGCTTCTGCCCTGAGCTCCTGCTGGCAGGAGCGGAAGGGTCTTGTGGCCCTTTCATAGGCTGAGTCCCTGTTTTGTGACCTGGGCCTTGTGTCTGACACTAGTGCAGCAATCGAAAGGGATCCAAAGATTCTGCGGCCTCACTCACATCTGACCCCAGGTGACCTTCCTTCCTACCTCCATATTTTTGCTCTAATGGTCCCCTGCCTGGTGAGCCTTCCATCTATTCCTTACCCTATCCAAGTCACTCTAGTCTTTCAGGCTATGCACTGATTTCCCCATGAAGACAGACAGACAGACACACACACACACAGAGCTGAAATGCTGGTTTTCTTCTTTTTCTCTAATGTGAATCAGAAGGCTAGAAAGTGGGCCCTGGAACTACCCAAGAAGCCTTGAGAGAAACCCTGCGTAACAGAGGCTGTGGGCTTTTGGGCGCCAGAGTGAGAATCACGCACCCGGGACTGATAGTGCTGTGGCTGGCGAACTCTGTGCAGAGGCCGGGCCCGCACTCACCGAGGATGTGCAGGCTTCCGTTTCGTAGCTGGCCTCCGGGCTGCTGTGTCGGGGTCCAGGCTGGGGCCTGCTGGCTCTTGCTCGAAAGCTCTGTGGTGGGTGATCTCGCAGGGGGTGCTGGGGGTGGATTTAGCTTTCCACCACTGGTCCCTTAAGAGAAGATGATGGTGCATTCAGATACAGGAATGGGGATGGTTGACGCCATAACCTTATGTGAGAGGGTAAGGATTTGAATCTTGGGATGTATTATGATACCACGAGTAAAAGGGCAAAGTTTGGAGCCAACCTGCTTGTCAATGAACTGCAGTTCTCTCCTTGGGATAAGTAACATAGCCTTTTTGTGCCTCAGTTCTCTCATCTGTAAAATGGGAGTAATAATAGTACACATACACCTCCTAGGGTTACTGAGAGGTCAAATGGGTTGATTGAAGTCGAGCAGCATGTAGTAAGTACTCAATAAATATCAGCTTCTGTGATGATAACAGTGATGGTCCTCATCATCAGACCTCATGGCCCAAAGCAGGTGAGTGACGCAGAGTCATAAGAATGGGAAGGGCTATCTTTGAATGAGGCCCAGAGGGAGGAAAGAAGGAGGAGCTGGCAGGGGCTCATTCCTACCCTCGAGTCTCTGCTCACACTGGTTCTCCAGCATCGCAAACCCTCATTTCTCCGTCCAGCCAGCCTAATCCAGCTTGCTCACAGGACCAAACTCCAATCCAACCTACTTCCTCAAGCCCTCCCTGATCACACTGGGGAGAGGCTCACTCTCTTGCCAGTAATTTCCCGCATGGCTCACTTGGCAATCAATGACCTGCCGTCTTGGCACATCAGTGCAGGTATGCCACTGCCGCTTACTTCTTCAGAGATATTATTGCAAAAATCACTTTGCTTCTTGAAATGGTGACAGTCACACCACGATTATCTGTGCCAAGATGTTTGCAATTATGATCTCCTTCTCTTCCCAAGATGGGCAGAAATTACCCTTATTTCGAACATGGACAAACCAAGTTTTACATCTGAAGACCCCAAAAAGAGGTCAGACAAATGTCCCTTCCTGACCTGCAGCTGCTGCTCTGGAGCCAGGGAAGACGCCTGGGCTCCAGGTCACCTGCCATCCTGGTGCCTCCTTTCCCTTCAGCATCCACTAATGTTCCTTTCTCCTTCCCAGGCTCCTTCCTCTCCCTTTCTGCCCTTCCCTTCCTGGGCACAAGGACTCATTAGGAATTTCCTTGCTCCCATGAGCAGGCTACATGGGAGCAATTCACCCTCTTCTGGACAAACAGCTTCTCTGCGCGATAAGGAAATAACGCTGGTAGAGCCCCACTTACATGCAAGGCCTTTATGCACATTTTCTCATTTAATATTCCAAACAATCCGATGTGAAAGGTGGTGTTATTATTCCCATTTGGCAAATGAAACAAAAAAACCCATGAAGATTAAAAAAAAACAACAAAGAAACAACTGGCATGAGGTTCTATAGGAGTGGGTGGGGAACCCAGGATTTGCACTCAGAGCCCTCTGAATCAAAAGCATTTTTTTTTCACCTCCCCATGAACGTTTAAAAATGAGAAATATCAGAAGGGGCTCACCAGTACAAATGCTGGCTCTCTTGGTGACCAGTCAGTTGAAAGGAGAACGATTAAAACTTTATCTCTTGTGATCAAGAGTCTTTAAAAGATCTTTGCCCTCTGTACCAGGAATTCCCTTTAAGAAACTTATCATTTAAGAAAAAAATCCAAAATGTAGACTGAAATTTCTATTGGAAGTATTTCTTGCAATATCACTCATGCTAACAAAAAATAGAATCAAAATTAGATATCTAACGCTGGTAACATGCAGTATACTGATTATCATATTAATATACTTACAAAGAAATTTTAACAGTTTGACAAAATTGCTTTTAATATTAAATAAAAAACCCCACAAAACCGTATGTGCAAAATGGTATTAAATATATGTACCATGTAAACATGTACATATATTCAGAAAAAAAAATAAAGGAAACATATCCAAATGGCAGTTTTCATCCCTGGGTGATGTAATTGTTATGGGTGATTTCAATTCCCCTCTATTTTGTTCTACGAGCTTGTATTGTTTTTAATTCAAGAAAATACGTTTAAGAAACTTTCTGCATTAAGAGAGTTCCTGAAAGACAAAGAAGGGTGTGTCTGAGTGCAGGTGTGGCTGTGTGTGTTTATGAGCGTCTGTGTGCGTGGACGTGGGTGTGTGTGTGAGTGAACGTGGGGTGTGTGCATGGACGTGGGTGTGTGTGCGTGCACGTGGGGGCGTGCGTGGACGTGGGTGTGTGTGCGTGGACGTGGGTGTGCGTGCGTGGACGTGGGTGTGTGTGCGTGCACGTGGGTGTGTGTGCGTGCACGTGGGGGGCGTGCGTGCACGTGGGGGTGTGCGTGCACGTGGGTGAGTGCGTGCACGTGGGGGGCGTGCGTGCACGTGGCGGGGTGCTTTCCATGCAGGAGGGCAGGCGAGGTGAATGAAGCCTCACCACTCCAGGAACCTGGGAAATCCGTCATGGCCATGTACACTCAATTCAAAATCGTCTGTGCTGGAGATGTGAAGGAATTGTTTTTAATATTTAACATCGAAATACAGGCCTGCAGTTTTCAGTTACAGACTCAAGTCTGTGGCGAAGCTGTGAAAAAGGCAAACCCAATCCACTGAGGGCCGGTGGGGAGTCGGGCTGGGAGCCAGACCCGAGGAACTCAGGTGAGAGAGAGGAAACAGAACTGGTTCTGGAAACAAACCACACCCACACCCTCCACCACCTTGGGGGGAGTTGATTCGAAGTCGGAGGATGACAGTAAAAATAATAACTTGTCTGGAGCCCACTGTTGCGGGGCCTGTTCCCAGCGCCTTGTGCGTAAGAACTCAATCCTACAACAGCCCGAGGAGGCAGGAGGAACTAGTGCCAACTATCCTCATTTCACAGACGAAGAGAAGGGAGCACAGAGAGGCTACGCGGTTGCCTGGGGTCACACAGCTAGTGCAGGCAGGGGATCCCGACCCCGCTCGCCCGCCCCGGGCGCCGCTCACCTGGGCCGCGGCCGTGCCTCTTCTTCTGCAGGAGCGCCGGGGCGCCGGGAGCGGCGGGCGGCGCGGGCAGGGTCTGCGCGCCGGCCTTCGGCGGCTGGGCCTGGAAGCTGGGGGACTTGGGCGGCAGCGGGGGCGGGGCTTCACTGCCGCCGGCGCCCGGCAAGGGCGGCGCGGGCACCGCGGCCCTCGGGGAGCACGCGGCGTAGAGGGGCGGCGGGGGCGGCGGGGCGGGCGGCTCCGGCCCGTCTTGGGCGGGGCTGGCGGGCTCCGCGCTGAGCCCGGGGTACCCACAGGGCGGGAGGAGAGGGAGCGGGGGCGGGATGGGCGGCAGGTGCAAGGGGGCTAGCTGAGGCTTTGCCGCCTTGTCGCCGACAACGGAGGCAGGCGGCAGTGGAGGTGGGGTCGGGGGAGGTGGCGGTGGAGGAGGCGGAGGCGCGCAGGGGACAGGGGGTGCGACCACCGGGGGGTTCCCTTTGGTCGGTGGGCCAGACGGGGACACCAGCGGAACTTTGACCGGGGAGGACGAGGGCAGGGGTGGGGGTAAGGGCGGGGGAGGTGGGGGCAGGGTGGGAGGTGGCGGGGCGGGCACGTTGGGACGAGGAGGGACTGTCCTGGCGGCGCCATGCGTCTCGGAGGCATTGCCTAGCCTGGGAGAGGCAGGGGGGTTAAGCGGGCCGCTGATGGATTTGGTGGGAAGTCTGGGAGAAGGCGCTCGGGAGCCAGGGCCCTGCCCTGTCTTGGTACCTGGAAGTGAAACAAATTCTGGGTTAGCTGGGAAGGAGAACCCCCAAGCGTGTGGGCGGCGGCACTCAGGACACCCACGCATGCCGTCAGTGAGCTGCATGGTAGACTGCTTTTTCTGCATATCCACTGAGACGCCTCGGGTGTCACAGCTGTCACACGGGAGGGCCAGCTGGACCAGCCCCAAGGAGCTGTCCTCCTGTAAGACAAGCCCAGGTGAGGCGATCAGCCTTCCTATCCATGCCACCTCTGCTCTCATCTGCCCAGGGGTATCTAGGCCTCCCAGCCCAGGGCACAGGACCGACCCCACCTCCTTCGCCCTTCCTCATCTCAAGGCCACCCTCTCACTCCCTGCTACCTGCTAGGTCCATCAGCCCCTCTGCTCTAGTCTGGATCCTCAGGTGTACCAACCACTAGTCCTGGCTAGGGACTCACTCCCAGAATTCTGTGAACAAGGACTTTCTTTGTTTCTGCACTGAGAACAGAAAATTCATGATTCCCTGAATATGTAAGGTAAGTCAGGAAGGGGGGCATTTGCCATTGGCAATCCAAGACCAATGACCTTGAACCTCCCAGTTCCATGGCTAGGAGAGAGAGCTACAAGTAGAACTACTATTTGATCCAGCAATCTCATTACTGGGCAATCTACCAAAAAAAAAATGACATTCTATAAAAAAGACATGTTCACTCGAATGTTTATAGCAGCACAAGTCACAATTGTAAAGATATGGAAACAACCCAAGTGCCCATCAATACATGAGTGGATTAATAAAATGTGGTTTATGTATATCATGGAGTTCTACTCAGCCACAAAAAACAATGGTGATCTAGCACCTCTTGTATTATCCTGGATAGAGCTGGAAACTATTCTACTAAGTGAGTATCACAAGGATGGAAAAACAAGCACCACCTGTACTCGCCATCAAATTGGTATTAACTGATCAACACTTAAGTGCACGTATAGTAGTAACATTCATTGAGTGTTGGGCAGGTGGGGGGGGGAGGAAGGGATGGATATATACATACCTAATGGGTGCAGTGCACACCATCTGGGGAATGGAGCTTAAGAGCTTGAAGCTCTGACTTGGGTGGGGCAAAAGAAATATGTGTAACCTAAACATTCGTACCCCCATAATATGCTGAAATAAAGAAAAATAAAAATACATATAAACTTGGAAAAAACTTACGCTAATTCCCAAGGGGCTGGCTATTTCCTGGTCTCCTGGCTTTCTCACCCTCTAGATCTTTCACTGTACCTGCCCCAACTTAATTCAATGCCTCTTTGAATTCAGCAACAGCAACAAATTGCTCATGGTCATAAGCATTTCTGTTTGGCACACTTCACAGAAGACTAGGGTGGGGGGGTCCCTGGAAGGGGCTCTGCACTCTTTGCACAATATTGTTGGTTCTCACCCTTTTTTCTCTCTGCCTTTAAGAAAAAAAAGAGTTCCTCTTCCTCTTTACTACATAGAAGTTCTGTAGCCATTGATTAAATACATCCTTGGAGTATCACTGTTCTACTCAGGAGGCATATTAAAATATTTCCCCCAAGTAGAGCATCGTTCCTAAAAGAAATTCTGGGGAGTACATGGTTCCCTATTTTAGCACCCCTATGTTTTATAAGCCCCAAAATAGCATGTGGAAAACACTTGGAAAAATGGGGGCTTCTCACACCTACAACTTCCTGGGTGCTGCAGAATAGGAAATGCAGCAGCACTCATTTCAGATCCTAAACCTCAGCATCTAAGGGGGTTCTGAGCTTTTCAGAGCCTGCCGCTCCAGTGCGCTTACCCAAGCAGATGCTAAATCACCCTAAAGCACTTGATGTGAAAGCCAGGCCAATCAAAGCAAGGCATGACAGAAGCGACTGGGGGCTGACCAGGTGGGCAGGACCTCAGTTATCTATTTTTCCAAATGGGAGACCCTCAGGCTATGATGTGACAGTCACCTGGACAACAATGCTATGGAGTGGCTATTCTTATTTATTTATTTATTGAGACAGAGTCTTGCTTTGTTGCCCAGGCTAAAGTGAGTGCCATGGCGTCAGCCTAGCTCACTGCAACCTCAAACTCCTGGGCTCAAGCAATCCTGCTGCCTCAGCCTCCTGAGTAGCTGGGACTACAGGCATGCACCACCATGCCCGGCTAATTTTTTCTATATATATATTAGTTGGCCAATTAATTTCTTTCTATTTATAGTAGAGACAGGATCTCACTCTTGCTCAGGCTGGTTTCGAACTCCTGACCTTGAGCAGTCTGCCCACCTCGGCCTCCCAGAGTGCTAGGATTACAGGCGTGAGCCACCGCGCCCGGCCTGGAGTGGCTATTCTTAAGGTAAGGCAGTGACATCATTATTCCTCTGTTGAGGGTTCTCTTTGGAGTGATTCCAGAAGAGATAATGTCTTGGCTGACTCGATTCCCCTGGGAGTCCAAGGCTGAGGTGCCAGAACAACTGGCTGACCATGACCAGGAGCGGACGGACCTACCTTGCCTTTCCAGGGAAAAGATCATCTACCTGTAACTCCAACGTTAGACATTTCACATGATATCTAAGGCAGGTGTCAGCTCAGATCCCTGCCTAAAAGTTCTCAAACCTGTTTCCATAGTGCACAGAGGTGAGAGGGAGGACCCAGGCAACTCTCTAAACAAGGCTAGGCCAACCTAGATGCCTGGTTGTTGAAGGAAAGTTAGAGGGCTAGTAAGTATGAAAAACGGAATAGAGACTACCCTTGAATAACACATCCAAACTTTTTAAGTGACTGAAGACACCATGGATCCAAGATTCAAAATCCTTCCAAGTGAGTCAGTTGAAAGAACAGGATTCTCCGCTTACTGTGCAGCAAGCCAAATGAGAAATGTGGGCAAGCCTATTTGTATCCTAACATGACAAGCAAGGGCGGCCCAAATCCTTGCTCAGCTTATGGTCGCGCCCACTTTGGGATGAAGGTGAGACCCACGGGAGAGAGAGGAACTGAGGGCACACGTGCGGGCCGGGCGAGGGAAGCAGGCAGGCTAGGGCCAGCAGAGCGCTCTCAGAGAGCCAAGGGGGTCTGGCACCTGTAATGCTTGTACTCTGGGAGGCCAAGACAGGAGGATCGCTTAAGCTCAGGAGTTTGAGGTTGCTGTGAGCTACGATGGCACCACTGCATTCTACCTGGGGCGACAGAGAGAGACTCTTGTCTCAAAAAAAAAAAAAAAAAAAAGAAGGAAAGGAAAGGAAAGGAAAGGAAAGGAAAGGAAAGGAAAGGAAAGGAAAGGAAAGGAAAGGAAAGCTCAGGGAAGGAAGGGAGGAGGCTGTCCTTCATAACTGCATAACATAAATGCTAGTTCTAGAAATCCAAAGAAAACACAAAAGGAGACCAACAAGTGGGTGGGGAAGGGCGAGCTTGAGGGCTTCAAGGATGCACTCCCAGTATGAAAGGATTCCGAGCTGTTAGCGTCTGGGGGTTTACCAAAAGATGAAATATTTCTTCTTCCTTAAACCTGTATATGTTTCCCAGAAGACCTGTGCTTGCATGGGAGTCTGATTACACACTCTGTACAACCCAGTGATAATGTTTTCTAATTGTATCTTATTCTTACTGTCACTCCCTCAGAGCTCTAAGCCAAGGCTGCATGATTCCAAGGACCCTAGTCACTTTTGCCTCTGTGGGCCCCTTCCGCCATAAAAAATATTTATATTTATGACTGCATTGGTATAAAGACAAATATTATCTCTGACCCTGAAAGACTGTGTTTTTTCTTCTGATTTTAAAAGAAATTTAAATATTTTTGTGGGTCTCGGAAAGCATTGTGATGCCTAGACACTGTGCTTGTGGTGCCTAATGGGTAAGTCAGCAACCACGCTACCCATTCACACGTTCCATTCAGCAGATATTTACTGAGCACCTACTATGTGCCAGGCATTTTTAAGTTAGTGAACAAAACATAGCCTTGCCTTCATGGAGCTTACACTTAGAGGGATAAGACAGACCATAAACACATAAACCAGTAACTGTAAAATGCATCAAATGGTGACAAGTAATATAAGATAAATCAAGGTCACAGAGATATGGAATGAAGGGGTAGGAATGATCTTTTGTGCGGGATGATGAGTGAAGACCTCACTGTACGTTGGTCAGGTGTCACTTGAGCAGAGACCTGAAGGAAGGGAGAGAGTGAGCCACGTGGACACCTGGGGAAGAGTCTTTTAGGCCAAGGGAGCAGTTGGTGCAAGGGCCCTGTGGCAGCTACATGCACTGTGTGTGCAAGAGCAGCAAAGAGGGCACTGTGGGTGGGGTGGAGGGCATGAGCCAGCAAGAATGGTTGGCAGTAAGATCAGAGGGGAAGCACAGTCCTAACACCTAGTCTATGAATGAGAAAGGGGCTGTCAGGAGAGGGCTGAGAGAGGAGAGCTATGGTCTGTCTTACCCTGGCATGTACCCAATCCGTGCATCTACTTATTTATTGGCTTTCTCTTTGAGTTTCCATCCTGTAACAGGCAGCATCAGTCACTTCATTATGGACCTCAATCTCTAAAGAGATAAATGCTTATCTTCCCCAACACAGTGGCTCAAACATCTGACAAGTGTGTCCTGTCAGAGACAAGCAGGCAGGCAGGAGGACTGCCAGCCTACTCTGGCTAGTCCCTATGGACAACTGACTGGTGTTACTTTTCCTATCATTATTTCTACAAAGAGAAACTGGTAGAAGCTTTATATCCCAAAGGATAGTCATTTGATAGCACTCAGGAATTCTGAAAAATAAGAGGGCGCTGACGAATATCCACTCTCATTATTGAGAAAGACCTTCGCACTATCTTTTCTGCCAAACTCTCAGTGAAAATGAGAAAATGAAAATGGCCCCTGAGAAGGTTCAAGTCAGATCTCAGAGCACCCTCGAGCCCTTATCTTTGCTGGACTTATCAGTGGGTGCAGGCAGCAAGTGCATTCCATGATGTTAAACAGTCACAGATGCCACGGAAAAGGTTAGAAAAGCCACACTGTGGAAGATTTGGTAGGAGATCTGAATAGTTCTTAAATTAATGACATTCCTGGAGTTTTAATCAGTTGCTGGCTAAAAAGCACAATCATAGGAACACTCTTTTTGCTCATAGTAAATATATATTAATATTTTGCCCATTTTAATGCAATACTTTAAAAACATCTGCTGCCCACTACAACACAGATGATCTCAGTAGACCGATTACAAAAATGGTCTTAATTACCCACTCTTGCCTGATTCCATAATCTTTCCAATGTGACTTTGCAGTTCTTCTCATCAATAGGTGAAGTCTATTTACCCATCCTTGCCCTGGGCTGGCCTTGTGACTTGCTTTGGCCAAGAGTATGTGGTAGGAAGTAATACTTCCTAGACTTCCAAGTTGCTTCCTGGTAATCTTCCAAGACTAAGGCCCAAGAGACTTTACACACTTCTGTCTTTTCTCTTGGAACTATGCCACTGCCATGAAAACAAGCCCAGGGCAGCTTGCTGGATATTGAGAGACCACATGGATTCGAGGTGAGTCAGGCCAGTTATTGCAGTGGAGGCCCCAGAGGTAGGAGAAATACAAGGTCAGCAAAGTCACCACTCAACCTGAAGTCGTTTGCAGATGCTGGAGGGAGTCCAGCTGAAACCACTCGAAATTGCTAACCCACAGAATTGTAGGCCAAATAAATGGTTGTTTAAAGCCTTTATGTTTTAGGGTGTTTTGTTACACAGCAATACCTAACTGATACAACGACTAAACCATTACAACTCCCACGTTGCTAGTGAGTCCACAGTGATGTCACTATCATCTATTACGATTTGTACCTCCTGTCTATATGTTGCAGTTTGGGTCACCAACACACCATCACTCAGTACTGCACACTATTGCGATTCATTCTTCAACTGGTACAGTGGGATCATTTAAGCAGGATGATGATTTAAAAGATTCCCTGAGCCATTTTGTGTTTTGGAAACTCCTAGTGCTTAAGGGCCCAAATACATGATCTCCTTCTCTGTGAGTGCTCACTAAAGACTTGTCCCTTACTGGCATGTCTGGATGGCCCAGTTGGTTTCACAAGACAGGCAGTCTGAATTCTTCCTTACCTGCTGCATCCCTCTGGCCTGCTGGGCGCAACACGGGAAAGCCACCAGCAAACAGATCTCCCAGGGCTGGGGGCGTGCTCACCGCTCGTGAGTTCGTAGACCCTCCTCCTTCTTTGCTGGTTCCCTTAGAACCTTTAGAGAAAAGAGGCAAATAGATGAGGACTTGTGAGCAGAGCTGAGCAGCCAGTTCTCATTCTGGGCCATGGTCAAACACTGCACTTGTCACCTTCCCATTCTTCCACCTCTAATGTCACCCTTCCACTCAGCATCCTCCCTAAGCACCCTCTCTGCCTTGATACCCTGCAGACCCATTTGCCTCAGCCTGTCTGCTACTCTCCCCGGTCCTACCAAAGAGCTGACTGACTGGGGCCAACCACCCTTCAAAAAGTGACCAAAACAAAGGGACCTGAATGCTGCCATTCTGTAGATGCCAAAGGGGGAACTGGCAGCACCTTTTGAATTAGAAACCAAACGTGGGAGGGGTAAGAGCTGGTCCTATCTGCAACGTGACCAAAGAAAACCCATGGATTTAATTCATTCCGTCATTTTAACTTATTGTCCACAGAGTGTTGCCCAGAAGGGCAGGCAGGAGGACGGACAGCAGTGATTTCTGCTTCAGAATTTTCCTTCCTGTCTCCGCAGCTCCTGGACCTGAGCCCCTCACACTTCCCTGCCTTTTCTTCCACGGAACAGAAAGCTCATGAGCCCTGGGGAGACGTGTCACTAATTCCAGCCTTCCATATGATTACCAACTACAGAAAACGAGAAGATATTCTGCTTAGACAAGAATTCTTGGCAGAAAATATTAATATTTACAACCAGAAGCTAATATGCACCAAGCAATTAGGGCACAGTGCCCACTGGTGGATGAAAGTGGCCAGATTATTCTGAGCGTTAATATTGTACATTACTCACTGGAATGATTAGGAAGTGTTGGAATAGGAGTATTCCAATAAAATGGAGTTATCTGTTAATTGGGCTTAACCAATTAGATGGTGGGTCTAACCAGAAATTAATTTTTATTGTAAGCAATGTTGAAATATGTCTTAAAAATTTGTATATCCTTGTGCATTAACATATATAATTATAGGTAGGAGAAACAATTATATTTTTAGGACTATCTTTAAGAACTACCATTGTGCACATCATTGCAAAATATATGAAGACATAATACCTTACATTACAGGGTGAGCATCCCTTATCTGAGCTTGGGACCAGAAATGTTTTAAATTTCAGATTTTGTAAAAATTTTGAAATATTTGCATTTATATAATGAAATACTTTGGAGAATGGGACCTGAGTTTAAACATGAAATTTACATATGTTTCATATGTCCCTTTACATACAGCCTGAAGGTTAATTTTATGCCGCATTTTTAATAATTTTGTGCATAAAGCAAAGTTTGTGTATATTGAGACATTAGAAAGCAAAGGTGTCACCATTATCTCAGCCACCCACGTGGACCAGCTGTGGGCATTTGGCATGGCCATCATTCCTGACTCTGAATTTATATGCTACAGATAAGAGGTCGTTTTCTTACACTTATTCACAAGTGCTTACTGGTCAAAATATGACATATGACAGTGAAAAAATTATGTGCTCAAGGTAACTAAGCAACGCAGTAGCCGCACTGCAATACCTGTATCAGCTGTTAAAAAACAGCCACGACAAACAGCAGGCTTTCAGTCTCCACTTGCAATGCTGTGTTTGGACTAGAAGGTTACTGTACACTGCATTTTATTTTTTTAGGTGAGAGGAAACATCAGAATCAATTGAGGGACCAGGAAGTGGGTCCTCCAGGGATGAGGATGTGTTCTGCTGGATGGCTTTTTAAAATACTTCCTCCAGAGTCATCTGCCTCATTAACAATGGTTTTCGTCTTGGAAGTCTCTCTTTGATTTCATAAACTGATACGATTTCTTGTTCTGTTATGAATGCACATTGCTCTGGCCCTTCCAGAAGCCCATCCCACATTTTCACCAGGTCACGTGCAGGCACTTTTTCTGCAACGTTACACTGTCACCTTATTACCTACTTGTGACACCCCGTCAGGACTCAAAATGTTTGCATTTAGGATTTTCAGGTTAGGGATGCTTAACCTATGCTAAATTGCTCTGCGTATACTATTTCAACTTTCGACAATCTTGACCAAAATAAGAAAAAAGGATCAGGTATTATTATCCTCCCCATTTTGCAGATAAGCCAACAGCCTCAAAGAGGTTCCTTGACTTGTCGGGTAGCGGAGCCAGAACTCAAGATGGGTCATCTGACCCGGGCATGGGACTCATTTACTATATCATACTCTAGGAGACAGAAAGCTTCAGTCATGTAATCCCCTGAGACAGAATTCTTTTTTTTTTTTTTTGAGACACAGTCTCACTCTGTTGCCCTGGCTAGAGTGCCGTGGCATCAGCCTAGCTCACAGCAACCTCTAACTCCTGGGCTCAAGGAGTCCTCCTGCCTTGGCCTCCCAAGTAGCTGGCACTACAGGCATATGCCACCATGCCTGGCTTATTTTTTCTATATATTTTTAGTTGGCCAATTCATTTCTTTCTATTTTTAGTAGAGACAGGGTCTCGCTCTTGCTCAGGCTGGTTTTGAACTCCTGACCTTGAGCGATCTGCCCGCCTCGGCCTCCCAGAATGCTAGGATTACAGCCATGAGCCACCAGGCCCGGCCCAGAATTCTTAATAAATCTTTCTCCTTATGAAAAATGAAACAAACACTTTAAAAATTTTTTTAAAATGTTGAGACCTTCATTTTCTATTACTGAGTTTGAGGACAATGTTGACATAGGGTACGTGATCTTTAAGTGTTACCCTACACAGGATACATAAAATGTGCTATGTCCACACAATGAAATATTATTCGATGATAAAAAGTGAAGTACTGATACAGCATGGATGAAGCTTGAGAACATTAGGCTACATGAGAGAACCAAGTCACAAAAGGCCATATATTGCATGATTCTGTTTCTATGAAATACCCAGAACGGGCAAATCCATGGAGACAGAAAGTAGACTAGGGTTGCCAGGAGCTGAGGGCTGGGAGGGAGGGGAACGACTTCTGATGGGTATGGGGTTTCCTTCTGGGGTGATGGAAATGTTCTGGAACTGGATAGGGGTGATCATTGCAACAGCATTGTGAATGTACTATTGATAAATGCCATTGAATAGGATACATTGAAATGGTGAATTTCACATTATGTGTATTTTATCACAATAAGAAAAGTTACCCCACCATGATGTCCATTGAGCAGGTGTGAGGCAGCCGGATATGTGTCCTGGGAAACTGTGGCCCCAGACACCGGAGGCTGTGCCTCACAGCAGGTCAGGCCAAGCTGCTCACTTACCCTCGATCTGCGGGGCACTGCGGTCATTGATCTGCGTCACTTTGCGCAGGCGAGTCCCTTGCTGGATATCAGCCAACAGCGCGCTCCGACCTTTCGGATCTGCCTTTCTCGAGCTGGGAGTGTCTGTGCTTACCTGTAAGGGAACAAAGGGGATTTGCAGATAAGCAAAACGTCCAGTCCTGTCTGCTGTTTCTCCTCCTGCAGTTCTCTGCCTTCCTGCCCCATTCCAAGGCTGACCTCACGGATGCAGTTCCCACGGGTCTCGGTGGAGACGGTCTCAGGCCCTGCTCCCACCTCCCTCCCTGCGGACCCAGAATGGACTCTTTCTTTCAGATCACCCAGGCCCAAGTGTCTGCCGTGTGCGCAAACTTAGGGAGCCCTAACTCATAGCCCCCTCCTCCTCCCTCCTAGGTAAGGGTCCCCAAACCTGGGCTTCTGTCTGCGTGTACCTGGCCCTGCTCCCAGGTTCTGAGTGATCACCCTTCTGGGTGCCTCAGGTCCCCTTCTGGTCCGAATCCTCAGAGGACCTCCAGCTCAATGGCAGATGCTGCTCCTGTCTTGCCCTGGACAGTACTGAAGTCTTGCTCAGTCCCTAGGTACGCACCTCCTCCATGCAGTTGGGCCCCGGGAGCCCACACGTCTCTTAGCTGAAGCAGATTCAGAACCTCTGAGCTGGTTTTGAGGGAGAGATGCTGGCCTTCATGTGATCATGGGGCAGACGGGAGAACTAGGGAACTCAGGAGAAACTAGGGCTCAGAAAGTTGGGGAGAAAGGAAGGGCAGGAGATGAGGATGAATGTTTAGTGACTGCCCACTCTGCCTGTTGGGTTCCATTAATGCTCACAGTTTAAACTCACCTTGTGAGTTTAAGGCGAGCTTGCCCTCCCCTTTCACAGATGGGAATGAGACTAGGACCCTGTCTATTTGAGGTCACAGGGTTGGGGTTCCGACCCAGAAGGCCGAATCCCAAAGGCCACGTGCTTTTCACTTTGCAACGCGATAGCTATCAAGGGTGGTATCTTTAGGATCAGTGTGCTACAGGCTGCTGAAATGCTTCGTAAATATATTCTTGAAAACAACTTTTGTCCTAATTCTGCATGTAGCCTGAGATCTACCGCTTCAATTCCACTGCCGCTGGAGATGGCACAGCAGGGGTTGCCTTGGGTTGTTAGAGTTGGGGAGCACCAGGAGGCACATTGGGAGGCTGGCGGCAAGTGAGGGGAGGGACGGACTGCACTGGAACACACTGCCAGCAGGATTCTCTGAAGTTAGGAGGTCATACCATACGTGACCTTAGAGATGGCTGAACATTTCTCAAGGCGAGAAATACTTCTTAGTTCCTGCTGTGTGTACAGGGAATGCCATGTGTCTTTGGGGTTCAGCTTAAACATCACCACTTTGGAAGCCTTTTCTGATCCAAAATATAAATAAGGCCACCCACTGCTCTCTGTAAGGGTACCGTATTCCTTTGCCTTCTCTCTCACATTTATCATGGCATGTAAGTCTATATTTGTATTCCCATTGTGGTATTTTTCCATTTGTGGTTATGAGTTTAATGTTCATTACCCCCAAGGATTCCACATGAGGAAAAAAGACCCCATTTGTTGTGTTCGCCAATATGTCCTCAAGAGTAGAACTGGACCTGGCCCGAGGTAGGCTAAGTATTCACTGGATGAATGACTGAGTGAATGAATGAATGAACTAGATCCAGGATGTGTAGGACACTGCCCTTGCTGTCCAGGCATACAACATACAGGGAGACAGACACACACTGCCAGGAGTTAAGTCCCTAAATAATGCAGCGTATGACTCTGCACCTAGGCGAGACACAGAGAGGAAGACCCCGAACGCTCAGCAGTGGCCCTGTTCATCAGGCTGAGCAGGCTTTGAGGAAGACACCAGACCTCAGACGGTCCCTGAAACATAAACAGCATTTACAAATCCTTGCTATAGGCAGTTCCTGCCCAGAAAAGGACAAATCAGGTTTGCCGATAGAAACTCATGGACTCTGGTGTCACAGACTGGAAACGAAGGCAATCGTGGTTTTGGCTAAAATGTGCTGAGTCTACAGTTTCACTGCTGACTCGCCTGCTGGGGTTATGAATCTTCTGCAGGCTGTGAAGGGCACAAGCATCAAAGTCTGATTCTTGTTGCCAGGAAAGACGCTTTTTGAACCCTTGAGAGGGACTTACAGATGATGGTCAACGAGAAAGTTGTGAGCAAGGGGGCCCCAACCCTAATTCACTGGAGACTTAGGGCCTGTCCAGAAAATATCCAGCCATCGTTAATATAATTATATATAATTATTATATGTGATAATAATTATTATATATGTGTGCATATAAATATTGTTTATATATAATATTATATTAATAATATATAATAATTTATTACATTACATATTATAGTAATAATAATTAATGTAATACATAATAATATCATATATTAACAATATTAACAATGGCTGGATACTTTCCAGACAGGCCTTGTATATACAGGCCTCATATATCATATATATGAAATTTATATATAAGTGGATACATACAGCAGGGCATTTTCTCAGGTATGCATTATAGTCAGGGATTTGAGAGAGAAAGTGCTTTTTAATTTTCCTCCTAGGTATAACATAAACAACCCCCCAGTGAATCATAATGATATTCACAGCCCAAATAGTCATGGGTAAGGCAAGGGTTAGGATGGTGTATTCTTTTGTTTAAAGAAGCAACTGGAATGATGAGAAAACGCTAACCCTTAACTTCTCCCCCACCCCCAGGGGGAGGGTCATCTCATCCAACTTCTACTGTTTATTACCAAAATCTATCCCCCTGTTCCCCGACCTGGCCCATCCCAAACTTTTTGGGCGAGGGCTATGAAGAATGTTTCATGTCCTTGAATAATGATTTTTAATTTTAGTACCTACTTAGCACGTGCCTCAGT
The DNA here is from genome assembly GCF_040939455.1 of Microcebus murinus. Lineage (NCBI taxonomy): Eukaryota > Metazoa > Chordata > Mammalia > Primates > Cheirogaleidae > Microcebus > Microcebus murinus. Next base: position 22,756,317 of record NC_134112.1, read on the forward strand.
AAGTCCTTGACAATACATCACGGACTTGTTAATAAACATCTTCCAGGTCAGCAGGAGGATGTAAATCACATCATGCTCACGTGCAGTTCAACTCTCTGGGCTAAACCTGGCATGGCTTTCACATCTTGGCTCTCTCCTGCTCCAGGGTCTGCCCTGACTCTCGTCCACTAGAGGGCTCTCCCTCACCTGATGTTATACATGCCCTACAATCCTCTCTTCTCCTTTTTCTACCGAAAAGAGTAACTTCGTGGCTAAAGCGACCATATGCAATATGTTTAGATTCAATGGGCTTTGTACAGAAGGACATACTCACTGGTACTCTGAAGATCACATTACACAAAGACAGTCATTTCCACTCCATCCGCAGTATTTATTTACAACTCAACCATAACTTGCTTTCTTAAAAATCTACTACTACCCCAAGAGTTCTTGTTACTGTGGTTACAGGATGCAGAAAGAGGAAAGAGAAGATTTCCAAATATTCACTGAACGTTTTATTCTATGCAAATCCTGATCATTGGCAACTTCACTAAATATGTAATCAAGGCAGAGAAAGCACTTCTGGACGCTTTTCCCATGGAAGAAATAGGCACCAAAGGATAACACACACACACACACACACACACACACACACACACACACAGCAAAACAAAAAACCCAAGAAAACATAACTTTAGAGTATGCTCTTGTTCTTTCTTGTTAACACTGTTACCGAGTGTGACAATTTGTTGGGTTCCACACAAGGCTTTTGTTGATTCAGTTCTCCTCCAGCAAGCTTCAAAAGAAATAACCCAGGATCCTAAAAAGATGCAAATTAGATCATCTCCTTGGCTGTAAAGGTTGACAAACTGAAATGTGCCAATAAGGTTATAAATACAAGAATGGAATGACAGCCCTAACAGAGCCAAGGGTAGGATTAAAAATTGGTGAAGTGAGATGCCTTTCCTCTTGCCTTGATAAATTATAAAATCTTTTGCACATCCATTTGCCATTCCAACAAATGAGTCTACAGCTTACAGTGTAGTTTGGGGAAAGGGGATGACAGTTCAGCCCAGACCAAAAGTTTGAAATGCATGTCTCCTATTTGTCACCCTGCCACCATATGCCATTCCTGCACCTTTCCGATACTGGTTTCTGTAAAAAATGCTAACAAAAATCTAACTGGTTTTGATCCAAATTTAGCATGTTGTTTCTCTCAAAGATAATCTGAACCTATCATTTTAATCCAATTTCATCCTCATTGTCTCCTAAAGGCAGCTTCTCTAATGTGACTGTTAAACCCAAAGTTGGTGTCCAGGTTTCCAGGCACATGGTCCCACTTGTCACCCCAGCCCTCAGCCTACCCCCATCTTCTCAAACATGGGGGCAGACAGGTACCAGCAGCCAGGGAACTGGCAGTTCATTACCAAGTTTGAATCCCAAGGACAGCCAGAATGGCAATGTCTCCCTTCTGCTTCTACCATCTTTATGTTGGCGAACACAGAGAGCCCGGGATCCAAAAGAGAGACATGAAATAGTTTTTAAAAAAACTAACCCTCCCCTATCAAGCCTGACACAATGTTCCCTGCACCCCCAAATGTGCATAAGTCAAGCTGTTCAATAATGAAGCACATTGAGATGTAATGGTTTCATAGTTCATTTTTAGAAATCTAAATATGCAATTCAAATCCACAAAGCAAAAAGAAAGTACCCGCTAACCTCTTTTTCTAAAGGCTGATGTCTTAAACAAAACTGTATACAGACCTGTGACTGTTACCTAGAGCAGAGAGCTGGCTCACCCTGTGCCATGTCACTGCTCTGCAGGTAAAGCAGAATTAGGGGCTCTTTCATTGGGGCTACAGGGTATAGGCGAGTCTGGTCCTGTTCTTGATACACATAAAAAAAGGCCCATCCATCAAGGTTATCTCATTTGCTGGCATGACTTTGGTTACTATTTTCTGCAGCCACTTCCTTGTTCAAGGACCCAAAGTCCATCCAAGACTCTTCCCTCCTTCTCATTCCCAACTGCCAGTCCACACAAAGTCCTGCTGGCTCTTCCTGAACAGTTTCTCTGGAATCAGGCTCCTCTTCTCCGTCCTTGCCATACTGTCTTCATGCAGGCATTAATCACCTCTGGATTCCCTCTTGTGGTCTTCCTGCCTTCTGTCCTGTCCTTCTCTACACAGCAGCCAGAGTAATATTCAGAAGGACGTGCCATTTATTATGTCACTACCATCATAAACTCCTTGCTGGATCCCCACTGGTCTTAGGATACAATTCAAATCCCCCCACACTGTGCAAGACCCTTAGTGACCAGCCCAGATTGTCTGCTCCTTGAGCATTCCACACTGGAGCTCACCTCCAGACCTCAGCTTGAGCTAATCTTTTTTCTCTTTTTATACTTGTCTCTTGGCCATCTCTTAAGAAGCCTCCAGATCCTGGAGGGCCAGATGAAGAGCCCTGTCTGTATTCCTGGAGCAACACGCTTACCCTTAGCAGAGCATCTGCCACCCTGATCATGTTATTCCACTCGAAACCTGCACTGACTTTCTATCTCACTCAGAATGAAAAATTCAGAGTCTTTGTTAACATCACCTGCTGGGCTTGACTGCATGTCCATATGCTAGCCTGGGTTTACCTATAAATTCCAGCATTTTCCTATCCAAATCGGTGTTATAAAGCAGTTTTACTGTGTAGCAATCCCTCCCTAAAAACTGCACAACTGATAATATATTTTGGTACTTACTTTTAACAACAGTGAGAATTTTGACTCCAATATGAATTCCAAGTTCAGTGGGAAATAATTGGAAAAATAGGAGAATAAATATTAGGGATGAAAAGAGTAGAAATGAAGAAATATGGAGAAAGAGAGATCTAGAGATGTGTGTGAACAGGGCTGATGGAGACAGGTTTCGGAGGCAGGGATTGGAGATTCTACTACCCTAGGGGCATAAATTAGAGACATTAAACATACAGATGGTAGATCAGATACTGGACAAACACATGTCTTTAAATGCATGTGAAGATTATTCACTGACAAAATGAATATATAAGCAGTTCATGGAAACTGTTGGAGAAAAGGGGCTTGAAAAGATGGTAAATATAAATCAGTAAAGCGAGCCCCCCTGACACCAATGTAACCCAGTACTATATAAGATTTGAGCGCTGACTCTGTGCCAGGCATTGTGTTCAGAGTGGGGGATACAGCGTGAGTAGGACTGCCAGGATCTTGTCCTCAGGGAGTGTATGTGCATATGCATGTGCGTGTGCATAGTCATGTTCTGCATAAGGACTTTCAGTCAACAAACTGCATGTATGCTGGTGGCTACATAAGATTACAATACTATATTTCATTGTATCTCTTTCATGTTTAGATATATTTAGATACATAAATACTTACCATTGTGTCCCAGTTGCCTACAGTATTCAGTGTAGTAACACCCTGTACAGGTGTGTGGTCTAGGAGCAATAGGCTATGCCACATAGCCTAGGTTTGCGTAAGTATAGTCTATGATGTTCCCACAATGACAAAATCACCTAATGATGCACTTCACAGAAAGTATCTGCTTTGTTAGGTAAACATAACTGTGTGTGTTTATACACATATTTATATATATTTGTGTGTATATATGTATATACATATTGTTTCCCATTATTTATTTTCCAGATCCAAGCCTCCTAGCTGGTCTTCAAAACTGGATACTCTTCTCTCTCTGAGGCCACCTTCAGATCGTCTTTAAAGCACTAATTGTCTGACTCCCCTTCTCAAAATACTTCAGTGGCTTTCCACTCTCTACCAAATCAAGGAATCCAGCCGCACTGCCCCAAGGTATCTTTCCTTGGCTAGTTATAGCCTTTTACCTGCTCAGGATTTCTCCCATGTTTCTTCCTTCCTACTCCCAAGTCTGTGCTCAGGCTACCTCCTCTTCGGGGCTGCCCCCACCCCAGCCCTGCGTCTCTGCCAAACCCTTTACCTCCTATTAAGCTCTACATCAAATAGTTTGTTTTATAAAATCTTTTTTTTTAAACTCCTTCAACTAAACTTTCTCTGTATGATCCACTTCCCTGACCACAACACATCGTTTGTAATTCTCTATAGCACTACTCATATCTTGCCCAATAGTATAGCTTCTATATGTTGGTCTTACCCTTATTTTTTAGTGCAAAACCTAGCCACTCCCCTTTCTATTAGCAGTGAATCCAGCTTAAAAAACATGTGAGCAATCTGTCGATATTTTGATGAAATACCAACCTTAACCCCTAGATATTTGACTCTGCCCCCCCCCCCCGCATCTACCTGCCCCCACAGAACACACAGGTGTGGGAAGAGAAGTTGCTGCCTTTTGAGGTCATGCTTTGGCTCTGATTCTTCCAAACTGTCTTCACGCTTTTTATCCTTTGGCCGCTCCATTCCTAGAAGTGTGAATCCGATCCAGCATCGCTCTCTCTTCTTCAGTGATGCCAATATCCCCAGGCTTTTAAGACTACATTTTCAATGATGAGAAATTTGATTCTCAAACCTATGTTCGACTCAGAAAGAACAATTTCATGAACTCCAAAAAGGAGTTTGGAGCTAGGCATCCAGGACGAGGCACTAGAAATAGCTAATAAACAATACATAGTTTGAACAGTGTCTCAAAAACTGGTGGTTTCATAGCTTCTATTTCTTTTAGACAAGAAGTATTATCATAAAGAAACATGCTCCCCTCCCAGCATGTAAACTAATGAAATAACATTACTGTCATCCATTCCAACTCATCACCCTGTCACTCCTCTTTCTGTTAAAGGCTTTTCCCCATCCTCCCTTGAAAGCTCAAAGATACCTATGGCGCCTTCCTCCCTCTCATTTGAAATAGCCAAACTTTCACAGAGACCTGGCTCCTCCTCTCTACTGCAGTGCGCACACAGAGGTGATTTTGGAGTCCGGGTAAGGGAATTAACAAGGGTGCTGCTATATGCAAAGTGTGACAATGACAATGGCAATAATGAAAAGAAATGGGAAGGCATTTTTATGTTCCGGGCACTGTCCCAAGTACTTTGTGTGTATTAATTCATTTCAGGGATCCTTGAACAACCCCGTGATGTAGATAGTGGTTATGAGCCTATGTCCAGCGAACAGAGGAAGCACAGGGGTGAGAAGCAGACTGGCAGCTGCTAGCAAGTGCAGAGCTGAGGGGGGAGGCTCAGCAAGCCTGGCTCTCTTACCCACTATGCCATGCAGCATCTTCCACCCAGGAAAATAGTGAAGGTTGAAACACTCGGGAAACACAATGCAGGCCTGCAGCTGGGCAGGTGGAGTGGTCCGATTGCTCTCTGGCCGGATACCAGGGTCCATGTTGCTTCACTAGGAGGGTGAGAGCCAGAGCAGGAAGGAGTGGGCAGGGAAAGGGCCTCAGAGGAGGAAAAGGAAGGGTGGGTAGAAAGGGAGAATGGGTGGAGCTTCTAAGAAAGCTGGGGCCAAAGGAGCTAAGTGCTATGCCTTTGCCAGGGCCAGAAAGGATGGCCAAGGCTGAATGACAGACTCTGAGAACAGCCTGATTAGCGCATTAAATGTGCACTAGCAGCTGCCTTGGCAGGGGGAGGGCTGAGGGCACTTAAAATGGAAACTGCACAGAGTAACCCTACGCTGTGCGGCTGATACCCTCAACTGTAAATAACCCGTACCTGAAACTCCCTTGTCAGGTAACACAGAACCTCGTGTGGTCCTCATTCTCCTCTCTCTCCTGCCTCCCTGCTGGCTGCCCAGCAACATGCAGGGCTCCCAGCACACGGCCTCCCTTTGCTGACTCTAAGACAATGAGGATTATGAACATCGCTCACATATGAAAGAAGACAAAGGTAACAAAAATAACCAAGAGGGGAGAAATCTCAAAATTTCTAGAAAGGTCCAGATGTTTCCACAGTATTGTGTTTGTTACAGATACTAATGTACACAGATCTAGACTTTTCTTTTCTCACAGTCACTTTCTAGGTCCTTGGTATGGAGAGTCCAACAGGAGCCTCTGGGTCCGGGTTTGGATTGGACCCTAGAGAAACAATGACTCACAGCTGAGCCTGAGGAGGGCACTGGAAGGACCTCACTGCTGGATCTGATGGTATTCTCATCCACTGCAGAACCTGCGTGCCCACACCTCTCTAGGTGGGGCCTCTAGGTCACCAGGCCTGGCTGCCCAGCACAGGTGCTCTAGAACTCTGTCACCACCCTGGGGCTCACGGCAGTTCCAGAAAACGTGGATGAAGAGTGGAGGCCTTTTCTTCCCTGTCCCCACCCAAAGAGCCCTTCTTTGGTTTGCAGTGAGCCTCCATCCTCCTGGGATTTCCATAGTTCACCCTCCTGACACCTTTTGCTCCTCCCTGAGCCACTTCCTTTAGTGCTAGTCGGGCTACCAAAAGCATATTCATTGGCCAGCTGTTGAGAAGGCAGCAGGGCATAGTGAAAAGAGCTGACTTCAAAGGTCAGTTCTTCAATTTATTTACTATTCTGTTCTGGCTGAGTTTTCAGAAGAAAGCAAGCATCTGGGTCTAGACTGCCAGTGGCCAAGAGTTCTTGGTAGAGTAAGTCACCCCGGAGGGGCCCATCAGCTTATCCATGGGAGACAGCCTTTCTTTGTAGTTAAAAATGGGAGTTCCAGAGTCATGCTGTCTCGGCTGGGATCCTGAATCCGCCATTCATTAGTGGCACAACTTAGGCAAGTTACCTGATTTCTTCAGGCCTCAATTTCCTTATCTGCAAAACTGGGAAGAGAACAATCATAACTGCCACATGAGTTGCGATGAGGATTAAATGAAGTAATCCATATAATGAGCTTAATACAGGGCTTGGCACCTGGTAATTACTCAATAAATGTTAGCTATTAATATCAGCTCCCTCTAATAGTTTCCAACAGACTCTCACCTTTTCCTGTTTTAAAGCTTGCATTCCCTGGAATAAAGCCAGAGATCCAATAAAAAGAAATCCCCGGATGACAGCTGTTCAGCAGGCCTAGAAAACAGTCAGTTCAAATTAGAACAGAATGGAATAAATTCCGAGCAAGAGAACTTTTAAGAAGCTGGATGACACTAGGCATTGAGGGAAGAAAGACTCCTCTCCCCTCTGCCCTTAATAAAAACAAAGAGAATCTGAAACTTCAGGAAAAGGAGAAAATATTCCATGAAAGACATTAATTTTGGACAATTTAATAGATTAAGAATGGAATTTGCATATCTTAACATGTTATAATGTCAAGAGTATGCTGGTCACAAAGAGAGAGAAATGCAATCATACAATCCTATTTGGTTCCATATGAACAGTATTTATATGTCATAATCTTAAAAATACTGTTTTTCAGAGATTTTCAACTTCTAGAGACATTTGCAGAGACAAAGCAGGAAACATTTAACTATGGTTACACAACAGAAGGCAAATGTTACCATCCTTGACTATGAAGAAGTTGACAAGCTCCAGTAATATATAAAAAGAATAATTAACTAAAACTAAGCGGGGTTTATTCAATATAAGAAATTCTGGTTTAATATAGGAACATCAATCAATTAAATCCACCATATTAATAGTCTAAGGAAGAAAAATCACATGATCATATCAATTGATGCAGAAAAAGCATCTGACAGAATTCAAGACCCAATTCATGATAAAAACTGTGAGCAAACTAGGAACGGAAGGAACTTTAGCAATCTGTTAAAGGGTAGCAACAAAAAAACGACAGCTACCACTATGGCTAATGTTGTACTTAATGGTGAAATGTTTCCCCCCTAGGAACAGAAACAAAGCAAGAATGTTCCCTCTCACCACTCTTATTGAACATCTTAATGGAAATGCTAGCAAGAACAATAGGTAAGACAAAGAAATAAACAGCATACAGATTGGAAAGGAAGAAATAAAAATTGTAGGCCGGGCACAGTGGCTCATGCCTGTAATCCTAGTACTCTGGGAGGCCGAGGCAGGAGGATAGCTTTAGGTCAAGAGTTTGAGACCAGCCTGAGCAAGAGTGAGACCCCATCTCTACTAAAAATTGAAAAATTAGCTAGGTGTGGCGGTGCATGCCTGTAGTCCCAGCTACTTGAGACTGAGGCAGGAGGACATCTTGAGCCCAGGAGTTTGAGGTTGCTGTGAGCTAGATTGATGCCATGGCACTCTAGCCTGGGCAATAGAACAAGACTGTCTCAAAAAAAGAAAAAATATTTAAATGTTTGCAGACAACATGATTTTCTATGTAGAAAACTCCTAAACTAATAAGTGAGTTTAGCAAGGTTATATACTAGCAATAAGCAATTGGAAATTGAAATTAAAAAATGCCTTAAAATAGCTCCAAGTACAAAGGAAATACATATAAATCTATCAAAATATGTACAGCATATGGATTCAGAAAACCACAAAATTCTAATAAAATAAAGAAGATCTAAATAAGTGAAGAGACAGGCTGTGTTCATGAACTGGAGGACTCAACATAGAAAAGATGTCAATTCTCCCCCAGGTGATCTACAAATTCTATGCAATTCCAATCAAAATCCCAGTAAGATTTTCCAACAGATGTAGACATGTTGATTCTAAAATTTATATGGAAATGCAAAAGAACTAGAATAGCCAAAACAATTTTGCAAAAGAAGAGTAAAGTTGTAGGATTCACTCCACCTGACCTTAAGACTTCCTATGAACTACAGTAATCAGGATTGTGTGGTACTGGCAAAGCGAAAGACACAGAATAGGGAGTTCAGAAATAGATTCACACAAATATGGCCAACTGATTTCTGACAGGGGTGCAAAGGCAATTTAATAGAGAAAGGGCAGTCTTTTCATCCAATGGTGTTGGAACAATTGGACATCCATATGCAAAAAATGAAACTCAACCTAAGCCTCATACCTTATAAATTAGCTCAAAATGGCTCATAGGCCTAACTGTAAAATTACAGTATTTTGAAAAAGAAACCATAGGAGAAATCTTTGTGATCTGGGGCTAGGCAAAGAGTTCTTAGATAAAACACCAAAAGTATAACCCATAAAAGAAAAAATTACTAAACTGGACTTCATAAAAAATTTAAAACTCTTGTTTTGAGAAAGACACTGTTAGGAGGAAGAAATGGCAAGCTACAGACTAGGAGAAAATATTTTCAAATTGCAGATGCAACAAAGGACTTGTATCTAGAATATATAAAAAACCCTCAAAACTCAAATAGTAAAGAAACCAAACACCCCAGGTTAAAGAAACAGCAAAATACTTATACATGTGCTTCACCAAAAAGGATACATAGAAGGCAAATACGAACATGAAAAGATGTTCAGTATCTTTACCCATTAGGGAAATGCAAGTTATTAATAAAACCATGACGGGGCCAGTGTGGTGGCTCACGCCTATAATCCCAGCACTCTGAGAGGCCAAGGCAGGCAGATCGCTTGAGGTCAGGAGTTCGAAACTAGCCTGAGCGAGACCCCGTCTCTACCAAAAATAGAAAGAAATTAATTGACCAACTAATATATATAGAAAAAATTAGCCGGGCATGGTGGCACATGCCTGTAGTCCCAGCTACTCGGGAGGCTGAGGCAGCAGGATTGCTTGAGCCCAGGAGATTGAGGTTGCTGTGAGCTAGGCTGATGCCACGGCACTCACTCTAGCCTGGGCAACAAAGTGAGACTCTGTCTCAAAACAAAAAAACAAACAAACAAAAAAACCATGATGGGACTTTACTACACACCTATTTGAATAGCTAGTGCTGGCAAGATTGCGGAGCAACTGGAACTTTCACACCTTGTTCATGGGATTGTGAAAGAGAACAGCCACTCTGGCAAATGGTTTGACAGTTTCTTTTAAAGTTAACCATACACTTAACATACGACCCAGCGATCTCACTCCTAGATATTTACCCTAGAGAAATACAGATTTATGTTCATATGAAAACCTACACATAAATGTTTACATCATATGCTTTATTCATAACTGACCCAAACTGAAAACAACCCAAATGTCCTTTAGCAGGTGAATGGATCAATAAACTGAGGACTACCGCCCAGCAGGAGAGTCTGGGGGTGACGGAACCGCACTGCACCCTGCTGGTGGTGGTGGGTACACGGATCTACGCATGGGCGGCAATTCATGCAGCTGTTGCCCTCCATAGGGAGGGCAGCAAAGGGTAGAGGCACCAAGGACTTCATTTCACAAGATAAAGGGTCAAAGCATCCTGTCAAACACTGACCAAAAATAACAGAGATTTGAGTGCGTTATTTAAAGTTACAAATGTAACCACAAAAGGTAGCAAAAATAGCACCATAAGGATCAAAAAGAAGGAGGAAGGTGGGAAGGAGGAAGTGAGGGGTGATACAAGGGAGATGAACCCTCATTGCTCAAAGCGGTAAATCAATAGATGATGCCTCAATGTGATAAAGAAAGAAATGACAGTTTTGCCATATTATTTAGAGGTTGCAACTAAAACTTGACACACGCCAACAAACTTATCATCTCTCCTACTCCCCTGCTAAAAGAGCAAACACAATTAACATATGCAAACTACGCCCACAGATGCGATGTTGCTCCTCTTTCTCTACTGGCTTTCTGTGCTAGTTCATTTATCAACCATGGACACGTATACATTTGATATGCCCTCTGGGCCACTCTGTTCATTTGCAAAACAGAGATGACAATACATCCTTAGGCCAACAAATGACCAGGCCCTTCCCAGCCTAGGTGATCAGACTTGTCTGCTGTCCCAGGTCTTCCGGACCCATCATCACTTCATGGCCCTAGATCTGCGGTCCCCACCCCCTGGGCCACAGACAAGTGTTAGAGACTGGGCCACAGACCTCCACCACTCTCCCTGCCCCTCCCTGGAAAAACTGTCTTCCATGGAACTTAGGAAATGGGGGTGGGGGCAGGGTGCACAGCAGGAGGTGAGCAGTGAGCTGCAGGCACGTGAAGCCTCATCTGTATTTACAGCCACTCCCCATGGCTCATGTCACCACCTGAGCTCTGCTGCCACCCCCTGCCCCCTGCCCCTCACCCCACCCCGTGTCTGTGCAAAAACTGTCTTCCATGAAACTGGTTCCTGATGCCAAAATGGTTGGGGACCACTGCCTGAGAGTATTTTGTACAATACTAGAAAGTTTAAACATCCAGAAACAATCATGTCTGACATTTGCCCTAAGAAAAAGGAGGGCTATCTCCCCCAGTCGTCTCCTGAACATAAGTTTAGTTGTCTAACAGTCCAGTTTGCATGTGTTTGAGACCGTCAGGGAACATGGTTAGGGGACCAGGAGGTACTGCTGGCACAGAAGCTAAATGAACATACTTGAGGAAGAATAAAACACCCTGAGTTATACCCTGGAGACCCATGGACACCATGGAGTGCCAGAATGACCTCCCCCCGCCCATTTCGGCTACCACACCAGGCCCTTCCCACAACTGCATGGCTGAATTGCTGCAAAACACTTCCAGATAAATCTTCCCCAAACACCATCAGTCCCTCCTCTGGTTAAGAATGCACAATGGCTCAAATATACCTTTCTCCATGAAGTACTTTCTGAAAACTCTAATATTTCTCTTACCTACCTGATTTTTCCCAAATAACAGCTACAACAATAACAGCACAGTCCTCTAACTGTAAAGTCACAGCTTACAAGTCCTTCCATACGCATTATGACGTGCAAGTCTCACAAAAACCAAGGGGTAAAGGCCAGTTCCTTCCTCTCTCACCCCATAAGCTCAGTGACCCTGCACGCTGGGAATTCAACCTGCATTTGTTTGACTTTCTTGATCTATGAAGCACAGTGTTCTGGTCTAAAGTTCTCTACAGTGACGGCCTGGGGTTGCTGCTCTTTAGGGGGCCATTACCTATAATAAACTAACAATAAACAAGCGATACCTAAAACAAACGGCAAACAGAAAGGCAGTATAAACTATTACACTAGCAGGTCAAAGCAAAGAGGGAAGAAAGGAAATAAGGCAGGAAGGATTAAGACTGAGCAGCATGGCCCTACCCCCTTTCCCTAGGCATTTTTTTCAACTTCTTTTGTAAAGTTACATTTTTTGCCTAGGAAAGCATTTGTTACATCATATGTATATGGTCGAATATAAGTAAATATAGTGAATTAGGTACTTCCATGCCATACTTTGCAAGAAGTGTATGAACTCTTCTCCTATTCCTTCTAGCACTGCCGAGCTGAGGCCATTGCTCTCACCCACACAACAAGTATTTGTTGCACATCCCATGGGCAGGGACAAAGCAGGGGGAGGCCAGACGCTTCCACATACTACTTCCTGGGCAAGGCTAAGGACTGTGCTAGCAGAGCAGAAACACCTGGAAACTACTCAACTTACTTTTGAGCCTTGCTGGCATTTATGCCACATAAATAGGTTTAAGAATGAGCTGAGTGTGCAGCTCCAGGCCCATTTTCCAACTGGCTGCTGGTTTCCACCTAAACACCCTACTAGCACCTTCAGCTCAACACATCCAAACCCAAACTCATTATCTCCACCACACTCTCCCCCAAACACACACACACACACCTGCACACCTGCTACATCCCCTGTGACAGGGATCTCGGCAATATCCTTTGAGTCAACTACACTTGAAACCAACAACTCCAGGGATCAATAATCAATCATTTGTCAATTTTACCTCCTATCAACTCTACCTTCCAATGATTCCTACTACCCTTCTTTCTAGTTCCACCACCACTTCTTATATTCACACTCTCTTCACTTCTCACCCGCACCACTTAAACCATGGCTCCATTCTTAGCAATGGGAGTAGGTCATCCTTGAGAGGTTGTCTTAGTCCATTCGGTGTTGCCATAAAGGAATACCTGAGGCTGGGTAGTTTATCAAGAAAAGAGGTTTATCTGGCTCACAGTTCTGCAGGCTGTACGAGAAGCATGGCACCAGCATCTGCTTCTGCTTCTGGTGAAGGCCTCAGGCACCAAGTCATTCATGAGGGATCCACCCCCATGACCCAAACACCTCCCACCAGGCCCCAGCTCCAACACCAGGGATCAAATTTCAACATGAGGTTTGGGGAACAAACATCCAAACCAGAGTAGGTGGAAGGGGGAAGTCTCAGAGTTAGGGATTTAAATGGTCTACTAATGGGGCACTTGCTTTCAAAACCTTTCCTCTTAAACTTTCATGTTGTATCTCCAATTCTCCCCTCTAGATCTAGATCCACATCCACAGAATTAGGACAAAATCCACTAGGCATAGAGTCAGTAGAAGGCCTTCCAGAATCTGACCACAGCCCGCATTTCCACCTACCCACTACATACACGAGCCGTGCATGCCTAGTTTCCCACTCCCTGTCCTGTCCCCGCACTTGGTGTCTCAAGGCCAGTTCTCAGGCATTTCCTCTGCCTGATATGGTCTCCTCCAGCTCTGCCTATTGAATTCACACTCATCTTTCAAGGCCTACCTATGAAGGCTCTCTCTGAGATCTCTAAATTAATCCAAGAGTCAGAATTAATTATTCCCTTCCTTGCATTTCCACTCTTACACATTGCAAAATGGCTATCCACTTTGACCCCTTAACCCAGATAAGCAGATATCATCTGGGGCTTCCTGAGCCCCTGAGCTATGGAGGAGACAGGCTCAGATGCCCTGCTGGATGTCTCCAGGGAGCCCAAACCTCCAAAGATTCCTCCCATTTCCGGGGAGCTTGTATCTCATGGGCATGTTTGCTTCCAGGTTCCTACTTTCAGACATCCTGTCTCTATTCTTTTCCTCATGGTCTCAGAAATAGAGCTCAAAGCCTTCTGTGATACTTCCCACACCCAAACAAAACAAAACAAAAATCCCCCAAACAAGCACGTAAAGCATTCATGAGGGTAGTAGATTTAACTGAAATGTGGCTGGAGAACAGGAAGCATCACCAACAACCTCACATGGAGCACTGGGCATCCCTGGCCCTCAAATCGCCTTTGACCTTCCTGACGCAGCATTCGCTCTGGCCCAGCAACCCCTTAGTCACCTACTTCAAACCAGTGTTCCGGCCACTCCCTTCCAGCCTCCAGCTTAACTGTCTTCTCCCTCTGCCCAAACTCTTATGCATGGAACAAATCCTTCCCCTTGCCTCAAGGGATGCAGTTTAGCCACTCTTATTGTTGTCTCATTCCGGTCCTCAAGTTCCAACAACCAATGCCCTCCACCAGAGTTTATCAAGACATTTCCCCAAAGACAGGTCCCTCCCTAAGAGGAATTCGGTGCCAGCTGCAAATCGCTTCCCTCACATCTTGACTTGTGTTCTGTCTTCCCAAGTAAGTTCCTTTAGGCAGAATTATGTCTCAATCATCCCTTCCAGTACCCAGAACAATGTCTTAAACATAATAAGCACTCTAAAAATTTTGCTAAAGTAAAATCGGTTCTTCAATGTGAAAAATGCAGTATGAATTGAAAATTAAAACAAGTATTTTGGTCATGAGAATCACAGAAGGGGCCCGCCAGGGCACCCGCAGTGTGACTCATACAACATAACTCTCATTAATGACACTCCTTGTATATTTTTAATAAAATGGGGCCACTTCAAACCCTTCCTGAAAAATACAGTGGCATCTGTTTAACTGAATGCCAGCAATTCTAGAGGAAAGCAGAATTAAACTGAAGGTCGTGACAGCTGCAATGAATCAAAATAAAATGTAGGCTTTCATTGTTCTTAACAACCATCAGAATGTCTTCATGACAATTATGACAGGGAGAGAATTTTGCTTAAATGGAACAGAACAACTATCTGAGGAAGTGAATTGTAAAGGGGGGGGTGTTTATTTTTAGTTCGCTCCTCTCAACTGTATTTTTGTCTTGCACCTCCTAAAATTAAGTCTGCTCATTGAGGCTGTATGTAATCAGAGTGGGGGGGGCCTGATGCCGCCATCCCTCTGCAAGCTGAGATATCACCCCATACGCCGTCCCTCCTTTGTGCTGATGGGTCTCTGCCTCCTTGGCATCTAGTGAAGGGAACCCCACATCCTAGGAAAAGAGCATATAGCCCTGCTGGTGGGGGCGGGGAAGCCATTTAAAGACCACAAAGCATCTGGAAGTCACAAGACTCTTTAAAGGAATAGAATGTCAATAGAGTCAACAAACATCGACTGCCTTTCGATGTGTCAGCTACTATTCTGATCTCTAGTATATTTAATCTCATTTTAGGAACCGAAAAAAGACTTGTACTGGCAGAAGATATGACGATGTGATATGAATGTAAGACGCCTACCATAAAAAATTAATAAGCCTTTTTAAGAAATCACATTGAAATTCCTTTGGTACTTAATCTGTTCATTTTGAGTCACAATAGGTTCACGTGGGCAACAGCCATCAAAGGGACGGTTTTAAAGATGATGAATCTTTAACAGAATCCAGAACGTAAGTCTTGATGGCAATGTGATGTTCGCAGTGGAGGAGGCTGGGCGTGCGTGGGGTGGGAGGTGTATGGGAACTCTCTGTACTTTCTGCTGTGAACCTAAAACGGCTCCAAAAAATAAAGTCTACTAAAAAATTGAATCACATGCACACACATATGCATTTCAGTGTTTACATGGAATGTTTTAAAGAAAATCATAATATTAAAGCTCCCCGGTCATCCAAGTCACTGAAAGAAGTCACTGGGTAAAAGGGTGGGAGGATGTCGGGACCGCTGTTAACTCCAATGGCCAACAACAGCGAGTCCCCAGGAAGTAGAGCTCTGGAAAGCGTGTCTTCTCCTTGCATGGGTGGACACCTGCACAGAGCTTTTTGGTTTGTTTTGCCAAAAAATGAATTAGACACCTTACAAACCAGAAAAAAAAAAGTCTGTAGAAGCCAACTACTGCAGAAAAGGTTTAGCAAAACTTTGTGGAAGCAGTATTTTTAAAAACAGCTGTCTCAACTTTTTGTGGAATGAGATAGGGCACGATGAAATGAAAATCAAGAAAAATAAATTCATCTATTTATAGCTTCCTAAAATAATTGGAAAAAATACTGCAGTGATTCTTTGCAAAAAGAGACACGACTGAGTTCAGCTTCTGAAATGCCAGGTCAGGAGGAAGCAAAGTTTAACCGCACTATGTCACGGGGCTGGGACAAGGTGGGGAGGTGCTTAGGGTGCAAAACTGGGGGGGTGCGCACCCCAGCACTGCCCACTCTGTCTTCCACGCTGGTAAGGAAAGCCGCCATTGTAACCTGGTCCCTTAATGACTAAGGCCTGTCATTCAGTTTCCCCTCAGGCTACAGACTCTTTATCCTTTGCCACAATATATATTACTTTGTGTTATCTTTTCATATGTCTTATCTCATGGTAGAGGCCAATAGGCTCCACTGACTTGAGTCTCCTATGGCCTAGCATAACGATTTGCAGAAAAAAAACCCCAGACACTAGACTAATTTGTGCCTATTGATTTTGAGATTTACTCATGAAATATGACAAAAGTGAAAATACATTTATTCCCCAAACTTCTTATGTTGCCTACAAGGTTTTTACAATACGTGTATCCTACCCCATCAACCCTCTGTCTAAGGGAATGATCTCATTTTCTATTAGGAGCCACTGATCAGACAAGGCAAAATGAATATAAACAAATGCATAAGAATGATAACAAAAGGGAGATGAGATAAGTTTTTAAAGAGAGAACTATCAAGTGTTTTGTTTCTCAGAATTTTAAAGTAAGAAGGAAATACAACCAATATTTAGGGGGAAAAGCTATAGTTTTAAAGACAGATTAGGGAGATTTACAAAGGGGAAGGAATGTGGAAGAATGAACAAAGAAGGAAGGAGAAACATCTACGACCACCTCTGTATTTATGAATGAAGGTGGGAGATGGGTAGGGTAGGGTAGGTTTACAAGGGAAAATGATAAGTTAGCAAAGCCTATGGGGATGATATCTGTATCTATATGTCTATGTCTCTGTGCATGTCTACATCCACATCTATAACTATAGCCCTATCTACATACATATATGAGAGACCCACAAACGGCATATTGAGAGCAGAGATAAGGCTCCCAGACGAAATACAGGATGCACAGTTAAATGTGAATTTCAGATGAAACAGCACACAGTTATTGTAGTATAAGTATAATGTTTGCTATACACTTATATGAAAGCAATTATTTGTTGTTTAATTGAAATCCAAGTTTAACTGGGTGTCCTGTATTTTTATTTGTTAACTGGCAACAGAGGCAGAGTAATAAAGGGACAGTAGAGAGAGAAAAAGTGAGGGAGATAAAGCATGGCCAGCAGTGAGATGATTCGTAGAAAGTGGATTAATGTTCACTTCTTATGGTTCCTCTGGTACCTGTACTTCTGTAACTCCAGGTCTACACTGAGACCTTCTGAGGCTTACCCTGGGCCTTCCCACCCACTCCAGCCGTCACTGAGCTGCCCTGCTCCAGCAAGAATCAGTTAGAAAAGAGGTCCCAAGAAGGGAGTCGACAGCTGCTGTGTGGCTTGTGAGCAGGGCAATTTGCTTTGTGACTGCTGAAAGACCTTCCTATAATGAATGCTGGAACGATCCAAGGTTGCAAGGAATTGACACAACTCTGCACATAAGCTTCTAGCAAGAGCAGTTGTCTGTCCATTGATTCAGAAATGCATTACTCCAGTAGCACACTCAGCAATTTATGTCCTTAGAAGTAAAGCCCTAAATTAGGTCTTAGAGTCAAAAGGCTCCTTCTAATCAGAGATTCTGCATTTTTCTAAATAGCAGACAAAACAAGTGAGACCAAAACAAAACAACACAGTAACGTGGGGGAAAGGATGTGCATACACATTCTTGTAAAAGCATAGGAGTGGAGATATAAGACACAGATTTTGTCTGGGGAATGCTGAGTTCTGCCTCTAGAAAAACACATTTGCCCTCATGAGCCTTTCCTTAGGTGTGGCAGGAGCATCTGACAGGACAGAAGCTGGGACTTCAGGGGGCTGATGGAGCCACAGGTGGTTTCTGCACCCACCTGCTAATGAAGGCATTGTGTATTGGTTTTAGTTTGCTAGGGCTACTATAACAAAGTGCCACATGCTGAGTGGCTTAAACGGCAGAAATTTATTATTTCAAGGGCCTAGAGGCTAGAAGTCCAAGATCAAGGTGTCAGCAGGGTCGCTTTCTTCTGAGGCCTCTCTCCTTGGCTTGTAGACGGCCAAGTCTTCTCCCTGTCTTCACATGGTCTTCCCTGTGTGTGCACCTGAGTCCTATTTTCCTGTTCTTATGAGGACACCCGTCATATTGGCTTAGGGCCCACTCCTAAGACCTCTTTTTACCTTAATACCTCTCTAAAGACCCTTTCTCCAGATACAGTCACATTGGGAGTACCGGGGTTGGGCTTCAACATAGGAATTTGACTAGAGGGACACAATCCAGCTCCATAACAAGTGGAGTCTGTGACGTAGTGGCAAGGCTGTGTCACCATCACCACCCTCCCTCTAATGGGGGCCTGTGACATTTACCAAAAAACTTGGTCATTGTGAGCAACCCAGCTCCGGTCCGTCCTGCTGCAGGGTCATCTGTATGCCTCAGTGGATCTGGGTTCTTCACCTGTTAAACAGGACCTCTCAATTTTGCCCTCACCCATTTGAAGAGTATGTCAAGGTCAAGCAGATATCCAATTTAGTCCACCTGTTCTGTTACCCCGTAGCGTTATCCCTAAGAAAGCATTAATACCGATAATTAGCGGTAGATCTTAATACTGCACATCGGAATGCCACGCTCTGTATTTTAGCTTCCAGTTCCAACTCACTTGGGATTAAAGAATTGAGCCACAGCTGAAAATTCTTTTGAGAGTCTCAGAATAGAGTTCTATAAATACAGAGAAAATTCTGGGGGGTGCAACCTTTTAAATTCTTTTTGTGCTGATGCCATCAGCAGCAGGTGGCTTGGCAGTGCAACACGAGCCTTGGGGTCACCAGTGAACCCGCGGTGGGGGGCAGGGTCGTGCTCATTCATTGCACACGTATTTCCTGAGCAGCTCCCAAGGCCAGGCACCCGGCACCTCACTGATTCACACTGCTCATGCTGGAAAAGGGCGAGGCAGAGCGGAGGCTCTTTCCTCAGGGAGTTTACCAACATGCAGTGAAGACGGGTGATAAACAAATCATCGCAAGTGCAACGGTGTTTAAACTTGGTGAGATTCCTATCAGGCATGAACGCTGCAATGAAATGTGAGCTTTTGTCTTACAAGTTCACATGAACTGTAAAGCCAGGAAAATGTTAGCAAAAGGAAACAGGGACATCCATGTGCACGATCACACCATTGTCAATGAGCACTTTGTGGGCCTTCCTCTCTACTAAGCAGTATATGTGAATTAACTCATTTAGTCTTCACATCAACCCTAATGAAATAGATAGCATTTTAATAGAGAATGAAACTAAGGCACAGATAATTTAAGTAATTTGCCCAACCAAGGCCACAAACAAAACTTCCAGGATAGGAACACAGGAAGTCTGACTCAGAAGTCTTCACCACCACGCTACCATGTCTCTAAAAGAAAGGGCCGCACCAGGTCCCTGTGCGAGAAACACTGTCTGAGGCCGGGCGTGGTGGCTCACGCCTGTAATCCTAGCACTCTGGGAGGCTGAGGCAGGTGGATCGCTCAAGGTCAGGAGTTCGAAACCAGCCTGAGCAAGAGCGAGACCCCATCTCCACTAAAAAATAGAAAGAAATTAATTGGTCAACTAAAAACATATAGAAAAAATTAGCCGGGCATGGTGACTCATGCCTGCAGTCCCAGCTACTTGGGAGGCTGAGGCAGGAGGATCACTTGAGCCCAGGAGTTTGAGGTTGCTGTGAGCTAGGCTGATGCCATGGCACTCTAGCCGAGGCAACAGAGTGAAACTCTGTTTCAAAAAAAAAACAAAAAGAAAGAAAGAAAGAAAGAAATACTGTCAGAGAAGGCCATTGCAGCCAGTCCCATTCCAGATCTCCTAACATTGGCTGCTTGAGGCTTTAGGGAGGCCCCAGCCATGTCTGTCCTAACTGCAGTGGGAAGGAAGGTGGCCCAAGGGACAGGATGCAGGGGAAAGAGTCCAAAGACTGCAGCTGTGTGACTCTGCACATACTGAACCTCACTGTGCCTAATTCTTCCTCTGTGAATCTGCCTCGGTGACAAATATGACCATAGCAGATGCTGTGGGTGTCCCGTGCACACCTTGTTCAGCCTACTGCAGAGGCCGACTTCAGATGGCTCCCGACATGCTAGCTACCTGCTGGTCCCCGCCAGGGGGACTCCCTAGACGGGATGCACGCCCTGAAAGGACCGACTGCTGACAGTGCCAGAGAATGCCAAGAGCTGGCGGGACAACCGAGGCAGGCTCCACAATCTCTCGGGGCCCAGCAGGATGGATCTCTTGTTATTCACACCCCCTTTACTAGTTTTCCTCCCTCTTTTGCCTTACTTCCTCACTCCCTCCATCAGGGCGTCCAAGAAACACCCCCAAACAAACTCCTTGCACTCAAACCCTTGTCTCAGCGTCTACTTTTAAGGGAACCCCAAATTAGACCTTATCTATCTCACAGAAGGTGTTGAAAGATACAGTGACATTCTACGGGAAGATGCCTTTTAAACTGTCAAACTGTTTACAGCAAAATGTTAGACGATCACTATTGAGAGAAATAATATGAAGGTACTATTATAATATAATTGCCATGGAAAAGTCTCCCTGCCAATGAGTGACTTTGGACACCCCCCCCTTTCCCAAATTTGTACTCCCATCCTGAAACTCAGCCATCACCACTGGGTCTGAGTTTGGGGTAAGGGGTTAACTATATTTGGCAGCAAATAGAACAAGAGGCTTGGTGAAATGCACTGGTTCCTCTGGAAGTGGGCAACACACAAGAAGTCACAGTGGGTTGGGGGGCCCGAGGGTTAGTGCTCTGGGGGTCAAAGGAGTGCATTAGGGAACTGGGTGCCGAGGGGGTCCTTGCTGGTCTTGGTCCTCCTAATCTCTGAGCCTTAAAGCAACACATTCCAGAATAATGTGGCCTAATATAGCTGCCACATTTCAGTTCATTTAGTCTAAGAACAAGGGTGTGTGCGATCTTGTGTGAGCTTTAAAGGGTTCTCCTGTGAAATCTCACTTGGTTCCTTGCATCCGCCCCAGCAGGCTGATGGTCATGTCTCCCCTTCCCCCGTCTGCCGGCCTCCCCCCACTTTTGCACTCGAGAACCCAGTCTTTGAAGAACAAGCTTTAGAATAGCTTCTCTTTTCAGGGATCGCCTAGCAACAATGAAAATGAAGTGAAACAAAAGCAAAATGAAGCAAAAAAAAGAAAATCAACAGCGCCCCTGCCCCCCTCCCTGCAGGACTGTCCCCACCGTGGGGCCTGAGAGAAGGGCAGAGAAGTCCAAGGTTACACAGAGGGCACTGGTGGGGCAGACGGGAAAGAAGCTCAGCTTCCTGGGGCGCCTGTCCAGAGCCAGCCCAGCCTGCACCTCCACGTGGCATGTGGCACGTGGCACGTGGCTGGTCTTTGCCAACGGCCCTCACCGGCAGTGCCAAAGGAAGCAGGAAGTTATGATGCTGAACTCCACAAAGTTCGTGGCTCCTTCCAGGGCCATCACGTGACTACTGCTCGTATCCAAGCCGAACAGGCCAAGCCTGGCACTGTCACTGGAGGAAACTGATGTGCCTGGGACACAGACCATGCTCTTCATTCAGACATGGTCAGTGGTGGGGAGGTGGTCTCGATCGGCCTGGTGAGGAGGAGAAGCGAAGGTTTTTCCCAGATGAGGGTCAGGAATTGATCCGATTGAAAATATTTGATCAATAAAGGAAGACGAGGTTGGGCTAAAGTGACAGCCCCAAAAAGGTCAAGAGGGGCTGATGTGTGCGTCTGAGAAATTGCCGGAAGGGAAAAGGGCAAAACCTGTCTGCCAAGAGAACAGCTCAGACGCCAGGAAATGACCTTCACAGCCTGCTCTGGGGATCCCAGGGAAAAGGGGAGGTCGGTGTCTGTGCCCCACCCCTGCCCCCAGCATCCTCCTGAGGCAGCCTTTGCCCACGCAGAAGGCTACGTGATGACACGCCCCTGAGGTGAGATCAGTGGGAACCGACCGCAAGCTTGCGTCGGGCAAGAGCGCAATGAGACACGGAGGGTTCACTGCATTCCCAGAGAGAGCAGTGTGGAACCCCGTGAGGTTGAGCTCCCACCCAGAACGTGGGGGAGAGGGGGAGAGGGGGCTGCCACTCACATAATTGAACCCTTAGTATGTGCCAGGAACCGTGCTGAGGCTTTGAAAGCGTCTTTTCAATGAATCCCTTTATAAGCCCATAGGTATTATTATTCCATTTCACAGATGAAGAAACTGAGGTCTAAAAGAACAGCCCCAGGTTTCAGTGACTACTAAACCCTGAGGCAGGCCCATCTGGCACAAAAGCCTGTGGCCTTTCCTTCCCAGCTCAGGTGTCCCCCCACTGCACGGGGAGGTAAGTGTGTGCCGAGTGGGGCACAGTGCTCTCTGGTCCCCTGGAATCATCCCGCTTACTGGTGAGTTGCCGTTTTCCTCATTCCAACCCTCTAGTTCTGTAGCGGTTCTCAGGGGGGTTAGGAAGGATGGCATGCTACCCCGTGTGGGTCCAAATCTTCAGGGTGGCTTGTGAGGTCTCCAGAAGCCCCCAGGTACCTGTGATAACCTCTTGAGACTCACTGATGGGGGAGACCACCTTCCCCCTGTACCCACAAGGAACCAGCCCTGCCATGCTCCTCCCCTCGGGAAAAGTCCCTGGAGTTTGGCTCCTAAACTTTCTCTTCCATTCCCCTTCATACTCCAAAGTCAGTATCTTAAATTTACATCAACCATTGCATTCAGTTTTTCCATCTTTTATGAATTACATATGAAGAAAACTTGATTTTTTTTTAGAACACAAACTAGGTGACGTTATTAGAAGAAAAAACGTTGCCTCTTCATTTAAATGAACCCTTTCACATGCATGGAAAAAACATATTCCTTTCAAGTCTAACTGTCTGAGCAAACGCTAGTAAACAGACATAGTTTTTGAGGACCTGAAAGGCATTGGAATGAATTTCCTGAGAAATTTTAAATTTCTAAGTAATCATTCCTAAAGACACGGCCTTTCCTCTTGCAAAAATCAAACCCCAAAACAAATGACCCAGAAGAAAATAAAAAAATATTTCTCTGATGATGCTTAGCTCTTAAATAATTATTAACCACAACCTTGGATTTAACTTCCTAGAGAACGCAGTCACCTCACACGTCTCTCTGTTCTAGAACACACACTGACCTATGCTAAGGTCCAGCACAACCAGGGACCTCTTTTCCCTTTAATGATTGTCTCTTAATAGTTCAGATGATGTTCTTCTTTAACATATATCATATTTTTCAAAGCCACAACACACATTTTGTAAGCTATCTCCGTGCCCAGAGGAGCTTTTGTCTCCGAGTTGACCTTAAAGCTCCTCCCCCCTCACCACCCTCTGGAATTCTTCGACAAAATAGTCACAAGAGGCATTTACTCAGAGACGAAATTCCTCCGTATCTGGCGACCTTGGTGTTAAGAGAGTTGCCGACTGGGAGACTTTCCTTTAATAATTACTCAAACGTCCTCTGTGCTTTGTCTGAGGAGAAAACACCAACTAGTGAGAGATGCCCTTGTACCAAGGCAGAGAACAGTAAATGCAACAGTTTCACAAAATACTGTTTCTTATCTGGTGTTCCCACTAGGTCTCAGGTTTATTTACATAAAAAGTAGCAAGGGAGATTCTGAGGGCTCGCCCCACAGCTTCTCTGACACTCCTGTTCTGTGTAGCCTGTATCAACTCCCATTCTCAGGAGAAAAAAACCACACTCTATGTATCAACTCAATGATTAGAGGTGATACTTCAGCTCTAAGGAGAAGGAGCTGAAAATTCCCTTAACATTAATCCCTGGAAAAACAGGAGCCAGATGGGGCTGGTGGGGGGATGGGGGAGGGATCAGGGGGACAAATCACAGTGACATACAGAAGTTCAAACAGACAGCCTATGCCTACCTATAGGTCTTATTTTTTAAAATTAAAAAGCATACAATATTTGCTCTCAAACACCCATCTGAATTAGGGAAAGCATGCTACATAACTCCCTCCCTGGTTCTGCCAAATCATCTATGTTTTGCACTCAATGTGAGGTTGTTGATGTCCATTACAATTTTTTTTTCTTATGGAAAATTGTTAATAGACACAGATGGTTGAGTCATATAATCATGAACCCCCAGGTATCATCATCCAGCTTCAATAATGATCAACTCACAGTCCACCTCATTATGTCTCTATCCCAATCCACTTTCCCCCTCCAAATACCTGCCTACTAAAAACATGGATCCAATGGTTTGTGACATAATCCACAAATATTTCAGTGGATAGCTATGAAAGAAAAGAGCTCTTAAAAACATAAGAAGCATATCATTAAATAAAATTTAAAGTAATTATAAAATTATCTGTAATTCCTTTCTGTAAACCAATATTCCGTCAGTGTTCAAATTTCCCTGGTCAGTAGAGTTTTAAATGAATGTTTGGCGCAGGCAGAGAAAGATCAACCCATAGCATTCGAATCGCAGCATCCTGGAGCTGCTGCACGAGGCTTAAAGATCTTTCTCTGCTTTCGAGGGGCTCAGGGCCCAGCACCCCAGAATTCTTGCACGGGCATCACTACAAAACCTTCCTGAGACGTGTGTCCTTCCCCTCAGCAGCCTCGTGGTCTGTTACTGCCGAAGCTGCTTGTGAAATGATAAACCAAATGGCAGCTGAGAAAACAAAGCCTCCTCCAAATGTTTAAAGTATTTGAACTGGGCTGCCATTCCGCAGGAGTGGATGCTAAAGGACACCCCCAGATGTTCACATGCTCATCACTCACCCCTGCAGTGATGGGCCCACAGCGGAGGCCACCTTGGTTTGAATCTGTGGCTGGTTTCAGATACATCAGGTCCACCCAAGTCAGGTCCACCCTCCTGTCTCTCATCCTATTCTCCCCTGAGGCTAGGCATAGAAACTAGACTCCTCCCTCCCCAGTGCGGGTCACAGAAACCAGAACCCCTTTTCCCCAGAGCCAGCCATAAAACCTACAGATAGTACTCTAACTTTCCCTCCACCTTTCTGTGTAACAATTGGCCATAAAGAGATTATCTGATTATCTTGTTTGACTGTACATCAGAGACCTCTAGAGAGGGCCCTGCCCCATACCAGAAGGAAGGAATTCTGCTCAGAGAGGCCTAGAAGAATCTAGACAGACAGGTCTCACTGGGTTTCCCCACTCAGTCTATCAGCACTAGATCATAGCCTCTTCATCCAATCATATTACTACATGGCTGTCCATACTTTGATGAACCTAAGCATAAAAGTGGACAATTTCCCCCTGTATCTTTGATCTTCATTCTAAAGATTCCCATGTACATGTTGATAAAATTTATATGTCTTTTCTCCTATTAATTTGCCTCTTGCCAGTGATTTTTAACAAACCCTCGGAGGGCAAAGGAGCAGCTTTCCTTTGGCCCCTACACCACCTATTCTGGGATTATTTTCAGACCTGGCCTCACCCCCCACCTTGGATAACTCCCAACCCTGCTCTCGACTGGTGTCTGACCTCCTGCCCTGCACTGACCACAGAGACCTTTGAGCTAAACCTGTCAGTCCAAGATCTGGTTATTTGCCCAGTTGTTTTCCAGCCCCCAAAATGACAGTGGCTACTATTTACTAAGCAGGCTCTTGGTAAACAACAGCTGCTGTTGTTGGCTTATTGGACCTTCACAATAACTCTACTGCTACTCTATGGCTACTACGCACGTACGTGGCACCGAAGATACAAAATAGGGCGTTAAAGATACAAAATAGACAACATCCCCTCCCCCCTTTATAAAGTTTCCATTCTAGAGGCAATGGACCCTAGGAAGTAGCAATTATTATTTCCATTAACGAGGAAAACTGAGGAAACTGAGGCGTCATTATAATAAGTAATTTGCTGGGCATCATACAGCTAGGAGACAGCACAGTTGCGATTCAGTTTCCAAGCTGTATGACTCTAAAACTTGTATGCTTTTGGTTTTGTTTTTAACACACCAGGCTGCACTATTACATTCTCCCTACAGAAGCTGACAGCTTAGCACAATGACTGTTGATTGGACTCAATAGGTTTTTACACCTTTGGGTTTGAAATACTGTATGTGGTACAGGTGGAATCCTGATTTTACCAGCTTGAAAACATATTCAAATTCCTCTATTGTGAACAGACCTTATTAAAATGGAAATCTATTGCTTACCATGTACAAAATGGGTGCACTGTGTTGCTTTGTGTGAGTCTGTAAAGGTCTTTATGTAAAGCGAAGGTACAGGGTCTATTCTCTTAGAAAACAATAACAAGTTGGAATGGGAAAGGTTGTGTCAAAGGATGCTATATGGCTTTTAAAGTCATACCCAAGTGTTAAATTTTGCTGTCCCTAAATTTGGTACTTCTGATAGAACTGCATTTGCTTTATAAAATATTCTTACTAAAATTTGAATGTGTTGATGGTGTTCTTATACAACACAACACAGAATGTTGTTCTGGCTCTCAAGGCTTAGGCACATGGGAGAAGTAAAGCAGTGGCCGGTTAGCTCATGGTGGGTTTGTCTGCTGAATTACAATATCTGCATTAAACTCACTAGCTCAGGAAGAAACATTGGGTACTGAGTGCCTCACACTGATACAAAGACACATCCTCTGTTTCCGAGTATGCGTGTGACCGCTGGCCCCAAGATCCTCCCTCATCCCTCACCTGACTCTGGACTGTTCAGGAGAGTGCTCAAAACATCAGCTAGGTACCCCCAGAGCCTGACGCACAGAGAAGCAAGCCTAGGAAGATGAAAGGTGACTAATTCAGAGGACAAGAGGGTTCTTTAAAGATGAGACTTCAAGGATCCACCATGCAGGAAACATGAAGAAGCAACATAGGGTACAAAATTTTGGTCTGGGAATAAGAACCCAATTCTATGCAAAGATGTGGAAACAACCCAAGTCCCCATCAATACGTGGGTGGATTAATAAAAGGTGGTATATGTATGCCATGGAGTACTATTCAGCTTTAAGAAACAATGGTGATCTAGCACCTCTTGTATTTTCCTGGGTAGAGCTGGAACCCATACTACTAAGTGATGTATCTCAAGAATGGAAAAACAAGCACCACATGTACTCACCAGCAAATTGGTATTAACGGATCAACACCTGAGTGGACATATAGGAATAACATTTATCAGGTGCCAGGCAGGTGGGAGGGGGGAGGAGATGGGTATATACATTCATAAGGAGTGCGATGCGCACCATCTGGGGGATGGACACGCTTAAAGCTCTGACTCGAGGGGGGGGCGGCAAGGGCAATATACGTAACCTTAACATTTGTACCCCCATAGTATGCTGAAATAAAAAAAAATAAGATAGAATAATGATCAGCAAACAAACAAACAAAAGGAACCCAATTCTACGCTCACCATTTCCAAGACTGGGCAAGGACAACCTCTGGGTTCTCTGGACTCAGGCTCCAAGCTCTTCAGAGGCAGAGACCCAGTGACACTGCACAGCCGAAGCTCCAGAAACTTGCATGATGGCTTGGTCAAAGTTAAGGACCCAGTCTGTTGTCACTGGGCTCAAGAGGCACATATTGTCCCCGCTGTGTGCCCAGCAGTGCTGGCAGCAGAGACTCCACCTTTCTGAGCTCATCAGCAGCCCGTTGTAAACAAAAGACGAGACAAAACTGAGTTCCCCTGCACTGTGTCTGCTTCTTTAATGCTGATTCTCTGTAGCTAAACCATGAGCTATATTCCAAGGGCAACTTGCAATATGTTTTTTCTATTAAGGGGTGGGGGAGGAAATCCCAACAAACCAGCGGGAAAAACAATGGAACCACAAAGCCAAAAAGAAAAGGAAAGCAAAAAGAAAACAGCAACATTACGAGGCAGCTTGGGGATATAGAAAGAAATGCGGAAGCTCTGTCCAAGGTTTGGGGGGCAGAATCCATTGACTTCCTGGCTTTTATACTCCAAGAGCCCATAGAAGCAATCTCTGAGAAGGCCTATGTCACAGGGCAGTTGGTTTAGCAGTTCAGAGCAGGGCCTGGAGCCGTTCTGCCAGAGTTCAAAAGACAGCAGCCCTGCCCAGTGGGTCACTTCCCCTGTGCCTCGGTTCGCTCATCCACACAGTGAGAATAACAGCAGTACCTGCCTCAAAGGGTTACCGTGAAGACTACCCCAGTATGTGCTAAGCACCTAGACCAACACC
This sequence comes from Microcebus murinus, assembly GCF_040939455.1. NCBI lineage: Eukaryota > Metazoa > Chordata > Mammalia > Primates > Cheirogaleidae > Microcebus > Microcebus murinus. Next base: position 22,784,466 of record NC_134112.1, read on the forward strand.
TACCTAAGGGTTAGATGCCTACAGTCATTAGTACTGGTTAGTAAACCTGTACACACATTTGGAGGTAGCAGTTAGGCCCCATAGTCAGAAAGTCTGGGGTGGAATGCAGCCTCCTCCACTTACTGGCTGGGTGACACTGTGCATGTTAGAAAACCTCTCTGTGCCTCAATTCCCTCATCTGTAAAATGGCACTATCAGTGCCTACTTCATTCGATTGCTGTAAATATAAATTGAGATAATCCATGTTAAGGGATTAGCACAGACCCTGGTGCACAATAGCTATTTAGTAGGTGTCTGCTACTATCTATGCATGATTAGGACATGATCCAACTCAGCCAATGGCTGAGTGATAATTCATTTCTTTTTCTTTTTAAGAAAAACATTTTCTGTTGATAAAAGTAATAAATGCTCCATGTAGATATTTGAGAAAATGCGGAATCATACAAAAAGGAAAATAAAAAAAAAAATCACCCACCCCTCCCCCACCCCAGATACCCAATGATGACACTTGTAATCTCTTTCCTTACCGTCTTTATCTGAGAGCACACGAGTGAGCACACATACACACACACACACACACACACACACACACAGCTTAGTTTCATGTAATTGGGACCACACGGCCTACATGTATCTTGCTTTTTTCATTTCTTGTTACCTGTCCTTTTTTTAGACATTCTAGGAAACGTGACTTCCTGGCTGCCAAGCCAACGGCCCACTGCAGAGATCTGCTTGGCAGGTCCCTGGCTCACGCACACCCAGCCCCGCCTTGCTGCGGCTTTTTCTACCTGGTCACGACTGGGAATCTAATTGCCAGCAACAACCTGACATTGGTTTTTCTATTTTCCTTTTATAGCAAGAAAGGTAAAGAAGGAAAGAGCAGTTTGGGGGTGGGGGGGGTTATGTGACCCCAAAGATCCCAGGAAGCTCCAAACCATGGTGGCCCTCCACAACCCTGGTGCAGGGAGGAACGGATCACTGGCAGTTTTCTAGGAATCATCCTAGAAATTTTAAAAGCTTTACACTGAAATTTTAAGCAAAGAGCCAGAATATTTGGGTGTAAAATAAAGCTCTTGTTAGGAATCACTGCTCCAGAGAAGAACCTGAGGCTCCCAAGGGTCACGGTTTGGAATCGTACCCTATGTCCCCATGTCACCTTCCTGCATAGCCCTCAGGTCAGACACCGCCTGGGAGCAGCTTATGCTCCGGGGCTCCTGTGATACTTGATAAAGGCCTTTACCCAGGACTGGCAGGCTTATCTTGCCAAGACCTGGGCATTATGAGAACATAATCGCCGCCTTCTGCTAGACGCTGCAGGCCTTCGATTTTGTTCCTGCCACCCCTCCCACCTCCCAGCTGTGAAAAAAGAAACACATTTAAATACCATCCTGAATGGCCCTTTGGAAGTATGAGTGGCAGGTCCTGCCACACCTCTCCCTCTTGCAGACCAAGGCAATCTGCCGCAAACACTGGCTCATTTTTCACTCAAGCGGTGTTACTGTTCCCAGTGCAAACTGGCAAAGGCGAGAGGGAGAATCAAGTTTTGAAAATTACTTGAAGACAAAGGTGTAGTTTTGCAAACTGCTAAGCAGAGACCAAATGTCAGCTTAATACTATCCTAATAGCCTGGCCTGGCGCAAAAGCCTTCCCCTCTTCCAGTGGCCGCTGTCAGTCCTGGGTAAACGTCCCCAGTCCCTCATTAGCAACACTAATCAAAACACCAGAGTGTCAGGAGAACCTGAGTGAGTGACAGTGTGTGAGAGTTTTTAAGCCTCTCATTATTCCAAATGCACCAGTAAACATGCAAATTACCTTTTCCAGAATATAGTGTAATATGCAATTCTACTAAGTGTCCTTCCACATATCGCTCCCATCCCCGCTTTTTTTTTTTTTTTAATACAACGGCAAACACAAAACTCCACAAAAAGCTCTCATGGGATTTCAGAGAACACTTCATTTTCCCCATTTTCTTTCACAGATTGGCATGTTTTTCTATACCACGTGAGCCCCAGCATGCTAGAGATGGTGGGAAAACCTCCCCCTGTAAGTCTCAGCTTATATTTCCTAACACTGGAAAGTCTACGTTGCCCGAGAATCATGCAATCCTTAGAATACGAGGTGAAAAATTGTGCCACTGAGTTTCCAGAATGTAAACAAAGACTCTGGCAAACAGAAACCAGGGAGGAGAACAGCGAAGGGCCGTGATAAGCTTCTCATTGTGATTTCCCTTCAGCATCTTAGGAAACATCACGCCCGGAACAGGCAGGCAGAAATACACAGAACCATGGTGTCTTCCTACTTACAGTGTCGCTTTTCACGGTAAATAAGTGATTACCAAGCCAATTTTCCCATTCGTATTTAAATAATAAGATACAGCCTGCCCTGGCACTGTTTCCTTAAGATACTTTAGCTTGAACGGGAACATTAAAAAATATTGCTACAAAGAGCCACAGACCTACTGTATAAACGCACATGCCGTGGCCATGAACCCTACTGTCAGGCTTTGCCGGGGCAACCAACTCCAAAGGCTTGCTCAGCGTGGCAGTGGCATGTAAGGAGAGCCCACCACACGGAGCATGGAAGTGTGGCAGGGAGACAGAATCACAGGCTCTCAGGGACTTTATTGCTCATCGTGGACACCACCAAGGGGTCATTTGAAAGCAAAAGTTCAGTAAAATTCTAATGCATTTCAAAAACCTATCGCATTTCCCTTGGATATATTTTTAAGTTATACTCTGAAAGCAAAGCAACCATAATAATTGAATTATAAATGGACCCAACACACCACATGGACCGTTTTGACATTGTTACTGGATTTTAAGGGGATGAGACAAAGGAGAACAAAAAACAGCAGAGCAGGCACAAGAAAAGAGGCAAAAAGGAGATGGTGAGCATGGTCTGGCTTTGCTCAAAGCTTGCTCCAAGACTTCAGCAGCCCCGTGGGCCCTTCTCCCTCTGCTACCCCCACATTCGTGGAAGAAGAAAAGATGCACATCAGATATGAGGAGGGGACGGGAAGCGAGGAACGGGGAAGAGAGAGGTGTCAGGAAGAAACCAAAAAACTTTTAGCCCAAGTTCCCCCTGGCCTAGTCTCTACATGTTCCAGAGCTGAAGTGAAGACTGCGTTTCATTACAGAGGGTCACACACATCGTACAAAATGCTCCTCCCTTGCAGAGATTGCATATAATAATAAAGTCTGACATGCCGGTGGTCTCTGCTTGACCAAACGTTAGTCAGGCCTTTGAGCCTTTCCTGGACCCTGTGTTTGCTTCTTTATAAAATCAGGTTTGTCAAAGAACCCCCCATCCTTGACATGTGATCAGGTTCTCATCCTACACCATGCCCCAGGTGGTGTCTGGTCACCCAGGCCTGTCTTCAGCAGGCCACAAAACATAAAACCATAGACCCCAGCAAAATAAAGACAGAATTAAAAACCGGTGACTGCTCTGAGGGAGAGGTTTAAGAATACATACAAGAGCCAGAGTCGGGTAAGAGGAAAAGACTGAGCCGAGAAGAGCAGAAGAGTCTTCTAGGCAGAGGAACAGCTATGCAAAGGCCCTGAGGCAGGAGACCTCAGGAGAGGGGCAGAGTGGGAGGTCTGAGAGGTAGGCACTGTCTAGACCATGCAGGGTGGAGTGGGCCACAGCTAAGCAGGGGACAGGAAGTTCCTGAGGGGTGAAGCAGGGGACGCATGTGTACAAAGCCACTGGCTGCTGCTGCTGAGTGGAAGGCTGAATGAGCCCAGCGGCTGCAGAACAGGTGCTGGCAAACTTTTCCTATAAAGGGCCAGACAGTAAATATTGTCAGCATCATGGGCCAAGAGGCAAAAACCAGAGCTGTAATGTATATACTTACATGCCGAAACAGAAAACAAATTTCCACACAATATTTGTTGACAAAACTCAAAATACAGTAATAATGGAGTGTAATTTTTTAAATACTCATCTGCAAGTGAGAAGAATGGAATTCTTTTGGGGAGGAATAACATTTTGCTTAATTGGCGTTCTGCTGCTGTAGCATAAAAGCAGCCACAGACAAAATGTAAATGAACGAGCATGGCTGTGCTCCAATCAAACTACACAGGGACTGAAATGTGAATTTCCTTTCATTTTCATGTGCCACAAAATAATGCTTTTCTTTTGATTTTTTTCGACCATTTGAAAATGTAAAAAACATTTTTTAGCTGGAGAGCTGCAAAAAAAAAAAAAAAAAACCAAAAAAAAAAAAAAAACAGGTGGTGAGCTGGATTTGGCCCATAGACTCTAGTTTGCCAACCTCTGTAGCAGAACGTCTCATATTCTGAATGTGTCTAATTGTTTGCTCATGAGTACGTTCATTTTTGGTAGATTACTAGAGGGTGATGCTCTAGTAATCTATATTTCTCATATCACAGCAAAAGGCTTGCGATATAAGGTCATTCAATTACATGCGACAGTAGGTGTGATCCATTTATACCCCAAAATGAAGGTCTCAGAAGCAGACTTAGAAGCAAAAGTTTTTCTCTGACCTTCTTCTGACCTCCCATCTGCCAGTCCCATTCTCCATCAAGGTTCCCCATAGGCGGGCCATAGAAACCAGTACCTCTTCCCTCAAAGCCAGCCACAAAACCTAGAAGTAACACTCTAATTTTTGCTCTGCCTTTTCATGTCCATAAAGAAATTATCTGACCTACTTGTTTGACCGTAGGTCATAAGACCCCCATTCTAGAGGGCCCTACCCCACACCCAGAAGGAAGGGATGCTGCTCAGAGAGGCCAAGAAGAATCTAGCAGACAGGCCTTGCTGGGTTTCCTCACTCGGTCTAATAGCATTAGATCAGACCCTTTTTGTCCAATCATATTTCTTTTTTTTTTGAGACAAGGTCTTGCTCTGTCTCCTGGGCTAGAGAGCAGTGGAGTCAACATAGCTCACTGCAACCTCATACTCCTGGGCTCAAGCGACTGTCCTGTCTTAGCTTCCCATGTGCCTGACACCACAGGCATGCACTGCCATGCCTGGCTAGTTTTTCTATATTTTTTAGTAGGGACAGGGCCTTCCTCAGACCGGTCTCCAACTCCTGGCCTTAAGTGATCATCCTGCTTCAGCCTCCAAAAGTGCTGGTATTACAGGCATGAGTCACCGTTCCTGGCCTGTAATCCTATTTCTACATAGCTGTTCATACTTTGTTGAACCTAAGCATAAAAATGGACAGTTTCCCATGTGTCTCGGAGTCTTCATTGTGAAGGCTCCATGCACACACATTGATTAAATTTGTATGCCGTTTCTCCAATTAATCTGCCTGCTGTGAGTTGATTTTTCAGCAAAACTTCTGAGAGCCAAGAGGCTTTCCTCTGGCCCCTATGGGGACATTTTCCCATTTGTAGTTAGAAGTAATCTGTGGGTGATACTTGGGATCCTGAGAACATTCCTTTTCCCCAATAACCTTTCATTTCACTGAGTGGTTTTAGCTTGCGTGGATGATCTTTGTCTGAATAAACCATTACACTGGAAGTTACAAATTATTTCTGATATGATTTTAATGGCTGCCTAGTATATCATTTTGTATATTCTATAACAATTTATAGAATCTCCTGGTATTAAAAATTTAAGTTGTGGTTTTTTTTTTTCTTTCTTTTTTGGTTGCTGTTACAAATAATGCTTTCATTAATATCCTATAGCTATATATTTCTGCACATCTATGATTGATTACTTAAAGAAAAATTGCTTGAAGTGAAACTGGATCATAAAGTATATCCATTTTCTAAAAGGTTTGATCTATATTGACAAATTGTATCTTGGGGAATTATATCAATTTTTGCTCCAATTAAGAGTTATAAGTGCTTGGTTCCTAATACTCCCACCAACGTTTAGAAAAAATATTATCACAAAATGATAGTTGAAAATAGTATCTCATTATTTTAATTTGTGTTTAACACAAATTGAAACATTTGCATTTCTTCCTCCTGATCATATCCTGTGTCTTATTCATCCTCTCAGTGTTGATCTATAAGAGCAATTTACATGCTAATGACATGAATTCTTTGCCTTTATAATATGTATTATAAGTATTTTCCCCAGATTGTAGAAAAATATGTTTTAAGAAAATATTAGAGTTTACATGATTATTTCCCTCCTGAATTGGCTTGTTCTTCCATGAGATTGATAGCAAAAAAAAAAAAAAAAAAGAAAGAAAGTAAAAAAAGAAATGAGGGGAGGGAATTCAAAAATTAACCAAATGTAAAATTATTGTTGTTTATTATGAATTTAACCATCTGTAATGAAAAGGAATTTCCTGATGAAATATTAAATTTTACTCTCAGTATTATCAAGTTCTCTTCTGATCTTGGCTATTTATTACATATATGAAATAGCTAATTTCATTACGTATAAACTGTGTGTTATTTTTAATCCATCATTTCAATCTACTTTTCCATAATCAGTATAGCTGTAATTTTTAATTAGCACCACTGCATAATGCAATTTTAAATTAACAGTGTGACATAATATATTTCATTTAATTCTTATAAACCATTTAAGATCTATTTTTTTCACTAGAATAAATAGCATTGCTGTGTACCTTCTTATATAAATTCTTTTTGGCTCCTTTAGGGTTAAATTCTTAAATTAGGTTCAAAAATAAAACTTCTTGATTATGGGGAGGGGGAGTGGAATTATAATACATACAGGTTTATTTTTTTCTGTCAGAGAACACCCCAGAAAGACCTGTTCAACATTTATGAAGTCCCAGATATTTATGTTTCAGCAGCAGTGTTTAAAAAGTAGTATTTCCCCAAATCCACGATAACAGGGGTTTTATTAAGTTTATTTATTCTGGCTAAATTTATGGGTATATTATGATATTTGAAGTTATTCTAAGTGGCACTTATTCAGTAATAGCAAGTCCATATAAGACCCATACGATAGTTTCATGTATGTTTCCTTTACTTATAAACTTCATCACCACAAGGTCAAATTCAACAGTGAAACTTCAACAGCTATTCCTACTCTTTCTACATATTGGTTAGAAAGTGTTCATAGGTAATTTATCCCATATGCTTTCTTTCCACTCTCTTGGAGGGCAAAGGTCGGGTTTCAGGCAGGTTTATGCCCTTGGCACCTCAGATATGGTGCATGTGCAAAGCTAATGTCACAGGGGATGACAGCCCTGTAGCAGGGACCTCAGGCTCTCCCTTCATTGCCAGTACTCCCCATGGCGATGTCATCTGCACATAGGAGAGAGGGGTGCAGCTGGGGGAGGAGGGCAGGTTCTATTCCTGGCTTCTGCTGACCTGGCTCATATCATCCCCAAGCGGCCCTCCCTCTGCATGCCATATCATCTCTGCATGCCACACCATCATACTGTTCGACTTCCACTGAAAACAGACGCTGCGGAGCGGAGCTGGCACTAGACTTCCCTGGCTGAAGTGGTGTGAGGAACAACGGAGAATGAGTGTGAGAATGAGTTTTCCTTAGAGGAAAGGTCTGCTATAAGCATTAAGCACTAGCATTCTTCTAGAACTGGGTGTGGGAGGGTTGATTTTGACCACCTATAAGGGGACATTTGGCAATATATGGGAACGTTTATTTTTTATTGCCAAATTGGGGGAGGGTGCTACTGGCAGCTATTGGGCAGAGGCCAGGGCTGTTGCTAAACATCTTACAATGTGCAGGACAGCCCCCTGACATCAAAAGTGATCTGACCCCAATGTCAATGCTTCCAATGTTGAGGATACCTATTCCAAAAAATTAAAATAAAATAACTGCTCTTGATGGCCCCTCCTAAACCCAAGAACTATTAAACTAGGAGAGAGTATCCAGCAATACAAACTAAAATAGCCTCGATAGTCTTGGGTAGACAGGGAGACTTCATTTAGAGATTTTATATTTCACTGTGGCATTTCATATGACACTGAACTTCACTGAACTAGAACCAGGGGACCGAGGCCCAAGCGATCACTGTCACCATGCCAATGACACACGGGCACTGGACTTTGCAATGCGCTCTGGGACGGCCCCTCCCGTGAGGTGTCCAGTGAGACCAACAGTCACTTAGGGCGACTGGGAGGAGGCACCCAGCAGCAGGGATTAGAGGGGAAATGATGTAGACAGCAGTAGACGGACGGTGGGGGTGGGAGCTGCCAGGAATGGAAGAGAGAAACACCTGAGCCAGGCAGGTTTGGAATCAGACCCTGATGCTGCCAGAGTCAGCTACCTAAAACGCCACCTGTCACAGGGAAGCAAGGCAGTGGCTGCTTCTGAACATTTAAAACCTTCTGCTCAAGCATATGCATGCAGTTTATGCTCCACAGTAAACCAGTGAGAAGAAAAAGGAAACAGGTCTTACCGGGGGCGCTGGTGGTGGGGGAGGGGGAGGAGCCCCCAGAGGTGGGAGAGGTGGAGGCAGAGGAGGTGGTGGTGGCGGTGGCACTGGCATGTGTCACAGTGTGGGTGTCTCTTGCTTATGAATGGTCCCAAGAGAGTGGTTTCTGCTCTGAAAAAAAGAGAAAAGGGATAGTTTTAAACCCGGATGGCTTTACTCATGTACAGAGAATACCTGTCTTGCAGGCATAGGCATAGTCTAGACAGTCTCATTCTTTCACTTGCTCATTCACTCATTCACAGAGTACTCACTTCAGGAGGCAGGCCTTGTGCTAAGCGCTGGAAACTGACAAAGCAGCCAGATTCTGGAGACAATTAGGTGATACAAATGGTCAAATGTAGCTATTTGTGTCTCAATGCAAATAGAATATATAAATACATAAATTGTAGCACCTCATTCCACAGTGATTTTCCCAGATATCTGAATTCTATCTCTTTAGCATTAAACTTTTAGTTTTATCATTTTCTATGCATTCCTGCATAGACTCACATTTTCAAAAGCAAAACAAATGGAATGAAAGGTAACCTTTTCTAAATGTCGCAGGCTCATCATTACTCATGATGCCAGCCTCAAGCGAGGCTTACAAAGGGCGTTAGTCGTTTTCCTGCTTCCTTCTCTTCCAGCTTTCACTTTCTCCCTGTTCCTGTGTTGTAGTTTCTACACAGCCAACTGGACGGGGACGTGCCTCTTCTCCTCTGCATAGCCTTTCTATCTGGTATTTGCTACACAGAGGGCTTTTTGGCATGCTTCTGCAAAGATGATTCTGTTTAAAATAGTTAATATTGTAGGATATCTGATCTCCAGATAGATGTGATATTTCTCTGTGTGTGTGTGTGCATCATGCGTGTGAATGTGGACATGTATCTTAGAACCCACATCAAGGCACATTGCAAGCACATAAGACTTGTATTAAAGAAAAACCCCACAGCTTATAAGAATTGGGAAAACCTATATGAGAACCTAAAAACAACTTAAGAAACAAACAAATGTCACCCTCAGGCAGGGGTGATTTTGTTCCTGCTGTCCCTTTAGTCACTGGAAGACCAGAACAAGGCCTGTCACTCTATTTTTCCATCTTAAAAATCCTATGGCATTTGTATTACTTCATGTTAATATTTCTATCTCTACAGAGGCAAAAAAAATATTTATTATACAATGTGATACTTTATTCTTACCGTAGTCTACTGGATTTTGCTTACTTAATGTTAGTTCTTTTCACCTCTTTATATAGTGGCTACCATGTGACAGGCTAATCACATTTATTTCCACAACAATCCTCTAAGGTCAGCAATAGTATCCCCACTTTTATATGTAAGGAAAAGGACAGTCAGGGTAAGTCTTTTGCTCAAAGTTACACAAACCTAGTAACCGTCAGACCTGGGACTTCAACCCAGGCTTAAGGGGCTCTAAATTCCAGTCTCTTTCCAATGTGATATTTTTGATTATGGTATTATGTAAATATAAAATTTATCATTTTAACCATTTTTAAGTGTACAATTCACTGGCATTAAATGCTTTAAGAATGTTGCACAACCATCACCACTATCCATTTTCAGAACTTTTTCATCATCCCAAAGAGAAGCTCTGTACCCATTAAACACTAACTCTGAATTATTCCATTGTATGTATGTACCACATGTTGTTTAACCATGCATCCATTGATGGACTTTTGGGTTGCAACCTTTTGGGTATTGAGAGAATGCTGCTATGAACACTGGTGCACAAACATCTCTTCAAGACCTTGCTTTCAATTCTTTTAGGCATATCTGTAAGAGTGGAATTTCTGGATCATATGGTACCAGCCTTTTTTTCTAACAGGGTTAAGAATCCTCTAAAATTGTATAAAAATTATAAATGGATATGTATGTAAGTGCAACTTTTTGGGGAATGAATCTGTGATAGTTTTCCTAAGAGTTCCAAGGAGGTATATGAGATGACCATTGTATAAGACCATACTTTTTTTATAAAGTATCTCCCTGGGAGAAGAAGCCTAATAATTACTGTGTCACTTCCTCTTTCCTTTATATTAAAACAAAAACAGAAAGACACCAAAAACATAACACCCATCAGAGTCCACAACATAAAACCACAGTAAAACTGAGCAGAGATTTCAGACGGCAGTAGATTCTTCTTCCAGGCAACATCAATGTTATTTTAATACACTGTCAAATACACACGATAACACAGGGTCAGATACAGTGAGCATTTTACAGGCTGATGCTAACGCAACTTAGATGTGAGCCCACAATTCAGGTGGAACAAGCATAAATTATCGGGTATTTGTATTTTAATACTTTTGTTCATGGAAGGTGCTGGGTCTATTCTTTATATGATCTTTTATTCAGTGGCAAAAATATTTTCAGTCAAAAATTTAGAGCCGGGATTAAAGGGTTGGTTGAAGTATTAATAGAACAAGAGAATACAGAGAGGTCTCATTATGTAAGGATCTCATCTTTTAACCAAGACATATGCAAGGAGACAAGACCTGCTTCCCCTGGTGAAGAACCGGAAAGAGTATGGAAGAATAATCTAAAAAAAAACTTAAATGCCACTTACCTAAGAGTTTTGCCATTTACCTAAGGAAAGATGACTGTAGGGAGTGATGTAAGGAGAATCGTGGCAGGGCTATTTATGTAATCCCTCCACACAGGGCTAGATTACATTTCCCAGCCTCCCTTGCAGATTAGTTAGACGTGACCGTGAGACTGAGCTCTGGCCACTGGAATGAGGGCAGAAGAGACGTACTCTACTTCTGGGCTGACTCACACAGACCTTCTACCCATGACTTTCTTTCTCTGTCCACTGGCTGGAAGCAAAGGTCCTATGTGTTGACAAAGCCACAAGAGGGAAGGAGTGTGGGTCCCTCACTCACCTTCTGTGAGGCCACCTGCCAAACACCTGCTTAGACTTTACATGCATGAAAAATAAACTTTGGCTATGTTAAGCCATGGAGATTTTAGAGTTAATTTGTTACAGCCACTAATAATTAAACTATCTAATACAGTAACTAAATAGAATACAATCCATTATCACTGATTGTAATTATGTTCAGTAAAGTCATGAACATCACACAGAGTGTGATGGTTAATATCACGTGTCAACTTGACCGGGCTACAGGACGCACAGATGCCTGGTAGAACGTTATTTCTGGGTGTATCCGTGAGAGTGTTTCCAAAAGAGATTAGCATTTGAATCTGTAGACTGAGTAAGATCATCCTCACCAATGTGGGTGGGCATCATCCAATCCGTTCAGGGCCTGAAGGGAACAATAGAACTCATGGCCAATAGCACTATGACTCATGTCTGAGTGAATTCCATCTAACACTCCGTCTTCTCCATAAGGCACAACTCAGCCTCTGGGGCTTAGGAACACCAGGCAGCTCTTCAGCACTACACTTGGTGGTCATTTTAAACAGCAAAATCACCACTACCAACAAGCACAGAAATTCGGAAAATGTAGTTTTATGTAGACTGGGAGAAGGACACTTGTTTTTAGCATGAGAACTGAAACAAGAAGGCAGAGCATTGTCTTATTCCACCCCCACTGGGGACATGCCACTTTTTGCACGCCTGGAAACGACCTTGAAAGCACACCAAGTACTGGTTTTGATACTACAAATAAATTTTAGCAAGTACCTTAGGTGAATTTGCAAACATAGAATCTGCCAGTAACGGGGATTAGCTGTATGGCATTTTGACGCACCCCCCATATGTACTCACCGTTGCATCAGGGACTTTTATGTAATCCCCTCAACAACCGTATGGTAGACACTGACATTTCCATGAAGCAGATAACCAAACTTTGTCTCAGAGGAGTTATGCAGTTTCTACTAAATTTCAGAAAGATCATCAGAGCTGAGTTTAAAGCCCTGGTTTTTCTGATCCAAAACCTCATTTCTACTGCGCCACATTTTTTTATTAACATGCTATGATTCAGGCCATAGTACTTCATTCCTTCCATTTTGCAAAGACTTAAAAATATTTTTGAGACGGTCAAATGAAAGGAACCCAGTAAAGGTGACTATAATTTTTCCACATGCCCTCCCTCACCTTAGCCCCTGTTTTCCATCCGGTTATATCTTCAGGAATCTGAGAATGATTAGATGCCCCTGGGTTCTGCCTCGCTGAAATCACAGGGAACGATTTTTTCAAAAACTAGGATTAAAGGATATTTTTATATGCAGTACTTGATGGCTGTGCAATTTTTTTTTTCCTTGACAGATATAATAATTAAGCAGTTATCTTAAGAAGTATTTGTGAAAACCCGACAGTTAAGAACACAGCGCTCCAGGAAGTCACAGGCTGTACCCGTGCGCCCTTTGGTGCTTGGTACTCTCTCGACCCATTTCAAAATGTTATTTTGCTTTGAAATATATTTAAAATGTTTAGGGTAAAGAAAAGCCAGCTACTCAAAGGCTTTTATACTTTCTCCTAATTGATGAAATATCTGAAAACAGCATCGACATGCACATGAGACATTCCAAGACCATTAGGTGGTGGTGAAGCAAACAGAAGTAACATGGGCTTCCACGGAGACCTCCCACGAAGACAGGGGACTGTACTAGTCTCAGAGTCAGATGCCCCTGCGTTCCACTTCCCCTTTGTTTTTTCCCAGCTATGTGACCTTGGTCATGACACTTAACCACAGTGGGCCTCATTTTCTTTATTTGTAAAATAAGAGCTATCATGCTTAATTTTTAGTTTGTGGTCAGGATTCAAACACAGACTGCCTATAAAGAACGTCGTGCAGGTCCTGACACACAGCAGACACATAACTGGAAACACTCTTCATCACCACCTGAATAACTCTATTAAAAGGAGGAGTATGATAAATGCCCCAAGAGAGGTAGACATTGCTAAGGGAATGGCATCACAGATGCAAGCTCCAGAAGAGAGCACAATAAATAAACGTTTTGTAGAAGCGATCGCAATTTTTCAACAGGCAAAAAGGTGGATACAGGCGTCTGTTGCAGTTCGTGGGCGTGGTGCATACTCAGAGATCAGCAGTGGGAGAAGGCAAGAAGCCTGAGATGCTCCGCATGTGTGGGAGGGAAGAGGAACAGGATGGACTCACAGGGGGGCTTAGATGACACTCAACTATGCTGCAAGTGTCTTATCCCTTGGGTAGGGTGCACATCTCTCTGGTTTGGGCCACCCACCATCTTCTGAACGCTTTTCCTATACCTGAGGGATTTCCCACCTCACAAGTCCCACCTCCTCCAGCAAGAAGCCAGGAACTCCTTTCCCCAGCATCCCTTGCCGGCAGGGAGCAGGCTGTGGGGTAGGGTGGGGTAGATCTTAGAAGAACAGAGCACGGAGGGGACAGGGCTAATGGAAGGGGCCTGGGTCTGCAGCGGGAGCCCCTCTCAGCTCTGGCCGATTGATATTCCACGGGAATGCAAACTCAGTAACAACCGGGACCTCCCACTTTCTTCTGAGAAAGGCCCCATATCCAGATTTTTTGTGTGAAATCCAATTTTGCAAGGTGGGTAAGTAATTCAAAAGGGATTTTTAAGAACCACTGGGCCAAAAGAACACGGGTGCAGGTCACACAGCACCCAGAGACTGCCATAGTGTAATCTCTTTATTGGGAGTTATTTTGGAGTCGGGGGTATGGGCGCCCCATTGGATATTGGTGATGAGCTGGCCTTTCTCCTTCCCCTCTGGTCCCCTCCTTTCCCTGCCTGATCAGCCCATCTGTACCCACTCAGAAGTAATGTGGACATGGCTTGCCTATCTTGTCAATATAAAAAAGTATATATGTCTATATTCCAACCAAGCTTTGTGAAATCTTCTCTCTAAGAAGAGAGAAATAATGCATGGTAAACAATTTTACACACTAGTTGCTCTCCTTAAAACTCTCAAGGATTTTTTCCCCAAGAGTAGTGTGTCAAATGACAGCTGTTCACAAATAAAAAATGTGCTTTTTTAAAAATATAAGCAAGAAGGATGACTGCTATCATTTGACAAAGGTATCTTTGGATGGTTCTAAAAATGTATTTGAATAGGAATCTGAAAATAAGATTCTCTGCACTCCTAACTTTTTGTTTGACACTGTCTCTTGTTTCTTTGGCTATGAAATGGGCAGGGGCTGTGGAGGTGGGAATAACAGAGATTTCTCACCTTGGAACTAATGAAGGCTGAATGGGGTAATCCATCTCTTACATTATGGTCTCACTAGGGTCCTGTCACCTCTAAGGGTCAGCTATTTATCTATTAAAGGTCTCCTGAGGCCAGGAAATCACAACCTACAAGCCCATGTGCAAACAGGCACAAATGAAAGGTTCCTCAAAATATAAGAGGCAAAGTTTCTAAAACTGTAAGTCAAATAATAAAGACATTTTATTTTTTAAACCTTCTCTCCAGCTGATGATGAAAATGATTTGTCTTTTATAGTTTTATATACATTTGTCTTTTATAGTTTTTGTGACAGCCACGTAGCAACTAAACTTATATTTATTTAACATTTATTATCAATCAACTCGGGCTTTTAGTTAAGTAAGTTTATTTTGAAAAAGAAATTTTAAATTATTACCATAAATGGAAAACCAATACCACCTGCCATAAATGGAAGCTAATAATATGAATAAACATAGTAATTGTTAAAATAAAAATGTTTCCCTACATGCTCTTTAAACCCATCTCAAGTCTCTCTACTGATGCTTAAACTGAGCTTT
The DNA here is from genome assembly GCF_040939455.1 of Microcebus murinus. Lineage (NCBI taxonomy): Eukaryota > Metazoa > Chordata > Mammalia > Primates > Cheirogaleidae > Microcebus > Microcebus murinus. The sequence continues at coordinate 22,799,502 of NC_134112.1, forward strand.
GGGGAACAGCAATTTTGAGAAGTGTTTACCAAACTTTAATGGAAAATGAATTACCAGGGGTCTTGTTAAAATGTAGGTTCTGATTCAGTTGATTCAGTAGGTCTAGGTTGGGGCCTGGGATTCTGACACCACGCTGAGCAGCTCTCAGATGTGCAAGCCTATAAGAAAGGCACAGAGTCTCCAACCAGACCTACTGAATCAGACTATTTGAGAATAGCTTATCAACAGGGAATATTATGCCCATTAAAGTTTGAAGAGCCCTATTCTAGAATATCTAAGATGATGAAAGCTCTCTGTCCCCCACACAGTCAGAAGTTGTGTCCTCTACTAGAAACACTCATTTTCATGTAGATTCATTTAACTTCAGCAGGCTGAGTCCATAAAAATGGCTACTGGACTTAGAATTGGATCTGATATACAAAAGTGAAAGAGAAATCAAGCTGAGTGCCCATTCACCTCTCACACAGGTGATATGAAAGACCTTCGACACCTGCAAACACCAGCCCAGACATTGGCTCCTGCAGCTGAACTGCCTTAGTCCTCACCAGATATTATAGTTAATTATCTGCTGAAATGCATCAAGGATTAATGTGGACTTGTCTATGTGAATTTTCTAAAGTGAATAAATACTCTAACCACAATCTAAAATGAAACCTAGTATGTCACACCTACAATGAGCTCATAAATTGGTTTTCTTTCATAAGACTCTTATTGAAATGCAAATTTGTTCCCAGATCATTCATTGAATTCATTATAATATATTAACAGTATTTGGTGAAGGGAAAAATGAAGATATTGATAATATTTATCATTGACTCAGGCATTTAAATTAAGGCTGAACACCATGAAAATCGTTGTGTGTGTGGTTACCAAAGGTTAAAAGAGAAAATGTTGGCTTCCTGCCTTTCTTCCCGTCCTTAAATTAACTAAAAGAAGAACCGGGTTTATTAAAAATACATGATGTTAATCATACATTCATAAATAACCTTCATTTTATATAATAGGTATGCTTCTGAAAAATGGCATATCTAGTTTTAGAAAATTGAGGTATGCCTTACGAATAAAAAATGGAGTTCATTGTGGAAATCTACAATTAATATTATAAAATAATGAGTCATTTTATAAAATGAATGGCTGCCTTTTTAAGTAATTTATTTTATGATGTTAGATTTTATAAGGAGGTTGTTTTTTTACCTTCCTAAGGCTAAGGTGCTTTTACTTAGGATTGTGAATACCTTGATTGGCTATTCCAAAATTTGCCATGGAAAAAATATGCAGATTGGAGGTGGCATGGAGTATAAGAAAGGACAAATCCTTTCTTTCCAAGTTTTACTTTGAAACTTTAGACTGGTTTAAGTACTTTCATCCTATTCCCACTGCTCCAGGCCAGGCAGATTCTGGTGCCTTGGGTCCCTCACCCAGTTTGAAGTTATGCTAGAACCTCAACCAACCTGTGGCCAAGAGCCTCCCTCATCTCAGTCCCCAGGCAAAGTCCTTCCTATAGCAGCTACCAAGCACAGTTCACTGACAGCCAAGTCTCATAAACTGATGGCAGATGTCGCCTCTCAGGGCCCGTGACATAACTCCCAGGTTTAACACGTACCTCTCCAGAGCCTTTACTACGGAGTCAAACCCTACATCTCATCCTCCACTCTGTTCTGGGCCTCCCTATGCTTTCCCCACTCCACACTGTTGACATTCTCTCACTTCCCTTCTCTTCATATCTCTATGTCTTTGTCCATGCTATTCAGCGTCTATCTCATGACTCAGATGGTGACATCTGGAAAATTCCCACTAAGCTTTAAAACTCTGCTCAGGTGCCTGCTTCTCTGCACAGATCTTCTCCTTTTGAGAGAGGTAACTGCTTCTATAGTATTATGGTCATTACTTTATTATGGCATTAGGTACTCTGGAAATTTTCTTTTCACATGTCTTTGTGTATATCTTCACTGGACCATGGGCTCAAAGGTTCAAGGACAAGGACTGTGTCTTAGGTATCTTGGTACTGAAAAGGCCAAAGATAATGCCAGAATGACAAATACCATTGCAGGGATCAGCCAATTGCTCGAGCAAAAGATGGAGACACACCTTGTCAGCTGCTCATTATGAAAGTTCTATGTGAGTCTATAAATGAGATAATCATCTTAATGATTATTAAAGAAAAATATTACAAACTAAAATAAAAAGGGAAGTGCAGAAGTTCCTGTCCAATGGCATGCCTCACTTATCATCATGAGAATAAAATATATTCTGAATGTTGGGTTCTCAAAGCTCATAGTACCCACTAGAAAGAAGCCTCACCTGACATGTGGAAAGTGATCAAAGAGAAACAGTATAATAGTTGGGAGAACTGGTCTCTAGGCACAAGTGTGAGAAGCAAATGAGAACTGCTTCAAGATAAATATCAAAGAAATTTAAAATAGCATATGATCCTTTCCAAAAAAACAAAGTTCTTCCAAATGTAATTTTCTTAAGTAAGGATATGGTAGTTTCTTGGAAATGAAAGTGGTCTTACTAAAGCACAGCAGAGAGCAGGTGGCTTGCTTTAGTTTTTTAAATTGAAAAAAACACCCCAATTTTCAAAATAAAGTTAAGTTCAAGAAGGTCTTCTGATTTTAAGATGGTGGGGTAAAAATATCTCTGTTCTCTTGTTTTCTTGGAAATCATTCAAGATTTCAAAATGAAAAGGAAAAAGAAAACCAGAAATATAAACTAATTTGCTTTGGTAAAACTAGATTTCTATAATCTTGAACTTTAATAAATGAGGCAGGATTGCTCAATGACTGGGAAGATCCAATACAGGGTCTGGGTAAGATGCTGGGAATATCTGGGGCTGCAGACCTCAGACAAAGCCTGCACAGCACTCTTCTCCAAAGTAGGAAGTACTGGATCCTCTGCAAAGAAAATCCATCGACCCTTGTTCAGAATAATGGGAAAGGGTGTGTATGATGGCAGCAGGAGTGCTCCTAGACCTAGATCCACGAGGGAGCAGGGAAGTGGCACGAGCAAGCCATTTCAGTAGGCGCACTCTAGAAATAAGATAGGGCAAAGGAGAGAGTGAACCATGAGCAGCCCCAAAGCCATTCATCTCTGTCGGGAATGGAGGGCCTAAAATTATTTGCATGCACACACACAAATTTGCATTTCAATAAGAGTCTTATAATGTACCCTTCCACCCCCACCATCAGGAGCACCTCTCTGAGCCAAAGAGATTTCTTGCTGGTCTAGAACCTGCCCTCGTATTTTCCTCACGTAAAAATCCTGAAAATAGTTGGTCCAAGAAAAATTCAACTAAGACAAATGATAAAAAAGGGAACCAGTATAAGATCTATATAAGGAAACTAGGAAATAAGTGGGGAAAGGAATGGGAGATAGATGAAGGCCACTTCTTAGGAAAAATATGCTGGGAAGCAGATGAAAGCTGTGACAAGACATATAATTCTTAAATCAAAGAATTTAATGAGACAACTCTTTAAAACAAGAACTCAAAGGAAAGAGATAAGGACTGTCAGAAGATTTAACGAAATAAGATATGAAACACAATGTGGCAGAAGTAAAAGAAAACAATGAAGATCACATTAGAAGACAAAAGATAAAAGATATTGTTGAAAACACACTGAGCACCATGGAGGACTGAGAAAAATGAACATAATGAAACAGAAATGGACAAGGAATTTTAAAGGATTAGTAAGAAACTGGTATGGAAAACAAAAAAATAACTGATTTCCTGAATAAAAGACATACATAAATGGAAGAGATGAGTATTCAAATATGTAATTACAAATATATAATTTAAGAAAGCTTTTCAGAAAGAAGATTCAATTCTATACATTCATAAGGCACATTAGTTTTGGAGACACATTATCTGTGCTGGAATATCCTAGAGAAACAATGTATGACCCAAAAGTTTATACCCAGCCAAACTGTCATTGGAGTAAAAAGTTGAGGCAAATGTTTTTAAACATGCACAATCTATGCTTTCTGAATTTTGATGGAGGCTACCACTACAGGGAAGACATCAGCCAACCAAGAGCTGGGAGAGAAAGTAGGGCCAAAGAAATGTCAGTGAGTACTGAATTAACTGTACAACCAAGACTGAAACACCTATCGAATGATGGTAACAGAAAGGAGTGTAACTACTACTGTGTTTCCCCGAAAATAAGACAGGGTCTTATATTTATTTTTTTAGGGGATGTGTTATTTTTTTAAAGTACGGTACAACAATCTACATTTATTCAAATATAGTTAAGTTATCTTCTTCTGGAACATCATCATAACTCTCCAAACCCCGAATTCCATCCTGAATTTCTTGCGACTCTATTTCCTTTAGAACCATTGGCCCCAATCTCTCATGTTGAGCACTAGAGCTCTCATTAAATGTACAGCTCTTATCCATGTAACCTGCTCAGTCTTCTTTACTGCTCCATGACGAAATGCATGGGTTGTGCAGATGTGCTGTGTAGCCACGCCCATCACTAGGTCTTATTTTCAGAGTAGGGCTTATATTGTGCAAATGCTTGGAAATCCTGCTAGAGCTTTTTTCATGGGTAGGTCTTATTTCCAGGGAAACATGGTATTTACCATGCCAAAATAGAAAGACATAACCAGCAAAAGTTATCAGGTGAAAAGGAAGATAATGTGGTAGATATATGCATATTTATTTCTTAGCATACTCAATGTCAAAATATCTTTAAAGTGAATAAATAATGTATATTTCTAATAGGGGTATAAGTCAAGTATATTAAAAGGTATAACTGTAAGTACCAAAAAAAACTAAGTAAAGTGATGATATCAACTAAAACTGGAAAGGAGGTTTGCAAAGAGACGCAGGGGAGTTGGGAAGAAGTGGATATTTAGTATCACTTATGTTGGGGAATAAGTAGATAATCTCTAATTAAAAAAATAAATAAACTCAGAGGATGATTATCATTATAAAGGTAATTACTAAAAAACTAAAGATATAGCACATCTCCCACAAAGCAAATAAACAAACAAAAAAACCACAGACCATTAAGTGACATGTAAAAAAGGAAATTAAGCAATAAAAAATAGAAAACAGAACATGTAACAAAAATAATAACAATCATATGTGTCATTATCAATACATGTAAACAGGCTGAACTCACATAATAAAGGAATAAGCCCTCAGATTGGATAAAGATTCAATTATAAGCTGTATAAAAGATATATCCCTAATTTCAATCAGAAAAAGTTGAAATCAGCACAAAAACCATTAAACAAGACAAAGGACTATTTGTAATGGTAAAGGGTATAATAGACAAAGCTTGAGTTAGCAGCCACGAGTAGCTATGTGCCAAGTAGCAGTAATAAAATTAATAAAGCAAAACTAGAGGATATTCAAGGAAAAGCAGACAAAACCATATTCAGAGCAGGAGTCATTGCTTCTCTCTCTGCCTATATCAGATTTATTGGATAAAGAACAAAGTAAGATTTTAAAAGATATAAATAATAATTGCAAGGTATGGGGAAAATATATGAAAACAAAGGAGTCACATTCTATTAAAGTATTCCTATACCAGGCACAGAAGGACTATATATTAGCTGTAAACAGTGCAAAGAAAATCTCAATAAATTTTAAAAGTAGAAAAACAACAGACAGTATTCTCTGTTTACAATCCCATTAAATGAAGAAAATACAAAGAAAATTTAAAAAATGCTAACACCTATAAACTTTTAAACTTTATTAAACAACTCCTGGGAAAAAAGTTATAAAAACCAAAATTAATGTATGCTGAGAAAATAAGGATAATGAAAACACTGCATATCAGACCTACGGAATACAGCTAAAACAAGCTTCAGAGCCAAAGTCATAACTGTAAGTATTTACATTTATAAAACAAAGAATAAAATTGTCCCAAGAAGCACGAATAACAATACCATAAACCCAAAGCAGAAGAAGGAAAGGAATTAACATTTATTTATGAATGAAAAAAATAGATATTTAGGAATTAGAAAAAGATAAATATTAGAACCAGTAAATCTAAAAGCTTATTCTCTGAAAAGCAGAAAACAATAAAATAAGTAATCATTTAACCTAACCAAAAAAAAAAAAAAAAGGGAGAGAGAAAAAATGAAAGTAGAAATATATAAAATAAGACCAGAGAAAGGGAAAATAATGACAGATATAGAAGACATTAAAAGATTTTGCTCAAATTTAGGTAAAGAAATCCAGAAACCTGGATTGAAATAGACAACTTTCTAGAAAAATATGAATTATTGAAGTGACCAAGGCAAGAGAAAAAAAAAATCTAAACAGAAGAAATAGTGAAAAACGTCAAAGAGCCACCCCCAAGAAGCATGAAGGCCACTGGGCTGAATTCTAACCCACCTGTAAGGACAGTTAATTACCATGTAGTAGTCAGAAGGACAGAACAAATAAAAAAGAAAACTACTGACCAATCTCATTTATAAAAATAAGAGTTTAAATGCAAGAATGTTCCAAATGCTAGAAAATCTGTTGCTATAACTCACTATATTAGGCGCATCAAAGAAGAAAACCATAAGATCATCTCCATAACTGTCCCTATATATTTATAACATAACTCAAAATACATTATGGTAAATGGAGAAAGACTAAGTAAATTCCAATTAAAGTCAGGAACAAGATGATAATGTCTATTATTGCTACTATTTATTTTAGGGTGATCATAATGAAAATACCAACTTGTTTGCTTTTTAGAACTAGGCAAGGTGACTCTAAAGGTCACATGGAAAACTCAAATCATTGGACAATAAATTATAAAGCCACACTTACCGAAACCACTTGGTATAGGTATATGGAGCATCAGTAATCATAATGGAACTGAGAGCTCAGAAATAGACACAATTATTTTTGGAAATTCTGGCTATGATTAAAAAAAAAAGAAAGACATTGGCACATTGGCATATCAGTGGGGAAAAGATGGTTATTCAATAAAAACTATTGAGAAAATTAAGTAGTAATCTGCAGGGGGAAAAAAAGTTAGCTAACAATATCAACATAAGGATCTCATGCCTTACATTAAGTTCCAGGCTGGGTGCAGGAGCTCACACCTGTAATCTCAAGATTTTGGGAGGCATAGGCAGGAGGATCACTTGAGCCCACGAGTTTGAGACCAGCTTGGGCAACATAAGAGACCCTATCTCTACAAAAAACAAAAAAGTTAGCCAAGTATGTTGATGGGCGCCTATAGTTCTAGTCACCAGGGAAGCTGAGGCAGGAGGATTGCTTGAGCCCAGGAGTTTGAGGCTGCAGTGAGCTATGATTGCTCCACTGCACTTCAGCCTGGGCAACAGAGCAGGGCTCTGTTTCAAAAAAAAAGAAAGAAAAGAAAAGAAAAAAGAATAAGTTCTCAAGGTATCAAATTGTTAATTTCTAAAAAAGGAAACTGAAATCATATGAAAACAAAATATGGGAGAATATTTTTTTAATCTCAAAGTCAGAAAGTCTTTCTAAAAGCTATAAAAGGTTTTTGTGAAACAGTAAGTATCTATGTACATACATAAAACCAAAATAAACAAAGCCAAAAGTCATTCTACAAATTGAAGGAAAATTATATTTAAATGTCATACTACAGACTAGGGGAAAACTGCAGTAAAATAAAAATTGCAGTAAAATGTCTGTTTTCTTTTATTTCCTGTATTTCCTATGTGTTCCTACAAACCTGTAATAGAAATCAATAACCCAACAGAAAAATGCACAACAGGCCTAAACAGTTCACAGATGAGGAAATACAAATAGCATTTAAACATATTCAAGGATGCTCAATCTTATTCACAATGAGAAAATGCAAGTCAAAACCACAGTAAGATGCCATTTTCACCTATCAGATTGGCAAAGATCAAGTTTGATAAATGCGTGTTGGAGAGAGTGCAAGGAATCAGAAACTCTCATAATTACTTATGGAAATATCATTTTCTATGAAGGGCAAATAGGCAAACGTATCAAAATTTCAAAATGCACTGTCCAATTCTAGGAAATTATACTTACACTTGTGAGAAATAATGTGTACAGTGACATTCACTGCAGCATTATTTTAAATAGTGAAAGCCTGGAAATAACATATATGTCTATAAACTGGGAACTGATTGTTAAATTACAGTTCATACCTTATAATAAATGTGTAATGGCATTTAAAAGCTGTTAAAAAGCACATGGTAGCCCTATATGCACCAATCTGGAATGATCTCCAGGTCATATTAAGTGCAAAAAGCAGGCAACAGAAAATGTATGTATTTTTAATACATACATGGATAACTAGATGGCCTGAGAATGAAGTGTAAGAAAGACTTTACACAGTACATCTTTTTTATATTTTTAAAAGTAAGTATCATATGCATCACTACCTATTCAAAAAATGTATTAATTAAAAAAAAAGTTCAGGATTGCCAATTTAGAGAACTACCTTGTTTATTTGGGACAACTGCAAAAAAGTATTTTTCTAACCCTTGCTAGGGAGAGGTAAAGATATAAAATATAACCAAAATGTATGTACTTTCATATTATCTTGAAATAAAATAAAAATGAAAAAAAAATGCTTTGAGCCATCTGAATTAGGAGACTTGTCTACACCTAAAAGGAAACTACAAATGAAGAAAAGAAGTTAAATTGTCTTGACAATTTGGTCCAAATGAGCAGCTGCTAGAGCCATCAAGAGCAGTAGCAAGAGCTGAGGATGGGTTTTGTCATGCTGGTCCTGCACTAGATTTCCGCAACAACTGAAATCACAGGAACAGCCATCCACAGTGTCAGAGGTAACTGACCAGGTGTGCTTGGAAAATAGGCAAGAGCAGAATAAAATAACTCTCCCCAAACCAATCCTAATCCCTAAGGTTGAATTCTTCTGTTAACACACAACGAGGAACAGTTTTAAGGCACGAATCTATTCATGATTCATGTCTATTAGACATGATTCTCTGTTAGGCAGGGATCATTTCTAAGTTGCTCCCAGCTGTAGCTGATCCTTGTCATTCATTCAACTCCAGCACACAAGGATGCTGGTGAGGAGGTGCACAGGTCTGGAATAACAACTGGTGGCTTTGTTCCCCCAGCCACAAAATCCTGCACCCCTCGATCCTATGGACACGTATTCTGGCCCATCATTCTTAAGCAGAAGCAATTGATATGGGTAACGTCACAATGAGTACAGGTCAAACACCATCACTTGAAACTCGCTGAGCACCCACAAACACCAGGAAGGCACAACACCAGGCATAAACCCACTGTACTCTTCAGCTTTCCTTCGAGAAGTCTGCAGGCGAAATTCTAAAACCGTAGGACACACACACGTGGGTGTCAGCCAGCCCAGCAGCAACAAGGAGTCGTGCAAAAGCTGTTAAAATGTGGAGAAAGTGAATTTTAAACTCAGAAAAGATGTTTGCTTCCTTGTTTTAGGTAATTGTCTTACCTATTTTTGAAGCTACTTTATATTTCCTCTGAATTGCTGGAGAGGGGCGTGACTGAGACAAAAATGTTTCATTAAAATATTTAAAAGAGTGCTAGAATGAACAACAGCCTTAAGAGACACTGGAGACAAAATCTATTTCTGTGTCATTGAAAGGAAGTAGAAAGTACACCTTTGGTTCTTTTCCTTGGTTCTACCATATGAGGAAAAAATGTCCCCTGCTGTAATAGGGCAGCAATAATTTATGGCAGACACACAGAAAAGGGACCAGTTTCAATTTTCACTATAAGTTTATCCCCTGGGCAGACAAGGATGGTGTTTTAATATTGATGTGCAGGGTCAGCAGAGTGTTTCCTTAAGCAGTTCACTAACAAAAACAACAGTTCACATGTGCTGAGTTTATTCCCTACACCACCAATTCTGATTGTTACTTTCGTAATTATCTTTAACCCCTCCCCCAAACAACTCTGCACAAAAGATGCTATCATCCCCATTTCACAGATGAGGAAATGAAGGCTCAAAGATGTAATCACCCAAGATCAAATAGCTGGGATGTGACAAAACCAGGTCAAACCTGGGTGAGTATGACCCCAAGCCTGTGCACTTACCACCATTCCCCCCAGCCTTTGACTAACACAATCAGTCTTTGCATAGTCTACGCAAAGTGCAAAATATTTACTGAGCTTCATCTTCATCTGTTAGGTGCTATGCTAGCCATGGAGCAAAACTATAAATATGAATAGCAGGTAATCAATAAGTATTTGATGAATAAACAAATCTATAGTTACATGGTTGCTGCCCACAAATTATAGTTTATAAGAACAGCTAACACTTATTATTGAGGGTTCCTATGTGCCAGGCACTTTTCTAGGAAAAGGCAAAAAAAAAACCCAGTTAATAATAAAGTATAGGGTATATAAAAAAAAAACACAAAATACATTCCAGTATATGAGTAATCACAATAACTGTAAACAGATTATTAAATTCCTTTACTAAAAGACAGACTTATTCAAATTCTTTTTTAATAAATCACGTATATCTTCTTTAAAAGAAACACTGCTATAACAAACTAAAACAAACACTGCTAAAACAAAATGCATAAAAGTTGAAAATAGGCCGGGCGTGGTGGCTCACGCCTGTAATCCTAGCACTCTGGGAGGCCGAGGTGGGCGGATTGCTCGAGGTCAGGAGTTTGAAACCAGCCTGAGCAAGAGCGAGACCCCGTCTCTACTATAAATAGAAAGAAATTAATTGACCAACTAATATATATAGAAAAAATTAGCCGGGCATGGTGGCGCATGCCTGTAGTCCCAGCTACTTGGGAGGCTGAAGCAGCAGGATTGCTTGAGCCCAGGAGTTTGAGGTAGCTGTGAGCTAGGCTGACGCTACGGCACTCACTCTAGCCTGGGCAACAAAGCGAGACTCTGTCTCAGAAATAAATAAATAAATAAAAGTTGAAAATAGAAGAATGAAAACAATACCCAAGACAGACACTAAAAACCGGAGCAGAAACCTCATGCACTGCTGGTGGGAATGCAAACCAGTGCAGCCACTTTGTAGAAGACTGGCAGTTCCCAGAACTGTTAAACACAGTTACCATAAGATCCAGTGGTTCCTCTCCTAAGTAAACACAGTTATCATAAGATCCAGCAGTTCCTCTCCTAGGTAACTACTCAAGAGAAGTACAAACATATCCACACAGAAACTTCTACATAACTGTTCACAGCAGCATTATTCCCAATAAAGAAAATGTGGAAATAATCCAAATGTCCATCCATAAACAAAATACAGTATCATCACATAGTGCAATATTATTCAGCAATAAAAGGAATGAAGTTTGCTGAACTAGTATATAAATTTAACAAAAAAGGAACGAAGTACTGAAACATGCTGCAACATGGATGAACCCTGACGATATCATACTACGTAAAAGAAGCCAGACGCAAAAGGTCCCATACTGTCAGATTCCATTTATATGACATGTCCAGAATATGTAAATCCATAGACATAAAAAAGGAGATTAGGGATAGTCAGGCTGAAGGTGGAGGGACAGGAAGCCACTGCTAATGGGTTTCTTCTTGGGTGGATGAAAATGTCTGGAAATAAGTAATAGTGATGGTTGCGTGACTGTGAATATTCTAAAAAACCACTGAAGTTGTGGACTTTAAAAAGGTGAATTTTATGGGATGTGAATTGTATCTCAATAAAGGTGGTATTTAAAGGAAAAAAAAAACTGGTGCAGCATTATGAATATCCGGTGAAAGAGTCCAGACAAAAAATGTCAACAGAAATATAAAGTGGTTTGGGAACATAAACGAAAAGGTAATTAATTGTTCCATGTGTTATAGACAAGCAAACAGCAGAAGAGGTGACAACCTCTGAGCTGGGCCTTCCATGCTGAAGGGGGAGGGGAGGGGCAGGTGGGAGCCGAGCTTGGCCGCCCGGGGAGTGAATGGAAGGTGTGGCATGTTGCTCACAGGGCCAGGCTGTCCAGGAGTGGGGCTCAGGAGGCTTTTGTAGCCTTTTAAAGAGAGGACAGCTATCATTAGACATCTGTGTTTTAAATACAGCACCCTGGGGGTCATGTGTGGAAAATGAATTGTAGGCAGAAGAGAGAGCAAACAGGTAGACCAATTTGGGGGCCCACATGAGCGAGGCTGGGTATTTATTTGAGTTAGAGTACCAGCAATGGGATCACCAGGGAGGAAATGAGATTGGGTATCTGAAACTGGGGAGAAGGAAGAGCCCAGGATAACCCCCGAAGCTTCTTAGTGTTGGAGACAATTTAGTGTTAAATAAGGAGACGCGGGAGAGCGTGGGGGAGGTGGTGAATGGGCAGGGAGAAGTGAGTTTAATTAGAATCCTATTGAGTCTGAGGTGCTTTTGGCAAACAGAAATTCAGATCTGAAATTCAGAGACGCAGGGCTGGCAATAGCGGTTTAGGAATTTTTACAAAGGCAGCTGGGTGTGTTTCATTCTCTGACGCTAATTCCATGAAGATCTAGAAAACATTTAAAATTACTGAGTCACCTTCTGGAATTTCTAATTAAGGCAGGGATATGGCTAATAATGGAAGTCAGTCAGGTGGCTGATAACTGCTAGCTGCCTACTCAATAACCATTCCCTCTTCTTCCTCAGAGCAGAACCCCTCACTGGAGGGAAGGGGGTGCAATTTACCCAGCTAAAAATATTTGATTTCTCAGACTCTCATACATTTAAAGAAACCCTGTTACACCGTTCTGGCCAATGGGATGTAGGTAGGAGTTCTAGGGAGGGTATCACGTGCTGAATAAAAAGGCAAAACCTCCCTCATACAAGGGCCTTTATCACTCTAAGTATCTGCACCTTCCTTTTCTTCTTGCCTAGACTGCAGATGTAAGCCCAGAGATACAGCAGCCACATTGTGACCATGAGGCAACTAGAGTCAAGATGAAGCCCTCCAGGCCCCGGCTGATGAAGCAGGTAGATGGAAAGAGGCTGGTCTCTCACAGCATTGTTTGAGCTCCTGCACCAGCCCTGGACTGCCTTTCTTGGGAGTCTAATACCACAAGACAAACAAATTTATATCTGTGTAAGCCAGATTCGGATGTATGTGCTGTTTTTGTTTTCTTTGCTTTGGCAGCTAAATGCGAGTGATGTTTGGACATATGTAAAAACTGGGGGCGGAAGGCTAAAATGACAGGATCATCATTATTTCAATCATAAAGAATGTTTAAAAATAAAATATCATTTATTTTTACTAGCACTGGTTTTTCTTTTTCTAAGTAGGTGATAAAATTTGCAGCTGAAAGGAAATGATGGACTACCAGTGTTAAGAAAATTCATGACTACACAATCATTTTATTAATGAGTATATTTGCACAGTGACACCCTTCCAACTTTTCCTGGATGAGGTAAACTGATCTGGCTCATTAAAATGGCTTCAGACAGAACCAGTGTTCTTAAAAATGGGATTGTTCACCTTGCTCTCACAAGAGTTATAATCTTTGGAAGGGAGAATCATTCTACTCTCCCAGGCATTCAGTAAGCCTAATTAAGAATATAGCATGTCCCTGAACCACAGTGTCTGGCCATGCACAGAAAATCTTTTCCTGAGCTGTGCTCTGGGATCATGTCTCCGGAACTGCAGTCAGTAAAGTTCTAGGAAACACTTATTTTTGTCTTCTGCCACAAAACTTCCATTGTCTTTATGGCAGGGACGATGTTGAAGACTTAGATCTCTATGGCAACAGTGACTGCTTTGAAGACCTGCCAGGGGAAAGTTATCCCAGGTTTCAGGACCAGGAAAAGCTGTGTAACTGATCTGTTTTTATCTCATGGTTGCTGTGGGTCAGGTAACTAACTATTTGTGTTTTCCTTTTTGTTTTGGCTGTTGGGAAGCTCTGAAAAATTTTTACTCTCTCATCTCTAGAAACTACCCACACCTTATGATATATTGTTTCTCTGAATTATCTCTGATTTTATCTTACTTTTAATCTGTGTGTGTTTCCTTAACCCTAGTTTCATTGTCTATTAATTTTATGTTGTTTATTACCCATTTTTTAATAAACTCTTCAAATAGTTTATGGAACAGGCAACATTTAAGGCAAACAATTTTTAAAAATATCAGATCATAATAATGATGAAAATAATGTCTAATTTATTGAGCATTTCTATAAATGAGGCACTGTCCTAAGTGCTAAACCCATCTTATGCACCCTAAATATGAGATAAATAATGTTATTATCCCCATTTTACAGATGAGAAATCCAAGGAATAGAGAGGCTAAATAATTTGTCCAAGATCAATCACACAGCAAATAAATGATGAATACAAAATTCAAACCCAGGTATTCTGAATTACATAAGTTATACAAAAGAAGAAATAATATTTAATTTCTTAAAGAAGCAGCAGCTTTCTGACTTTATAGGCTGAGCCCTAAAAGAGATAACCTAAATTTTGAATCTCATTGATGCGATCATGCTGATGATCTATATTGACACAAGGGAATAAGACAGTGAAAGTCAAAACAACAGATAATCCAAAAATAATTGGCTTTTGATCTTGGAATATTATTCAAGATATTCATTCATTCACTCACACACTGATTCATTCATTCATCAATCTTTAGAAATACCCATCAAATGCTAGGCATGGTGCAGGTGCTGGGAACAGAGATGAAGTGGACACAGTACTTGCCCTCCAAGAACTCAGGTGCAATAACGAAGAGTCAGGTAGGTGGAGGGTACCTCGGGGTAATGAGAGGACTGATAGGAGACCAGAGGGGAGCATGACACGATCATTCTGAGAGCAGTTTAGTCCTTGGCCTCTGTGTCCCATTTGATAATGGGAGTAAGAAGAATCGGGTCCCTTATAGGGCTGTTGTGATTTCCTACATTAGAGGAAATCTTAGCCCATCCCCAGCCTGGCTAGCCAGTTGCTCTTAAGGAAGATAGATGGTGGCCTGGGTGCCTTGCTGTGACACACACATGCACTCACATGCATGTACAACCTCTAACTTACAGTATATAGGCAGGCCTGTCACTCTCTTCCGGATGCCACATCCCAGAGGCAGTGTCTTGCTGGAAGACACTGCCCACACAAGACGAGCAGGATGCACTTGAAAACCTTCCTTCACAGTACCTGGCACCCATCACACTCGCTCTGCATCCCTTTCTCTTCTTGCACTTGAACACCACAGTTCGCTACACAATTCCCCTGCTGCATCACGGTCGCGTTCCCGCTTGAACAGGTCTAAGACAGACCCAACTGGAATTGCAAAAGATGGGGGGAAGGATTTCAAGTGTATCATCGGCTGAAGCCAGTGAGAAAACACATGTGCTGCACCTACTCAGCATCAGCTGGGGAGCCACACGTCTCTCCAGTTTTGTGCAGTGGCTAAGCAAGAAATAATTAATCATTTTCTCACCATCCCAAACTCATACTGAATAGTTCCCTCGCGAAGTTTGTTTTGTCGTGCTGTCAGCAAAGTCAGTCAAACATTACAATGCCTTTCTAAATATTCCAGCAGCCAGATGGCAGAAACACTACTGTGACAAGGCACAACTTGCCTAAAGATAACTTTGTGATGCATAATCACGCTTGATGGCACTCGGCTGAGATGAGCCCAGAGATACCTCTACAGTTGTTCCCAGGTCCTTCACACCAAAACTTTCTAACTCCGAGAAATCAGACAAAAACTCTCTAGCTCTGAGAATGAGACAAATGTTCAACTCTGCAACTTGAAACTAGTAAAACAGACATGTTTCTCCTACTGCTCTAAGTTCTGAAGTTTAGGCAGAAGTATAAAAATCAGTAGAAGCTCACACACTAGGAAACATTTCTCAGGATTTCTTCCTCGATGTAATGTGATTGTACCCTAAACTTTCAAATATTTCTGCACCAACGTCAATGTATATTTATAACACATTTGCTAGAAAACACATTTCCTTCCTTCTGTTGAGTTATTTTTGTAGGTCTTTTTTTTTTTTTTTAAATTTTGCATTAATAAACATACATTTATAAGTTCTAGAATGTAGGAAAATTCACTGTGCCTCCCTGGTGAAAGTTCTACATGTTCTCCTCTATGGATAACCACGTTTTGGTTTCTCAGATCTTTTCCAGGTTGTATTACTTATTCTCTGTGTGTGTATGTGTGTGTGTGTGTTGAGTAACTGCAAACTCACAACCTGTACTATATGGTTTCTGAACAATAAAGCTCCTACAGAGAGCGGTGCCAGGCCGGCCCAGCTGGCTTGCTGCTGTTCCTGAAACTGTGTGTTCCCAGACACATACACTTCCTCCATTCCTTCTGCTGCTGGCTAGCAGCAATCTGTGACACAATGTCACACTCACAATTACATGAAGACAGAGACTCCTGGAAGGAACAAAAAGGTGGCACGGCAGGAAGCCAGCCTACAAGTCCCTGTCACCCTGATGGTTCTGCCCTGATTCAGGTGGCCCCAAATTGCCTGTTGATGGTTGCACATATAGAATTTGAATTCCGTGTACGCGTTCTTACCCTGGGCTTCCCTGAGTGAATCATTTAACCCCTATGACTTTTTGTTTTCCCTTCTGTAAAAAAAGGCACAGTAACAACACCTCCCTTAAAGAATCACAGTGAATCAAATCAGGTGACGCATGTAAAGGCGTCTACAGTGTAGGTTTCATTTCCCCTTATTTCTTAACTTTCTTTTGCTTCCCTCGTCCCTTCCCCCACCCCCTTGTTTTTCTGATTTGGTTTTTGTGGTTTTTAAATGTATCTCTAAAATACATTAGCTGGAAAACTGCGGCAATCTGTGTGCTACCACAGGGAGTGGATTTTAGCATTAAATTTCTCTTTACTTTTCTATTGAGGTAAAACAAAAATCAAATGCAGAAGTCCCAAGGTTTTAACTTCATACTATTTTTATACATGTACACCTGCGTGGCCACTACCTAGGGCAATGTGGGAAGCACACCCAGCACCCTGAAGCCTCCCTCATGTCCTGCGCTGGTCGATGCAAGGGCCAAAGGCAACCCCCTCTTCTGACTTCTTTCGCCATCGTAAAGTTAAAAAAAATTTAAAGGAAGATTGCAGTCCCAGTGGTAACTATTAATGCTGACCACAAGAAATGCACTCCCAACCCTCCCTCTGAAGTGACAAAAGATTCTGGAAAGGAGGGGGCGGAGGGGCACAAGCTTTCTAAATCACACAGGTCATGCCAAACAAGGCCCTCATTTACAGCTGGGGACCGGAGGCGCAGAGGCAAAGTGACAGCCTAACTTCCTGCCACACACAGAGTAACTTTCCTCCCCGTGCAGCCAGCCAGCCGGTCGGAAAGTGTCAGGGATGCTGCCGGTCTGTCCCAGTGCGCCTGGAACAGCTCTCCTGGCCTTTCTTAGAAAAACTTCTTTCCAAAGAGCGTCGCACACACGGTGCCCCTGCCGCCCCCGCGCCCGCCCACACACCCACGCGGCTGGCACGCCACCCTCGGAAGGCGCTGTTCTTGCAAGTCAGTGCCTGCCTGCCCACCGGGCCTGGCGCCCCCACCCCCCACCCCGAGATCCTGCCCGCTCCCCCAAGCTTGATGCCCCGGCCACCTCTGGGGTGTGCGTGGGTGCGAGGGGGGAGGTGTTGGAATAGGCTCTGCCACCTTCTCCCCACTCCTGCAAAGGACTTTAAAGCCCATCTGTGGCCGGATGTAACCTGCAGGAGCACAGTCTGACTCCGGACCCCAGGGGCTTGGAGGTGAGCGCTGGGAGCTAAGTGCGGAGACCTGCGTCCTGTCACCACCAGCTGTGTGACCTTGGACAAGTCACTTTACATCTCTGGAGTTAGGCTCCCTCTGTAGGGGCTGCTTCTGTATCCGCAAAGCCCCCTCCAGCTCTGTAATTTCCTAGTTGTTCTTTCCGGCCGCCCCAGCCTTTCCCCCACAGCCCTCTCCCCGGCGAGACCCCAGCCTTTTGTTCTGGGGGTGAAACAGGGAAGGGAAGAAGAGAGCGCTTGGAGAAGGACCAGGTCAAGGCGGCCCTGGCGCCAGGGGCTGCTCACGGGAGAGTCGGGTCCGGGGAAGTCGCCCGGCAACCCCACAGTGACCTCGTCCCCTCCGCGGTCCCGTTCCGGCCCGGCCCGGGCGGCGCGACAGGGAGCGGGTGGGGTGCGCGAAAGCAGCGCAGCACCCCGATGCTGACCCGGGCCTGGGGCTGCAGCGGGAGAGTGAGGGTGTCCCCCGGCGCGGGCACGCGCGCAGTGTCCCTGCGCCCTCCCGCGCCACTCCGCCCCGGGACCGGCCCGAGCGGCTGCCGCGACACGGCCGGTTCCCCCCACCCTCGGGCACCGACCCGGCTACGCGCGGAGCCGCTACCTGCCGCTGGCCGGACTGCAGACCGACTGGACTCGAGCTCCGGCCGACGTCCCCGCCGCGGTCCCCACCTCCCGGCCCCGGGCTCGGTCCCGCAGCGCCGGTGCTCCAGGCGGCGCCGCCGCGGCCGCGATGCCCTCGCGCTGCGCTCCGTGCGCCCGGCTCGCTCCCCGGCCGCCGGCTCTGGTGCTGCCGGGACGCGGAGGCGGGGCCGCCGCCCCCACCTGCTCGCCCGCTTCTGCCTGGGAGCCGCCGCCGCCCCGCGCGCCGGGACTCGGCCCTGGCGGGCGGGGTCTCCTGGGACCCGGGAGGCGGGTCCCAGCCGTGGGGAGCGCCTCCCGGTCCAGAGTCCCAAGTCCAGGCGGCGAGGAGAGGAGAGTGGGGCCTAAGGCTGGAACTCCCCACATAAGGACTGTTGTGCTGGGCGACCGCATGGCCCAGCACCGCCACTCTGGGGACACACCACTCCTTGAATTTATTCCAGAATTTCTTCGAGGCCTTACTGAAAGCCAGGCAGCGTCATAAGCGATGGGGACAAAAAAGGGAACAAGGTTGCCTCTTGCCCTCCGAGGAGTTCACAGTCTAGAAAGGGCAACCAGTCAAGGGACAGTTACAACACACCAAGGGGAGAGGGGTCAGGGGTCTCCTGGGCCAGCGCACAGAGAGGGCCCGATCCAGACCCGGCGGTGGGGGGAGGCTCATGTCAGGGAAGGCTTCTTGAGGAGTTGATGTCCACGAGGAGAACTGAAGGGTGAGCGTCAATTGTCCGGGTGACCTGGGGAGGTAGATTGTCCCAGGTGGAACAGAACGGAAGAGAAGGCAGATTGCGATTGACAACTGAAATAGGCTTGAGGAGCAGGAAAAACTTGGCGTGGCCACCAAATCTCATCACACTTCATGTTCAGGCCCTCGGAAGATGCAGGGAGTTTGCGTCTGGGGCTGGATGTATTGCTCTAGGCTCAGCGATCATTCGGTGAGGATTGGGTGTCTCCGATGTCCCGAGCATGCTGCTGATGGGAGAAATAAGGGGTGCTCGTGGACTGCTCACTTAGTCTTCAATATTTGAGTATGTATTTTGAGCCGGACACTCTGCAAGGCCCTCAGGGCGTGCTGGTGAGGGAGGCAGGGCCCGGGCTCTGCTGCATGGGAGTGGAGGAGAGACCTGCACTCAGCGCTCTGCTCAGGCTTCCACGAGTGCCGGAAACACAAGCGAAGGAGCAGCTGATGGCAGCAGGGAAGGTCTCACACGTGGATTGCAGCCTGTCTCCAGGTTCAGATTCTGTAGCAGCCGCTGTCAAAGCAGGTTCCCCAAGCAGCCCTTAGCTGGTTTATCTCATGTTTATATAATAGCAGGGCGATGTGTAGGCTTATGTTTATATTAATAGCAAGGATTAATAGTGCACTCATGATGTCTTTCACTCCTGTGTTGTCAAGAGCATGGTTTTCCCTTTTGATTTAAGTGAGGAAGGGTATATGCGTAGCCAGTGGAAGCCAGTGAGGTATTTGCTTTCCACCTGTTTGTCCTGTGTTCCTCCTGCCCTTTCCTCCATTAGAACTGTTGTAAATGATCATGGATGTGAAACCTGAAGAACTGTACTCCAACCTAAAATTCATAAATCATTTTTCATGAGTGATTGCTAGTGAAAAAAACCCAAAAAACCAAAAATCTGAGACATTTCCCAGACACTCTTCTTGTCTGGACTCCTAATGCTTAAATACATAACCACTTGTGTTCTAATTCAAAAGAGAAGAGAAGATAAACTAGCAGAGAAGATATCGCCATGGACCTAGAGAGTTCCCATGAGGTCTTCTGCTGAGTAGCCCAAGCACGAGCTAGTTGGATGGAAAAGCTGTTATTTATCTTAAGAGAGGTAGGTGCTGGTTTGGATCAAATACTTTGTTTTTAAAAATGCCTGGTTGGAGGGATGGAGAGTTAGTAAGTGAGGAGTCTGTTTGGAAAGTGGGGACGTTTGGGGCTGAAAGCTTCAAGAGGATAACATGTAGGTGACAGTGAGTATCCATATGCAGTATTTCTACCATTAATTAGCATCTTGTTTCTGTGGACATCAGAGAAACATTAATTCCCACCTAGCTCCACCAGGATGAATTAACTTCATGAAGGCACTAGCTATTCCTGGTGGATACTTGCTGAGAGGCAGACATTGTGAGTCATCTTCCCAATGGCTAAGCCATTCTCCCCTTCTTCCCCGTTAACAGAACCTAGGATCGTAATTGGTCCAAGACTACCATGGTAATCCCATTCCTGATTTTCCAGGCTTTCTTGCAGCTAAGGAAGTCATTGATCCAGTTCTGGCCAGTGAGTTGAAAGAGGGGGTTGGCTGAGGGACCTCCAAAAAATTTTTTGCTGGCTCTGACCTTCTATTTCTCACTCTCTATATGCCTTGAACGCGAATGAGATGCCTAGTGGTGCTATGACCAGATTGCAACCAAAAGCCAATGACTCTGAGGCCAAAAGGTCAATATAATCAGGACTACAGACAAGAAAATAGAGAGTCAGCATGGTATCGCTGGGCGCTGGGGTCAAAGCCAGCAACTGTCCACCTCTGCACTGTTTCTTATGTGAGAAAAATAGACCATGTTTCTTTTAGCCACTGAGATTGGGTTTTCTAACCTTGCAGCCTAAAGCATTCCAAACTGATACGGTGACCTGGTAAAGGGCAAAAATCTCCTCTTCTCCTTCCACTGCTCACCAAATGCCTTCAACAGCTCACCTTTCACACCTTCTACTTGCAAACATGTATCTATATCTGTCCTGTAACTTCTTGAGCTTTTCAAGAGAAAAGCACTATAGAAATCTTAAATTTTTTTTATATGTGTATTCACTTCAATTCCTTACATATTTCTAGATCAGCTATTATATGGTGACACCACACTGGTGTCAGGGATGCAAAGAGGAATTCACAGCCTTGCCCCCAGGGAGCTAACAGCTTCGCAAGGAACACAAACTTGTAAATAGGGTAGTGGAATAGAGGCGCTTGTCCCGGGTGGGGAGCTAACACAGGAGAAGAAATGATGAATTCTCTCTGGTGTGGGGAAGGAGGGAGACAGTGAGACCTGAGCTGGGTGTCCATGGAAGAAGAGGAGTTTCCCCTGTCAGAAACTGGGGGAGGGAAGGCATTTCAGGGAAAAGAAAGTCTGAAAGAGCTGGGTGGTCCAGGTGCCTCAAACTTCACATGTCTGAAACTCATGGTCTTTCTTCCAACCCTGACCCACCCTCAGTGTTGCCCATGCCATCCATGCCCAGCCATCTAGCTGGGCCACTCAGGAACTTCCTATGCTCCTTTGCCTACCTCAGCCCTTTCTAAGGTCGACTTCACCTGTAAATCTATCCAGTTTTGCACATCTGCACCACCACCACTTGAGAACAGAGCCCATCACTCTTTCCAGGACTTTCCCAGTGCCCTCTTTGTTGGTCCCTTGCTAACATGCTACTTCTCTCTTCCAAACCATTCTCTGCAATGTGGCCAGAGAAATTGTCTTGAAACCCAAAGCCGATCTCATCAATTCCTGTTATCTGTAGTTTGGTGATTTCTCTTTGCTCTGATGATAATAACCAAGATCCTTTGTCCGAAGGCTCACAGTCTGCCCTGAGCCACTCCCCAGCACATCTTTCTCAGCCCTACCCCTCGGTCTGTGCATTCCCGCCATATTGGTCTGCTTTCGGATCCTTCGACAGGCAGTGTTCCTTCTTGTCACAGACCCTTTTAGCATGCTCTTCTCTCTTTCTAGAGAACACCCCAAGAACGAACTCCTCTTCCTTTTTCAGATCTCAACTCTTGATAACTAAGTCATCGCTTACAAAGATCTTGACTAGGTCAACTTCTTCTATTATAAGCTCTCAAAACCGCATGTACCTTTCTTTTGTAGCATTTATTACAGGTGTCATGATGACATTACCTGTTTGACGATTTAGCGTCTGTCACCCAGACCAGACCATGACGTCAGGAACTATCTCTGTCACCTTTATATCCCTATCTCACTTGATAGGGGCTCAATTCACATTTGTGGAGTTGTGAAAGAAACAGACAAATTGAGATTGGAGCCTTGAGCTAGTAATATATATTTAAGAATTTGTGAGGTTTTTTTTTTTTTTGAACTTTCAATATCAACTTTACTGAGGAATAATTTCATACAATAAACTGTACTCTTAAGTGCCCAGTTTAATAAATGCTGACAAAATGTATACTCTGATGTAATCATGAGCTTTGTCAAGATATAGACTATTTCCGTCACTCAAGAAAGTTTCCTCATGTCCCTTTGCAGCCACCCTAGCCCTAGCCCCAAGCAACCATAGATTAATTTTGTCTTTTCTATAGCTTCGCATACTAGAATCATGCATGATGAATTATTTTGTTCTTGCTTCTTTCACTCAGCATAATTATTTGAGATTCATCCATGAGTTATGTGTAGTCTTTTTTATTGCTGATTAGCACCTTTTGGACCACATAGAAATCTCTAAGACAAACGCCAGGGACTATATGTTTTTGGACAAACCACACGTTATTTAAATCATCCTAACTACAGATCATAATGCACTTTAGGTGTTGTTTTTCAATAATTATAGCATTTTTATTTACAAAACAATCAAACAACTAAACAACTAATTAAACAAAGTTCCTAGTACTTTTTTAATGTATGGTACTGCGTAAAACATTTTCCTCTATGAAGAGGGACCAAACAAAATTTACGTAAGTATCTAGATTCGCTCATTTTTCCATGGGCAGCACAAACTCTGCAGGCTCTCGTAGGAAATCTTGTCTTTCCAATCACTGGAATACACGTAGGTTCATGCTGCTTCATATCACCTGACAACCTTTTGGGTGGATCTTTACGAGGTGCTCTTCTTGCACCCCCAGGGGAAGGGCTGAACAGATTCTCTGGTTCCAGAGAACCTTCATTATTGTCATCCGTTATCCAGTCTCTCACCACCGATAGCAGAAACTGTTTACACTTCATTTTTGCTTGTGGATTGAGGACGTTGTACACTCTAAATGAATTGAAAAGTCCACAGTTTATAAGGCACGGCACTACTTTTTTTGTCCATTTCACGAAAGGAATTGATCTGCACAGTCAATACCTTTCATGTGGGCATTGTATTCCTTGATGCAGGCAGGTTTTACAATATTCTCTCCTGTTTTTCTATTTTTTTTTTTTTTCCTGTTGTGGAGACAGAAGTGTCATGGATCGTTGATATAATTCGGACAACCCGCTTGTCTTTCCATGCTAGGAGAAGAATATCACCTTTCCTGGAAAATATTATGTCACCTTTCTTCATTCTTGATGTTCTCATTTGCAAATTTGGCGATAAACCTCTACTCTTCCTAATGGACAAGACAGTGTGTTGACATCTAAGGTCCATAACAGATGGCACATGAAACACGAGAAAATTTGTGAGTAGTCCGAAAGGTGTTAGTATTTCATTGTATGGATATGCCAGTATTTGTTTATCCAGTTGGTGGACATTTGGGTTGTTTCCAGTTTTGGGATATATCAAATAAAGCTGTTTTGTTTGAATATTTGTGTATAAGACTTTTTGTATGTAAATGTTTTTATTTGTCTTGGGAAAATACTTAGGAGTATAGTTTTAATGTGAATAGTTAGCATTGAAAACAAAGATAAAGCCTTAGAGCCACAATAAGATACTACTTCACACCCACTAGTATGGCCATAATTTAAAACATTGAAAAATAGCAAGTGTTGGTGATGATGTGGACAGTTGGAACCCTCATACATTGTTGGTGAGAATATAAAATGGTGCAGCTACTGTGGAAAGCAGTTTGGCAACTCTCAAAAAATTAAACATGGAATTACTGGATAGCCCAGAAATTCCATTCCTAGGGACATAGCCAAAAGAATTGAATACAGGTGTTCAAACAAAAACTTGTACATGAATGTTCATAGTAGCACTATTCATAATAGCCAAATGATGAAAATAATCCAAACTTTCATCAACAGATGACTGGATAAACAAAATGTGATCTATCCATACAGTAGAATATTATTCAACAATAAAAAGAAACAAAATAATGATACATACATATGGATGAACCTTGAAAACATGCTAAGTGAAAAAAGAAAGACACAAAAGGCTACATATTATATGATTCAATTTATATGAAATATACTGACTAGGCAAATCCCTGAAGACAGAAAACAGGTAGTGATTGCCAGGGGCTAGAGACAGAGGAGTGGGGAGTGACTGCCTACTGGGTACAGGGTTCCTATTGCAGGGGATAAAAATCTTCTGGAACTAGATAATGGTGATGATTACACAACATTATGAATGTGCTTAATGCCACTGAATAGTACACTTAAACATGGTTTAAAGATTACATTTTATGTTATGTATATTATACCACAATAATTTTTAAAAAAGAAAAAAACTTAGAGGGGTATGAGTATCTAGGCAGTGGTTCCCATTCTCCATGCAGGCGGCTCCTCCATGCACTATAACTGAGGGTGGGCATGCCTGTCAGGTAGAACGTAGTCTCTGCACAGACAGGAAGCTCCCTCTTGCCATGAGTTAGAGTTAGGAGGCGTGACATTCCATTACTTACCATCAGGCTGTGGCTGTGCAGGCTCCTGGGTTGAGAAACTTGACTTCACACACACAGTACATAAAAAAGAGCAGGAAGTTCTATTCAGACAGCAACACTGTGCCAAAGGACATCCAAGGGGATAGGGCAATATATCTGTGGATGCAATTTAAGCCTATCAGTCTGCCTCCAAAATTTCTACTGCTCCAAAATCTGCTGCAAACACAAAAAGGTTGAGATCCACTTTCCTCAATCGTGGAGGGAGAAGGGAGGACAGCAGAGGCCTGTGGAGGACACAGGGCTTTACTGAACAGGTAGAGAAAGAGGAACCAATCCACAAGGCAGGTGGCAGACAAGGGCAAGAGCCAGAGGAAAGGGCCAGGACAGACTGAGGCCACAGAAAGCAGTGGGAGAGAAGAAGTGGCCAGCAGTGTCATGCTGCACAGAGGTGACATTCAAAGGCCAAAAAATGTGACAATGAGAGGACATCAGTGACCCTGTTATTTGCAAGTTTGGTGGCGTGGCAAGCAGAAGCCTAGTCCTAGTGGGTTGGGAAGTGAAAAGGAGCTGAGGAAGTGCAGACCACACTTTGAGTATGTATTCGTTTTTCAAAAACTTGACCAAGAAAAGGAGCAGAGAGATGGGGTCATATCTGGAAGGGGAGAAGGAGTCAAGAGAAAGGAGAGACCCCAACATGTTGCAGGTTAAGGGAAAAGAGCCAGTAGAGAAAAAGGTTACGAGATTTAGGAAAGCGGAATTGTAAATGGAGCAAGGAATTCTCTGAAATACCGTCTTAAATCTGTTCTTTGAGAAACTCAGAAGGGATTTGCTGAACAATATTTTACAAAGTTTTCAAGACTTTTGATCCTTCTAAGCAAATAACACAAAGTAGTATAAAAAGCCTGGGTCTTGGAGACAAAAGATGTGGCTTCGAGCTGCTGCCAGCTGGCTGTGTGATTTTCCTTATTGCAGTAGCTCGTTAGACCCTCAAAATCTTAGTTCTCTCCTCTGCAAAATGGGGGCAATAATTTCTGCTGTGATCCAGAGGCGTTATCAGAATACCCAGAAGTGAATTCCATGAAATTCATAAAATTGAAAACACTTCATTTTAATCATGTAACCTCGCCTGCTTAAAATCCTTCACTCACTCTCTTTTGATCTCGGAATAAGGCCTAAATAATTTAGTGTTGTCTATAAAGACCTCCAAGACTGGCCCCCATCTCATCTTCTGTCTCTGCCTCCCCAGTACCACACTGTGCCCCACCTGTCCCAGAGAACTTGGAGCCCCTCCGACTCACCCTGTGCTCTCCTGAAACTACCTTCACACAAGCCTTCTCTTGGAATACCTCTTCCCTCCTCATTTCCTGGAGAACATCTACCTCCTCATCCTTCAATATCAACCCTCACCTATTCTGAGAGAGCTTTCGGAGCCCTCATGGTAGACCAGGGCACCTCTTCTGAATCGTTAGCATCCTCTTCCCCTGTTGCCCTTCAGCACTCAGAGCACCGTGTCAGACTGTCTGTCTGTCTGTATCGACAGCAGAAATGCTGTCATCATCCCAGGACCACCAGCACCTCCCACGCTAGGTGCCACATCATGTCTGCACTCAGTAGATCTTGAATTGATTAATAAGTTAACATCTAGCCCTCTTTTTTTCACCTGTCCAAGGAAAGTTCTACACAGGAAAACCACAGCTTAGCAGCGACAAGTCAGCAAAAAGGGATGCTTTCTTTCTGTCTTGTTGAGAAAAGAGGCAGCACCTAACCTCATGGTGTGAAGTCCTGGAATCCTTTGGCACAGAATGATAGAATAAGAAAGCAGGCAGTTTCTGAACAGTCCTGACTCAGATTTCTACTTTGTAGCTTTGTTTTGTTTTGTTTTTATGGTGTGGCCAACTTCTGAACAGCTATACGCATTTCAAAATGTGAAAACAAAGAAGTTGCCTAAGACTAAATAGATGTACTTTAAAATTTTCTGCCATTATAGGCTATGGTATGCTCTTACTCCCTGAACAGAGATACATTGTTTACAAGCATGGTCAAGAACTGACTGTTCTTGTCAATTCTTGAAAGACATGAGGTTCTGCACAGTAAGATAACAAAGGGTGGCATGTGACATGGTGTTAAATTGCCACTTATTGTCAAGAAAGGATGGTGACAGCTCCTCTGTCTAAAAGGTCAGTCAACCAGGTGACATAGCCAGGCCTTGGTCAGTCAATTCTCAGAAAGAAAAACTTTTGTCTTCCTCTTTCTACATCTGTAAGGTAGTAAGTTTAAATATAAGCTTAGCTATGTTTCCCTGTCATTAAAGAGACTGGTTTTTATTCCCCTCCCTCCCTGCCTCCCTTCCTTCCTTCTTTCCTTTTCAATGCTGGTATTTCTTGGCTGAAGATAATGTAAGGTTGAAGGAAGATATTGTGTCATACACAATAAAAGAATAGCATGCTCTTCTAATGGTATGGCCTGGCAGCTTTCTTTAGCTTAGTAAGAATAAAGGACTGCATCTTGAAAACACCCGAAAAGAGATGATCATAAATCAAAGCACACCTTAATCAGCTTAACGTATTAATCCTGCTTCTTGGCTATTCAAGCGAAATAGTCAGGAAGCACTTAGCGAAGACAGGGGGAGGAATGGCTCTGGAAAAGCTTGCTTAAGAATGAAACACCAGCCTTTAAGCCAGATGATTATACCAAAAGCCATGTGATCCAGCCCAGAAAAAATGCATAGGGATTTCAGGGTGTAATTCCCAGTATACCTCCACACAGCCAAAATCTGCATTGTGACGTAGACGATGTGAACAGGTCAAAAATATGCTTGGAAGTTCTTTTAGGACAATAAGCAAAATTGGAGAGGAAAGGAACTGGAGGGATGGGGGGGGCAAAATCTTAGAGTAATATTAATAAATAACAATAGCTAATATTTATTAAGCATTTCCTACCTATGTCCAAGCACTGTTCTAAGCATTTGTGTCAACTCACTTCATTCTCACAGTAACACTGAGTCTCACCCTTGGGCCTCTGCTCCTAGCCGCCACCCTATACTGCCTCAGAGATGAGAACTCAGTGTGATGTTCCAGGTGTGGGCAAATGACCACACAGTGGCAACCCCATCAACAAACCCCTTTCCTGCTCCTTTTTCCTCTCTGCCCAGGCAGGCAGAGGACATACCTTCTTTTGCTTTAAACAGAAAAAAGGTTTTATTCAAGGTTTGTTTCCTTTTGTTTTTAATGATAAAGGAATATATATATGCCTTGGCTCCCTAGAGAGAGAATTTGGAAAATACAGAAAATTACAAAGAAGAAAATTTACAAATCACTCATAATTATTCTACAGCACAGATAACCACAGATAATATTTTAATGCATTTTTCTGAAAGACACACACACTCATCTATATAACATAAGGATACACAGGTGTTCTGCCCTTTTCACTTAAGATTACATCATGAGCAAATGTCATTGTCATTACATAGTCCGGTGGTAAGAATGGAGGGACCCAGGGATCTGAAGCTTTATTGTGGCTCACCCCTCGTTTGATGATTCAACATGGAAGTGACGTTACTCTTGAGGGCATCTTGATTTCAAAATCTAGTGTTTATTTGTAGTGAGATTGAGGGCTAGCACCCACTAATGAATGGAAAGTCTGCATCTGCAAAATAAAACAACATTTTGCTCGGGGTCAAATCACAAGCAAGCAAAAAGCAGACAGGCATGGAGCCCAGTTATGGCAGGCTCAACCCTCCCTGCTCTTCCTCCAGATCAGACTGACTCCCACCTTAGCTGGTGGGACCAAGAAGAGAGGCCTGATTTGGCTCTTGTTTTGCTTGCTTCTGTCTCTACACTTTGAGGCCCATTAACTGTCTTTCAGTTGCTGTCTAAAGGAGAGAGAAGCTTCCTGGGGCTCTTCAATCAACTCCTCTTTCAGAGAGAGAAAGAGCGAAAGGGAACACCTGGGTGCTTTGGTGCATGTAAAATAACACGCTGTCCTGTCTTTGTCAGCCCAGTGAACCGCTTCTTTGAGTCGCTGGATTTCTTAGTGACAAACTTACATTATGAGTTTTCAAATAATACTTACCTTGGGAGGAATATTATGTTAGCTGTCTCCTTCTCTGATTCAGTTTGACAGATTCTTTCCCTCTACAATTTATCTCATTAATGCATTTTGGATTTTTTTTTTTTTTATTATTCATCAACAGTTAAAAGGGGTTTCTAAAGACCCAGGAATTTAGCATTGTGGTGCTTAATAAACCATTTCAGTGGATCTTTTGTTCTAAAGCCTTCAAATTGCATCAGCGAAACATGGACAGAAATGCTATCTGTGTGTCTGTCTGTGTGCACGTGCACATGTGCTCACGTGAGCAGTGCCTGCCTTCTTGAGATAAAGCGGCATTTCTTGTAAACGCTGAGATTGAGATAGATAAACCTTGAACATAGAAACCTTGGTTTCTAGAATCCACCGGATTAGTTGGTATAGGTATTGAATAGAAAAGAAAAGATAAAATTAATCCAGATCATTCATTTATTTCCTCTAATATTTTATTTCTCCGATTCCAATGAAAGATGCCACTGAAGTAGTTCAGATAATTTAGTGAAAGAACAACATGCTTGCTTTCATTAGTAAAAAATTGATTTTTTTTTTAAAATCAAAGATAGTGCTCTCTTGCTTCATGGATTCCAAATTCCCTTTGTCTTGGTTTCTTCCCAAGCACATTCTTTAATAGTTGAGATTCTCCACACACTTGATTATTAGTTTTTCAGGTATGGAACTCTAGGATGAAAATCATGTCCTCCAAATTTTGACGGTACTGTTCCACCATCTTCTAACTCTCAGTGGTGCTGTTGGGAAGTCCATTGCCATTCTTAGTCCTGATCCTCTGTTTGCAAACTTACCTTGGGTCTTCTCTTTATGTCCAGCAACCTGAAATCTTATAAGGATGGCCCTTGGTGGGATCCTTTCTCATTCATTATGCTTGGTACTTAAAGTCCATCAGTCTGGAAACATAATTTCCGTATATTAATTTTTAGTAATTTCTTCCTATTCATTTTCTTCATTTACCCTTTTGTAGACTTCCTTTTAATCAAAATTGAGACCTATATTAAAGACTGCCAATTGCTTACCTGAATACTTACATCCTTCCCTTCTTCCTTAGTAGGAAACACTTAATGTTGGCTGTGGTAAAGTACCCAGATAAAAGAGTACATTTCCCAGACTCCTTTGCAGTTAGATGGGGCCAAATAGTTAAGTTCTGGCCAGTAAGATATAAGTGGAGGTGCTGGTACAGGATTTCTTAGAAAACTGCTTTTGGATCTGACTTAGCTGAGTGGAGTTCCCTGTGTCCTTCCAGGCTTCCTCTTTCCTCATGCTGGAATGCAGACATGATGGCCAGGGCTTCAGCAGTGATGAATTTGAGGCTAGAAGCCACATATTAAAAAGGCATAGCAAAAGATAGAAGGAGTCTCTCTGGAGCTGCCATACCAACCTTAGCTCACTCACCTCCATTTAAGAGAGAATAAGCCCTGTGTATTTAAGCCACTATTATGTTAGGTTTTCTGTTATTTGTAGCCAAACCTAAGTTTATCTGATATAAACCTTTTAGACTGCTACTCTAATTTTAATATTGTGTCCTCTTATTTGCTTTTTTTGGAACTTTCATGAGTCTTACTTGAAATTTTCTTTTTGCTTTGGCTTTAATTTTTTATACTTTTCCAGAGTTCTTTTTTGTTCTGTGATTGTTCTCATTTCATGGATGCAATATCTTCTCTTACCTCTGTTTTTTTTGGAGAGGAAGTTTCTTCTAGTTCCAGCATTGTTTCTGTGTCTCAAAGTTCCTTTTTATTGTTTGCTTCTGTTTCTCTTTTTTCATGTAAGAGGCTTTCCTCAAATACCGGGTGATCTCTCATTGTCAAATCCTGCTGAAGAAGTCCAATCTCCAGTTGGAAGCCCCATGTCTGTGGATGAGCCTTGTTGATTGGCAGCTGCTCTGCAGGGGGTCAGGAAGGAGGAAGCCCTTTACCAGATAATCCCCTGAAGTCAGCATTTAAAGATATTTTTCCTCTAAGTTTATTGAGTTTTCCAGAGAAGGATCTTCTAACTTCCCATGGGCACTTAGTAAACCTGATGCTGGAAATTCTGGGATCTGATCAGAAGAATGGTATCTTACTGTTCAGTATGTGGACTTACCCGTAATCCTACAATTTTTAGTCTCTCCCCCTCTCCTCTACCCTCTGTGGGGCCTGTTCTCCCAGTGCTGATACATCTCCAGTGAACTTTCCAGGTTATTAAAAAATAATAATAATGATGAAATTAAATCTTGCTTACTGCACTGTCTCGATTTGGCTCTGGAAGTCAGTGAACAATGATCTAACATTCAATGCCTATAGTGTACTTGGTAGGTAAAATGTAGACAGGTTTTTTTTCTCTCCCTACCCAAAGATATAAGCAAGCCAGAAAATAAATAGACAGGGACCCCCAACAAAAGGCATTTGTGCCATCCTTCCACCAGCCAGTGACACATGCCAGAAGGGTTGCAGGCAATTGCCTTCCTTCGCCTTCCGTATAACTTAGGTCTCAGCAGTTCCCTTGCCTTGTTTTCGTGGGTTAAGAGAGGATGGGGAAACCAAAGTTCTAGTTCTCACATTTCATGTGTATAATGCTACTGATTTTTGCAACTGCAGTCAGCTCTGCATTATATCTGCTGATGAAGGAGGATCATGGTGTGGTGACATTTAGCTCAAGGAAATGTGAATGGGGTGAAATGCTGAGAATGATAATCATAGTAAAAGTAGCTAATTGTGTGCTAGGCGCTATATATGCATTATCTCATTTAATCAGCATAGCAATACTATGAAGTACAAACTATTATAATCATCCCCATTTTTCAAGTGACAAAAATGAGATACAAGGTGGATTAGTAACTTGTTCAAAATCATACCATGGACAGTGGAGGATCTGGGATTTAAAAATAGGTCTGTTTGGCTCCACTTGGATCACAAAGATGCCATGATGTGTTTTATTTTCATTCATTTTTTTTCCTTTTTAATCATGTTGTGTGACATGTTAAAAATTTGGTATATATTTTTATGGATTATTTTTCTTATGTGTATGCTAATATTTGCATTTTGAAACTGGAATATAATTGTATCTCAGTTATGTTTTAAAATAAAATAACCATATTTTGTAGTAACTTCCCAGAAATTCATTCATTCATTAAATATTAATAGCTTACCGTCTGTGTGCAGAGTAAGTGTGCAAGTCTCTGGGTGGGGTAAAACCCACGGTATCCCTCTCTCTGAGCCTTTTTCTCTCCTCTCAAGGAAATCAGGCAGGGGAAGAGAAAGCACCTTTGGGGCGATCCAAAGTCTGCAGGCTTAGCCATTGGGCAGCATGTGGGGATTCTAGCACAAATGCGTCACACACTTTATTGAAACCGTCCATCAATTGCACCAAGTTTAAAGCTTGATGAGCAAAAAGGCCCTTGGATAATGTTGGGTTTCTTATAACTCCAAAGACAAGATTGAGGGAAGCAAAGGCAAAACAAAGCACTGTTCAAGCTCACAATACTAACTCATCACATTGTGTTGGAAGAACCAGGTTTTTTCCTCTTTGAAATTATCTGGGAGAAAAACTGGGGGAAAGACAGAGGCAGAGGGATGGAAATCTGGATTGTGTCCCCATATGAATTTGAAACAGAAAATGTTCCCTAGAGACGGAGCTTCAAATGCTGCCCAGTTTGGTGTTTATCAGCCCTCCTGGGACATCCACCACACTGTCTGGATAT
The DNA here is from genome assembly GCF_040939455.1 of Microcebus murinus. Lineage (NCBI taxonomy): Eukaryota > Metazoa > Chordata > Mammalia > Primates > Cheirogaleidae > Microcebus > Microcebus murinus. Next base: position 22,832,062 of record NC_134112.1, read on the forward strand.
AACCCGTGTCCTAGTATCTTTTCACGGCCCCCTAAGTTCAAAAGAACTTGCTGGCACCATCTCATGTAAGGACACCCCCCTAAGTTCAGAAGAACTTGCTGGCACCATCTCATGTAAGGACACCGGAAGACAAAACGTCTGACCTTCCTCTTTCTTCTTGCGTGTCATCTTATTCTCCCCCTCGAAGCCCTTTGCTCAGGCTCCCAGCTCTGAAATCCATCTTTATTTCGCTGCTGTTGCTGCTTGGCTGCCCTCGGAAGATGGAATCACGGTTCATTTTCAGTTTGAGTAATGACGAGACTCACCATTTTCTACCACACAGGTTTCCAGGAGCTTTTAGAGAGATCGTTACAGGCTAAATTATCACAGACGGGAGACTTAATGCACTCCTGTTGGCAGCCGCTCTTTCTCCAACCTAGAAAGTGAACAGCTCGCTCTCTCTCCCCTTCACAAGAGCACTGGAGAATATTTTCTATGTGGAATTTCTAAACGTTTCTAAGAGGGGTGATGGGAAAGAATCAATCTTTGCTCTACAGTGAAAAGCATTTCAGGTTTAATAAACTTAAAGTAAGGTAAAAATCCCATTAGCCTATGAAAAATCTCTGCCCTTTCTCCTTAAGAAGGGATTGAGGTTGTCCAGGGAATGAGCCCTAAAGAAGCTTAGTGGCCTGGTCTAAGGAAGCTCCACCTCTAAAAAGCAGGCCCACTTCTGCCGCACATTTGCACAATAGCCTCAGAAAGGGTTTTGAAAGCATTCTCCAGGGAACTGGGTGGGCCCCAGAAAAAAATCTGATAACATGGGTCTTGGAATCTTAAGCCCTGAGTTCATGCTCTGGTTGCCACCTACATGCTGTGGGATTCGGGGCAAGTAACTCAACCTTTGGGTAAGTCTCCTTTTCTTTATCTGGATTTCTGGGATTGATGACAGTAACAATACCTATTTATTCCCTAAGGCTGAGTGTGAAGCACAGTGACATTTATGAGGACCCTTGTGTATAGCAGGTGCCCAATTAATTGTGGTTATAACATGTAACTGCCCACTCCGCATCTCCAATGGGGTGTTTCACAAGCACCTGAAACATAGATAACGCGTCCAAAAGGGAGCTCTTGGTCCTCAAGCCCCACCCCCATTCACAGTGCCCACCCCCAGCAAGTGGTGCCACCAGCCCACCAGCTGCTCAGAGATGACCTTTGACTCTTTTCCTTGACCCCCATGATGAATCCAAATCAAGCCCTGTTAGTTCTGCCTTCACAATTTACCCCCATCCCACCACTTTTCCCACCTCCACTGTTTTTCCCCTGGCTGAGCCACTGTCCTCTCTTTCCCGGTCACTGCAGCGGCCTCCCAGCTGGTCTCCCTGTCTCCACTCTTGACCTCCGTCCAGTCCCTTCTCCACGCAGCTGCAAAGTGGGCTTTGCAAAGGTAGATCAGATCAAGTCACCCGCCTACATAAAACCCCCCTCCCTTCCAAACTCTCCTCCACAGCCCACGAGACCCCATACCATCTGACTTTCCTGCCTGTCCAGTTTCATCTCTCACCCCCAGTTCATTATGGCCAACTCACAGCCACACATGAGCTCTGTGTGCATCTCAGGGCCTTTGCATGTGCCGTTCCACTGTCTGGAGCACTTCCCCAGATCTTGCATGGGCGGTTCATCCTTATTACTCAGGACTCTACTCAATTATTACGCCCTCGAAGAAGCTTTTTTTTTTTTTTTTTTTTTTTTGAGACAGAGTCTCGCTTGTTGCCCAGGTTAGAGTGAGTGCCGTGGCATCAGCCTAGCTCACAGCAACCTCAAACTCCTGGGCTCAAGCGATCCTCCTGCCTCAGCCTCCCGAGTAGCTGGGACTACAGGCATGCGCCACCATGCCCGGCTAATTTTATATATATATTAGTTGGCCAATTAATTTCTTTCTATTTATAGTAGAGACGGGGTCTCGCTCTTGCTCAGGCTGGTCTCGAACTCCTGACCTCGAGCAATCCGCCCGCCTCAGCCTCCCAGAGTGCTAGGATTACAGGCGTGAGCCACCGCGCCCGGCTCTCGAAGAAGCTTTTGTGATTCCCCATCTGAAGTCACTAGGGTCATTTTCTAGTAACTCTTTAGCTGTAATTCTTTCAATTTTTTTCACTATAGCATTGAAATAATAATAATAAAACAAATCAAATGCTTCTACTTCAACCTACTCAAAGGCTCACATTTTAGCCAAAATAAGGCATACTTCGGTCTGCTCTGCCTGACAGTGTGGTGGACTAGCAAGAGTTTGGACAGTAGAGTCAGACAGGACTAGGTGTCACCCTGGGTCTACCTTTTCCTCAGTTCCTTTGAACTCGCTGTCCTCATCTGTAAACAGAGATGCTAAGAGCTACTTCACAGGGCTGTCTGGGGACCCAGGGGGCCGGCATATGCAAGACAGCCCAATTCCTGGCTGCTCGGTATGTATTATTTCCTCTTGACCTCACAATGAAAGCAGAGCACATCTGGTAGAGATGCCTTTGGCCGCAAGTAACGGAAGATCAACCAGAGAGGCTTACACTCTTAAATGTTTATTTTTCTCACATAACAGGAAGACTGGAGTGGGCCATTGCCTGAAGTTGATTGAACAGCTCAACAACATTAGAACTGATGTCTCTGCATTTTTCTTGGTTGTTCCCTTTGTGTGGCATAGTGGCTACTACAGCTCTAAGTAGCACATTTGTGTTCCAGGAAGGAGCAAGGAGGAAAAAAGAAAAGTGAAGGCAAGAGGGCAAAGGGCCATGAAAAGCAGGCCTGTTCCTTCCGATCAGGAAAGCAGCCACTTCCCCTGCAGCTCCACCAAGTAAATGTCTGCATCATCTCAGTGGCAGAACTGGGTCACATGGCCACCCCTAAACCAATCACAGGCCAGCCAGCCGGGATGAGATTGCCATCCCAGGTGTAGATGCACTGCCTCATACTCCCTGGAGCAAAGCCAGGGTGCTGCATTCAGAGAAGGAGCGAGGTGCTGGTCGGGGGAAATGAGTACTGATAGACCATAAGTGGTGTCTGCCAAAAAAGGAGAGCACATCACTATAATTCTGAGTTTATGAGATTAAAAAAAGTTACTGATAAATTTCCTAGAAATGGTCTTACATACAAATCGATCCTTCCTTCAATTATTTGAATTAAACATGTGGAAGCATTTAGGACTCCAAATATGAAGCTCCACTCAGGAAAATAATCCACACAAATTTCAGTGTACTATGCATGAAATCTAAGGAAAATTGAGATCAGTCTCTATTTAAAAATTTATTTTCTAAAACTATATCTCTAACTCCAAGCGTAGAACATGTTCACAGGCTGAGAAAGAAGGCTGTGATCCAGTATTCTCAAATTGTTCTTGGCAAATGATGCCATTGGATGAATGAGGAATGCCTGGGACTGTGAGCAGTGGTAGGTTGTAAAGGCCACAGCAGGCTGGGTGTCGAGGTGCAGGGAGGTGGAATAAGATACCAGGAGCACAACAGAATAAACAACGATGGCTGTGAAGAAGGATCAAGAATAATTTACTAAATAAGATGATAATCATGAGTATTCATGCTTAAGAAAGAATAATTATACTGAAAGACTACATTTCAGGCTATAGTGATCCTGAGTATCTTTTGACAAAGAAACCCATATCAGCACGAGAAGGGGCTGCTTAGCATGTATTTTGCAGCAATAGGAAATAAGCTCATTAGCCCACTTGTCTATTTCTTTGTTTATCCCCATGAAGTAAAAAAGGTTGTTGGAAATTGGAGGGGAGTGGGGGTTGAATCAGATGGATGGCTCCAGATCTGGATCTAAATTCAAGGGAAAGAAAGAATGAATGAAACCTGTAACAAAAAGAGAAGGACTATATGAAGGCAAGTGGAGTCTTCAAGGGCACCAACTGGTAGCCAAGGGTGGGCTCACGTGTGGGAGAGATTTGATAGCCACCTCACCAAACATGGCTTACTTTTTAAAAAATCCCCTTTGTCCTAGTCAATTCAGGTCCATATGATGCAATATGATAGACTGAGTGGCTTAAACAACAAACATTTAGTTCTCACAATTCTGGGGGCTGTGAAGTCCAAGATCAAGGTGCTGGCCAATTCAGCGTCTGGGGAAGTCCTTCCTGGTTTGCAGATGGTTGTGTTTTCACAAAGCCAAGAGACAAATCAGCTCTCTTGGGTTTCTTCTTATAAGGGAACTAAGCTCATTCCTGAGGGCTCCACTCTCATGACCTACCTCTTAACCCCACTTCCTAATACCATCATATTGGGGTTAGGATTTCAACATATGAACTTTGGAGGAACAAAATGATTTAGTCTATAACACCGATTAGGTGCCTTCTTCTGTCTTGGGACTCTTTATCTTCACAGGGAGCACACCTGAAGATGTTCAGAAGAATTTACACTCCCATCAGCAGGCAGTTCCAATTGCTCTACCTTCTCTCCCACACTTAGTACTGCCAGTGTTTTTCATCTGAGCCATTCTGGTAGGTGAGTAGTGGTATGTCAGTATGATTTTATTTGCATTTCCCTGGTGACTAATGATATTGAACACTTGTCTTTATACACACATTGGCCATTTGGCTATCTTCTTTTGTGAAGTGACTGTTTGTGTCTTTTGATGACTTCAAAGTTTGTTTTTTAAAACTTAATTTTTAGGAGTCTTTTATCACTATGGGATGGGAGTTCTTTATCAGATATGTATGTAGCAAATATCTTCTCCCACCCTTGAGTTTGCCCTTTAACTCATTTAATGTGTCTTTGGATGGGCAGAAGGTTCTTAATACTAAAGAGAAATTTTTATTAAGTTTTTTCTTTTATGGTTACCTTTTTTATGGTCTGTTTAAGAAATCTTTGCTTACCCTAAGGTCATTGCTATGGTTTGAATGTTTTTGTCCCCTCGAAATTCATGTTGAAATGCAATCCCCAATGCAACAAAATTAAAAGGTGTTGTCTTTAGGGGGTGATTCAGTCATGGGAGGGGTGACCTCAGGAATGGGATCAGGCATCTTTATGAAAGGATTTGATGGAGGGAGTTCACCTGTCTAGCCTTTCTGTCTGGTCCGACATGTAAGGAAATAGTATTCATCCCCTTGGGAGGATGCTGCAACAAAGCCCCAACTTGAGCCCTTCCCAGACACCAAACCTGGTGGTGCCTCCATCTTGGACTCAGCCTCCAAAACTGTGAGAAATAAATTTCCGTTCCTATACATTAGTCTGCGGTATTTTGTTATAGAGGCACCAACAGACCAAAACGGCCATCAAGACATCTCCTCTATTTTATTCTAGAGAAGCTTGGTTGGTTTTGCTTTCACACTTAAGTGTATGATCTGCCTCAAATAAATTTTTCTCATTTACTCATCACAACTTCTCTTTCTAGTAAAACCTGTCAAACGATTTAAAACACTCTGGAATCTTTTAACTCAAGGATTTACAGTGTCATTTTCAAGTTGAGATTTGAAGGGGAGGCTGTATGCTATTTATTTCATCTTGGCAGGGCTTCCGAAGCACTCCAGGCGAGTTCCAAGGCTCTCGCTAATGCATGGGCAGCGTCCTCCCTGCATTCCCCCCCCCCCCAGGTCTGAGGTCAGAACGTGTTCACAGAAGGACCAGCAGCAGAGGGTAATGGAGTTAAATAAACAGCTGGTCATTATGCTCTTTGAAGCCTTGACCTTCCAATTTGAAGTATTTTTAGAGGCCTTCCAATGTAGAAATACAATTGTCCTTAGGTTGCATTTTCACCAAGGATTTCAAATAGTGCTTATAAGCAAATCTCTCTGGCTCCTTGGGCTTCTTCAACTGCTTTAGGCATCAAAGGATGGCCTAACCACAAGTGCATTTTTCCTGGGGGGTTGGAGAAGAGTGTGCTCCTCTGTCCCAGCCCACCCAAGTCCTGTTGAGTGAGGCGGTGACCCTGCTCTCCACTGGTCAGCAGCTACCAGACAGGCGAGGAGGACAAGACCTCTCTTATTTGGACTGAGACATGTAGGTATCTCTTACTCCGAGAAGGTATCATCACTTTTAGAAGTCCAGGCTGTATCTCAAAGCAGAGTGACACATTCCTCTAATATCTATTGCATGCCTACTTCCTGGCAGGTATCTTCACATGCTTCCCTCCAGATAACCCATGCTGCAGGCCCTCCAGGTAGGAATCACTGCTTCCGACAGGTTAAGTAAGGTGCCCAGTTCACATCCTAGTCATGGCAGATCTAGGGTGCGAATCCAGACTACCCAACTTCATACCGAATGTGGTTTGCACCAGACATTCTACCTCTCATTTCTAGACAATTTCTTGAGCATTACTCTTTCATGCTTCTTCTGTATGTAGTAGTTTTTAATCTAGGGTCTGCTTTCCATGCCTTTGGGAAACCTGTGAATCCTGAAACTTTAAAGTGATGGTGGTTTCTAGTGTGATTGTGTGCACAGGAGCCCTACCTTTCCTCGGATTCAGATGATCAAAAGGTTCGATGAAATAAAAAAGCCTCAGAGTCGCAGTGTTGGATGGTGGTGATGGGGGACCCCAGAGGTGGCCGTGCTGGCTGCCAGGCGTGGGCAGTCCAGCTGGAGGTAGGGGGAGTGTTCAATGCTGTCCCAGCTCTTCAGTCTTCATCAGTGGGACAGTCCCCTCCTGCTGTTGGCCAGACCCTAGGGGCTTCTCCGGGCTCTGTTAACATCTCTTGACTTCAATAATATGCTTTCTTTTCTCTTATGATTATAGGGAAGAATAATGATGCTCACAATAAATAATTAAGGCCCTTTGTAAATAAAACATAAAGTACAGAATGTTCTTCTGAGCTTTTTTCTGATCCTCTTCCCACGTGTTTCTTCTCCTTGTGGTGTACACATCCCACAACAGTGAGCGGCCTTCAGATTGGTTAAAAATTGTGTGTAGACATTATTATTATAATTACAGACTCTCTGGGCAACAAGCCTCACATGGTGCATTTGTTTAATGGGGAGCCCAATGAGAAGAACTCGACTGAAGGTTACTCAGCTGAAGCTGTTTGGGGTCAGAGGGAGAGGGAGGGGGAGGTAAGGAGGGAGAGGATGTAAGAGGAAGATGGGAGCCAACAGAAGGAGAAAGCAGGTACAACTGGAAGAGCAGACTGTTTGCAAACCAGAGGGTTTCCATAGGTATATCAGATGATCCTGGAGGGGACTTGTCTTGAGGGCAGCCCTATAAGTGCGCATCAACTGGCAAAGAGAAAAAGAGCTGGCATCATCGGCTACACCAAGTGAGATAGGATGTTGCATTTGCTCAAAGTTTGGTCCATGGACTAGCAGCATTGGCATCACCTGGCAGCTTATTTGAAATGCAGAATCTCATGCCCCACCCAGACATCCTAAATTACAGTCTCCAAGTGATCCATATGTGCATTGAAGTCTGAGACTCATGGAACCAGGAGATACCCAGGCAGATGGCAGAGGGGCTGCCAATATGGGTTACGGTGAGACATTAGTGGAAGAAACCAGAAACCAAAATGACTGGAGAGATGTTGACAGGTAAAAATAAAGGTTTTTGTAGGGATAGGACTGGTTCAGTCAAACTCTGGAGGTTTTATTGATTTATTTGTCCAGAGTATCTTAAAGTGAAAGGCATCATTCCTTTTAAAAGAACTTAATGTATTTTACTGAAATAGAGGTAGAGTGTTACCATTTTAACTCCTGGAGAAAGGGCCAGATACGTCCCCAGCCTGGTGGGGCCAGATAAGGGTTTCTAAATGTGGGGGACCATACTCAGTCAGAAGCAAGGAGAAGATAGAGTAAGTGGATACATTGGAATTGTCTTTTGTAGGTAAGGTTTATTATTTAAAGCTTCGTCCCAGGCACAAGAGATAGAATGGGGAAGTCAGGTGCTCCAATGAGCTGGAGGAGAGAAGGAGAAGGGGTAGGTGACAAAGGGCTGAACGTGCATGGACAGTGAGTGGGTGCACATGCAAGCTCAGAGGAGATCGAACAGTTCCATTTGATCCCAGGGTAATTTCAGGTGTCGAAGAAGTCGGGGACTAGGTTGGATATGTAGAGTGAGGTCAGAGTGTGAAAGTCTTTACTTCCAGACTGGGGAGTTCAGACTCTGTTCTATGTGAATTATGGATCCAGAGTTCCTACACACGTAGTGAAAGCAAAGTTTAATGAGGCTTGTGTATCAGAGCAGGTAGGAATAGTACACAGGTTCAAATTTCCAGCCCTGCCACTTATCAGCTGGGTGATTTTAGGCAAGTGACTTCAACTCTTTGGGCTTCAGGATCCTCATCTGTAAAACAATGACAACAGCAGCACCTCCAGGAGAGGCTGGTTGTAAGGAAAAAAGAATTTACAGTATATGAAGTCTTAGAACTGTTCTTGGAATGGTTAGTTCCAACAGTTATTTTATTATCATTATTATTATTATATCTGGCTGCAGTAAGTAGACTGAGGATGGAGAAACTAGAAGCAGAGTTAGTGGCTTCCAAGTCTCAGAGAGTCAGATCACGTTGGGAGGAGAGTGGAGGCAGTCACTGTTGGAACCTGCTCCAGTGCAAAAACAGCTGATTTCATCCCTGTGTAAGCAGCTCTCCTGTTTGCCAAGGGCACTAATAATAACCAGCCCTGCATCTGTTCCACATGTCACCCTGCCACCCCCTGCAGCTCCCAGAGTGCTGTCCCACACATATCTCCTCTTCCTCCTCCTTCCTCCTTGCCCTGGGCACAGGATCAGGTCAAGTGTGCACTGAACAGGTGGGCAGTAGGGTAAGCAGGAAAGTATGCGACACGACTCCAGTGGTCAAAGGAAGTCCTGGCTCTGGTTGGGCTGTGAGACTGCAAGTGTTTCTTTGTCAAACCACTGCTCACCTATGCCTACCAGCTGTATAAGAAGAGGAGAATATCATGGGTTGGCATAGGCCCTTCCAAGCATTGAACTGGACTCACAGGATCACTTGGACCCTCCTTCCTACAGCTTTCAGTTTTGAATTTTACAAGAATTTCAAAGGATTGGCAACATTTCCAAAGTTGTTGGCCGTGGGAACTTAAACTGGTGGCTGTATTAGTTTGAATCTAAGGCTGGTAACCAAAAAAATTTCCCTCCCTCCCTCATTGTTGTAAGTACTGATGTGTTAACAAGCACCTCTTTTATCAATTCAAGCAATAAATGTTAGCGTGGATGCGGAGAGATAGGAACACTCCTGCACTGCTGGTGAGATTGCAAACTGTTACAACCTCAGTGGAAAGCAATATGGAGATACCTTAAAGAGATACAGGTAGATCTACCATTTGATCCAGCAATCCCATTACTGGGCATCTACCCAAAGGAAAAAAAAAAGACATTCTATAAAAAAGACATCTTCATTGGAATGATTATTGCGGCACAATTCACAATTGCAAAGATGTGGAAACAACCCAAGTGCCCATCAATACATGAGTGGATTAATAAAATGTGGTATATGTATGCCATGGAATACTATTCAGCTATAAGAAACACTGGTGATAAGCACCTCTTGTATTTTCCTGGTTAGAGCTGGAACCCATTCTATTAAGTGAAGTATCCCAAGAATGGAAAAATAAGCACCACATGTACTCACCAGCAAATTGATCTTAACTGATAAACACCTAAGTGGACATATAGGAATAACATTTATCAGGCATCAGGCAGATGGGAGCGGGGAGGAGGGGATGGGTATGTACATACATAATGAATGAGAAGTGCATCATCTGGGGGATGGACATCCTTGAAGCTCTGACTTTAGGGGGAAGACAACACACATAACCTGAACATTTGTATCCCCATAATATGCTGAAATAATAAAAAAAAAAAGAAGATTTTTAGCTTGAAAAAAACCCAAGCACCTCTTTTAAAATGTGAATATCCCTTGAAAGTCAGTGTTAAATTTATAAGTGATTTCTCCTTTATTATGCATTACTATAATGAGGTAATATCCTGTCTGCCATCAACAACATTATGGAAAGAGCAACTACTCTTGGATGGATGGTATGAAGAATGTGGGATGGTTTTGTAGTGCATGGAACTTACTACAGGGAAAATGGGTGGATTTGAGTGGAGCCAGGAAGTCAAGAAATCGAAGACTTGGAGGAGAAAGGAAGAATATTAATATTAAAGAGCAGGCTGGAGGAGAAGGGATACAGGTCAAAAAGTGAAATGGAATGGCACCAACAGAAATCTCCTTGGCTTTGGAACTGAGCCAATGGTTGATGGAAACAATTACCGGAATGTAATTGCAAATCATCTCCTGGGCTGCTTTGGGTGTTCATGGGATACACTGACAAGGTTTTGCTTGCAGAATGAACTCAAGGTACTGGAGACCCACAGTCCCCCACAGTTAAGTGGAGCCCAGTTTTATGTTTATCCTGTCTCTACCCTGAATGAGCTCTCAGCTTCAGTCGAAATGTTCTCCCTCCACCCTCCTGGCCTGGGACTGCCCTACCTTTCTTCTTTGCTTAGTCACACCTGCCCATACTTTACGCCCAGCAAAAGCTCTGTCTCCCATGAGGCTGTTTCTAACATGTGGTCCACAGTGAACTTCCTCCAATAATTCAATAATCTTGCTTACTATTGGAACTGTTGTGGGTTTTTTTTTCATTTACTGCTTCATATTAATCATTAACCATTTATTTAAGAAAAAAGAGTGATTTTTACATTAAAAATTAATATTTGCTTTTCTAGTTATAGAAAACTTGGAAAATATGAAAAGCCAGAAAATAGAAATTAAACCACTCAGAAACCATTAAATTCTGATATTCTTCCTTCCAGCTATTTTTCTCTTTATACATTTCTTCTTCACTTAGTTAATAATATGGACATATATAAATTGTATGTTCTGATTTTTATAAAAATAGCATCCATTTTTAATGATCATAAAAAATGCTCATTTGAAAATATAGAAAAGTAGAAAAAAGAAAACTCAAATCTTTTTCCAGATTCCCAATATGTAGAAATAATTGCTCCATACATTTTGATATATTTCTTTATCATCTTTTCCCAATACATTTGTACATACTCATGATCATATTGTCAAGATCACATTATATGTATTTTAAAGTCTAGTTAACTCAGAAATATTAACAGATCCTTGACACCATGAAGAAAGATCTATTGAAAGGTAATATCTGCCCCTGGGCCATTTATTAAATTTTCCCAATTTAAAAGACTCTTTACAATCATTTAAAGTAAGTTTTGAAGATGCAAAATATTATTATCCAAATTGCTAAGGCATAAAATGTCTATTATGTTGTTCTATGTAATTCTGCTTTTATAAAGGGGGAAAAAAGACTTTTTGTTAAGTATTTCTTCTGGCATAGTGCTCCAATAGAGTGAAAACTTAGCCATTGTTAGCAAGTTCTGGAAGAACAACAACAGTTATTGTTTGAAATAGTCATCAAATAAGTCAAGACATTCCATCTAACTTGTTGGGTGGAGACTATGGCTTGAGAAACATGTATCCTCATACTGGGAAAGGAAGAAAGGAATAAGATGTCTAATTAATCAAAGTAACACAAGGTCAGACTTTGTCCTGAGCCCACAGGTTCCATCTGGAAATATATAACTCAATGGGATTCCTGAAGTTGGGGTGAAAACTGATTAAGATTCCTTTTGAACTACAGTTTCCCCATTCTCACTATGCTAATTTTTATTAATCTTTGATTTGGTTAGAGTATATCTTCAGATAATTTTTTCCAAAAAATGTACAGGAGATGTTTATCTTATGAATAGTTGAGCATCTATTCATTAACTCATTCAAAATATTTACTGAGGTCACCATATAATGGCCCTATCTTTAATCCTGTGACCTAGGAGTACTTAAAGGTACAATAGTATTTTTCTTTCTTTTTTTTTTTTATTTCAGCATATTATGGTGGTACAAATTTTAAGGTTTCAATAAATGCCCTTTCCCCCCTCCCCCCACAAGGTACAATAGTATTTTTAGGCAATAAATACCACAATTTAAAATGAAATGTCGGTCCTTGCCTGCCAGAGTGGCCACTGCGTTGGTGCTCTGGGGCTTGGACCCTGGCTAGCCAGAAAATAAACCTCCTCTTGTGTGATTGCATCCTCGATGTCTCTGCTTTTCTGTCCAGTGGGGCTGTGGAAGGTCGGTCCCTAACATTTGGGGGCTCGTCCGGGATTTGCCTTCCCCACAGACTACCGGATAGAATTCTGGGCTGAGGGAGGAGTGTGAAAATCCACCCCCGGACTAGCCGGGTGTGGTGTTGGGCAAGGGACGCGGAATCCCCTTGCAGGACCCCGGATCAGGACGCCGGCACAGGACTGCGGCGGACGCGCTGGTGGGTTGCTGGTGGGAGCCAGGCGGAGACGTCCTCTGGCCCCATTGGGACTCCGGAGCTGACCTTGTAGCCTAGGGCTCGGTCAGGAGGAGCTGGAGCTGACCTTGTAGCCAAGGGCTCAGTCAGGAGGAGACCGGGGAGCAGGTCTGGACCAGGTTAGGTTGTCTGTTTACCTCACTGTCCACTTGTCTGTTGTCTGCTTTGTTTGTCACCGGCTTTCTGTGTGTGTATGAGTGAGTGTGACATCTCTCGTTGGCTTGTTGGAGTCTCTGGGTTCTGTGGTTTCAGCCCAAGAACCCATCAGGGTTGCATGGGTTTTCGGGCTGGGGCCGTGGAATCAGGGGACCCACAAAAAGATCCGAGGGGGCGACTAGAACCTCCAGGTGAGTATTCCCCTGCATGGGCTGGCAGCACACAGTGGATCTCCTGCCGCCCGTGCCAGGAGTGGCTAGTGCGGGAGGGACACGGCCGTTACCTCTGTAGGGAGTGTGAAAGGCTAAGGATTCAGATCCTTGTCCCCAGTGTCCTCACTGTGGAATATCAGTTTTCACATCTGCCTATTATCGACTAGCCATGGGACAGGCTCTAACAACGCCGTTGTCCATCCTGGTGAGCCATTTTAAGGATGTCAGGGCAAGGGCACACAACCTGTCCCTGGAGGTCAAGAAGGGAAAGTTTGTTACCCTTTGTGAGACTGAGTGGCCCACGTTTGGAGTGGGGTGGCCCAGGGAGGGCTCGTTTGATGCCTCCTTGATTGAAAAAGGTAAAAGGGGTGGTATTTGGCCACCACGGCCACCCTGATCAGATCCCCTATATTGTGGTCTGGCCAGACTGGGTTCGAGACCCTCCACCCTGGCTGAAGGCCCTCCTACCTGCCCTGAGGGGAAAATAAATAAATAAAATAAAATAAAATAAAATGGAATGTCAAAATAAGACACCTCAAAATGGCAGCACAATTTTTAATTTTATTCATATTATTTTTAATCCATGATGGTAAAAACAGAGACAAAAAGAGATTATATTAGCCAGTGTTCTCCAGAGAAACAGAATCAATAGGCTATCTGTAGATGTATAGGAATAAAGAGATTTATTATGAGGGATTGGCTCACAAGATTATGGAGGCTGAGAAGTCCCACAATTTGTTTGCAAATTAGAGGCCCAAGAAAGGTGATGATATAGTTATAGTCAAAACCTGAAGGCAGAAGGGTTGCTTGAGGCCAGGAGTTTGAGACTGGCCTGGGCAGCATAGCAAGACCCCATTTCTAAGAAAAATTTAAAAAAATTAGCTGGGCGTGGTGGTGTGTGTGTATAGTCCTAGCCACTTGGGAGGCTGGGGTAGGAGGATCTCCTGAGGCTAGGAATTTGAGGCTGCAGTGAGCTATGATCATGCCATTGTACTCCAGCTTAGGTGACAGACTGAGACCCTGACCCCCTCTTCCCCACCAAAAAAAAAAAATAATAATAATAACAATGAAGGCCTGAGAACCAGGGGAGCAAATGGAACAAGTTCCAGTGAGTCCAAAGGCCCAAGAACCAGGACCATTAAAGTCTTAGGGCAGAAGAGGGATGTTCCACTCAAGCAGAAAGCAAAGTCGGCTTTTCTCTGCCTTTTTGTTGTATTCAAGCCCTCAATGGATTGGATAATGCCTACCTATATTGGTGAGGGAGAACTTCGTATCCTCTTTACTCAGTCTACAAATTCAAATGCTAATCTCTTCTGAAACACCCTCGCAGACACACCCAGAAATGTTCTACCAGCTATCTGGGCAGCCCTAGCCCAGTCAAATTAACACAGAAAACTAGGCATCACAGAGGTGTCATGCCCCAGCATTTGTTGCTGTCTTCTGAGGCTGAGTTCAAGCTACAAGGAGTCCTTCTATACGTAATTTGTCACACTCCAACTCAAAGAGGATTAGGGCTATACACTGTTTTACGACTGCCTCAGAAAGATTTCAAGGCTTAAGCCATGGTAAATGAACCCATCTATGAGGATTCAGGACTAATATTACTTTTAGTTGAGAGCCCAGGGTCACAATTTCTGTGGGTGTTTGCCTCTTTGATTGGACTATACTTGTTCTTTGTCAGAGTGCGTAATTAGAATGGAGGTTCTTGAACATCGGCCCAGTGAAGGGGTCCTGGGGCTAGATGAGCACCCACATTGTAACCTTTGCTGTAGCTACTAGCGTTGTTTATACTCCTGGGATTACTTGTATTTCCTGTGCTAGAAAGGATTGTGTAGTTGAGGTAGAATTACATACCAGGAGAGGATAAATGTAGGCAAAGATTAAATGCCCACTATATACCAGTTGGATAGTCCAGTTTGGCTGGTCAAAAAAGCTGAAGATGGGGACTGGGCTTGATGCCCGAATGTGGATAACAAGGACTAAATTAAGAGGTGGTTATATAATGGCTATTGAACTGATTGAAGCTGCCGTCTACACTTGGTATGCCAGTCTAGGGCTGCTATTGCCTCTTCTTTGTGTTTCTTTAGGAAATAGACCAAGAGCACCTGGCTTTTACTCATCATCTTTAGTGTTCTATTGCAGGGTATTTGAGCTCCCTGGAAATAGGGTCCCACTCCCTAGAACAATATGAACAGCTCATTGGGATCTAAGTATTCTATGAAATTTATGACATCTTAATCATGGCTCAAACTAAGAAAGCTGCTTTTACTGTACCACATACTGGCCAGATAATGCTGTCCATAGTCACCTGGGCCCTGAATCAGAAGAAAGTCAACAACCTCATTTCCCAAGTGTCTATCTTGAGGGGTACTTGGGTGGCAGCCCAAAGAGATATTCCATAACTGCCAAAGATGCACTGCTAAACTTACAGTTTTTGTAGTTTTACAGTCTTTGTAGCTAGACGCTACAAAGAAAAAGACCTAACACCTGGTTTGCCTCTCTGGGTATGGTACATCACACAAAAGACATTTTATTAAAGCACCTGTGACACTTCCCGGGCAGCCAGGCAGATTTTAAATAGCGCTCCCTGCAGCAAGAAGCCCAGGAATCTGTCTAGGGAGCATAGACACGATTTCTGTTCTTGGGCCCCTTCGCCCCTTTAGACCCTGAGAAGTTATGTGTATTCATGACTGAATGTCTTAGTTCATTTTCGAACTAAGAGGGCAATGGAGAGAGAGAAAAGGGGACAGAATATTCCCTTTTATAACAAATCCACTCCTGCAATAAGGAACCCATTTTCATGATAACAGCATTCATTTATTTATGAGGGCAGAGCCCTTGTGGCTTAATCACCTCTCATTAGGCCCCACATTATAACACTGTTGCATTAGAGATTGAGTTTCCAACACATGCTTTTTGGGGGACACATGCAAACGATAGCATTGCTCTCAAAGATTATTGGAATTTTTGGCAATGAGATTCAGCTAGTAATTTTTGGTCTTTAAATCTTTGCACTTTGAGACTTCCCTCCATTGCTGAATATTTCAACTCTGCTTTCAAGCTCTTACAGGGACAGATTGTCTCACTAAAGAAAAAAATGTGACACTCTGATCTGACAGCCCATTTCATTCTCTCTGAACCAGAGACCTGTGAGGTGGGAAAATGCCAAGAAAATTCTATTATGAAATGGAAATGGTACATCCAATTAAGGTCAAAGCTGTTCCTCAAGCCCTCAGCCAAATTTGTGAGCAAGTGGCCGTTCATCCGAGTGATGTTTGGAAGGTCCCACCCAGTGGCTTGTTGGAGTTGCCGATTGAGTGGGAGCCTCGAATACAAGATGTATCTCCTGATAAGAAGCTTTGTTCACCAGGAGTACAGGCTGTCTCCAAGGTGGACAAGTCTTCTAGAGTGTTGTATTGGCTTCTCTGGAAAACGGGTGGGATTTCAGGTGATGCCCCTAGCAAGAGAGCCTTCTGTCCTGAGATTGACAGAAATATAGCTCTACACAGGCTTATGAATTGTTCTTAGATGCCTTGCTGCATACTCAGGCCACTGTGTCACTCAGAACTGAACTATTAAGGGCACCAATATGTGAAATATCATATGGAAACAAACACAACTCAGCCATGACCTTGATCTACGCATATGTCCAAAAGAAGAGATCAACATCCTAAGGAAGATGTTTGGGTGAAAAATGTACCAGACCCAAGTGGTTCTCATACCCATGGTAACCTGCCGAATCCACGTTCAAAACCAGCAGGGTCACGAAACCACCATGAAGGATTATGGTAACCAATGAGGAAATTCGTCTGACTCATGGAAAAATCCTGATGCTCCCAAAGCCTGTAAGACCAGGTATATGAGCAAGGAATCCCGGCACACAGCATAGGCAGCAGTAAAGGTTTTAATGGTCTTTATGCTCTTAACCTGAGAGTGTGAAGCAGCAACCCCATATCATGAGAGCATTCCCAAGGCCATCAGGACCCCCCTAAACTCCTATGTGGGAGCTTGAGATGAATACAGCATAATCCACAGCTGGTGGATAAACTTCAAGGAGTTGGGTACAGGAGGCAACACAGGTGCGAAGAGTCCATTGGACATGTTAAGATGCTAGTGGTTAATCACTTTCCTTCTTTTATCATCCCCACCTGAACTCCAGTAGGTGGCAGGGAAGGTTAGGTTGCCTAGATTGGGAACAGCTTCATGGACATAAATTTGGTTGATTTCTGCCTCTGTTAAGTCATCTCATGGTAATTGCCACAAGGCAGGCAGCTCTGACTTGTTTTGTGTGTTGGTTTTTCTCTGCTTCCTGCGTGTTCTTCTTTTGTGATGGAGACGTGGTTGTGGCATTAGGCCTGTGTAGCAGGTCCCCTCTGCTCTGTGGTGACCCTCCTTGATCTGTGAAGGTAGCCTGGTAGCCTTTGGTGGCAGAATGATGATCTCCTGCCCCGCAGAGCTTTTGCTGAGGGAGGAGGTCAGATGGGCTGGATCACCCCAGAGTAGGACTGGGTGTGGGTGGGGCTCAAAGGGTGAATTATTTTTCTTCCATCCCTTTGCAGATACAGTTAGGGAACAAGGAACAGCCTTCTGTGGGGTTTCAGGCAATGGCCTATTGCATAAACCTGTCTCAGTGTCTCACCTAACTTGAACTTGAGGCAGGGGATTTTACTAATATTCCACTCTCTCAGTGCTATAGAAGTAGCTCCTGTAAAACCTAGCAATGGTACAACCACCCACCTTGGCCCTATACAATCATACTCCTATTTCCTGCAGAAGATGTCACTGACAACTGGATACAGAGGGTCACCTTGAACCAGTCTCAGACTGGCACTCTGTGACCCCTGGCCCGGTTTCTCTGTGAGGTGGACAGGCCCTCCCAGCCCCTTTCTTGGACCTAACACTGCTCATTCCCTGACATGACCCTTCACAATGACTCAAGCCCTGATCACAACAGCAACATTTAGCCTCTAGTGCCAATGTCAGGAATCCTCTGGGGAGGACAAGATCACAATTTTAACCACTTCACCAACATTTTCCTCCCAACAGCATGACACACCATCTTCCAGTAACCCTAGGGAGATATTACTAAGACAGTTAAGCCTCTTACTGTTAAAGAGACTAGCTTTGCCTCCAGAGTTTTATTGAATACCCACTAGCTCTGGATTACTTACTGATTAGCCAGCATATGTATACATAGTGGCCAACACCTTCTGTTGATTCTAGATTAATATCTTTGGCCACATCTAGCCATGTGTGTGGTACGGCCAGAGAAATTGTTCTGGGCCCTCCTCAAACTGGTCCTTGGGATTTTATTTTTCTCCTGGATTGACCTGGAACCCATGACTAACCATTCGGGAAGGTCCTAGTGGCCCTGTCAAAGAGCTTTTATCTGTGTTCTCCCTGCTTATGAAACTAATGTCTCCTTTGGTTATGTCAACAAATGCTAAAAAACCCCACTGAAAATTTCACACTTCTACCTACAATGGGCAGGCTTATATTTCATGGATCCAGGATCACAGGGTGGGTTCTTGGAGCGGGGCAAGCAGGGATCCCTGTTGGATGACTCCAAAAGCTCAGGCTGGTAGTGGGAAGCCTGGGACTGGGGTACCTCAGTTTCCCCTGGGACTGGGCGACCCTTCCTCCAGCAGTCTGAGCCTAACTTCCCACAAGGTCGCCAGGCGCAGAGAGCCTGAGTTTGCAGTTAACGCCCTGCAGGGCTGCCGGCACATTCAAACTGCACAGCACTTATATCCCCGTAGTTATTTTCAAAGTGGTTCTCATATTTGCACTATAGGAAGATGGAGGAGCAGAAAGGCATGGTCCCTCCTCTAAACCAAAAGCGACACTGCCTTTCTCCATGGGATAATGAAAGAATTACGGGGAGAGCGGAAACTGGTGTCTTTGCTGGGTGGTCATGTAAGTTTCTCCTGAGAATGCCTGTGCCATGACTCATAGCACTTGGATACTTGGTATTTGCTTTCATCTACCTTGCCACAGTACACTTCCCTTTACTCTACATTTATAGACCCATTTTCTTCCTTCTACACATCTTCAAACATTCTCTGCCTAATTCCCAGAATTGAGCATACACGTATCTTTTATGCATCTTTTTTTCTGTCCTGAAGAGAGATCCCCTGACTTTCGCTGCCTGGTTCTCTAATGGAGTACATGAAATATACAATTCTCCTGCCTCAAGTACTGATTCATCCTGGTCATCCCATGGCTACTGGATGTTACACTTCCCAGGATGTCATGAGCCAATGTCAGTCTGCCCTTTTTTTCTGCTTTTTTTTTTTTTTTTGGTTTGTTTTTGTTGTTGCTGTTTATTTTTGGGGGAGGGTGTGGAATTGCAACGCCAAATACATTTAAAGAAAGTGGTGGTATAGTGGGGGAAATAGGAATCGTACTCTCACCAATCTCAAAGGCAATATGCACCCAATAGAGAGAGCTGCCTAGTTCTCATGGAGTTCCTGATCCTTTGTCTCTGGTTCTTTGAGCAGAGGAGGAATATCTTGTTTCAGGTGGGCTGGATTTGCTGTCTCATGCTGTGAAGTCTAAGAAGACAAAGAAGAGCTCTTCTAAATGTAGCTTCCCTATTATTTTTAGTGATTAGAGAATCATATTCTGGAAAGTTTTGTTTTTTCTTGTGTCATAAGATTTCATCCTTTTCTGCATCTGCATAAGCATTTTAACTGGAAATTCAGAGAGGCTTTATCAGGGGTGTCATACTGACACCTTTGAAAAAAGAGATGTCCTGCTTCTAGCTTTTCCATGTACCTATTTGATTTCCCAGATTACACTGGACACTTTTCGAGGGAAGAGACCATTGCCTCTTTAAATCCCTTCACAGAGCAGGTGTTTAATATACATTGACTGATTAATTCATTGGCTGTTTATTGGCCTTTCTTTGTGATGGATTATGTTTTTCTAGAAGCTTGCTGGTAAATCTATATCCTCAGTACAGCGAAGAAAACTTAAAGGCAGACTTTAAGGCTGACAGAGACCTTTCGTAGATCCCCCAGTTTTTAGATAAATTTTTTATTATAACCAGCCAAGTAATAAAAACATTTCCTAGAGAAATCTGGCATTTCCTATTTGTTTCCTGTATAAATTTTGATTTTAACATTGTATCATTGTAAGTTCCACAGCAATGCCCTATTGCCCTAGTATCTGAAAATATTCATAGAAATAATTTCTCTAACTATGCAATTCTACGATTTAGGAAAATCTTGTTCCAGAAGCACATGGAGAATATCTGTGCTCCAAAGTGAAAGAATTTTGTGACGTGTCCATATTAATTCACCATGACTCAATTGAACATCATGTAGGATTATGTTCTGTTTAGGCAGCCCGTTTAAACTTTTTCAACTTTTGGAGAGCTACCTCAGCTTCTGTCCCTCAATCAGGAGCGGTTCTATGTGAAGTTCTATTTCAATGTTGATTGTTCCAAAGCTGTCAGAAAAAGCAGATGTTTTATGGTCTAAAAATAAATATAATAGGTTCCCTTATTCGAAAATGGCAGAAAAGATTTTATATGACTTTTCTAACAAATTCACTGCGTGACACTGGGTTTGGAAAGTTTTAGCACCCTGATAAAACCATGGAAACTTTTGGGTAGGAAAACAAGGGCTGGGATGGAACGTACTTCATTTCCTTCCTTGAGGGAAGAGACATAACATTATCCCTGTTGTGCTGGCCCAAGAGAGGTGAAATATACAGTGTTTCTGGAATCCACATAGGACCACCCACCACCACCACAAACAACAGTAAAACCCAAAAACAAAAACACAAAAAATCCCCACATCCCTCAGGAAAGCAAGGACAATTCGTTTGCAAAGTATTCGTTGGCAATTCTCCAAGTTTATCAAGAATGACCTCTATTAGCAGCCAGATTCTCTCACTTATTATCACTATTTAAATCGTTAGACCAGTGTTTCCTAAAGAATGTGGCAAGAATTACTAGCTCTTAAAGATAAATATTATTTGAACAAAGGAGTTCAGGGTAAAAAAAAAAAAGTTCAAGAAATACTGACTTAAATAAGACTTCGTGGGTTTATTGACCTCAGGACCTCACAACGTGCTACTATGCAACGTGAATCTCTTAAGAGTGAGCCACAGAATGTCATTTGGGACTCCATTTTCCAGTAACATTGTGACCCAGGCATGCTAAAAAAAAAAAAAAAACAAAAAAAACCCTTCTCTTCACAAAACACCCAGAAACTCTGGGTAAAATACAAAAATTTATGTGCACGATTGAGTGTAATTAGGGAAATCTTCAGAGGAAGAACAAAGGAGACAGGAAATGAGGCCAGTAAGCTAGTGATGAAGCCACATCTGAAAACTGATTGTATTTTCCAACCATAGAAACCCAGCACTCTGAATTTTAGCAGTTGCATAAGAGACAGAGGTAGGAACTGAGACCTCTGCATTAAGCTTGGATCCTCAAATGGCTATTCTGTCAGGTGAAAGGGACAACGAGAAAAAAAATTCATTCACAGAAAAGGGAGACGATGAGGAAATATTTCTATCTTGATCTATGTGGGGAAAAGTCTCCCATTGTATTTCATAATGATAAACTACTTTTATCATCTGAGAAACCACGAGGCAAGAAATTAACTTAATGCACTTTCAGATTGTGATGCTGTAGGGTGCCTGGAAAAAGCAAACACATATTCTTTTTGGAGGGACTCATTCTTCACCCAAGCCTTTCAGTATTCACACATATAAAGCCCCTTGGATATGAGTTCAAAATCCAAAACTACAAAACACTTAAGGAAACAAACGATCATGGGTTTGCAGAAACCATTAACATCAGAATTTTATCCCTAAGAATTTCAGATATTATAATGTTGAATGCAAAATATGAAATAAAATATTGAAATTATTTAAAGAAAGACAAGAGGAAATAAAAAAACATGAGCAAGGAATAAGATGCTTTTTAAAAAAGAGCAGGACTATTTTTAAAAGAAACAAATAGAATTTCCAGAAACAAGAAACATCATTAGTACAATTTAAATTCAATGTTCAGATTAAATAGGAGATAAAACATTACTAAAAACAAAATTTGTAAACTAAAAGATAAATCTGAAGAAATTATCCAGATTGAAGCACAGAGAGACAGAACTATAGAAAATTTAAAAGGAAGGGTAGGTGTGCAGATGTTACTATGTCTAATAGGAATTCTAGAGGGAGAGAAAAGAGGGAAAGAAAGAGATTATATCTGAAAAGATAGTGCCACAAAATAGTCTGGAATTTATGAAAGACACAAATCTGCAGATTCAATAATCACAATGAATCCTAAGGATAATTAATAAAAATAAATTTATGTCTAAGCCTATTTTAATGAAACTATGAAGACAAAGAAAAGATTTTTATCTTGTCAGAGACAAAAGACAGATTAAGTACAAAGAAATGCCAGTTACACTGACTGCGTGACAGCAGACTTCTCAAGCACAATACCAAAGCTGGGAAACAGTGGAATATCTAGTGAGATGCTGGCAGAAAGTAGCTTTTGATGTAGAATTGTTTGCTCAATCAACTGTCTTTCAAGAGAGAGTAAGAAATAAAGAAAGACATTTTAAGACAAACAAAAACTGAGAGTTTTTCCCCAACAGACTTCCTCTCAAAGAAAGTTTATTTCATTTTCACTAAAAGGATGTCTTTTTGGAAGGTAAAAACTGCCTCCAGAAAGAAGGTCTGAGATGCAAGAATGAACAGTGAGCAAAGAAATTGGTTTTAAAAGGTGGTAAATCTAAACAGAGTTTTACTGCATAAAGCAGTAATGTGAAATATATTTATTATACAGATAATATTACATATATTATGTATAATGTTATAATAATGCATATATTACATACACTATATTATATATAAGAATGTTTTTACGTAAATAATAAAACAAGATAGAACCAAAATGCTGGACAAGAATAACGTATAAACTGGGATGGAAGTGATTGGAGTTAAAGAGAATGATGACTTTCCTAAATTTATTCAAGCACAGACCTTTAATTTGCAGGCATCCTGTGTGGTTATGTTGCCAGGAAACCTGCTTTAAGTTTGGCTTGGCAGATGTGACTTCAACAGAAGCAGACGTCTCAGCATCCCGAACCCTAGATGACACTAGACAGGGCTGCTGAGCGTCCTGGAGAGGGCTAGTTAGAGCTCCTGCCACCCTACCATTTAGGAAGTCCAATGGCACTTGTGTTCATAGTGGGATGGTGTTGTGGTGCCAGATAAAATACAAGTCACCTGGTTAAATTTGAAATTCAGATAAACAACAACAACAACAAAAAATTAATCACTGTTTATCTGACAGTGTCTTGTATTTTAATTCACTAAATAAGGCAAATCTAGGGGGATGATTTGATTTGCAAGCCCATGTTTCTCAAGAAGAGGATTATAATGATAAACTATGTATGTGTGGAGCTTTTTAAATTTACAAAGTACTTATCACTAATGTTAAGAAAGTGGCGATCAGCACATAACTCTACCTGGAACGCAGATGCCCCTCATCAACCACCTCACAGGGTGCTGTTTATGTGTGCAAACACACCTAGTAATGGCACAGTGCTAGACTACTGGCTTTGCCAGCCCAGCATTTGTTTCCCTCTCCTTCTGTTAAAGCATCCCAGTTTTGCTATTGGATACAGTGTTGTTGGAACACTCAATCATGGTGCCTAGGGGCAGTCATATGAGCCAAATAGGACCTCTTACCATGGGTTTGAATTTTTGGAGTAGTGTAGAAGGCAACAGCTCTAAGGTTCTGCATCCCTGATCCTTATAGGCACTCTCTTCTTGTCCTTTCTGAGGCCACTGCTTTTTTTTGGTTTCTGTGACTCACTCCATGTTTCCAATAATTTATCTGCTCAATTTAGCCAGAGTTGGTTTCTGTTGCTTACAACCAAAGAACCCTAACAGGTAAAAGTTAAAGCTATATAAATGTAGATTATTATTATACATTGGTGTGAATCACTTAATCTTTTCCTGTTTGTCTTCGACTTTACAGATTGGTAGTATGGGAAGACCTTCTTCTAGGGTTGGGAGGACGGTGAGTCAAGGGTGGCATCTAGGGTGCAAAAGTGAATGAAGGAGGTGCCCACTCTTAGGTTCATGCGAGTGCTGCGTAGGCACTTAGGGACAGATTTTTCTTACGGGCCTAAAAGAAGCACTTACTTCTACATTAGAGTAAGCTGATCCTACAATGTATGTATTATAGATGAATAAAGGAAAGTTCTGAAACCTTCTATGAGGTATCCTTATCTCCATAGCTTGTTTAGAGATTGCCCCTTGGAAAGAGAGGAGCAAAATTATTCGGAATAGATTTCTGATACGAAGATCTCAGGAATTTCTCCTTAAAGTTTACTATATCCATTGAGAATGGCTCTAAGGGGAGTGGTTCTCCCCTCTGGTGGGCCATTGTCATCCAGAGAAACCTTATAAAACAGCCAATGATTTGGTTCTATTAGCTTGGTACAAAAGTACCTGTGGTTTTAGCATTGTTGAAATTTGCTGTTTGATATTGGCATATATTCTTAAATAAATGTGGTTTTGTTACACATCATTTTAATGGGCATTTATTGCTTTTTCTTTTTGCTAATGACTTATTACTTGCTGTTTATTTTATATTTATTTTAGACTATGGAAACGATGTTAGACAAAAAGCAAATTTGAGCGATTTTCTTATTTGAGTTCAAAATGGGTTGTGAAGCAGTGGAGACAACTTGCAGCATCAACAACGCAAGTGGCCCAGGAACTGCTCCCGAACGTGCAGTGCAGTGGTGGTTCAAGAAGTTTTGCAAAGGAGACAGGGCCTTTTAGACGAGGAGCGCAGTGGCCATCCATTGGAAGTTGACAACTACCAACTGAGAACAATCATGGAAGCTGATCCTCTTACAACTACACTAGAAGTTGCTGAAGAATTCAAGGTTGACCATTCTATAGTCATTTGGCATTTGAAGCAAATTTGAAAGGTGAAAAGGCTCCATAAGTGGGTGCCTCATGAGCTGATCGCAAGTCGCTGTTTTGAAATGTCGTCTTATTGTACACAACAACGAGCAATTTCTCAATCAAACTGTGACGTGTGACAAAAAGTGGATTTTATACAACAACTGGCGACTACCAGCTCAGTGGTTGGACCGAGAGGAGGCTCCAAAGTACTTCCCAAAGCCAAATTTGCACCCAAAAAAGGTCATGGTGACTGTTTAGGGTGGTCTGCTGCTAGTCTGATCCACTACAGCTTTCTGAATCTGGGAGAAACCATTACATCTGAGAAGTACGCTCAGCAAATTGATGAGATGCACCGAAAACTGCAACGCCCGCAGGTGGCATTGGTCAACAG
Organism: Microcebus murinus; assembly: GCF_040939455.1. Classification (NCBI taxonomy): domain Eukaryota; kingdom Metazoa; phylum Chordata; class Mammalia; order Primates; family Cheirogaleidae; genus Microcebus; species Microcebus murinus. The sequence continues at coordinate 22,857,072 of NC_134112.1, forward strand.
AAAGGGCCCAATTCTTCTCCACAACAATGCCCAAGCTCACATTGTGCAACCAATGCTTCAAAAGTTGAACGAATTGGGCTACAAAGTTTTGTCTCATCTGCTGTATACACCTGACCTCTCCCCAACCAACTGCCACTTCTTCAAGCCTCTGAGCAACTTTTTGCAGGGAACACACTTCCACAACCGGCAGAATGCAGAAAATGCTTTCCAAGAGTTCGTGAGATCCCGAAGCATGGATTTTTACCCTACAGGAATAGACAAACTTATTTCTTGGTGGCAAAAATGTGTTGATTGTGATCGTTCCTATTTTGATTAATAAAGATATGTTTCAACCTAGTTATAACAATTTAAAATTCACAGTCCAAAACTGCAATTTTTTTGCACCAACCTAATACCTTCTGTAAAATTTAATTTATTTAGTCTAGAGTGGGCCTGGTGAATCAGCATCCCAGGTGATCTTAAAGTAACAGGAGTTGAGACCCACTACTGTAAGTATATTGTGTCATTAGCATCCACTGGAAGCACTAATGGGTCCATAGCAGAAGCTGGGGGCCATAGGATCAGGGGCAGCTGAAAGGTCTACTTCCATATCACAGCACAGAATTTTTCTCTTACTAGCTTAATGACTTGGGCCAATTACTTAGTTTCCCTATCTGTACAATGGGAATAATGAGGTTACCAAACCTCATTATAGGGATTATGCGTGTGCAGAGCACTTAGTGCAGTGCCTGGCGTGCTCAGAAACATTAGCCTTCAATTTCACCACAGGCGCCCCTAGGATTAAGCTAGGCTAGGAGACCACTCCTGGAAGGTCCAGAGGTTCTCGTCTATTTCTGGCCGCTTGTGAAGGAAAGAGTGTTCCTTCGGGCAAGTGCCATTGAGATGTGCAGGATTTTGTGGCTGCAGACCCTGAGAGTGCGTGTGTGTTGCTTCCCAGGAGGCACGATGTCTTCTCCCGAGGTGGCTGCCTGCAAGCCGAGCAGCTTCCCACCTGCGAGTCTGAAGCGGTTCCAGACACCCTGCTCTGCAGGGCAGGGCAAGAGGTGAGGACCAGTGGGGCTACTCTTGCTTCTTCCCAGCTGCTCTCTGGGCTGTGGGGCAGTCTTCCTGCCTTGATTTTGCTTTCTTAATTTTGATTTCTAAGGCTGGGCCTTGAAACTCCAAAGGACACCTCTCTAACCCCACCCTGAAGTTTTGCAGAGGGGAAGGAGGCTGAAGAAGTAACGAAAATCCATGGGGGCGCCAGGCCCACGTACACCTGCACTGGGCTGTGTGGAATGAGAATTACAGTGGGATGAGAATCCCAATGGTAACAGCTGACATTTATTGAGTGCACACTATGTTCCAGGTGCTGTGCTAGTATGTTTCTCTTTAATCTCATTTAATCTTCATCAACACCCTAAGAATTAAAAACTATCATCCCATTTCTCAGATGAAGAATCTATCCTGCAGGGCCTTATCCAAAGCCACTCAGCCAATAAGCAGCAGAGGGTTGCGATCTGAACCCAGAGAGCTTTACTCTAGAACTCATGCTACTAACCATGGCGCCCTCTTGGCTTTTATTTCCAAGGCATATACAGTAACCATTCTTTTCTAGGGAAGTGTGGTACACAGTGTTACCCTGAATCTGTGGTCAGGATTTGAAGAGGGAAAAACAGACCATAATAATTCTTTGGTATTTGCCAATGAGGAAAGCACTGTGCTTTGTGCTAGGTAGGAGTGGCTGCAGAGAGAGGTAGGAGGGGTAGAGACAGAGGTCCCTGTTTGAAGTCAATTGTTCAGTTTGGAGGAACTTAGGTAGATACTTAGTTCTTACATGCATTCAACAAACACCCATCACATCCCCTAGAGAGGGGCAATGTCAGCGTAGGCCTTCTAGGGGCACCGATGTCTGGGCTGAGCCTTGCAGGACAGGGGGTTGGTGAGGGGGAGGTGCAGCGATCCAGCGGGGGGTGTGAGCAGGAGCTGAGAGCAAGCAGCTCACATCTGCAAGGGTGCCAGATTTAGCAAGGAAAAGTACAGGACGCCCTGGGAAATCTGAATTTCAGATAAAACAATGAACAGCTTTTAAGAATAAGTGTGTGTCATGCAATATTTTTAGTATAAGTATGTCCCAAATATTATATAACCACACATATTACTCATTATTTATCTGAAATTCCAATTTCACTGGGCATCCTGTGAAAGATCTGGCAATTTTATTGGTCTGTCCACATCTAGGGCGATGCACTGCAGAGTAGCTGGAGCAGTGTGGGGAGGCAAGGCAGAGTGGGGCAGGGGGGGCTGGGAGGCACGCGGGAGCCAGACCATGCGTCAAGCGATCTGGATTTTATCCTGAAATTAATGATGAGCCATTGAAGAGCTTTAACCACGAGGATGTGGAACCACAGAGGCGGCAGCGTTAACGGCGTCGTTAAGCATGACGGAAGGAGTGTCAACTTCTGTTGCTGCACAGTTACCCCAAGCTTGGTGTCTTAAAGCAACAAGTATTTGTTATCTCTCACTTTCAGCGGGTCAGGAGTTCAGAAGCAACCCAGCAGCTGGGTGGTTGCGTCCCAGGGTTACTCCTGAGGCTGTAGGCAAGAGGGTGACGCCTGTGGAGGGGCAGAGACGTGGGAGCGGAGGGGACTCGAAGGACAGAGCAAGGCAGGAGTGTGGGAGCCGCCGCAGCCGGGCCACAGCGCAGAGCATAAGGGAAGCCATTGCAGGAGGGGCCGCCTTCACCTCCCTCTCCTGGACGAGGCTCAGAAGCGGCCGCGGCCCTGCAGACAGGACCCCAAGAGGAAGCACATAAGCTGGTGAGCGGCAGGGCAGAACCCGAAAGCTCCAACGTTCTGAGCACGAGATTGAAAGTTTCCGTGGTGAGACAGGAAGTTAACACTCTTAATAAGGAGAAAAAGTGGTGGTTATTCAAGTCGACATAATCACACACGGTTTCAGTAGTCGTGGATCAGGGCAGAGCCATAAAAGTAATCTACATATCTATACCTATACATCACTCTCTATCTATCTACCTATCATCTATCTGCCATCTATTTTTTTTACAAGGTGCCATAAACTTGTATATATATATATGTGTGTGTGTGTGTGTGTTTTGTTTTTAAATTTTTTAGTGATACACATTATTTGACACATTTACAAGGCACATGTAATATTTTGTTGCATGCATAGAATGTGTCTTGATTAAGTCAGGGTATTTGGGGTGTCCATCACCTTGAGTATTTAGCATTTCTGTGTCTTGGGAACGTTTCAAGTTTTCTGTTCTAGCTACTTTGAAATATACAATACATTGTTGTTAGCTATAGTCTCCCTGTCAGAGTTGCTATCAAACATTAGAACTTATTCTATCTATTAATAATTGTATGTTTGTACCCACTAGCCAACCTCTCTTCATCTCCCCTCCTCCCACAATATACTCTTACCATTGTCTGGTATCTACCATTCTACTCTCCACCTCAATGAGATCAATCTTTTTAGCTCCCACATATGAGTGAATACATGTAAAATTTGCCTTTCTGTGCCTGGCTTACTTCACTTAACATAATGACCTCTAGTCCCATCCATTTGTTGCTGTAAATGACATGATTTCATTCTTTATTATGGTCAAATAGTATTCCATTGTGTATATATACATTTTCTTTATCTAGTCATCCATTGATGGACACTTAGTTTGATTCCGTATCTTTGGTATTGTGAATAGTGCTGCAATGAACATATGAGTGCAGTATTCCTTTGATATACTGATTTCCTTTGGATAAATACCCAGTAGTGGGAGCGCTAGATTGTATGGTAGTTCTGTTTTTAGTTTTTTAAGAAATCTCCATACTATTTTCCATAGCGGCTGTACTAATTTACATTCCCACGAACATACACAGGCATTTTAACAAGTGTTTTCCTTTGAGAAGAAGAGTGAGGCTAGAAACCAACCTGTAAGCAGAGCGCCCTCTGCTGCCACTTGTACAAAACAGATCTTTCGTCTGGCTGTGCCAAGGAAAATACTTTCAAAATCTCTTAGCTATTTGGTTGCTGCCTATAATAAAAAAATAAATCAGTAACACCTTTGCCTCTTCAAATATCCTTAATATTTTTTTTTCTGTTTTCTAGAAAGCCGTGATGCTACATCTTTCAATTTGGTTTTATTCTTTAAATGGTAACTGCAATACGAATATAACTGAGAAACAGAGACATTGGATAACAATGCAGTATGCAATTAGGAGCATTTCTCCCAAACTCTTAAGTAAATAAAGTAAATCCCTTTCTAGATGCACAAATCCGTGGGTCAGAGTTCATGACTACCCCACCACGAATAGCTCATCAGAGTGGGCAGGAGGAAATGGTTTTGTTTACTCCAGGGCACCCAGGAAAAGGTGCTGACCTTTCCAACCAGCTCTGCTTGCTATTCCTGGGGAAAGCAGGAAGGGAGGGGCGGAAGGACAGACCAAGAACTGTTCTACAACAACTATTTGGGAACAATGACTCAGGGAAATGAGGGCTGCATTTATTTGGCATTCTATGCTGAGCAGGCTACTGAAATGGATTAGTCCCAGCTGCTGACTGCCCCACTGATACCTGGCGCACCTGGACATACTAAATAAATACAGACAGGAGTGACACGGCTGCCCCAGGTGTTAGCCTAGAAACTTCCTTCCCGTCCACACATTCTCTTTGTGGCTTCCGGTATCAGCTTTTGAGTTCTTGTCCTTCCCTAATGTGTCTCTCTTGGCTTACTGTTCAACTCAGGCTTTACAGCACTCACGATTCTGAAATACTTACAGCTTCAAGGGGGAGACACTCCGTTGGCCAGCCTGGCCCCAGCGTCTAGCTAGGAAAAGGGGGTTGGACATCCTTGGGTGAGTTATGTATCTTCTCCAAACCTGTTTCCTCATCTGTAAAATGGGAACAATAAAAGAACTCACTTCATCAAGCTTTTGTGAGAATGATAGCTGACAAAGCACTGAGGATAAATGTTATAATATAGTAACAAATTATTACTGTGGGATATTTATTGAAGTTTTATAAGCTGAGGACAAATATTAATATATGATCATCTAGTGGCTATGATCAGGCCAGCAAGAAAAAGATTAAAAAAATCAAGGAAAAAAGTTTTGTCCATAAAAAATTATTTTTAAAAATACACAAAAATAAGTCTGGGGATAAATATGCCAAATGTTAACAATGGTTATCTTTGAATGGGGAATTTATAGGTGAATTTTTTTCTCCCCATAATTTTCGAATTTTCTATAATGAGTGTATAATACTTTTATAATGGAAAAATAAGAAATTTTGATGTTAGAAACCATCATTTTTTCTTTCTTTAACTTTGCTTACACAATTAATACATAATTGTATTCTCAATCTAAAATTTAAATGTTGGAAGTAAAGCTAAAATTCCCCATGGCCACACATGTGGACATACAGACATGACTGCTGCCACACCAAATATGGTCACTTCCCAGGGTGTGTACTCTTCTAGATATTTTCCTATCCACTTACGTGATGTTGGTCGCATACTGGGATCATTTGAGGAGGTTTAAACAATTCAATGCCTCAGCTTCGTCCTGAGTCTCTGATGTAATTAGCTGGGATTTGCTTGGATTTCAGGATTTTTGAGAGCTCCCCAGGTGATTTCAGTGGACTACCTTTGAGAACCACTGTTCCAGACCTAATATCTAATTTACAGAAAATACAAGGAGAGGATAAAAGAACATGTTAAATAAAACCACGGGGGTGGAATCAGCAATATGCAGACTATGCAAAATGCTATAGGACAAAGACCCAGTTTCTTTACGAAAAAAAAAAAAGGCGAGGAAAAAATAAAAAGATAAGAGGAGAGAGAAACCTGCAGATTAAAAGTGACTTAAAAGAAATAACAACTAATTATCCTGACTTAGAAGAAATAGCAATTAATTGTCTGGGCACAGTGGCTCACACCTGCAATCCTAGCATTCTGGGAGGCTGAGGGGAGAGGATTGCTTGAGGTCCGGAGTTTGAGACCAGCCGGAGCAAGAGCGAGACCCCGTCTCTACTAAAAATAGAAAAAAAAATTAGCTGGGCATGGTGGTGTGCGCCGGTAGTCCCAGCTACTCGGGAGACTGAGGCAGAAGGATTGCTTGAGCCCAGGAGTTTGAGGTTGCTATGAGCTAGGCTGACGCCACGGTACTCCAGTCTGGGTGACAGAAAGAGATTCTGTCTCAAAAACAAACAACAACAAAAAAACCAAAACAGAAATAGCAACTAATTGCAATGTGTAGAGAGTTCTTTTTGGATCGTCAGGTGAACAAAAAAAGTATACACAAATTTTTATACATCAAACAGGGAAATTTGAACATTCAGTATATATTTGATGACATTAAAGGATTATTTTTAATGTTGAGGGTATAATAATAATATTGTGGTTATGTTTTATTTTTAAAAGTTGTTTTGATCTTTCAGAGAGACATGTTGAAATAACTCTGGATCAAATATCTGTGGATTATGTAATAGCTGGGGTTTGCTTCAAAACAATCAGGAAGGAGCAGTAGGTGAAGGTGTAGATAAAAAAAGAGATTGATATTTGTTGAAGCTGGGCAGTAGGTACACAGGGAATTCGTTATTCTATTCTATTTTTGTATACTTGAAAGTTTCCAAAATAAGAAGTTTTTTAGAATGCCCAGTCTAAAATATTAATCAACACTTTGGTCCTCATTTAAAGGTAGAACTTCTTTTTCCCACTAAAGCTTGTAGTGAGTGGCCACACTTCTGTCCTGCTCCTGGCCCGTTACCCCTCCTCCCCTTTGCCAAACTTTGTTCCCCAAGGCCAAGGTGGGAGAGAGGTGGGGAGAAGAGGGAATTAATTAGGCAGCTGACACCTATTGGGTGGCCTCGGGCTCTCATCATGGCTGGTTTTAAAGCTTGCTCTCCCTGGGTTTGGTCACTTTCCTTGTGTTGTGGGTTAAATTCTGTTCTCCCAAAAGATATGTTGAAGTCCTAACCCTAGTACTTGTGAATGCAACTTTATTTGGAAATGGGCTCTTCGCAGATGTAATCAAATTAAGAAGCGGTCATACTGGATTAGGATGGGCCCTAAATCCAATGACTGGTGTCCTTACAAGGAAAGGAATTTGAAAACGCAGAGGAGCCACAAGGAGAAAGAAGTCCATGTGAAGACAAAGGCAGAGATCAGAGTTAGTCTGCCACAAACCAAGAAGCACCAAGGTCCATCAGAATTTAGAGAGAGGCAAGGAAGGATTATTCAAAGATTATTCCCTGAGGACTTCCCTAAGGACACATGGTCCTGCTGACACCTTATTTTTGGACTTGTAGCCTCTAGAATTGTGAGACAAATTTCTTGTTTTATGCCACCCAGTTTGTGGTACTTTCTTAGGGCAGCCCTAAGAAACTATTAAATAATACATACATTCCTGCTGCTGAGTCCCTCGCCTGTGCTGGCGAGCCCACTCCGGCAGGACCTCAGTGGGTCTCTCTCCCAGTGGCTCTCTCTCCCACTCGGCTCTCCCAGCCCAAGGGAAACCCTCCGCCATGGAGAGGTGACTTTGCTCAGTGCAGTAGCACTCTCTGATTCCACAGAAAGCACTTAGTTGGCCGTTTTCCTCCCTTAAGATTTCCTGGGCATGAGTGAGACCCTCATCTCCCCTGTCCCCCTCCTTAAATACAGGGACCGCATGCCAGGTTCTCCACTGAAGCCCTTCTCATTACACCTGAGTGTGGATAACAGGAATTTCCCTGCCCCTGGCAATCTCTCCCAAAGGAATCTCGCGAGTCATCTCTTGACCTCTTTTTTATCCTAACTCTGTCTGAGGGGTTCAAGAACCTAGGAGTTGGTGCTAACCATTTCTTCTGTAAATTATTCACATGGGGTTGCCTCACAATCACTCTGGTATGGAATTATGTACTCATGGAACTTTGTTAATTGTTTTGTGGGTTGTTCTCCCTTTTTAGCTGTAAATAGCATCATATCATATACATGAAAACTATTTTCATTCTATAGTATGTCATGGAGATCCTTCAATGACAGTACATATCATGTTACCTTATTCTCTTTTGAATTCCTTAGTAAGGTTTTTCCATAGTTTATTCCATCTTTATTCTAGTGATGAACACTATGATACTTCTAAACTTTTTTGCCATTGCAAGCAAGCTGAAGTCAACATCCCTATATGTGACCTCCTTGTGCATGTGTGCAGTTATTTCTCCGAGTTAGAAAAAGATAGGTAGAATGGCTGAGTCGTAAAACTATATGCTTTAAAATATTTAACCCATTCTGCCAAGTGCTCTTTAAGGGGGCTACATCCCCTTATGTTCTCTGCCATTGGTAGGATGTCAGGATGTTCTTTTATTCCACTCTGAACACTCAAGAAGGCATTCTCCTTATCAGTGCAGTGCTCCAAATTGTTGTGAGTTTATACTCATATCCACTGACTCACTGGATTATATCCATATGAATTCCTTCACCTGGGTTTAGTCAACTGATGCTCAGTATTCATTGCCTCCTCATTTTAGTGTGACTTCCAGTACGGAAGAAATTAGAAAACTTTAACAAAACAAACAAACTGCATTTGTACACTTTCCTACAGTTAAGGTTCTGGGTGCAAATTAAGTCCTGCCAATGAAATGCATTAATTGGAAACTGGAAGGTGGAAATGAGGTTGAAGCACCTTCCTGTTGCTTTGCTGGCTATTTTCTGATGTCAGATATGGTCACAGCTTGGAGTTCCCCGCACTGCCCAGAAGCGGTCCAATGTCCAGTCTCCAGATTTGCGGGTGGCAAAGGGCATTTGCTGTCGTGCCAGTGACTCTTAGATATCAGCTACTTAATACTGGACCTTGTCTGCACTAGCATGTTCTTGGACTCAGTAGCTCTGGTGGCAATCTCTTGATTTCCCACCTCCTTGGTGGGACACTTGTAATAGCTTCTCTGGCAGGTCAATTTTGCAGTGTTCTGGGTATCATTCCTAGAACCATAGCCTACAGCCCAGTCCTTTGGTCAAGCTGGTAAATACCTAATTCCCTATGTTAAATTCCATTCTGCATGAAATCCCTAGTGTGGTGTCTCGTGTCTGCAGTTGAACCCTGACTGATACACGCTTGCTGTGTGGCTTCTAATTTTACTTCTCAGTTATAGGCAATGGTCCTGCTGAGCCACAATTGATGGTCTCAGCTTCCTTGTTGGTGGACCAAGAAGAAACAGACTTGGCATTTAGCACAATGGATTTTTAGAAAAAAGTGTTCAGCCGAGCCTCAGTTACTCGAGCTAACAGACGAAAAAGACAACATCACATTGTGAGTAAAAAGAGCTTAAATTCTGTAGGCTGGGTTCTGGCTGGGGCTCTGCCCCTTACAGGCAAGATGACTTTCATTAAAACCCTTTCCATTTCTGGGGCTTTAAAATAAGGGGTTCTAGATCACTTTTAAGGTCTATTTTTGCTCAAAGACTCTATGTATGGTCCTATGAAACCATTACTACCAACATAAGCAGGACGTGTTAAATAACATTACAGCCCAGGGAACACTGAAACCCTTGCAAGTAACAGGTTCACTCCTCTTCCTCCTTGTTCTGTGAGTCATTCCCAGGCACTACGCTTTCTCTGTTCTGTCTGCTTGCTTTTGTTTCATCTTCCATTAATACTAAATTGACACAAAATTGCAGTTCCGGAGAATTAGAGGTGTTGCTATGGAAACAGCCTGATGCATTGATGTAAACATTAAGCTATTGATGCTAATCTCGGAGGTGCTGGTTGAAAAGAAAAATACAAAATAAATGTTATGGTGAGAATGACATTTTGTTCTTGGAGAAAGTGGACCACACTCTGAAGTCTTGCTCTGAATGCGTATGTAGCACATTCTCGCCAAGATTCGGATATACCCTGGGTCTGACAATGCTCCGTGACTCACAGTGTCTGACCTGCTGTGGCAACTGAGGTGTGTTAATCCTGTCACCCTGCTCTTGTGTTACAAGGACTCTCAGAACTCATTGTGAATAATATAAAATAAAAATACTTTAGGCTTGTTGATTGTGGCTCATTACTGTTTTCTTTGGGGACTCAGTGACATTTTATTTCCTTCTTTCAAATCATCTTATTTACTTTCAGAAAGATTTCCTATTCTTGGCCTTTTCTCTCCTCCCTTCCTTCCTTCCTTCCTTCCTTCCTTCCTTCCTTCCTTCCTTCCTTCCCTCCCTCCCTCCCTCCCTCCCTCCCTCCCTCCCTCCCTCCCTCCTTCCTTCCTTCCTTCCTTCCTTCCTTCCTTCCTTCCTTCCTTCCTTCCTTCCTTCCTTTCTTTGGTTTTGTTGAAATATGATGTATAGACAACAAAAGTCACTTACTTTAAGTGTACCACTTAATGAATTTTGATGGTTGCATGCAGTCATTGAACCTCCATCAATATCAAGATATAGAATGGTTTCGTTACCCTAAAAAGTTCTTTTTTGTCCCTTTGCAATAGATCCCCTCCACCCTGATTCCCAGCCCCAGATAATCAATAATCTTCTTCTGGCACTATAGTTTTATCTTTAGTAGCATTGCACATAAATGGAATCACACAGTATGTAGTCTTTTGTGTTGACTTCTTCACCTAAAATGATGTCTTAGACAGTAATCCATGTGGTTATATATATGTTATTACATTTTTTCTTGCTATATAATATTCCATAATATGAATATACCACCATTTGTTTATTCACTTACCAGTTGATAGAAATTTGGGTTGTTTCTATTATCATTTTTGGCTATTGTAAATAATGCTACTACGTACAAGTATTTGTATGGACATATATGTTATTGTTTCTCTTGAGTGATTATCTTGAAGTAGGATTGTTGGGTTGCATGGTAAATGTATAAAATTTCTTACTTTATTAGAATCTGCCATACTGTTTTCCAAAGTGGCTGTACCATTTCGCATTCCCATCTGCAATGTGTGAGAGTTCTAGTTGCTTCACATCCTTACCAACACTGGGTACGGTCTCTCAATTTCTGTACTTATCTCATCTTGGACCAACACCAATATGTAGACCATACTTCAAGCAGAACTGCTCTAAGATATTCATGGAAATATGTCCGTGGTCCTGAAGGTAACCGGAAAAACATCTAGGCATTCTGGTTATCATCAATCAGAATAGCAGGTTCTAATGCTTCCCTTGGATCAAGAAAATGAAAATTACACAAATCTAGCTTTATAGCTTTTTATGGATTCTACTTTTAATGCCAACACTAGGGTACACTTTTTGTTTGAGAAGCACCTCAAATTTTATTTCTTTCCTAAATAATGGAAAAGAAGCATAATCTCTATTTTTTAAAAAATGAATCCAGATCTAGCTCTGACGGGCCTTGTGGCCTTCAAGCGCGTCTGTTGGTTTCCTGTCTGGCCTCTTCAGCAGTGCCTGACTGAGCTGGACTAGAATAGTGAGTGACACACAGCCAGGCTCAGGAGCAGAGGCAGTGATGGGGTGGATGGAGTCATGAGGATGCATCCTGAGTGACAGTAGGAAAAAGACCAAATCGATCACTAATGAAGAGCCATGGAGGATGGAATGTTATTGCCAAGAGGGAGAAGCTGACGCAACTTTTCCAACTCAGGTTAATTTTCTCAACATTTGGTGGTAGGAAGGAGAAAAAACACCATGAATCTGAGATGTCAGGATAGCCTTTTACATCTTCTGCCCCAAAGAAGGCAGATTTGAGTCACTGCACAGTCAGATGAATCAAGTGCCACACAATTACGTGTATAGCTCAAAATCTGGACTCAACAGCCCCAAGGGCAGATGGATTCAGCTCCTTATTTGTGACTGAAGAACACATCAGAGTCGTATATTCAGGAAGGCACTAAAACATACTTATCTCTAATTACTTGCAGAGGGTACGTTAGAGCTAAGTGGAGTGATTTTGCTAAATAGTGCAGAAGAAATTCCATCAAAAGATTAATTCACTAAGGAGAAAATGCACTACATTCAGAATGAAAGTAGCCATAAAGTGTAGGAGATCCTGCCGAGATAATACTGCCACCTGGCTACGGGTTATTTTTGGCAACATTTTCTGGAATGGGATATAGTTACTGAAGATATATGAAGAATTAGACCTGCATTAAACCAGGACACACATTTTCCACACACCAAAAAAAATAATAAATTTTTTGGAAAGTATATGTTGAAGAGTTATTTAGGGTAAGAGAGGGCCATAGGAAATAAACCATATTATTATTTAGAATTTGGAAGCTCTTGTCTTTCCTCCCCTCCCCCATTGATATAATTAGCTTTAAATGCATTTACAATGGCTTCAAGGATTAAAACATGCTTATCTTTTAAGCAGAAAATGCAAGGTTAAAAAACCCCAGTTTATGAATAGTGAAGCAAAGCACTGTAGGATATTTCACGTACATTACATATTTATTGCACAATCACTGGGTCAGCAAGTATAAGGTCCTCTCTATAAAGTTGATTCAAATGAAACAAATAATTTAAGTATGAAAATAATTACTAGACATCTGGGTCAAGAGGGCTGGTAGGCAGAGGGATACCTGATTTGCTACCCTGCACCTGAACACGCACACTTTCTAAAACTATTCTTGGAAAACATTCAAGGTTTCCAGGTATCCTGAGGGTCCAGAGATTTGGAGCCTTCATTGCTGAGCAACTGCCGGCTACCTGTCTACTGCATGGGGACAGCTCTGAGAGGCAGTTATGGTCATTTCACTCCGAATCAAGCCTGTCTCTCTACTTCTACTCAAGGGCTGCGACGTAGAGTCCTGCAATGCACTTGTGGGAGGGCAAGGTTCCTCACCGCTGCCAGGAAGGGAACGGGAAGGCAATAGAGGCGCAAAACCAGGAACAACGAGGGGACTAACAGCCGCCAGAGCTCTTAGTTTTCCTAAATGCTGCTTCTAGCAAGCAATGAACTATACTCTTCCTCAGCGTATTATTCTGGAAGAAAGAACACTCTAACTGGTCCAACAATTAGGCAGTGGACTTTAGTATGTGTAATAATTTAGTATCTTAAAGGTAGTTAGCCATTTGGGAAAAAAATAATTTAGATGCTCATCCCATATCATATAGCAACACACATTTCAGATGAACTAAAGAATTAGATACAAGTGATTAAGCTATAAAATAAAGAAAAATAAGTAGGTGTCTGAGTTTGGGATGGGGGAATGACTTTTGGGCATAAAAATCAAGGGAAAAAATCTTACAAAGAAAAATTTGTAATAGATTTTACCACATAAAACATGTATTCTGTGTATATTTTGAAAAACCATGACAAACAATAAAGATATCAAAATGAGTAAATATTTACACAATTATAATAATGAGTAAGCTCATGTCCTTGTGGAAAGATTTTATATAAGTTAACAAAAATTCCATTCTCTCAATTTAAATTAAAATTAACAAAGGTGAGGAAAAGATAATTCACAAAAAATATTTTATGAAAATAGCAAATAACATTAAAATGTCCAACATCCCCAGGAACTGAACAAATCTATCAAAAACAAGATTCTTTTAAATTATCAAATGACAATGAGTTTTTTAAAAAGATAACATACAAATATAATTAGATAAAGACCCTCTAATCATTAAGTAGAACAATTTGGCCATATTTGTCAAAATTTATTTTACTTTAGTAAATTTTTCCCTATAGCCTAATGAACTAGTCCAAAATTCAAGGATTTATATATAAAAATATTCATTAATTTATCAAAAGTTTGAAATGATCCAAATGCCCAACACTAGCAAAATCTTATAGAAATTATAGTACAACCATATGAGAATATGATCTTTAGTTATTTATTTCTTATTATTTAATAATTATTATTTAATAATTTACTTTGAAATTTAATTTTCAAAAATGTTAATAGTTATTTGAAATTATAATTAGTAGTATGAGAATATGTTCACAGTGCGATGAGCTTTCTGAAGTGTTTATCAATACTTTATTTCAAAAAAAAGATAATTTATTTTTTTGATGATAAAAATAGAATGTAAAATCTAAATTTTTAGAAAAGCAACACAGAAAGGCCACAGGACAAAGTAAGAACGAGTCAAAACACTATTGCTCAGAGATAACAGATGTTAAATTAATAAATAGCCTTCCATATATTAATAGTTCTCTGTGTATATATGTAGACACACACTCTCATGCATAAATTACATCATTTACATATTATTTTCATGAACTAGAGAATATTTGTGCCAAATTTTAACTAATTTCCTTTCATTCAAGATATTTGTTGACATCTTTCCAAGTCAAAATTATACATCTTCTTCATTTGTAATGATTGCATAGTATTTTTTTTTTTTTTGAAAGAGAGTCTTACTCTGTCACCCTGGGTAGAGTGCAGTGGCGTCATTGTAGCTCACTACAACCTCAAACTCCTGGACTCAAGCAATCCTCCTGCCTCAGCCTCCTGCGTAGTTGGCACTACAGGAGCGTGCCTCCACACCTGGCTAGTTTTTCTATTTTTAGTAGAGATGTGGTCTTGCTCTTGCTCAGGCTGGTCTCAAACTCCTGAGCTCAAGAAATCCTCCTGCCTCAGCCTCCCAAGTGCTAGGTTTATAGGCATGAGCCACCTCCCCCAGCCCATAGAATTTTCTTGTATATTTGTTCCAAAATTCATTTGACTAGTTTTCCGTTGATGGATGTATTTAACAAGTAGACAGGACCAGGCAATGCAGCTGTACAGAGAGCCTGGTGTTCAGGGTGCAAATATGATGACAAACTTGTTTGTAGCTAGTAATCTCTCAGAATTGTAGGCACCAAACACACCGAGCACACACACCAGCTGTGCAAAGGGTTGCCTGATTGATCCTGTCAACTCTAAGCTCCTGGTAACCTTTTAAAAAACAAGATTCAAGCTGCCAGAGGAAAAGAGGTCTTGTTCCTTTGGGAAGCTGAGTTTTTTCTGGTTTCGGTCCATTCTTTTCAGGCAACTTGAGCATGTAGGGTCATTGCTTAATCCTGCCTATATCTCTCCCCAAGAACATTGTTCTGAAGACTTGCAGGAAGATTACACCTCTATTAGAGATCTGCTTTTGGAAAATTTTAAAACATTAGCTATTGAAAGGTCAATCCTGGGGCCGGAGGGCTGAGCTTGTCTTGTTTCTTCCTTTCTAGCCTGGAGCTACCTTACAATAAACTTCATGGTCTATGGCTTGGCTGGGCCTTGCTTGCAAATTACTTCCTGCAAAATCCTACTTTGCATGTTGGAAGCTTTTTAGCTCTTACTTTTCTGTTGTATTTCTCCTGTTAAAATGCTAACCCTTCCCAGTTTCTGCCCAGGATACCCAACTAGGAAGAATGTGACATAATGCAAAAATGCACAAAGAAAAAAAGCACCCTGACATTTTTCAAAATATTTTTCTTATGGCATCCACACATAAATCCAGATCCTTCAGAAAATAAATTTGCAACATATTTTTAAGTGATTGCTATAGCTATAAAGCATTTAAGTAACAGTAGAATTACTTGAAAACTAACACCAAATATGAGATCCAATTACACCCTGCTTAAAAAATTATAATTACTTCCCACGGCCAACAGTGTAGAACCAAGCTCTTATCCTGCATAGTATAAAAAATTATGTATTTATAATCTGATCCAACTGCTTCTCTTCTCTCATTTTCTGCCATCCCTTATTGTGTTCACTATCGAAAGATATTACCATAGCAAACTTCTCATTATTTCCCTTAGATGGCTGTTGGTATTTTATCATTTTGTGACTCAGCTCACTTTTCTGCCTTGACCTAGAACAGAGCTTCTTGACCTTGGTGGTTCATTAGAATCACCTGGTGAATATTTAAAAAATTTTAATTATTTATGTTTTAAATCTTGAAATGATTTTAGATTTACAGAAGAGTAGTAAAGATAGTACATAGAGTTCCTGTATATCCCTCACCAGCTTTTCCCCTAATGTTAACATTTTACCTAACTGTGCTACATTTGTGAAAACCAAGAAATTGGCTGGGCATAGTGGCTCACGCCTGTAATCCCAGCACTCTGGGAGGTGGAGCCAGGAAGATCACTTGAGGCCGGGAGTTCGAGACCAGCCTGGGCAATATAGTGAGACTCTAACTCTAAAAAAATATTAACTGGGCATGATAGTGCACACCTGTAGTCCCAGGTACTGGGGAGGCTGAGGTGAGAGGATGGCTTGAGCCCAGGAGTTGGAGGCTGCAGTGAGCTATGATCTAGCCACTGCACTCTAGCCTGAGGGACAGAGCAAGAACTTGTCTCAAAAACAAACAAACAACAGCAACAAAAAACTAAGAAATAGACAATGGAACTTTAGCAACTAAACTACAGACTTGATTTGGATTTCATGTTTTCCCATCAATGTCCTTTGTTCAAAGATCCCAATAAGAAATCATGTTGTATTTACTTGTTATATCTCCTCAGCCTTCTCTAATCTATGAAAAATTCTCTATCTTTCCTGGTTTTTAAGGATCTTGACACTTTTAAAGAGTGCTAGTCAGACATTTTGTAGAATTTCCCTAGAGTTTGTCCAATATTTGCTTATGATTAAGCTGGGGTTTTGGATTTGGGGGAAGAATACCCCTGAGGCTATGTGCCCTTCTTGCTGCATCACACCTGAGGCATGTGGCATCAACTGGACTTGTCACTGGTAATATTAACCTGGATCCCTTCGTCAAGGTATGTGTGCCAGGTTTCTCCACTGTAAAGTTACTGTTTTTCCCTTTCCATACATTTTAGCTGTCCACTAAGTCCAGCCCATACTCAAAGGGAATTAAGGGAAGGGAATTAAGCCTCACCTTTTGGAGGAAGATACATGTATATATATAAACTGTGACTTGTGTTAAAACAACCACAGTAACTAAACATATTTTAAGGGCAATACTTTGAGGCTATGCAAATATCCTGTTTTTCTTCAAAGTTTTGCCCACAAATTTTAATATTCATCTATGGATCTTGTCTACAGCGACTATTTCTCTGGTGTTCTCAAGGTGATTTTCTATTTCCCTCATTTCTTCTATGTTCATGCATTAGAATTCTTTCTATACGGAAGAGTTTTCCCTTCTCCCCCTTTATGTACTTACCCAATTCTGTATTTATGTGGGTATAAACACATGGGTGTTCATCTTATGCTGTGGCTTTGTTGCTCACACTGCCCTGGCTTTGGACCCTGGGGCTCTTCGAGGCTGGCCCCATGTCTGTCTGACATGCTCCCTTCGTTCCCTGGGCCACCTTCTTTTCATACACTTACTTTCTGGTACTGCAAAGATGCTCTGGATTCATGTCGTGTGTTCCTTGTGTCAGGCCTTAGAATTTGTCCTCTCCCCGGGGAGCCTTGCTCCCGTCATTGGAGCATGATGCTTAGCCGCTAAGACCTGGGTGTTAGGTGTACTCCTGACGCCTGCGGTGCCACTGCTATTTGGCCTTCTCAGAGGACAGAACTAGGAAATATATGCACATTGACCCACGAGTACATATACGTCTGTATTTCTCTTTCTATATGTGTATGCGTGTGTGTGCTTATATTAAAATAAACAAATTCAACTCTAATCCGGCACCACAGGCTTCAGTCTAACCCTCCCTGGGGAACATTCTTAAATCTCTTATCTGGGCCCCAACACAGGCCAATTAAATCAGAGATGTTGGAAGTTGGGGGCTCCATTGGTATTTTTTAAGAGAACTCCCCAGGTGATTTTAATGGTCAGCCAGGGCTGGGAACGAGTGGCCTGGAGTGACCTTTCCCTGTCTGTTCCTTTGACTAGGACCTACTGAGTGGCCTCATTGCCTCTGTTCAATCTCCCGGCGCCCCCCACGCCACTGTCTCCCCTCCCCCAGGCTCACATAATTGCTTTGTTCCACTGGGCAGTAGAGCCCTTGCCACGCTGGACTGCACTCATCTCTCTGGATGTGGGTCTTAGTCAACAGACAAGGAGCCCCTCAAGAGCAACCGCCAGTACCACTGTCTGCTCCCCTGCATGGTTATCAGATTGGGAGAATAAACAATGGTGCCACCAGCCCTAGAAAGGAGACCTTCTCTGGTAGCCCATCAACAGGCCTGCCTTGCCCAGAACCATCTCGGAGACCAGATGGACTTTGAGAGAAGAGGTGGGGTGCCTCGTGATTCTGCTGGGGAAGTCAGGGACATGAGGATTGCTACTGTGAGACTGAGCCACACCCATCTGATTGTCTGCCCAGGCTGGCGCAGCCTGGGAGGCTCCGGTTACAGAAGTAAAAACTAGGCACAGACCTGAAGATCTGAAAGCCCACAGAGAAATATCAAAAGCTGTTATATTAAAAAGAAAGAGCTAAATATGTATTCTTGCAGTTGTTAAGGTTATAAAACTCTTTTGATGAGAAATTGTATTTTAAATGTTTTAAAAAAATAAAAGTTTCAACCTCTACGGTCAGTGGGATGGATACCATGTTGTAAAACCTTCAGAAGTGGCACCAGCAGTATTCCCTTTCACCTCTAGGAGTCAAGGAGGGAGGAACTAGTGGGCAGAAAAAAAGCAATAATTTAAAAATGTGACAATGTATTAAAGTTATCGGCTTAAAAGGGATCTGTTATCCAAGGAAACACAACTAAATAGAAAATTAAGATCATGAAAGAGTCAACTATGGGTGCTATTTAAGGTCTTGCCTATTTGGGAAAATGAGCTGTGCTATTCAAAGTGCTTCCGAATCCTTAGTTGCTAGAGCAGAGTTGCAAAAGGAACAGGGAAAGAAGCGCACACATAGCTTGTTTCTAAGAATAGAGCCGCACAGCGTGGGTGACGTCTGAGGTAGTTTTGTACTGGTGACATTAAGACCACAGAGTTTTAATTGAGATTGACAGAGATGAGTTTCCCCTCACAACCCAGGCCCTCGGTGCTGGAGCTAGGGAGTAAATATTTATTGATGGACTGACAAGGAATTTATCGCAAGACCAGGGTAAAATTGAATCAGTAGTAGGGTGGGGGAGGGGTTGTCTCAAGGCTTCCTTTCACGTACTCATCCAGTCCTGTCTGTCTCTGCCCAATGCTCAGACATTGCCCCTGTGGAAAACCTTCTGACATAGGTGGAGGGAGTATTTGAACATTTAAAGAGCTCTTATAAGGAAAAGCCAATATTTAACCTAAAGTAAAGAATGGTGCTCAGTACCACAAGAATGGAAAAACAAGTACCACATGTACTCACCATCAAATTGCTATTAACTGATCAACACTTAAGTGCACATATAGTAGTAACATTCACTGGGTATCCAGCAGGTGGGAGGGGAGAGGTGGGGATGGGTATATTCACACCTAATGGGTGCAGTGTGCACCATCTGGGGGATGGACATGCTTGAAGCTCTGACTCAGGCGGGGCAAAGGCATTATATGTAACCTAAACATTTGTACCCCCGTAATATGCTGCAAAAAAAAAAAAAAAGACTGGTTCTCAGTAGTCCATCAGGCATGGGTGGGAGACCAGCAGGGGAGATATCTCTCGGTGGAGGGTTTTCTGTTAATCACGCCATATTGTATTCTTACCACCGCCACCATCAATTCAGTTCTCCAAGGGTGGAGTGAAAGAAAATTTAAAAGTGACTTTCAGAGACCATTCATGCACAGTTTATGGCCATGTAACATTGTAGGAAATCACACTTGAATTGTTGATAGAAATCTCCCACTAGAAATGCATTGTTTCTCCGGAATTTATATTTGTAATTAAACCCTTGTGGTTACAAGCCGCTCCCTGGAGAGATGTGTGTGTGTGTGTATGATATATTATACATACATGCAGAATAATCAATATTTGAAGGATCGATTATGATAGCAGACAAAGGAAAAGCAGGTGCTTTTTCAAGGATCTCCTATTTTGTGCATTTTTAATGATAGAGTGTTCTTTCAAGGGAATTCAGGTTAGGGACTGTGTGGAATTTATCTTGGATTTTCCCATCTACCACACCATGCCTGGTACAGAACAAATATTTGCTGAATGGATGTTTAATATTGATGACCCTAAAAACAGGTTTCAAGTGAGTGTTGAATTTTCATTCCTTCTTCACGAATTGGTGAACTGAGACCCAGAGGGGTTAGCTAGCTTATTTGAAACTCTTGGAAAATCAATGACAACACTGGAAACTGAATGCATAATTCCTGCTCCTGGTCATTCACTGTAGAAAATAATTAGCCTGATTTTCCCTTGCAGTTGGCTTGGGTCACAGCAGGGCCAACTTTTCTATTAGGCACAGTGCCTCAGGTTCATGACACTTTTAGGGGCCTACAAAAAATTTTTGATTTTTTTTTTTTTATTTTGACTTAATAGAATTGGGTAATTGATTTTTTTTTAATCAGAAGAAAAAGCTTGTATCTACAAAGCCATAAATATAATCTTTATTATTATTTTTTTTTAATGCAGGAAGAGGCCCATGAAAGTCACAATGTAGCCCTGATCACACCTACCTCCTGTCACATAAGTGAGGACACGTCACCTGATGGATGTGTCTGTCTCCAGGACAACAGACACCCCCACTGGAGTAAATCAGGAGCAAATTTTTCAAAATATTAACAACACCTTTCAACCATAGCTTCTTCCTTTCCCACAGCTGCCCACCTTTTAAAACTCAGGGTTACACAGGTTTAATTTACATACAGTAAAATTTACCCATTTTACTATACAGTTCTATGGGTTTAGACAAACATAGTCATGAACCCGTAACACAATCCATGCATAGAACATTTCCATCATCCCTACATGTTCTCTCAAGTCCCTTTGCAGTCACCCTCCCCACCCCAGTCCCCAGCCCTGGAAACCACTGATCTATGTGCTGTCTATATAATCTTGTCTCCTTCAGGATCGTATAAATGGAGCCACACATTCCATACTCTCATGAGTCTGGCTTCTTTCACTCAGCATAATGCATTCAGAGCCATCCGTGTTGCTACATGTGTCACCAGTTCATTCATTTTTTGGCTAAGTAGTATTCCCTGTAGAGATGTACTAGTTTTTTTGTTTTAAATCTATTCACCAACGAATTTACATTTGGGTTGTTTCCAGTTTTTGGCAATAACACATAAAGATGTTATAAATGTTCACAGGTGTGTTTTCATGTGAGCATAAATTTTCATTTTACCTGTATCAATCCTATGCTTGAGATTGCTGGCATAGCAGTAACAACGGCCCCCCAGAGATGTCTACATTCTAATTGCCAAGGCCTGTGACTGCTTTACGTTACCTGGCAAAGGGGAGTTGAGTTTGAGGATGGACTTAAAATAAGGGAGATGATCCTGGATTATTTTTCGGGACCAATCTAATCCCATGAACCCTTTCTTAAAAGCAAAGAGCCTTTCCCAGCCGTGATAAGAGAGAAATGATGATGGAAGAAGAGGCAGAGAGAGGCAATGCGACGTCGCTAGCTAACATCACGAATTAATTTCCTTACACTTCCAGAGGCCAGAAGTCTAAACTCGGGGTGCTGGCAGGGCTCCATCCCCTCTGGAGGCAGCAGGGGAGAATCTGTTTCCTTGCCTTTCCCAGCTTCTAGAGCCTGCCCATTTTCCTTGGCCTGTGGCCTCTTCCTCCATCTTTAAAACCCATCACTCTCAACCTGTGCCCCACGGCCACACGGCCTCCCCTCTCCCTGCTTCCGTCATCACAGCGCCTCTCTGTCTTCCACCCTAAGGACCCCTGCCGTCACCGAGCCCAGGATAATGCAGGACAATCTCCCCATCTCAGGATCTTTCATTTAATCACATCTGCGCAGGCCCTTTTGCCATATAAGGTAATGGTTTCAGGTTTAGGTTTCAGGGATTAAAATGTGGACATTTTGGAGGGGCATTATTTAGCCTAATACACTAGCTTAAACAACAACAACAACAACAACAACAACAACCCAGCCTATTAGGATGATCAACTCATTCCAGTTTGCCTGAAACTTCTTGGGTTTTTAGCACCAGAAGTTTTACATCCCAGAGAAGACCCCCCCATTCCTGGTCAAACTGTGATGGTTGCTCACTCCACTTTGCAGACATAATAAATATTTCATAGAATGAATACATGAACAGCAAATAGATCATGAACTTACTAACCTGGAAGGAATCTTAGAATGTCATTTTGGATAGCAGTTTTTGCTTTCACTAGGCAAGTGCTAACATTACCAAGGAGTTCTCCACCAGTAATATCTGTTCATTACCTGAAGCCTAAAGTATCCCAGAACAGGGAGAAAGGATTTCAGGTTATTTAAGGCAAAAAGGACACGCACGGACCTGGCTCCTCTGATGGTACAAATGTGTTAGATTCACGCAACTTCATTTTTGACACCTGAAAGCGGTGGTTTGAGAACATCGTTTTAAACAAACAGGACCTAAAAAATAGGTTTGGGGATTGAAGAAAGTGAAAAAAGTACACAAGAGGAATTTAGACTTGTGGGACAGCCTAGGATTTATTTTCAGGATGATAATCTTAAACCTCTGGGTCACAGTTCCTCATCTGTTGTATGGGGTTAAGACTGTCTTCCTCGATTCAGACTTGTTGAAAAGAACAAATGAGATCTTGTATTAGACATACTTTGACAGAGGAGAGAGCCCTGAGTATCACCAACTGTAGGTAAGATAATTTAGCCTCTCCTTGCCTCAGTTTTCCCACCTGTAAATGAGTGCTCACTCATTCAGCATATATTTATTGAGCATCTGGAGTCCAACAGTGCGCAAAACACAAAATTCCTGATCTCACAACAGTTATATTCTGTGACAGGAGACAAATAAGTATGCGAGGTATGTCCAGAAAGTATCCAACTATTGTTACTACAACAGTCTGCAAGCATCGTTATGCAGACAGTTTTGCATGACATCGAGGTAACCTGGCAGCCAAGGAGAGTGGACTGGGATGTGCATGAGTGAACAATGACGATGTCACTGTACTAGTCAGTGGGGCGCTAGATGACATTGAGTGAACATGTGCACCGTGTGACCATTGCATTCAAAACAACTGAGCTGTGCTCGCTTCGGCAGCACATATACTAAAATTGGAATGATACAGCGAAGATTAGCATTGGCCCCTGCACAAGGGTGACACTCAAATTAATAAAACAAGAAACAAACAAACAAACAAAAACGACTGAGTAGAGCAACCAATCTGCACCAAATTTTGTGTTAAGCTTGAACATTCCTCCATGGAAACTATTCGGATGATTGAGAAGGCTTTTGGTGACAATGCAACGAGCGCAGCACAAATAAAAGCGTGGCACAAACACTTCAAAGATGGTCAAGGATCTGTTGAAAATGATTCACATTCTGGAAGGCCTGCAATGAGCAGAACACCTCAGAATGTTGAATGTGTGTGCAGGTGAGGTTAAGAGACGCTGGGAGGACTGTGTGAGGTCCCAAGGTGCCTGCTTTGAAGGGGACTGAGGCGGCATTGTCCTATGTACAACGTTTCTTGTATCATCGTCAATAAATAAAGCTATTTTCTCATATCACATGGCTGGATACTTTCTGGATAGACCTCATCTATTGGGATGATAAGTACAAAGTATAAAAAATTTTAAAATAAGATAGGAAGAAAGAGAATGACTGGTGGAGAACTATCTTAAAGAGGATGGTCAGGGAAGGTGACATTGGAGTAGAGCCTTGAGTGAAATGAGAGCAAGAACCATAACGATGTCGGGGACAGAGGGTTTCAGGCAGTGGAAACAGCGAAGTTGGTGTAAACGGCCTAAGGTAGGGGGTGACAGGTGTATTCAGGAAACGGCAAGGAGGCCGGCGCAGCTGAGGCAGAGTGAGTGCAGACGGGGGCAGGAGATGAAATCGGCGAGGAAGAGGGAGGTGGGACAATTGTGATGGCTGTGTAGGTTGTGGAAAGAAGGACTTTGAATTTTAACTTAGGCACGTGGGAGGCTACCGGAGGGTTATGAGCAGAGAAGCAATGTGATTTAATTTTCCTTTTAAAAGGATTGCTCCAGGTGATGTCAGAAGACAGACATCAAGGATAGAGGTAAGAGCTAAGATACCTGCTGGGAGGAGCTTGCAAGAATCCCAGGGTGGAGCGAGGTGGCACAGGCGGTAGTGGTGGAAAGCAGTTGAATGTGGGTTGTACTGTGGAGACACATAGAGCTTTCTGGTTCTTTGGATGTGGATAGACATGCCAGGTAAAATATAGCATGTCTTGTATTTTTGTTTGCTAAATCCGACCATCCTAGGCGTGAGGACAGAGAAGAGAGGAATCAAAGACGACTCCCACGTCTTCAGCCTGCATAACCAAAGAATGGAGTTTCCCTTCTCTGAGAGGGAGACAATTTAGAGATGGGGGGTACAGTTCAAGGGTTTGATTTAGACATGTTATGTTCGAGATACATCTGGGAACCACCAGGGTGTAGATGACATTTGAGGCCACAGACTGGATGAAATTCCCTAGGAAGTGAGTATAGTTAAAGAAGAGAAAAGGCCCAGAGGCCACCAGAGTTCAGAGGAAAGCACCAAACAGAAGTAAATCATAGACCTTAATTCACACACTATCTTAAGGAGGAAATGAATGAACACATGTAAAGCACTTAAAACCAGCACCGGCCAACTATTTAATAAGCACAATCCTTCCTTCTTTCCTCCCTCCCTTCCTTCTTCCATTTCTTTTTTCTTTCTTCCTTTACCTGATTCTCAAAGGATCTGAGTGAGAAATAAAGCAGTGTATACTTACAAGATTTATTAATTTAACAAACATGTGTTGAGTGTCTACTGTCCTGGGTGCTATGGAAATGGCAGTAAAAAATATAGACAACATTCTCTGCCCTCATGGAACTTACATCATAGTGGAGGAGGGGACAGACAATGGACAAAATAAATGAGTAGATTCTATAGCATATCAGAGGGAGGTGAGGTCTGCAGCTGCAGACAAACTGCTGGGGGCAGGAGTAAGGCGGAGCCATTGTAACTCTGATGTTTGTGGGAGGCATTGTGCCCATGGTGACATAGGAAGGGGAAGCAGAAGAGGAAACAGGAACTAGAATTCCAGGCTGAGGGGACAGCAAGTGCAAAGGCCCTGGGGTGGAAGCCTGCCTGGTGTGTCCAAGGAAGAGCCAGGAGCCAGAGTGACTTGAGCTGCATTAGTGGAAGAAGGAGTGGAGGGGAAGAGGTGAGGTCAGGGTGGGGGCATTGTAGATCCCCTGTGTCCTTCTAGGCCATTGTCATGACTTTGGCTTATCCACCCTGAGAGACAAGGGCTGATAGAGGCTGACTAAACTCTACCCCCTTCTCATTTTGGAAGAATTTTTGTCCTATACCAAATTTCTCTGTGAGAAAACACTTAAAGCAGAATATGAGTTGCATTTAAGGTCACCGAAAGCAAACAAACAATAGAGTGTAATCTGGAATGACTTGGCCTTAGGAATTTTAAAATTCATTAACTCCTTCATTTGACAAGCTTGCATTGATCACAGGAAATGAAAACAGGCCTCGGAACAGTGTCTAGTAAAAGGAGCTGGCATCAAGATTAAATGTTTAATATTTATGTAACAATTACAATGCTCTGTCCTGGAATAATGTGAATTCAAAGAAGTACTGCCCAAATAGGAATTCCAAAGGCCTCAATTTACAGATGGGGAAACTGAGGCCAGAAATGTTGGGAAACTTCCCCAAGGTGAAATGATGAAAGCATGGGGAAAGTGGTGCTAATAGGGATCTACAAACTACGGGATACCACCTCTTTCCTTTTTGCACCGGACACAGCGTTGGGTAGAATAATATGGCGGAACTAAGAAAGTGCAGGCAGATTCCCACACTGTTCTGCTATTAAGTAAAAAAAAAAAGCCCGTGTGAATAGACCATCCCCTCCCTTCTCCCTTCTGCCTATATCGAATGCAGAAAGTGGTCTCTGCAGAAATTCAACCCCATTGTCACCGCCACACCGACCCATTCAGCCGCCCAGGCCCGTGCAACCTGAGGAGCGTCCCACAACGGCCAACATCATGCAAAGCTACTCAGTCTGGGACAAGGGATTCAGTTCACCGGCCTCATTTTTAATGTCCTAAAAATGAAAAGCTTAAGGTGGATAGGTGATCTCTGAGGATCTTTCCAGATTGAAAATTTTAGGATTCTGACGGGACAGTTGCTTGAGATTTAGTGCACAAAAGAGACAGAGATGGGAAAAACTTGGTCCTTGCTTTATTTTCTATGTGGGTAAAGCTGGTACCTGAAATGCGCTCTGTGTCTTCCGACTCTTTGCAAAAATCTCTGTCTTTTCTTTTTTCACTTCTCTCTTTTCTAATGTCTTTTGTCTTCTCTGATTCACAGGCAACTTTGGGTTTCTAATAAACTTTTAAGAGACATGAGCCGGCCAGGCGCGGTGGCTCACGCCTGTAATCCTAGCTCTCTGGGAGGCTGAGGTGGGCGGATTGCTTGAGGTCAGGAGTTCGAAACCAGCCTGAGCAAGAGCGAGACCCCGTCGCTACTATAAATAGAAAGAAACTAATTGGCCAACTAATATATATAGAAAAAATTAGCCGGGCATGGTGGTGCATGCCTGTGGTCCCAGCTACTCGGGAGGCTGAGGCAGAAGGATTGCTTGAGCCCAGGAGTTTGAGGTTGCTGTGAGCTAGGCTGACGCCACAGCACTCACTCTAGCCTGGACAACAAAGTGAGACTCTGTCTCAAAAAAATAAATAAATAAATAAAAAGAGACATGAGCCAAACATCCTTGTAAATTATTGGCAGGGTGGGGGATGGGAAGAAAGAAGAAAAAAGTTCCTGTATTCACGAAAATCACCACTGAACAGCGTCTGTCCTGAATTTTGACAAAGCAAAGGGAAGGGGGAAAAGAGTTCTTATTGATTGGAAGCAGACGGAGACATGGAGAGGGCAAAGCTCAGAAGCTTCCCTTTGGTCCGCCTCGCAATTGTATGTCCCCCTTTGCTGTCCTCCAGAGGGCTGGACACCCAACACTCCCACCGAGGTTCTCACAACGTGGACAGTTTAGCTGGAAACCCAACTCCCGCGCCTGCCTTCCCGAGGGATTTCTCTCCGCCTTCCCACAGACGGTCCGTCCTGTCACCTAGGAGGGCGTGACAGATGCACAGAGAGTGAAGCAAGGCCGTGACAGCTGGTGTCGGGCAACATGCCTGCTCCCAGAGGCCCCCAGTAGCCAGGACGTGAAACCAGAAAGCAGCCCAGAGGTCCAGAGCAGAGACTCCCAGCCACCGTGACTTCATTACTACAAAACAAGGGCACCCGGGCCCTGCCAGTGTCCTCTGGGAGACGGTCTCTGTCTCTCCATGACTGCTCGGGGAGATGGCTGGCAAGACGGATGGCAGGGGCTTCTTGGTTTTCTTTGCTTCTTTCCCTTTTGTCTTCTTTCTCAGCAAGCCCTGTCTTTCTGCTCTCTCTTTCCCTTCCTCACTTTCCCTTATACATCTTCCTTTCTTTTTCTCTGCTTTCCCCTTGCTTTTTTCTTCCCCCAACCTACCACTCTCCCCCTCTTTCCCTCTCCTTTCTACCTGTCTCTCCCACCTCTCTCTAGTCTGTCTTCCCTTCTTTCTCTTTCTCTCTCTGCTGTTGCCTTACACGGAGGGTTTACCCAAGACTTGCCCAAGGGCTTCCCAATCAGCTGCTGGTGCGCCAGGTGTCCAGGTAGATGAGCCCGTCTCGATGAATCATCAACACGAACACAGCGATCGCTCGCTGCCTAGAAGGTGCAAGACATTTTCTTTACGCTCCTTCCTGCAAAAGACATTGTTTGGACCTCATGAGTCCCCTGGATTATTGTATTTGGATTTTTTTCCCATCTCTGTTTCTGTCTCCCTGTTTGTTTCTCTTTTTATTAACCTTTCTGTCTTAATTTCTCTCTCTCTCTCTCATGCTCTCGTGAGAAACTGGAGAGCTTTGTTTCAAGTATCATAGTTAATGAGGCATTACGGGATCATTATTAAATCAGGACTGAATCTCTCTGGGATTTAGAAAAAAGGAAGTTACCAGTAACCTCCATTTTATTACATGCCAACATGTTTTCTGCTTTGGTAAGAGAGAAGTGACCCTTCTCTTCACCCAGGTAAGGAGTCCCAGACAACTCGAGCCCCAAAGAAGCCCATCTGCAAGGAATTTTTCACTCGACCAACAGATGAAGCTCCCTACCTGGTAAAGCCAAGTGCTGGGTCCTGGGCTCACGCCATTAACACCACACAGTGAGTGGGAGCTCTCTGCTCCTCTGCTAGGAAAGGGGGCAGTTGTAAGTATGCACCTGAGGGCCCAGCAGGGCTGCCGTGACGCTGCGTGGGAGAAAGAGCCATCTCTGCGTCTCCCAGGGCCTCGCTGGCTGCCGTTTCTCCCCATGATCACAGAGAGACGGGCCCATGATGACAGCTAGAGAGTTTACAGAGTCAATTCTCAACCTCTTTCTTGTACACAGACCAGCCCTATGCACCAATGAATCTCACCTTGAGCTCAAAGACCGCTGCACTCCCCCACGACATCTGACTTAGCGTCTTCTGAGGGGGCCTCTAGTTTTGGTTGTGCGGATTAAC
Organism: Microcebus murinus; assembly: GCF_040939455.1. Taxonomy (NCBI): domain Eukaryota; kingdom Metazoa; phylum Chordata; class Mammalia; order Primates; family Cheirogaleidae; genus Microcebus; species Microcebus murinus. Next base: position 22,885,490 of record NC_134112.1, read on the forward strand.
ATGAGAGACTTCTGCTGTTTAACTTTAATAAAGTTCAATGCTATTTCATCAAAAGCAGCCTATCTCTCTCTCTTTTTTTTTTTGATTGGTTATTTTATGGTAAATGTTGACATTTAATTGAACTTAATAAGTCCCAAAAACCATGAGGGTGGAGGTGGCATTTTCTTTGCATTGTTGATGGCAACAAGAGCTGAACACAATTCTGAAACCAGAAATGCCAACACTTCTTTCAACTTAAAAAACAAAGAATTAGGGAAACTCCATTTTCATTAATAAATAGAAGTGGATTTTATGAATTCTTTTGATTTTAGCTATGGAAATGGAAAGCCATCTGTCTAAAATGTGTGTTATTGTACAACCTTAAATTTGTGAAATCTTCGTCTTATACCCTTTCTGAACATCTTAGCGCCTACTCAAAATCATGAAAAATTAAATATTACCCCTACTAGATTCTGGTGTCCAAACTGCGGAAACTGCATCTATGCAGCCTTCTGGTTTCCTCCGTGTGTGTCGTGGAAAGAACACTAGCTTTGGAGTCAGTCGCGTGAGCGTCAGAATCCCAACCCCATACACTCCTTGACCCCTGGGTGACCCACTCAGAGAGATTATAATGCGTGAGGACTAAACAAGGCAATGGCACAGCACTTCGCAGGGCACAGGCCTGTGTGCCGTGGGAGAACAGGACGTTTACAGCACAGAACGTCACCTGCCCCTGGCTGCGGCTGCTGCTGGCCTGAGCTGCGGACATTACTCTAGCCGACCACTAGGTGGCACTAACTTGGGGGAATCCTCCATCCGTCCAGATGCTTCCATCCATCTGGAAGCATCCCGGAATTTACCACCACGCCGTCTCTTCAACGCTCACCTAAGCGCTGGTGACCCACTCTGTGGACTCCACTCCTCCTGGCTTAAGCCCAGTCACTTTGGAATGAATTGTTGGACTGCCGTTACGCTGTCACCAAGGCACACGTTCCGTCTAGACCGGCAGGCTAAGTAATGTGGAGTCTCGTCCATGGACAGAGACAGGTGCAAAGAGGGAAGAAGAGAGACACAAGAAGAGAGGGAAGGGAGAGCAAAAGAGGAGCAAAGGGGACAGGTCCCTGAGGGGAGACAGAGTGGTGGGCGGCAAGGACGGAATAAGAGTGACAAGGGGCAGGGAAGGGGAAGCGTGTTAATAGTCTAGTAGAAAAAGGAAGGATTGATTTCCGTTTCACATGCTGAGAAGGCAAAAGAGAGACTGTCTTTTTCTGTGTAAACTAAGAGGCTTTGAGGGCTGTGTCCACAGAGCAGGCTAATGGACCAGCTGCCCGGCCTGTGAATGCCAGAGATAAACAAACCACACCCGGTTACCTTTTAACTGTCCACGGTGCCTTACCCGCCCTGCATTGCAGGGATAGGTAAGTGAGAGCACAGCTGAGGGGCACTAACAAATCTGAGGGAAGTCACCTGTCCTTGTTGTTTTTTAATCTGATAATCCTGAGGCAGAAGCCAGTCATGGGACATGAGAACTTTTTATGTTGCAGATTAATTCTCCAAGACAGCGAGCTGTCTGCCCCAAGGAGGATGCAGGTCAAGGGTATCACTCACTACCTGTTAGGATGCTGGGCAAGGGGCATGTCCTGCACTGAGCAAGAGGGTCCCCCAGATGACCCTGAGGGTCCTTTCTGATGCTACCTTCTTTCTCCATGAAACACAGGCCCAGGTGGGACAAGCTCTGGCATCTTTACTTACACCCCCTCCACTTGGTGGTCTGAATTTGGTGCTTCAGTTGGGTGTAGGGAGAAGAGGCAGTGGCCACTTAAGGTAAGAAATAAACATTCCTGCCTTTTATGGCAATATCTGCAGATTTCACCTCCTCCAAGCTGGGGGTGGGAGGGGAGAAGGGAGGTTTGGCATTCATTGCATGGGCTGCAGAAGGCAAAGACTGAAAAGGAGCCAGGCTTCCATGATCTTGCCACTTTGAGAATGTGATACCCTTGCAAGTAACTAACTAAATATTTGCAGTTAACTCAGTCTGAAAGTATGAAGTACCAGATTCTCCTGAGATTGGGGGAAACATGCCTCACTGTGCCAATGCATGAATAATCAAAGTGCCACTTTCCTTCCCATTATCCTCACCATTCCATTGATGTTCTTGTTTTAGTGCACATTCACTGTCTTGAAAGCCTGCTTAGATGTCAGTAACACAGTTGTTAGAATGTTTGTTAAGGAGCCAGAAGGCATATACTCTGGGTTTGGATCTCAGCCAGGTGGCCTTGGGTAACTGACGTAATCTCTCCAAACCTCAGTTCCTCTATCTGCTAGGAGGAGCCAAGTTAAGTACATACCTCAGAGAGCACCTGTAGGAAAAAGATAAGAAAAATAATATATAGGGCTTAGTCCAGTGCCTGACGCTGTGCTATTAGCATTACAATAATGATATAGAAAACAGCTTTTGCATTTCTGCAATATTTCAAAGGGATGCTGAGTGAATATGCTAGGCCATGAACTTATGAAGTTATTTGTGTGCTTTCTTGTATAGGTCAATTTACAATTGATTTTGAAGGGCAATTTGCAAAGGAGAGATGAGAAATTGTGCAGCGTGACAAAAACTAACCCAAGAACTGTAAAAGTGCCGAGTGAGGGGAGCTCAAGTACACACAAGAAGGAACAACTGCCACTCGTGGCAAGGGTCACTAGCAAAGCCCAAGGCATGCAAATATGCTTTGTAATCGCCCTGGCCCTACGTGAGAATATGCACTCGGCAGGACTCTGATACCACCATATCGGAGTAGATTGGAACTAATAAAAAATATCCCACTCAGATTACTAGTCAGAGATTTCTTTAAAGAAAGTGACCAAATTGTAAGTCCATTTTTGCATTGGTTCCCACAATAAAATATCCTATTTTAGAAGGTTTTAGATGACACTTTGAGAGTTGACGTGGAAATCGAGTTCATGTTTCCTCATCCAGTCCAACTGAAGACAGATGTGGAAAATCCTTGCTGGTGGCCAACCTCCAATTGGCTCTCTCATTCAAACTTATTATTAAAGATGTTCCCCATGCTGTCTAAATAAGCAGGGCCCATTTTATTTTTAGTGTGCAGAAATTCCTTCACTGTCAAAATGTTTCATGGACTCCTACATGACTTGTGGTTTTTGGATTTCCAGCAATTCTATCTGCCATTACAGAACCACTTCTTCACCTACTTTGGCTTGGAGGTTTTTTTTTTTAAGAAGGGGTCTTACTCTGTTGCCCGGACTAGAGTACAGTGGCGGATCATAGCTCACTGCAACCTCCAACTCCTGGGCTTAAGGGACCCTCCTGCCTCAGCCTCCTGAGCAGCTAAGACTACAGATGTGCGCCACTGTGCCTGGGTAACTGTTTTGTTTTTTGTAGAGATGGAGTCTAACTATGTTGCCCAGGCCAGTTTCGAACTCCTGGCCTCAAGTGATCCTCCCACCTCGGCCTCCCAAAGTACTGGGATTACAAGTGTCAGCCACTGTGCCCAGCCCTGGCCTGGCTGCCTTGAGGAGTGGCAAGGACAGGACACACAAAACTGGGCAAAACTAGTCACCGATCCCATTCCCCTGGTCACAATGATTGACTCAGAGATGGCCAGATGACCTACTCATAGCCATGGAGACAGCATGAGAGGCCGGCTAAGAAGTCTGGGAATGAGTGTGGCTGCCTTGTGCTGCCTGGGTGTGAGAGATGACAGCCTGAAGTTTCTGAGCCTCCTCCTGAGGATAGCAAGGAGCCACTCTGCAGAAGCTGAGCCAAGAGATGAAGAAAGACTTGACCCTGGTGCATCACTGGGGCTGTGTCTTTCCTTAGACTTTTTATTTCAGTGAAAAAGTAACTTCTTCGTGTGTTAATCCACTTTGAGTTGGGGTTCCCATCACTTGCCACCAAGATATCAACACCTACCACACAGGGTTGTTGTGTAGACGTAATGAAATAGTCCACGAGGAAACAGGTAGCATGTGCCTGGTCTATGAGTCTCACCCACCTCCACCAGCGGCCGCAGCCCGAGAACAGCGTCGCTGGCGTTGGTGCGGGGATACTCAAGGAGGGCTTCGTGGAGGGCGCCGAGCTGGGCCTGAAGGCCAGGGAGAGGCATAGAAACATGGAGAAGAGGGGAAGGAAGGAATGGGAATTTCAAAGAAAGTAATATCAAGAAACCCCAAAACAACAAATGCTGGCGAGGATGCGGAGAGACAGGAACACTCCTGCACTGCTGGTGGGACTGCAAATTAGTGCAACCTTTGTGGAAAAGAATTTGGAGATACCTCGAACAGCTAGAAATAGAAATACCATTCAACCCTGCAATAGCATTGTTGGGAATCTGCCCAAAAGAGCACAAGACATTTTATTATAAAGACATCTGCACCCGAATGTTTATAGCAGCACAATTCACTATTGCACAGTCATGGAAACAACCCAAGTGCTCATCAATTCATGAGTGGATAATTAAAATGTGGTATATGCTCACAACGGAATATTACTCAATCCTAAGAAATGACGGGGAGCTAGCACCGTTTATGCTATCCTGGATTAAGCTTAAGCCTGTTATCCAAAGCGAGGCGACACAAGACATGGAAAATGGGCTCCACATCTACTCGCCATCAAATTGGTACTGACTGATTAAAACTATGGTTTTCAAATGGTGGCAATGCTCACCAGGGATTCGGGGGAGGAGGGACCTAATCTTAGGGATGTGGGGAGTATTTTGGAGGGGAAGGGCATTAACTCTAACCCTTCTTAGGGAGAGGCAAAGATATACAATGTAACCAAAATCTCAACAAAACAAAACAAAACAAAAAATAAACTTTTTATTGGGCGGTGGGCAGGCAGGAGGGGGAGGAGGAAAGGGGTGTGTATGCTTTCATAACGTGTGTGATGTATACCACCGGGGGATTGGACACATGTGGGGGGCAGGGGCAATATTTGTGACCCTAACAATATGTGTACCTCCATAATATGATGAAATAAAAGAAAAAAAATGTGCATTTCACAAACAAAAAAAAAAAAAAGAAAGAAAGTAATAGCGGTAGTTAATGCATTATGCACACCTGGGGCAGACCCGGAAGACCCATGAGTAGAATGGGGACTCAGGGACAGGAAAATGGTAGACCAGCAGGCCAGGCGGAACGGAGGCCTGCATTCCTGCAGATGTTGGGTGCAGCTAAGGAGCTTGGACTTTGCCTGTAAGATACAGAGAAGTATTGCTGCCAGGCTTGACCTGTCAAGTCAGCATTAATGTGACAGATTCCTGGCTGCAGCCAATGACGGGGCCAGGCAGGCCATTTCCGAGGCTCCTGCAGTGATACAGACCAGACACAGCCCAGGCCTAACCCAGAGGAGGGCCGGCGGGTGGAGGGCAGGGCAGGGCAGCCGAGTGCAAACGCAGTGTTCTCAGCACTGTGCGTTTAGTTCTTCTCCTTCTGACCTCTTCCTTGCAGGGGATGAAATCCCAGCCTCGAAGCACCAGATCCCTTCTTAGCTTTTGTCCCTGAGCAAGAAGAATGGAGATTCTGCGGCATTTGCTTTGTTTGGCTTGTTGAGTGATTATCAGTTTTCTGTTTCTGTTCCCTCACCACACCCTCTGACTCACTCTGTGTGCTATAGGCGTGTGCTTCTTTTCAGAGCTTTATAATAAATTTCTTTTTCTTCTGCAAATATCTCGTTTTCAATAGTGCAAGCAACTTATATTAGTTTACACCTGCCGTTTTGCGAGATCGTAAACGAGCCCTGGTAGAAGCTTGCTCACTCAAGCAAAGAGGATTAAGCAATTAGTTGTGAATTTGATATGCAGATTTTATGAAAATGTCAGAAGTAGAACAAAGCAAAAGACTACTTTTCACAGCTATCAATATGGTATTGCGGGCTAAACCCTGGTTGTGAGCCAGGAGTCCTGAATTCTAGTCTCAGCTCTTTCACAAGCAATCTAACTAACCCTAACTACCATGCCTTGGAGATACTCCTTGATATTTCTGTCCCTGAGTTTTCTCATTCATAAGATGAAGTGGCTGTCTAATGCCACTCTAAAATTGTTCTCAGATCTATAATTCTAAATATCTGTCTTGAGAGCCAATGGTTGGGTGCAGTTCTCTAATGGAATAGGTAACATAAACGACTTTGCTCAGCGTGTGATACTGAGCACGCAGGACAGGTGCTTATTCCCAACCATTCATTGTTGCCTAGTTAATTCTGTAGGTTTGTTGCAAAGCTGAGCCTTCACAGGACAAATTTTACATTAATTTTTTTTTACAGATGGGGTCTTACTCTGTTGCCCAGCCTGGAGTGCAGTGGTGGGATCATAACTCACTGCAGCCTCAAACGCCCAGGCTCAAGCGATCCTACTGCCTCAGGCTCTGGAATAGCTGGGAGTATAGGTACAAGCCACCATGCCCAGCTAAGTTTTTGTTTTTTTATTTTTTAGAGACAGAGTCTCTTTATGTTACTGAGGCTGATCTTGATCTCCTGGTTTCAAGTGATCCTCCCACCTCAACCTTGACATTGTTCTTAAGAAGCACCACATTTTATTCAAGTCCTATTGGACCCAGAGATAAAACAGAATCCCCATTGCATATTCCTTTTCCATAAGTAAGTAGGAATGTAGTTTAAAGAGGCACATTTAGTGTGTCAGAGGGAGGCCCTGAGGTGTCCTGGTTAGAATAGCTCAAATTCCCACCCTGCTCCGTATTGGCTAGGTGGCATCAGAGAGATACTTATTTGAGACTTTGTTTCTTTATCTGTAATTGGAGATAATAACACAAATCTGGTGGACTTATTTTGAGGATTAAATGATAGAATGTATACAATATGTCTGGGATATAATACTTACTCGGCATTTAGCGAGAGCTCCATAAATGGGTAACCAAGAGAAGTTGTGGTAAAAACTACTAATTTTGCAGGCGAATTTTCTGCAGCCTTAGTTCCTCCATAATGGAAATGAATCTAAATATTTACAGCTTTCATAACCTCCACCCCAAATAAGCAAGAACTTAATGGATCTATGCAACACAGTGCAGTGGGCCCTTGGTGTTTAGCAGGCCTGTCCTAAGGTTGTCTTTAATACTTAATTGTGCACAAACAGAGACATTGATGCAGGGTCCTGCTTTTCTCAGGGATCATGTTTCCTTCACGCATTCTTGTTTGCATACTTCATGTCACAGGTCATTTCAACTATCATTACAATTTTCTCTCTCACTTAGTGGCTGATTGTCCCCACAAAGATATATAATTAAGAAGACGTTTCAGCTGAAATGCTGGATGTGTATCAGCAGGTGGCAGACAACAACATCACAGGGGGATGTGAGTGCTGGACAGTCGCCCACTTTGCTTGGTGGCTGTGCTACTTGCTCCCACATATCAGCTTGGCCCTGCACAATGAAAATGTGTGCCCCAGGAAATGACAGCCTTCTATGCATTAGGTACCATTGGGCTAATCAAAGAAAAGCGGAAACAACTAATATTAAATGTGTGACTGTCAAATCCATGGATGCCAAGGCACTTTTAAACTGCTAGTGGGGACTAAGACAGATATAAAATATTTAGAGAATAATACTCTTTCAAAACAAAGGAGAAGAGCTATTGATTTTAAATGGCTGGAAGTCCCCGAGGCAGTCTGGCTCCATCATCCATTGAAACATAGAAAATGACCAAAATCTAAAAACATAGAAAATGACCAAAATCTAAGCCTGTTAGTCCAGCATTGCATGTTACTGGCAGGCTAGGATATGTAGTAAGGTTAGGCCTGTGGATCAGTGTTATGTGAAACAGCAAACAGCAGACAGTGTAAAATGAAGCAGGAAAACACTTTAAGTCACATCCCTGCCCGTAACCCTCCAAATCAGACAAGCAGAGTCTTTACCAACTTCACCAAAGGGAAAGTGAGGCAGCTGTCTCTCGATTGCACAGCTATTACTTTATGAGATGAACAGCAAGAGGCAGGACAAGGCCAGGTAGCCCCAGACCCAGGAGAGCTGCACAAGAAAAATACATACAGGAGTGAGAAATTGAGCAGCAGCTATGAACATCGGCCAGCAGCCAAAGTGGCATTAACAGGGCCAGAGTTCATCTGTACACCTGACCTTCGGTGAAGATTTGATCTGAGTTGATGCCTCACAATTCAGAGATAAATGAACATAAAAAGTGGGGCTTGCGAAAACACATTGCAGTATAAGGAAAGTGAACAAATTTCCAACAAGTCTGTGAAACAGCTTGGTTTTGAAAATAATTTATAAGAAATGGGAGAAAATTCCAGAAAACTGCTGGACAGGGTTCCTATGAGAGGGGCGTGGAAAGACATGCTAAGTGAATGGGCCGAGATATGAAGACAATGATAGGAAATGAAAAGATAAGGGTCTCATTTGAGGACAATGTGATGTTTCAATCTATGTATACATTGTGTTAATAGAAAGATTCAATCCAGATAATTAACATATGCATCACCTCACCAATTTATCATTTTTTTCTCATGTTAAAAATCTATTATTGTAGCAGTTTTGAAATACAGTAGTCCCCCCTTATCCGTGGTTTTGCTTTCTGAGGTTTCAGTAAACTCTAGCCAACCATGGTTCAAAAATATTAAATGGAATGTTCCAGAAATAAACAAGTCATAAGTTTTAAATCGTGTGCTGTTCTGAGTAGTGTGATTAAACCTTACGTCATCCCAGTGCTGTCCCACCTTGGATGTGACTCTTCCCTTTGTCCAGAGTATCCTCGCTGTGGACACAGCCCGCCAGTTAGTCATCGACATTGTCTGCTCCTGACATCCAGCCATTGACATCCTCATGGCTCCATGGTCCAGGATCACCCCAAGCAGACCATCCTACTCCTGATGTAACAGCAGGCCAGTATTAGCCTGATGCTACGTCACAGTGCCTACGTCATTCCCCTCACCTCATTTCATCACGTAAGCATTGTACCATCTCACAGCTTCACAAGAAGGGTGAGTGCAGTTTGAGTAAGATGTTTAGAAAGAGAGCGAGAGAGCACATTTGCATAGCTTTTATTACAGTATATTGTTATAGTTATTCTATTTTATTAGTAGTTATTGTTGTTAATCTCTTACTGTGCCTAATTCTTAAACTTTATCATAGATACGTATTTAGGAAAAAACATAGTGTATGTAGGGTTCTGTACTATCTGTGATGTGAGGCATCCACCTGACACCTTTCTTGACCTAGGGGTCTTGGAAAGTATCCCCGAGGATATGGGGGACAACTGTATACAATATTATTAACTGTGGTCACCATGCACCATGCAATGCAATAGAGCATTAAAACTTATTCCTCTAGTCTAACTGAAGCTTTGTACCTTTTCATCAACATCTCTCCTTTTCCCATCCCTCCCCTCTTCCCACCCAGCCTCTGGTAACCACCTTTCTGTTATCCATTTCTATTGTGAACTAAAATAAAATTTTAAGGTTCACCCCACCACTGGCTGACTGAATGGACCCCCTCTTGGCCAAAGGAATATCCTAAATCTAAATTGTCTGCCAGGAGGAGGGAGGTCAGACAGGCCTCATTATGCCCCCCTCCCTTCTTGGGGACATCCTTGGTAACCCATTAACAGGCCTAAGGGTATGGTATGCAAGACAGACTTGCAAGTCCTCAATTTATACAACAAATCTATGCCCAGTGGCTTATCTAATAAACAGTTCCTTGTGTTGAAACATTCCAAGACTGTAGACAAAGCTTCATGTCTTTAACCTATTATAAGCCAAAGAATCTTTAAACTCACCTATAACCTGTAAACAACCCCCCGCCTTCGAGATGGCCCACCTTTTCGAAGTGGGCCAATGTATGCCTCCCATGTATTGATTTATGACTTTACCTATAACTTCTGTCTCCCTGAAATGTATAAAACCAAACTGCAACCCAACCACAGCGAGTCTACTTGCTCAAGGCTTCCTGGGAGTGGCTCTGGGTCATGGTCTTCAAATTTGGCTCAGAATAAATCTCTTTAAAATTATTTCACAGAGTTTGGTTTTTTTCCGTTGACATCATCATGTCTTCTTCTCCCTCATGTTTTATTTGTTCATATAATCTGGCATTTTGGACCCAGGCTATTGCTACTAAATTATCTATTAATTATAGATATTCTTTATGAAGAATTGATTTGAGCATGTATGTTTGTTTACAACCAATTTTTACAATGATTATTTAGATTCAACTATATATTTTATAGGTTTCATTGGTCACCACTAATCTCTTGATATTAAGAGTTCTTGTTCTTGAGTTTTGAATTGTGATTTTCCTCTTGGAGGATCATTTTCAAGTAATTGTTTCAGTTGAGACATTTTCTAAATTCCTGCGTATCTATGCTTTTACATATCAATGACACTTTAGCTGGATAGACATTTTTAAAACTCCTAACCTCAAAAGACTAGGAATTACCCTATTGTTTCCTGATATTTAATGCAGCAGAAGTAAAACTCTGATGAATCTGATTGATTGTTCTGTACCAACTCTTTTCCTTCAAGGATACAGAAAAGATATTATTCTGACATACGGGTGTGTGTGTAATGCAAACTCATATTTTAGGGAGAAACACTTGAGAAGATTTTACTAAAATTAGAACTAAGACAAGAATGCTGTTATAGACTGAATATTTGTGACCTTCAAAATTCATATGTTGAATGCCTAACCCCCAATGTGATGATATTAAGAAATGGTGACTTTGGGAGAAAATTAGTTTATAAAGGTAGAACCCTCATGAATGGAATTATTGTCCTTATTAGAAGAAATATGAGACAGATATTTTTGTTTTCTGGCCCATGTGAAGGTACAACAAGAAGATAGCCATCTACAAACCAGAGAGCAACCCTCACCAGACACCAGCTCTGCCAACAACACATCTTGGACTTCACAGCTTATAGGACTGTAAGAAATAAATGTTGTTTAAGCCACCAAGTCCATTATAATTTGTTATAGCAGCCCAAACTAAGACAAATGCCAACTATCACCATTATTTAACCTGTTTCTAGAGACTTTGGCCAATGCAATAAGCTATGAAACTAATATTGGAAGGGAAGAAAACAATATTTCATCTTTTGGGGACAGATATTACAATATGCATAAAAACAAGAGAATACTTTTATAATTCCTATAATTATTAAGATATTTGAGTAAAAGTATTTATATACAAATGGCATCTCATATATAAGTAACTTAGAAAATATAATGAAAATATATTTTGTTAGCAAAAGAATAATACATCTTTTAAAGCTTTTGATTAATTAAAACAATAATTATTTGGGACCTCTATGAAAAATGTTACATGAAGTTGACAATCCTTATCAAATTAATTCATAGTTTTAATAAAATCTCAAAGATTCCTAAAGTTCATTTGTTTTACAGGCTTTGCAAAATTTCTGTATGTCAGAAAAACATAATTTTAAATTAATTAATAAATTTAACCTGGAATATTAAAATTTGAGACTAGCTAAGGACCAAAACAATGACAAACGAGTAACTTGGAGGAACTTGGCATACCCAAGAGTAAAATGCGTAATAAAGCTACAATAATACTGGTAAGGGTACTGGGCAAAGGGTACTCTTCTATCCTCTTGGGTTCTTTTCTTTTCTGACTTTAAATTCTCTCCATAATATGGTCATGATTTCAATGACTACCTGTATGATGCTAATGACTCCAAAGTTTCTAAATCTTTTCTTCTTTGAGCTTCAGACTTATATTATATATACAACAGCGTACTTGATATCTCCATTCGGATGGGTCAAAGACACTCACTTTCAAAGTACCCAAAACTGAATTTGCGATCTTCCCCCAATCTGGTCCTTTTCCAGCTCAGTTAATGGCACTACTACTCATCCAGTTGTATGAGCCAGAAAGTCATTCTTTCCTAAATGGCATTGAAGTCTTTCTTTATGTTCTCTTCTCTCTCTCACCTTCAATATACAATCTGTCATCAGTCCTATTGATGCAGCCTCCTAAAATTAACTCAAATCTGCCCACTCTCCCCCATTTTAATTGCCATCACTCTTGGCCATGTCAGGACCAATAGAATTCGCTGGTTAATAGCAGGAATTCTGGACTAACAATACCCAGCTTTGAATTTTGGCTCGACCATTTACAAATTATGGGTGACCTTGGGCAAGTTACTTAATCTCTGTGCCCTAGTTCACTTATCTATAAAGTGGATAGAATTGTTGTGAGGATTAAATAAAGAGGTGCAAGTACATCCTTAGGACAGTGCCTGGCATGTAGCACACACCATGCCATTACCGGGATTATTACCATGGCTTTCATCTGGAATACAGCAATAGCCTCCTTACTTACGCATCATAACACTCTTGCACCCTTCGACTCTACACTTCGCCCAGCAGCCAGAGGCCTTTTAGAAAACATATCTGATCTAATGACTTCTCTGCATAAAACATGTCTTCAATTTCCTATTAAATGTGGAATTAAGACTCCGTATCAGTCAGTCATTGAACATAGCAAACTATTCCAGAACTTACTGAGATAGCACAGGCTTATAGAACTGCAGGGCAGCTGAGCGATCTGCTTCCGTATGTCAGCAGGTCGGCGGGGGACAGCTACACTCCACACGTCTCTCATTCTTTTGGGACTAACCAGCCACCTGGGTGTGTCCTTTTCACAGAGAATTCCTGAATCTACACTCCACCTCACAGGCACATTTCCAAGCCCTCTCCGTGTGTCCCATCTGTCAACATCTACTGGCCAAAGCCAATGGTCACAGGACCACACCCAACATCAAAGGGTCAGGAGAGAATAAAGCACCTCACAGTGGAAGACCAGGGGAATGAACATTCGCTGAGCAACAATCCAAAATAGCATGTCCTCAAACCTTAAATAGACCTGATCTGGACCTGGCTGCCTCTCATCCTCCCACACCATCGTCCACGCGCACCTTGCGTGCTGACCCCGAGGAGAGCCCAGCCAGTGTCCAGGGCACTCTCCTCCTTCCTCACTCCAGGCCTCTGCGGAGCGTGATGCCTCTTCCTGGGATGCCCACCACACCCTCTCCCCATCTTCTCCACCAGTGGGCTCTGAGCACCCTTTACTTTCCCTCATAGCATTTATCCCAGTCTTTAAATCACATATCAATTTGATTAACACTTATATAACCTATGAGGGTAGAGATCGCATCTGGATTGCTTTTGCCATGGTAACTCCAGCTCTAGGCAGAGCAGCAGGCATGTAGAGGCACTCAAATATTTGCTGGGTGAATGAACAAGTGCTTTATAGAAGTATAAATTGGTCAACGTCTTGGAAAACAGCACAACTCTGTGTATCAGGAGCCTTAAAGATTGCATATCTTTGATAACAGAAGCATATTCTTAGGAGTCTGTCGTGGGGAAATAATCAGAAATGGTCACAAAGATTTATATAAAGTTGTTTATGAGAATATTTTAAAAAATCATTATTGCTTTTGTAGTACTTTCAAAAGTAATCATGCTCACTATAAAACATGTAAATAGTATATCAAATGGAAAAAGCAAAATTATCTCATATTCCCAATTGTTAATTGATTGGTATAATTTTTCTCTAGTCTTCTTTCCCTATATTCATATTATTACTAATATAATAGTTTTCTTCTAACAATGGGATTATAGAAACATATCTCATTTAATCTACTTTAAGGATGATTTGAAATGACATTATTTGTCTCTCAAGTATTACCTTAAATATACATAAATCCATTACAATATACCATGATATATCTCCACCACATTTTGTACTTTTTTGAACTCTCAGCCAATGAGGATTTGTGTTCCTAAAAGCAACCGCTTTTAGTCAATGAAAGCTCCACGGGTCTGTCATAACTATTGTATAATACATGTAATTTATGCTCTCATGGCTTATCTGTTAGCTATTTATTTTTAATTCTGGCAGAAAGTTTAACCCTCTATTGACTAGCATAGGGCTTACAGGTGATTTGCTGCACCTGGTACAAAGAAATAAAAGAAGAGAATCAAGCTGGATGTTCAAATAGAAGTATTATGAACACTCAAGGTACTCTAATGAAATGGTAGTGGAAACAGAGGATAAAGATTAACAGGCAATTAGTGATTGTGGAAATTCTTTGACATTAAGAAGGACACCATAAACAATAGCTTAGCCTGGAAGAATAGACCTATAATGACATAACTGCAGCTGGAATCATGCCACTATTTCATGGAGTTTAAGGAGCATGGAAATGTAGAATGTAAGAACTGCAGCTCCCTAAAGGCAGGGCTGGTAACAGGTTGTATAACAAGCTGACTCAGCTAGAGCTCCCATTGCCAGCAGCTAATCAGTCTCTCACACTAAATGGAGTATGTGTGTGTAGAGTACAAAGTATTTGCATTCTCCTTTTAGTTTTTGACTTTGTAATATATCAACACATTCTGGATGTATTTCCATTTAGCATGTATATAATCTATCTCGCTTTGTCTAAAGACTGCATGATATTCCTTCATACCAATTTACTATCATTTATCAAATCCCCTATTAATGGACATCTGGGCTGTTACCAGTTTTCTACATTATAAACAACACTGCGATTGGCATGTTGCCTTTTAAAGATAGTATATTAATTCACACTTCTATCTAGTTTTTGAGACTGTTTATTTTTCCCTGTCCCTGCCAACGTGAGGGATCATCAGGTATTTTAAAGTTGTTGTAACTTATAAGTGAAAATAATGATTTTTATCAAATTAACAGGTAATGGTTTCTCAAATTCCACCACACAAAAGTAAGCTAAGTGTGTGCAGTGATTAGATTATACATGACATGTTATCCATGGTTGCTTAAAGAATTTCCATATGTGGTCCTATTTGTAGGAAGAAAGTTCAGATGAATAATCCCATTACTCCTGTCTACACACCATTTGAAAGTATAGAGAAAGGTGTACATTAAATAGAGTTTACACCAATGGAGAATTTGTTTTAATTTTAATAAGGAATAGCTGCTGATTTAACTGTGGATAAAATCCAAAGACCGAGGTGAGGGATTTGACATCTACTTGATGCTGTTGCACAGGTGTTTGTTCTGTTTTGTTGAAACAGCCCTCAGCCCTCTCCATTGCAGGCTTGGATCCAAGCCTTTATCACAGAGGAAGCCAGGGCTGTGAGCAAGCTGTCTGAGAAGGGGCTCAGCGTGCGCACCTGCTGAGCACACGGCCTTCGGGCCCTGTCCCCCAGGGCATCCCGTCTCATTCCACAAAAGGTTTAAGGAAAATCCTCAATCCATGATTTGAAAGCTGGTTTTTTAGGGATCTAATAGGGAATCAAGGGAAAACAACTCAAAACAGTGAAAGCTGTGAAAAACAGTTTTAAAAGTTGGACTAACGGAGTATTTTATTTCTCAGCAACTCTATGCACACTCATTAAACATGAGATGATGAATAGAGACCTTATTAATTAAGAAAGCAAGAGAGACTTCATATCAACCCCAAGACTGGGCCACAAAGGAAGGTTGGAAAAAGACTTAGAGAAAATCTTGTAAAGCTACTTTCATACCCTTCCTCAAAGAGTTGCCTTTTTTGGGTGGAAAAGTCCAATCTTAGTGATTGGTAAAAGGGTATTGTACACAAAGAACACTCAAGTTGGAGATGGCAGCATGCATGCAAACAGGGCCTCCTTCTGTGACTGTGGGGGTACAGTCCACAGTTATTAAGTAGAAGCTCCACAACTTCTCTGGCCCCATTTTCCTCTGTGAAAATGAAGGGGTCAGACCAAATGGCCTCAGAGGTGCCTGCATCTCAAATCCTGTCAACTTTGCTGGTCATTCTCGAGTGGTCAGATCCTATTTACCATAAATATTAAGAGCCAACTCAAGTCAAACCTAATGCCATTGTTATCATAGTGAATTATGATTAAATGGTCAGAAAATAATGATTTTGATTGTTTAATTTGCACTTCTTCCATATGAATAAATTTTGGTGTCTTTTTATGTTTGTAGGACATTTGCACTTCAAATTCTATGAGCTCCTGCTTCATGTCATTTGTCTATTTTTTGTGGGTGCATTTATAACACTAAAAACTTGGAAATAACATACATGTCTAATAAATTTCATAGAATAAAATCTGTAGTCATTACAAACTATATTTTCAAAATATTGTTAATGATGGAAGCATTCATTATATGGTAAGTGAAAGAAAAACAGAATATAAAACTATGTATAACATATTATAGTGTTGTGTGTGTGTGTTTTTTTTAAACCCACAGAAAAAAGCCTGGAGGAAAATGAACAAATGTATTAATGTGACTTTGGGAGATGAGATGATAGGTAATTTTAAAACTTTCTTTATAAAATTAATATTTTCTAAAATTATTACAGACCATATTTACTTGTGTGATCAGAAAGAACAAAAATGCTGTGATTTTGTAGTTCTGGCTGATGTCTTGTACTGTTCTGTTCTTCAAGGGCTCTGGTGGTCAGGACCTAAAATATATTACCCCAGTGGCTCCTTAAGTGTTGGGGGGACTGTCTGTCATATGATAAGGTGTATAGAAAGAAGTCATCCACATATAATCCAAATGTGGTCTGGGCTATAATGGGGACCACAAGGGTCCTCTGATGGCCACTGATCAAAATAAACAAAATCAAGTACTTTGGTTTGGGTTTTGGTACTTGTGGAAGACAAGTCAAAGGACTTTCATGTTTATGAAAGACTTTAATTATTTGCAACAGGTAACCTAACTAAATTAAGGTGAGCGCAATTTGGCTTTTATAAATCAAATTGGACTGTTTTTAGGATAACCTGAGTTTCCCCACATTTTCCAGCATTTCCGATCCAAGTCAAGCACTGCAGCCTTCTCAGATGGTCTTCACGAGAGCTTCCGGTTGTTTCCCAGCCCCTTTTAATTTTGCTTAGCTGCTCCTACTTCCCCTTGGTTACCTTTGGCAATGTTTTTTTTCACATAGAGAAATTTTGGCCCCGCTCTGTCCAAACCACTTCTGCCCAGATTGAGAACATCCCTTAAAATGTTTTCCCATCAAGAAGAAAATCTCTTCTTATGAAGAATTCTGCAGTTACCTCCCTAAAACAAGGAGGCTAAAAAGCAAACAGTGCTAAAAACAGGGTGTTGTTTTCTTCCTCCTACTCTAGAGTTTGCTGAGTACTCTCATTCAGTCCTCTGTAAAAGTCACCAGTGCACAATACTTGCGGTGGTGATATGGAGAAAAAAGCTTGGCTAGTGAGTGTGGACATGTAGATACTTGGGATTCCAGCAATTTGGGAGAAGATTCTTTGTAAGCACCATGTTGTCTTGAGGAGATTGCACTTTTCGATTGATGGGTTTTTTTTGCTTTTTAATATTATATTGCTGTAAGTTTAACTTCAAGGTTTAGTTTGCCTTAGGAAGTTTAGTTAACAATGGGGAGTAGTGAATATTTTGAATCAGTAGTATTTGAGGTCTGTCATATTCCAATAACCAGAGTTTTGAGATGCTGTGTTGTGTTTCACGTAAGAATCCTCTAATACTGTATTGTTGGCGTACATGGATATACGCATGATTTTTTTCCCCTGCCATTTACGAAACACTCCATTGTTTTCATTGAATTCCTTTCCAAAACAGCGTGGGAGGAGATGGGCTAAATGGGCGGGGGAACTTTCATGAAGTCTAACAAGTTTGGGAGACACTGATGTGGGGATGAGTGATATTAAAACTATGTAGCAATTGGCAAAACATAGGAGCCAACCAATTGGAAGGACTCTGGCTGTTAAAGTGGAGGCAGGTCCTAAAGCCCTCTCCTGGGACAGATGTTACCCTTTAGTTGCTGGATCCTGGGCGGTAGGGCACGTGAGAGGGTTCACACTGGCTGTTTACAACCCCTTATGGAAATATTTCAGTATTTTCACAGCCAATAGGTCTTATCAGTGCATTCCTGCTAAGTGTCAGCTCTGAATGTAGAGATACAGAATTATAGAATCCCTGAGTTGGAAGATACTAGCAGTCTCTTAAGAAATCATCTAAGTAATGCCTCTAGACAATGAGCTCCTCAAAAGCAAAGACCACAAGTGCTTCTTCAGTGATGGCCACACCATAGATGCCCTGTGACAGATGAATGATGCAACGAGGGAATGAACCAGCCCTCACCACTGCAGACCTGGCAAGTTGTCACCTGGCCTTTCCTGATCATCTCAGGTGGTAGGAAGCTCATTATCATGCAAGGCTGCTGCTGATCCCTCCCATTTTTGTGTAGGAAAATGTGACTTGTAGTAATTTTAATCTTCTTTTATTTTCTGATGACTGTTCCCCCATTCCCCCTCCATCTATCTATCTGTCTATCTATCTATCTATCTATCTATCTATCTATCTATCTATCTATCAATCATCTATAAAGATGTCAGCATGTTAGCATATATGTGCTAATACATGTCTATTATGTGCATTTCTGTTCTGATTTCTGCCTTTTTTCAGACAACCTTCTTTTCCTATCACAGCTCCTCGCCCTCAAAATGTTGTAGTCTTTATGCTTTTGCAGCAGCAGGTGAGGACTCAATAGCTGGGAGGTGGGGATATGGATGCAAGAGGTTGAGAAACCAAGGAAGAGTGAACGACTGAGGGGGGGCTGGGAGGAGCACTGAGCACTCCTTCCCTTGGCCTTCAGCTACGATCAGCTCTTCTGTAGAGCCGTTTACTTACGTGGACCTTGAACACCAGAGCTCTGCAGAGGGCGGGGCAGCAATTCATGCTCTTGGGACAGCTGATGGCTTTGACATCCTGGAGTGATTAGCACACGAGGTGCTGAAAAGAGTACTGTATGTCCTGCCAAAGGCTCAAGTGCATCTGAAAGGTTCTACAGAGACACGTGACAGCCACGCTGTATTTTCAAACCAACAGACTAAAATCTAGTGTGACTGTGGGAGGTGTTTATCTTGTTAGATTACCCTTGAATCCCTTTTGGGGCTGGATTTGATATATTATCTATTAGTATGATTATTTTTGCTCCTATTAATGATAATGGGAATAAAATATAAAGTGCTTAACAAACATTATTCTCACTTTTCATGACAACACTGTGAGATAAACATTATTATTCTCATTTTAAGATGAAGATCACTCAGAAAATAAATAGAGCTAGGCAATAAGTAGATCTAAAGTCGTTGGTACCCCTCCCTCTTCCCATGGATTCGTGACAAGTAACATGAAAAGCCAAGGCCAGCTGCTGACAAGGGCTCGGCTGTAGACTTGCATTCTTCCAGACTCTGGAAAGATAGAGGAGGATTTTGAGTTTCAGATTTCCTTCTGCTTTCAAAAATAGAAACCTTAGCATTTTCTCATTTCAAGCATATCAGAAGGAACTAGGGTGGTTTTGAGGGGCTCAAGGAATGGTGCAGTTCTAAGAATCTGCAGGAGTGGAAAGAATGCACACTTCCTAGCTGTCTAACCACCCCCAAAATGCAGGGGTACCTAAATAGTCAACCTGCTAGGTAGGGATAACCTGCTCTTGTTATGTTTTAAAAACGGTACTGGCTGCAAATAGTCATGACTGTTATCAACACTAGCCCAGACATATTTGGTCATCAGAGAAATGCCCACATGAAGGCGTCCACACATATATGTATGCATATAGTATGTGTTCAATTGGTTCTTATTATTCAGGGATTCCATATTTGCAAATTTGCTTACTCCTCAACATTTATTCCAAATCCATATGACAGTTTGGTAGTCATGCACAAACACGTGCAGAACCATCTCTCATCTCACATGCACATAGGTCCCCAAGCAACACTCTGCCTTCTTGTTTCGGCTCTCATACTATAAACAAGTGTCCTTTACCTAGTCTATTCAGCATCACATTACTCCCATTTGTGTACTTTTTGTTGTCATTTTGTCGTTTAAAATAGTTCCCAAGCATAGCACTGAGGTTCTATCTAGTGTTCCTAAAAGCAGGAAGGCTGTGATGTACCTTATGGAGAAAATATGTATGCTAGACAAGCCGCATTCAGGCATATGTTATAGTTAGTGCTATTGGCCATGAATTCAATGTTCATAAATCAGCAATACATATAAAGGTGTCTTTAAGCAGAAGCACACATAAAACAGAATCATGTATTGATCAGTTGACAAAAGTGTTGTGACAAGAGGCACATAGGAACCTAACCTTCTATTTACCCTGGAAGCAATGGTTCAGTATTTACTAACTGTGAATTAGTGAATTACTAATTCAGTAAAGCAGTGACTTCAAAGAACATAACTACTGTGAATAACACGAATCAATTGTATGTTTATATGTATAATATGAGCATGCATATATACGTGTGCATATTCGTGCAATAACTTATCCTAATTCACTGAGGCCATGAAAACTTAATTCCATATTAATCAGTGATAAATGATACCTGGAGAAAGCTATTATCATTCCGTAAAGTACATTTTTTTTTAATTTGGGCTTACAGGTCCTATAACTGATCTTTTAGTTCACTAGCAATATTTTTGATCAGAAATAATTTGATTGCACTAACATGATAATGTTACTTAACTAATTCTTAGAAGAGTGGGAGTATGTAGGCTATAATTTATGAATGTCACTGCAAAATATTTGCTTGGAATATGATTACATTCCAGCAACATTTCACTCCAGAAATCTGTCCAAGAATTTGTTATCTAGTAAGTAAATAGACTTTTGAGCGTAATTTTCTGTCCAAATCTCTTTGGCCATGTACCTATAAACAACAAATACCCTTAAACATCAGCTCAAACTGACTGAGCCAGACCCTCCTGAAGACAAATGCTACCTTGCTGGGAGGCCGAACCTGAATCCTCCCAAGTCTACTCCCCTCCCTGAGACCCTGTGGGTGAGCAAGACCTCGTCAGTTTCATTTATCTTGCTGCAGCAGTTCCAGCAGCTTCCTGGCATCTTCCTATTTATTCTCCATGTTTGCCCAGATCCACAGTTTCAACACATCTTGAATCCGGGAAAGAAATCAGCTTAAAAGAAGCAATAAAAAAATAAGACAAAGTTTTCCTTTCTTATTTGATTATCTCCACAATTCAATTATTTTATAAAAAGCAGCATGTGTTGTGGAAAGAGCCCTGGACTGGAGAACAGAATATTATTTTCATCTATGATGTTAATTAACTATGTCAAACAGGCAAATGACTCAAGTAGGCCTGGATTTTCTTATCCGTAAAGGTTGAGGTTGGATAAGGTATTCTTTAGTGTCTTTTTTAGGTGAAAAAATTCCAGACTCTAGGCTTCTAGCTGAACTACCTAGGACACTATTGAGGTTTCCCTAATCATCCTGACATCAGAAAGACTTCTATTAATAATATGCTTTATATACAGTAAAATATGTAAAAGCAAATAATATATCATATTGGATCTGACAATAGTCCCATCCAGTACTGTTTGGCTGAAAAATATGTTGGTTTTTCTCTATGTCATTCTCAGAGATCACAGGTATTAGTAATCTATTAATTCATTCTTTCAACAAATATCATTGAGGCCCTGTTATGTTATAGGCACACAGTCAAAAAAACATGGTCCCTATCCTTAAGCCAAACCAAGGTATTGGGTGCCTGAATTTGATAATAGTTTCATGCTTAAAGTAATAATTATAGGTTAATAATTTGATAGTAAACCAAATTATATTCTTTAAAAATATGTTCAACATTTTTTAAAATAAGAGAAGGGTCAGCACCAAAGAGAAATGTTTTCATATTTAATGCAAAGATATAGAGCTAATTTATATTTTACCAACTATATGAGGAATTGCATGTGACCTGAGTTAATTGGCATCATTTAAAAATTTATTCTAGAATTGTTTTTAGAGATCATAAAATCTGGCCTTCCCCAAGAAGTTACCCCTGGTTCCTTCCTGCATGTCCATCCTTCAGGTTATAGCTTTTTTTTTCTTTCAGTAATCAACTATCAAATGAAACCAAAAAGTATTTATTAAGTAGCTTATGATAAGGCTATGATTTCTTTTGCCCTGGGTGCCTAAATATTTATTTTATTGTTTTTGTGATTTTTTAATGAGCTCTTTAACACCCTTCATGAAGCAAGATAAGGTAGAAATAAACTACTAGCTTAATTAACATTGTGAGATTTCTATGTTCGAATTTAGCTAAAATCATCTCATATGTGTTTATATTTTGTCCTAAGTTTTGTTTTTTGGGGAAGGCAAGATCTTCCTGACATGTAATCTGCTATGTAAAGAATTATGTAATTCTTTTTATTAGATTTTGTACCATTTCCTTTATAAATCAATGTTTGGCAAAGCAAATCTTATTTTCCCATTAGTTTACATTATAACGTCAAACCATTTTTGTTTGCTTATAAATTTATCTACAATTTGGGCCTTCATTATCCTCATTTTGAGGCCTTCTCCCCCACATATTCTCTGCACCTACAAACACTATGGTAATTCCAAATTTAGGAATATTTTTGGTGAATCTTTTTGTAAGCTAAAGAGTTTTTTAGTAATAAAACATAATTTCTGTCTCTAAGCAATCTGTTCTATAAATTCAGACTTTCCTTAACTTATAGTTTATTAATTTGGGACATTTTTATAAATATGTGGACTTAATAAATAATATTTCCTGGGAGTCTTGAAATACAGAAATTATGATTTCACAATAAAACACTTTAATCACCTAGCATGCCAGGTATAGAACAACAAGACCACATATCTGTGTAATATTCATGTAATCAGATAAAAAATTTTTCTTAATATTTAATATGCCATTTTTCTTGTAAAATAAAATAAATGAATTTTCCATAGAAATAGTGCTTTTTATAACTTATTTTTATCATTTAGTGCTGCTAATTGGGAACAAAGCACTATGAAGTACACTGTGAATCGAAAAGCTACAATTCCCCCTTAGATCTATCTAAACAGAAGGAAAATTAATATTTATTTCAAGTTTTTATCCTCCAAAGAAAGGAAATTATTTGTCTTAAGTATATTTCTAGAATTAGTCTAAAGAAAATAAGATTTTGCTAAACAATTTAGCTGATTTTTTCTGCTTCAGAAAGTCAAGCTTTTAAATCAAGAGTCACTTAGTGTGATCTTATATTATCTTAAAACTCAATCATAATTAACTTGCTTTTCCAAACTTAATAGAAGAGACAGCCATTCTTAGAATGAGACCTTTGCCATTTAATATTGTGTTCAAACATAAATTAGAAAATTAGGAAAGATAAGAATCCCTATTACAAGGTATTCATAAACTAAGAATGCATCTGTTCTTAGGATTGTTAAGGTGTGGTTGAAGTTTAATGATTGCACACAGAAAGAAAATTTTAAATACATAGAGTAATCTTTGACCTTAACTATATTGAGTCAACAGAGTACAAGAGTAACTTCCGGTAATTATTTTTACTCCTCCTCACGAAGAACATCAGAGAATTTGGTGAGAAAATATCACTAGGAAGTCCATGTATACACGTGGATGCTAAGCATTTTATATTTTTCCTTTATTTAAATTTGTTATTTTATTATGATAAGAGATCAAAGAGAAGTAGCTGTGTTTCATTTTGAGTCCTATTACCTGTTTAGAAATACTAAATTTTGATGAAGAACATGAAGAAAAATACTAAATAATAAAAACTACTGTTTATTATTTTCGACCAGATATCACGCTTAGCATTCTACATAAACCATGAATTTATTCCATCAGAGTAATGATGATGATGATGACAATAGCTCATTTGGTAGGCACCCATTAGGTGCCTAGGTTGCTCTAGGCATCTGAGATATGATAGGGAAGTGATGCGACACAGTCTCCCATCTCATGGAGCTGAAGGCTAGTGGAGAGGTGTAGACAAATCAGTAGTTCTAGAATGTCATGAGGCTGTGATGGGAGAAGTATAGGGTGCTATAGAGGAAGCACATTGAAGGGATGTTTGGGGCAGAAAGACAAGGTGTGTGTATTACAGAGGGCTTCCTGGATGAATTCATATCAAAACAGCCCTAAAAGGATGAGGCAGCCATACAAAGGACAAGAGTATTCGCAGAAATAGCATGACACTTTTAAAGGACTGACCACTTTTCAGTATGGTGGGAACAGAGCATGCAAGGTGGTAATGAGACACAGCTTGG
Organism: Microcebus murinus; assembly: GCF_040939455.1. NCBI lineage: Eukaryota > Metazoa > Chordata > Mammalia > Primates > Cheirogaleidae > Microcebus > Microcebus murinus. Next base: position 22,909,508 of record NC_134112.1, read on the forward strand.
GAGGAAAGTTTGAGCTGCTCACAAAACTCACACTGGAGGAGCTGAAGCTTGAGATTAGAGAGGATAGTGTCATGATCAGGTATGTACCTTAGAAAGACCACAGGCTGCTGCTATGTAGATGAAGGATGGGGGAGGGGGACAAGATCATTGGCAACAAAGCAAGTTAGTAAACTTGTAGTCATTTGACAAGAAATGATGATAGCCTGACCCTAGGGGAGTGACATTGGAAACAGATAAAATGTGGTTTGATTCAAGTGATATTTAGGATGTGAACTCGATAGGCCTTGGTGTTAATTAAAATGTGTGGGTGAAGGAGATGGAGGGAGAAAGGTATTTGCCAAGAGTTTGATGTGGGTTCCTGGGGAGATGGGGTTGGCATTTAATGAAATTGGGATCAGAGGAGGAGGAACATATTTTGGGGTGGCTGTTGGATATTCAAGGAAACCCAGAATTTACACACGAGGAAACTAAAACTTAAGGAGATTGATAACCTGTTCAAGATCACACAGACAGGATTTGAGACCAGGTGGTCTGGCTCCAGATTTCTTTCTATATTAATCACTATACTACATTGCTCCTCAAATCTTGATGGAGGAGTAATAGATCTTGAAGATTTGTATTCTCTCAATACCTCTTCTTTTCTGATCCTATAGGGCAATGTCAGGATATGGGGCTCTAATTCAGCTGTGCTAATAACTGCTTGACCCTGGGCAAATCATTAACAGTTCAGATCACTGAATCTAAAAGAAAGGAGCTGGAATAGGTCAGTATTTCCCAAAGGGGCTTTAGGAGCAGGCCTGGAAGGAGCTTAGGAAGAGGTGAGCATGAGCAAATGGGGTTTATCCCAAGAATGCAAGGCTGGTTCAACATTCGAAAATTAGTCAACATGAGTTATATTGAAAAAAACCACATGATCATATCAATAGATGCAGAAAAATCATTTGACAAATTCAATGTGCATTCATGATGAAAATGCTCAACAAACTAGGAACAGAAGGGAACTTAACATGATAAAAGGCATCTACTAAAACAGCTGAATCATACACAATGGTGAAGACTGGATGCTTTTGCTTTAAGATTAGGACAGGGTTCAATATCGGAACAAGATTCTCACCACCTCTATTTAAGAGCATACGGTGGCCGGGCATGGTGGCTCACGCCTGTAATCCTAGCACTCTGGGAGGCCGAGGTGGGAGGATCGCTCAAGGTCAGGAGTTTGAAACCAGCCTGAGCAAGAGTGAGACCCTGTCTCTACTAAAAATAGAAAGAAATTAATTGGCAAACTAAATATATATAGAAAAAATTAACTGGGTATGGTGGTGCATGCTTGTAGTCCCAGCTACTCAGGAGGCTGAGGCAGGAGGATCGCCTGAGCCCAGGAGTCTGAGGTTGCTGTGCGGTAGGCTAATGCCATGGCACTCTAGCCCAGGCAACAGATTGAGACTCTGTCTCAAAAAAATAAAAGGGCATATGGCAAGTCCTAGTTAGTGCAATAAGGAAAAGAAAAGAAATAAAAGATATAGAGACTGGAAAAGAATTAATAAAACCATCACTATTTGCAGATAATATGGTTTTCTATATAGAAAGCTCAAAGAATGTACCAAAAAAGCCCAAAACCTCCTATAACTAATATAACTAATATGTGAGTTTAACAAAGTCTCAGGCTACAAGGTCAATATGAAGAAAACAATCATATTTCATATACTATCAATGAAAAATTGAAAGTCGAAATTAAAACATACCATTTACAAATAGCTCTAAAAAACGAAATACTTAGGTATAAATATAACAAAATATTTACAGAACTGCATGCTGAAACACTAATGAAGGAAGTCAAAGATGAACTAAATAGAAACATTGTATTCATGTACCAGAAGACTATTGTTAAGATGTTAATTCTACTCAAATTGTTCTACAGCTTTATTAAAACCCCAATAAGAATCCCAGCAGAATTCTTTTTAGTTATTGACAACATGATTCCAAAACTTGTATGGGAGATTGAAGAAAATGGAATAGACAAAATAATTTTGAAAAAGAAGGACAAAGTTGGGAGATTCACCTGCCTGATTTTAAGACCTGTTATAAAGTCACAGTGATCAAGACAGTGTGGTATCTGTAAAATGACAGACACATAGATCAATGAACAGAATAGAGTCCAGAAGTAGAACCACACTCATATGTCCAATTTCTCTTTTGACAAAGGTGCAAAGACAATTCATGGAGGAAGCATAGGATTTTCAACAAATGGTGCTAAAACAACTGACTACACATATGAAAAAAAGAATGTCAATGCATACTTTATACTATATACAAAAATTAACTTAAAATGGTTCACAGATATAAAGGTAAAATATAAAATGTTAAAACTTTTGGAAGAAGTTGTTGGGCATGATAGCTCATGCCTGTAACCCTAGCCCTTTGGAAGGGCAAGGTGGGAGGATCACTTGAGGCCAGGAGTTGGAGACCAGCCTGAGCAAGATAGTGAGACCTTGTCTCTACAAAAAGTACAAAATTAGCCAGGCATGGTGGCACACACATGTAGTTGCAGCTACTCAGGAGGCCAATGCAGGAGGATCACTTAAGCCCAGGAGTTTGAAGTTGCAGTGAGTTACAATGACAAAACTGTGCTTTAGCCTAGGCAACAGAGTAAGACCCCATCTCAAAAAGAACCAACCAACCAAACTAACAACAACAACAACAAAGCAAAAAAACAAAAACAAAACAAATTTTGGAAGAAAGCATGAGAAAGTCTTCATGACTTTGGGTTTTGCAGAGTTCTTAGAGATGACATAAAAGTCCAATATATAAAAGGTAAAAATTGCTACATTTGAATTAACAAAATTAAAAACTTTTGCTGCATGAAGAAAATGAAAAGCAAGCTAAAGACTGAGAAAAACTATCTGCAAATCATATATCTGACAAGAGTTATATCCAGAACATATAAAGAACTTTTAAAATTCAACAACAAGAAAGCAAACTCTAAAAATATGGGCAAAAGATCTGGACACTATAGAAAGAAACATATAAGGATAGTAAATAAGCACACAAAAAGATACTTAACGTTATTAATACCTAGGCAAATGCAAATTTAAGCCACCATGAGATACCTTTACATATATTTCAAAATGGTGAATACCAAAACAAAAACTGACAATATCAAGTACTGACAAAGAACTCTCATATGCTACTGGTGGGAATGCAAAATGGTAAAACCACTCTGGAAAAACAGTTTGTCAGTTTCTTAAAAATTTAAACAGACACTTGTCCTATGTAAATTACCTTAGAGAAATGGAACATCAGGTCTCCACAAAAACCTGTATTCCGATCATTATGGCAGCATTATTCATAACTGAAAAAAAACCTGGAAACAACCCAAATTCATTCATTAGAAAAATGGATAAACAAACAGTGATACATACATAAATGAAATACTACTCAACAATGAAAAGGAACAAACTATTGACACTCTTGACAACATGGATGCATTATGCCAATCAATGCATTGTGACCAATAAAAGAAGCAAAGCCCCAAAAGTTAGATATTGTAACATTCCATTGCTTAGCATTCTGGAAGAGACAACGCTACAGGGATGGAGATAATACCAGCAGTTACTAGGATTTAATAGTGGGGGAGGACTTGACTACAGAGGGGCATTGTGGGGGAATTTTATGGAGAGAGGAGATTGTTTTGTCTCCTGAGTGGGGATGATTGTTATACCACTCTATGAATTTGTCGAAACCAACAGAACCGTACACCAGAAGGGATTTTTATCATGTGTTAATTTTAAAATGATTTTTAAAAAATAATGAGTGATGACAAAATGGGAGATTTTAAAAATGCTTAAAACTCTTCTCTCTGTAAAAAATGATCAAAATACCTAGGTACAAACACGGAGAAGGTTTGCAAAAAATAGGTGGGGAATTTGCGAGCAATGATGAGGTCAACAGGTAGAGGATTTGGATCCCCTGAATGTCATTCACAGATGTAAACAGTCAATCCACCACCATCTCTCCAGCAGTCTTGGTGGTCCTTCGGGGGAGCATTCCCGCCAGCGACCACCAGGGGCAGCACAGAGATGCCTAAGCCCTCCAGCGAACCCCAGAAGATGCAACAGCAAAAAGGATCACATTAAAGGGCACACTTTGCAAGTCTGGGTCTTAACTCACTCCTGTTGCAGGTGGCAGAGAGTGTGGCGTCACGTGACCGCAGAAGCGTTCCAAGTGGATGCTTGAGGTGTTGTAAGTGTGTGGAGCCTGGCTGGGCCTGGAGACCCTGCATGGGTGAACCACCTGGGGGGTGGGCCTGTCTTTAGGGTGACTGAGGGAACACGGAGCGAAAGGAACTTTCTCAGGGAGCACGAGCCTCTGCTCTGGCTTCTTCCCCTCTCGCTGGTGCCTGCAGAGTGGAAACCAGAAACGTGGGATGGGACAGAAACTCTGAACAGCACAAAATGAGCATGCTTAGGGTGGCAGCTGCGTGAGGGGCTGGGGGGGTGGTTGAGGGAGAGTAGGGAGAGAGGCTGTGTGGGGACAGATGAGGGCAAAGGGTCTGAGCAGGTGCCAACCCTCCTCACCTCGTCTCTCCCTTTTTGTTTCTTTTTTCCTTCCTCCCTTTCTTTCGTTCTTCTATTCTCATTGGCATTCTCCCACCCCCAGCCCTTTTCCTCTTCTGTGCTGTGTGTCTCCATCTTCCCTCTGGCCTCCCAGGCACAGCCAGTCAGTCAGCAGGGTGACAGATGTTCACTGAATATGGCCGAGAAGGGACCATGGGAGCAAAAGGTGATGGAGTAGTTTCCTGTGGCTGCCAACACAAATGATCACAAGCCGGGTGACTTAAAATAACACCAATTTATTCTCGCCATTCTGGAGGCCAAAAGCCTGCACTCAAGGTGTTGGCAGGGCCACGCTGCCCCTGTAGGCTCCCGGGGAGAGTCCCTTCCTTGCCTCTTCCAGCTTCTGGTGCCTCCAGGCATTCCTTGGGTGAAGGCTGCTTAACTCCAACCTTTGCCTCTCTCTACATGTGGCCTTCTCCTCTTCCCTCTTTGTGTCTCTCCGCAATGGCGGTTTGTTGACTGAATACATGTGAATAATTATGCAGGGCCCACCTTGATAATCCAAGTTGATGTAAGATTCTTAACTCAATTACAACTGCAAAAGCTATTTCCCCAAATAAACTCATATTCACAGGTTCTGGGGGTTAGACCCCTTTTGGGGCCACCATTCAGTCCACTGTGTATGACATTCCCACCTCCAGATAGCATTCAGTTCTTCTGTCCTCATACATTCAGTAAGCCAAATACTTATTGGTGGTGAACTATTACCTAACATCATGCTATTCTATAGAACAAGTAAGAGGTAAATGCTATTCATTGGCTCTATACTTAGGGAGCTGACCATCTGGTTGGAGATTCACAATAAATTCTTAGAAAAACCCCCCAAAGCCAAAAAAAAACCCACAGAAAACAAAAAACAAAAAAACCCTCCTAACACAAGAAAGTTCAAGAATACAATAATTTAATAATGTCATCACATAAATGTGATTAAAAGCAATCTAGTCGGAGAAACAAAACTAACATATATCTCATGATTAAAGAACAATTAAACCAATGACACCATAAAAAAGTTCAAAGAATATGAAGAGAGTTCACATAAAAAAGACATAGAAATTAAATATTCCAAGAGATACTGAAACTCACTCATAATGAGAGAAATGCAAGCCCAAACTACTTTGAGATGTATGCCATTGCCATTCAGTAGTTAAAATCCTAAAGTTTGATAAGACTCTCTTGGCAAGGTTGTGGGGAAACAGCTCTTCCATACATTGCTCGTGAAGTATCAATGGGTACAACACTTACAGAGGCAATTTGACAACATCTGTAAAATTTATCTGTAAAGAATTGTGAAGTCTATATTCTTTGATGCAACATGCATACTTCTAGGATTTTATTTTACAGAGAAATTTACGGGGTGCAAAATCTATGTTCAAATTATTCTGTATAGCATTGTCTTAAAGAGCAGAATATTGGAAATAAACCAAAGACTTTGCAGTAGGAGGCTGGGGTTATGTCTCTGAGAGCCCCACGGGCTGGAGTACTAGGGAAGTCCTCTGGAGGCGCCAGGACTCAAGCTTCCCCTTCCTTGTCCTGTCTGTCACTCTTCTCAAATATCCATCACCTTCAACACAGTGAGTGCTTCCCGCAGCCCTGCTCTGTTCCTGCCCTCGGCTTCTACAGCAGCCTTCAGGATATCATGGAAAGAGTGAGAAATATTCCCTCTGAGGTCCATAGCTAAGGAGCATATTGAAGCACATGTTCCGCCCACCCTGCTCTCCAATCTGGACGCTGTCCCCATCAGGCTGACATAAACATGCAGGGCCAACTCCATCATAGCCAATAAAGTTATTCACTGCTTAAAAGGGTCTGCATAAACAAACATGTGTCACTTGGCAACACTCAGTGGTGACCTTCCTGCACTTGGCATCAAAGAGCCCAAGAAACCCTGGGCCTGTATCCTTTAGAGGAAGTTCAGGTAAACACACACACACACACACACACACACACACACACACACACTCCAACACACTCTCACACACACTCATTCACTCTAAAATCCAGCCCATTAGGAGCTGATTTCCAGGAAAGCTGCAACATAAATTGTCCCATTCCAATCTATTCGTGTTTTCAGATGTTGAATCCATTTTTCCTAGCGTAGAAAGAAGCCAAGGATAATGAAGAAAACAAAGGATTTGAATTCAGAAGACTCAGCTTTTTAGGACTCCCCAGCCATAAAACCTTGGCGGATCACTTAATTTCTTTGCGACTCCATTTGTCATCCACAAAACAGAAAGCGAAGTAACATCTGCCAAATCAGATTGTACTGCCTAACGGCCCCCACCCCCAAACTCGGTGGCTTAAAATACCACCAATTAATTTTGTGCACAATTCTGAAAGTCGCCATTTTGTTCTGAGTTCAGCTGGGTGGTTCTCGTGTTAACTAGACTCTCCCACACAACTCTAGTTAGTGGCCAGGTTGGTTGGTGGCCAGCTGGTCTAAGATGGCCTCAGAAGGACGGCACATCTTGGTTCCATGGTCTCTGTCCTCTAGCAGGCTAGCCCAGACTTGCCTCAAGTTGGAGGTAGGGTCGTAAAAGAGGGTCGAAGCTGACAAGGCCCCTTGAAGCCTAGATTTGATGTTACAGATTGAATTGTAGAATATTATCCCAAAGTTCATAGTTGAAGCTTTATCTCCCGATGTGACTGCATTCTGTCCTGTTTGGTGGCAGTTGTGACTATTTCTTACTTACTAGGCAGGGTGGAGTGGATATGTATAGGGCCAATGAGGAGATAATAAAGGTTAAATGAGGTCATAAGAACGGGGCTTCGATCAGATAGGACCAATGTCCTTAAAAGAAGAAGAAGAGACAACGGAGATCTCTCCCTGAGCACAGGCACAGAGGAAAGGCCAGGAGAGGACACAGTGAGAAGGAAACCAAATGCAAGCCAGAAGAGAGGCCTCCCCAAGAATCAGCCCTGATGGCACCTTGTTCTTGGAATTCTAGCCTATAGATTTGTGAGAAAATACATTTCTGTTGTTTAACCCACCCAGTCTGTGGTATTTTGTTATGGCAGCCTGAGCACACTCATAGACCTGGAGTGCACTTTTACTGCATTCTATTCACTTTTACTGCATTCTATTTGCCAAAGCCAGTCATGAGACTATCCCAGAGACAAAAGTTTAGGAAACAGACTCCATATCTTGATGGGAGGAACTGCAAAGTCACGGATCAAAGGGATGTGCATATAGGAATAGTAATTGAACTTGCCTGCCACATATGGCATTTGTATGGATCACAGAAAACCATGGCTATGAAAGTGCTTCCCAAATTGTAAAGCCCTAAAGGATGTCGGCTCCAATCAGCCTTCCATCCTGCTTGGTGGCAGTTGTGACCGTTTATTAGCTACTAGGCAAGGTGGAGGGGATACACAGATGCTTCTGCGTGGCACATCTCCTCCAGGGAGTTCGTAAAAGTTGCCTAATGCATGAAGTCCTATAATTCTTGTAACTAAGAGAGGTAGTCAAGGTTAGGACAGCAATACTACATTTTCATAGCTAGAAAAAGCCTGAAAATAAGTATTTGAATGAGTGTTCCACTCAATGATTTCAGGAACAGGAAGTTTGATGGTCAGATGAATAGAAGAAAGGAAGGATGCAAAGTAGGTTGGATTTAGTGAACTTGTCATCCACATCCACCACGTCCCTGAGAGACCAAGGGGAAAAGCAGGCTGCCGACTCGAAGGCCATCTGTGGCTACAGCATTGGACTCTTTTCCTGTGGAGTCCTAAATCTGTGCCTGGGTTTGTGAGCCTTCCTCCACGATAGACTGACTGCCTGAGAAAGAACATATTATCATCGCTCCAGTTCTCTCCGGTCCTTGCACAGAACTTGCAAACAGAACCCTCACTGACAGTCACGGTAAAGAGGGGTAATGTGTAGGAACAGATGGACTGGCCACTCAGTACCTCTGCCCCAGCTGAGAACAAGTTAGCTTACCTGGCTAAGGCGGGTGGATCGTTTCAGCTCAGGAGTTCGAGACCAGCTTGAGCAAGAGTGAGACCCCGTCTTTTTTTTTTTTTCGGCATATTATGGGGGTACAGATTTTAAGGTTTCAATAAATGCCCATTTCCCCTCTCCCCCCCAAAGTCTGAGTCTCCATCATGACCATCCCCCAGATGGTGCACATCTCACTCATTATGTATGTATTTACCCACCCCCCTCCCCCCTCCCACCTGCCCAATACCCTATTACTGTAGTACCTATGTGTCCACTTAGGTGCTACTCAGTTAATACCAATTTGCTGGAGAATATATCTGGTGCTTGTTTTTTCATTCTTGGGATACTTCACTTAGTAGTATGGGTTCCAGCTCTAACCAGGAAAATATAAGATGTGCTATATCACCATTGTTTCTCAGAGCTGAATAGTACTCCATGGTATACATATACCACATTTTATTAATCCATTCTTGGATTGATGGGCACTTGGGCTGTTTCCACAGCCTTGCAATTATGAATTGTGCTGCTATAAACATTCGAGTGCAGGTGTCTTTTTTGTAGAGTGAGACCCCGTCTTTACTAAAAAAAAAAATAGAAAGAAATTAGCTGGGCAACTTAAAATATCTAGAAAAAATTAGCCAGGCATGGTGGTGCATGCCTGTAGTCCCAGCTACTCGGGAGGCTGAGGCAGGAGGATCTCTTGAGCCCAGGAGTTTGAGGTTGCTGCGAGCGAGGCTGATGCCATGGCACTCTAGCCAGGGAACAGAGTGAGACTCTGTCTCAAAAAAAAAAAAAAAAAAAAAAGCTTCTCTAACACACATTTCAGCATTCTCCCTCTGGCAAGGCAGGACCTGGCACTCTGGCTTTGGGGTGGAGAGGATGAGAAGATAAGCCATGGCGCTGGCCGAGGAGAAAAATCTCAAATCTTTGGAATGACCCTCAGATCTCCAGGGAGATGTCCCACCCCATCTCGTGCTGCTTCAGACTCCTTGAGCACTCTGGGACTCTGTGGCTTGAAGAGTTAAGAGGCAGAACATCATACTCTGCTAATGGCCTCTCCTACCTATTGGCGCCAGTATATGTTGGTCCAGAAGCAAAGAGGGTGAGTTGCTCTGGCTTTGGAACATCTTTAACGCCTTCAGGTTACCAACACTACCTGAGATGTAATTAATTATTAATAAGCAAAATATCCTGAATGGTCCTAGAATGATCCAACCCCAGTCTCCAAATGATGATTGTTCTTATTATGCCAGATTGCAGGGCAAGTTTAATATTCTATTTTCTTTCTGCATCTGCAGTTTAATTCGTTGCCTACTACCTAATAAGCACATTGAATAATTGAAAGAATGAATAAACTCAATAAATATTTGATGAATAAATAAATAAGTGAATACATGAATGACATAGCCAGGACTTAAACTTACGAAATGTGAAGCACTAACAACATATCTGTCTTCTTTATGTTTGGTCCCATGACTACTGGGCACTGGATTGTGTGTACTATGTGCTCAATAAATGGTTGTTGAATTGCCCTGAAATTATAAATCCTGTAAATTAAATATTGCATTGCAAAAATGAAACAACTAAGTGTCCCCACAGTGAAAGAGTTCAGTAGGTAAAATTCTACCCTGAGAAACCCTACCTCTGTGTCCCTGGAGACTAAAAAAAAAAAACCTGACTTCTTCCCTCCAAATACTCTCAGGTGCCTGTAGCCTTGCTATGCCAGGGTCAGCAGCAACCACTGCACCCCTTTTCTCATTACATCCAACAGGGCAAGGTGGGATGCCAGGGCACTTCCTTCCAGAACTCTTGTACCTGTGGGGACCCTCATTAGGCTATATCTCCTGTTCTGTGGCTGCCTGGGCTCTCCCTGCCTCAACCTCTCCATGTAATTCCTGAGAATTGCCCTTAGTGTAAAAGAAACACAGACTACATCCCACAGTGAAGTTGTAATGAGCTGCCTTCATTCAAAGCATACCCTTTTGCAAACTCAGCCTGAGACAGACTTCCTGCAACACGTGGTCTGCCAAGTCTCCCAGGCTTTGAATCACTCTGGGAAACTGCCAAGGAGCTACCCAAAGCCTGCCTTGATTTCTCACCATCACTGCCCCTACAAAGCCGTGCCGATGAAAAACCTTCACCCACTGTGCAGAAGTAAACCACGTGGATTGCGAGGATGAAGCTGCTTCCTTGCCTTTCTTCTGTCTCTAGGCTCAGAAATGCAGGGAGAATGGTCATTCCCCGATGTCCCCATAAGGACCCTAAGCTGCGCCTAGGTATTGCTGAAAATTGCCATTGCGTTTCCTCTCTAAGCTAATTGCTTCTTCACTTCTCTTTTCACCCCCTCTTTGGGAAATCTGGCAACATTTTTAATGCATTCACTAAATAATCTCAGGCTTAGGATACATCCTTGCACATAAAAATGACAGCATAGAATCCCATTGTCCTTCTCTGTCATCTCGGGGCCTGGATGTGGGGTCCTCTCTTTTTCTCCAGCTCCTAGACCTTCTCTTGTGTCACATGCCCTTGAGTTTTTTAGAGCAAAGAAAGACACAACCACAGTTTTCTAAAAAGCAGACTTCTTGGGATTCCTGAAAGTGGAACCTTCAAATTCTGGATAGTTTTAAAAGGAAGACATTGAAAAATAATTCCTTCAAGCTAACTTCAACCCATTATTCAGAGTAAGAATTTAAACAGCTGATATTACTGAGAGCTTCTAATCTAGGCTGTGTAGTTTATCTCTGAGAGATATGCCTGTATGTGCACTTAGTTCATGCAAACAACATGAAATGATGTTATCACCTCCATTTACTGACAAGGAAAACGGAGCCAGAGAGGTTGGTAACTCCACTCAAGTTCTTACGTATGGTCGCTCAAGCAGCAGAAGTGTCCTCAAAATCACTGAAAGTCTGCAAAGAGGCTCACCAAAGTCCTGGGCGCTTGGAAAACCTGATCTCCAGCAGAGTTTCTAGGCAGTGGGGGGCATGTGTTCCAAGACCTGGAGGTAGAAAAGAGATCGAAGTCAATGAACTGAAAAGAGCCTGCTGGGGCTGGAATGGAGAGTGTTTGGAGAGATGGCAGGGAGAGAAATGGACAGAGGCTGGACCAAGCAGCACCCTTGAAGCCCTTTTAATGGTTTCAGACTTTATCTTGAGGGGATTGTCTGCTAAGAGGGTGTTAAAAAGAAGAAAGAGACAGCATGAAATTGATGTAGCTACAAATTTCCTCACGATATTGTGTTAACCCAGCAATATTTCCTAATATATTTTCACCCATGAGGTTTGAAGCATTTAGTGATTAGTGCTTTATGGCCCATTGGCACACAGTAACCAGCACCTTCTGCTGGTGCATCACAGTGACTTCTGAACCAATCAGTGGGTCATGGCTGTGCCCTTCCTAATAAGGCTTAGGTGGCTGCAGGGAGGAGGGTATCACCACTGAACACTCTATCTCAGCCCCAGGGGTAGCAGCTGCTCATTCAGATCTATTCCTATATGCTTTAGGGTTCCCTTTACTTCTTACTAGCCAAGTGCTTGTTATCCCAATTCTTGTTATGGGAAATTAGTTCTTCATGTTACATACTCCCTGTTCAAATTACTATGTGTTTTCTCTCTTCTGATTGGGCTTGGACTGATTCACAACCCTCAGAAATTTCTCTATCTGCCAGATATAGCCTGCTTCCCCAGAGGGGGAAAAAGAAATGGTGGTTCTACTAAGAGCTACATGCTTGCTGCTTTCACTGTCTGAAAGCAATTCTTACTAGTCTACATTTCCTTGTTGATGAACCAGGAGTTCATGAAAGTGCCTAAAGAATGAGCATTGACTCTTGAATTTCCCTGAGCTCCACAACTAAAAGGGCAGGGAGACATGAGATCATATTTATATAATATAACATGGTCACTGGTAATGGGTAACACAGGTTTGAACATACTACTCAAAGATGCATGCCAACAAAGCGATCAGCTGTGCTTAGAGGAAGGGCCCATGACAGTTGCATGGGATGAAACTCTTGAGTCTTGAAGATTGATTGAAGGTTTGCCAGGCAGGTGGTGAGGAAAGAATACACCAAACAGGGGCAACAGGATAGAGAGAAGTCTGCAGACATGGCATAGCACAACTATGCCCCAGGAATTGTCAGTCCTGTGGAACTTGGGTGGTAGTCCTTCTAAACGGGTTTGGCCTTGTCCTGCAGGGTTTCAAACAGAATATGGAGAAAAAGCTAAGAAATGATTATCTCCAGGCCCCTGTGTATGAAGGTGATAAATTCCTCATGTAGGACAACATGAATGGGAATGGGAAAATCAAGTTTAAATAGAGGTTAAATAATAATAGACAATCAAGTGATTAACAGGATTTTGGAAACTTGAGGGCTAGTTATGAGGAACAAATGAAATAATGGATTTGAAAGCACTATTTTTGAATGCTAATATACTATCATAAAATATCCTTTCCACAATTCAATTCTGAACATGAATAATGAGGCTCAATGTTCCTATGTAGCAGGATTACTCCAATCATTGGGCTAAATGACAGTATGGCGGTGGCAGCATCCAGTTTATACTTCTCGGCCATGCCTCCTGCTCCCCATCTCACAATCAGTACTGGACAGCCGGTGCCTTTTGTTTTAAAGTAAACAACGAACAGTATATGAGTTAACTTTTACAACCAGTTGCTCAAAATAGCGGAATAATAAAAAAGAGTTTTAAAGCTGAAATATAAACTGTATTCCCTCATTTTGCAGAAGAGGAAACTAACACTCCGATCATCTAAGACTTGTTCAAGAGCAAGTCAGAGGCAGCCCTGTGATCAGGTGTCTTGGAAAACTGCAGGAGCCGTCTGCTGCCATCCTTGTGGGGCATGGATCCATGGTTATGCTTACTGACTGGCTACTAGAAAGAAAGTAATAATCCAGTGTACTTGTAACTCAAGGAAAATCCCTTCCAAAAGGGCACAGGGAGGTCCTGTATTGGTCCCATGTTCCTTCCTCAACTGGCAGGCCAGTCAGTGGCTAGGAATCTTCAGCTTGTTCAGCCTGAAACTTCCTAGTTTTAGAGCCAGAAATTTTTATCTCCTGGCTAAACAAACAGCCTTGTTCCACACCTCAGAAATAAAGACACTCCATCTGTGGATCTTATCGCGTGAGATTATGCCAACAACTCTGACATGATAACTGGGAGACAATCGTTTCATCATCTGTAGCACAATTCTGTTTGGAAGCACAGCTGAACTCCCTACACTGAATTCCCAGGAGGGCTGTTTATGTTCTGTGGTCAGTCTTACGAATCATGGGCTACAGCTATTACCAAATGGCCAACTGTCTTCTGCTAAGTCAAGGCCTGTGTAGTTTCCTTAGATCCTAACTCGAGAGTGATAATTTTTTACCGTGAACACTATTCATCCCACCTTCCACATTGGCAGGGCCATCTTCTGACACAGGGGTTGGTGATATGCTGTGCCCGCAGAAGGCTCAGGAAGGCCCATGGGACTCCTGGCAGCCCCTCTTCCAGTCCCTGAGCCCTATGGGAATGCACATGTGATGGCTCAGAAGCTAGGTGAGGATGGGGCCAGGGAGTACAGAGAACAGGTGAGAACAGTGCCACAATGGAACGGCCAGCTCACCAATGACAAAGTTTGCCATGGGTTCCACACTTGTTTCTAGTCTATGGTACTTGTACGTTGACATACAAAGTGGATAAAATATCTCTGGTCCCACTTTCTACTTGCCACTGAGGTCAACTCAAACTTATCCCAAGAAAGAATCTCCTAAATTTTTGTATAGTTATAGTAAAATCCTCCAGGAAGAAAGTGGACTTTAAAAAAAATCAATTTCTCTTACTGTATCTATCAAGGTAGCTCTTGGTGTGGTTGTTTCTAGTCTGACTGACACTTCTCAGCTAGGGAAAAGTAATATTCACTCTCTCTTTTTCTCATAAAGGTCCCTTGTGGTGACTGGATATTAGTGTCTGTTCACTCACTTATTCCTTTCCAGCTTAACTTTTATTTTAAATTCTGTCTGCTCTTTTTTGTTATTTATTTATTTATCTGTCTCAGGACATGAGAATTTTCTTCTGCACATCTCAGGAAAAAAACTAGTTTTGACAAAGCCTTAGCCAATGCTACTGCTCATTAGGTTTATATTTCCCTTCTAAGGACTTGGCAGGACCATAGTTGCTGAGTTTACATAATGTTTCAAAGGAGAAAAAAGTATTTCCAGGTATTACTGAAGCAGAATATCCTAACTGCATATGCAAAATCCAGTCTGTGCTCTTGAAATGCATGTCAGAATGGGATGAACAATAGAAGCACAAACACAAAGGGACATTCAGGTGACCTGTAATATGAGTAACTACCCAGCCACTGACTTTGCAAGGAAAGTCACTGAGGCAAAAACTGCCCTGTGTATATAATTATTGTGGTTATGAAAGTATTTAGCAAACACACCGCTAGATTTTTGTTCCTTTTTGTTATATCATTTGGAAGAATAGTATTAAAGTTTCTTTAATGGTTTCCAAATTTGTGAGTGAAATTTCATTTGTAAGGTGGTTTAAAGAAAAAAAAAGTCTCTAATCTAACTCCAAATTTAATTCAACATTTTCCTTTTATTTACTATAAGTTATCTTGAGGTTTAAACAATTTTAAAATCTGCATATGTTCTGGGAATGTAATTATCTGTAAAGCACATGAGTTCCAGCAAGATACTTTGTCCAATTATCTCATCTTACTCATGATCTTTCTATCCCACCAATTTCGCTTGGTTTCTGATTTCACCGAGTTGGGATTAAATCAGTGTATTCCTCCCACTGCATAATTTAGAACTGCTTTAAAACGATGTAATTACAAACCTCAGTGGCAGATTGTGAATTGCCTTCGCTGTCATAACTGCCATTAGCATGGTTTTAAGTTCTTTCAGAACAGTAGGGTAAAGATGTCATGTTAATAAGTCCTACTCCTGTGTGTCTGCTATTGATTATTCACAGCAATTTTAGACTTGGATGGGGTCCAAAACCAGACATAAAACCTGGGAAAATGCCAGTGTTTTGTGCATCTGAAGGAATTTTTTAAGAAAAAAAAATTCTTTAAAACAATAAGACTGGATGAAATAGTATAAAACTTTAAAATCATGCAATTGCAGACTTAAATGGGTACAGTCTTAATGTATTGGTCTTTCTGAAGGAGGGAGAGAACATTTTGGATAGTTACGTACTCTCATTTTGATTACTTTCTATAGAGTGAAATGAAAATACTACTTGTAAAGGTGTTCCAAAGCCTCATTTGACATTTGCTGTATTGACTCCCACTGCTCTGCCAGCCTGGAATTCTCTCCCTTACCATGAATTTCTTCTCTACTTCAGGTTCACAACTCTCTCTTCTTTATCTGAATCTAGAGAAGGCAGGCCCATTTAAAACTATTGTGAAGTCTTCCACAGCCAGGAACCCCAAGCGGATGAGATTTGGTCACATACTTTCTAGTTTTAAATACACAATGAAAAAGTCTTTTCATGCTTAAAGGAAAAAACAATTCCCACATACTTTCTCTTTTAATGTAAGGTGTCATAGTCTTTACATAAATTCTTTCCTTTAGAGTTAGATCTTTGACATGTGGAAACTCATGTATCAAATGGTTGGCTCTATTATTCTGCTGCTACCCAAGTTTGATCCATTGATTTAAATTCATTTTAGCCATCTCCATCAAATTTGTTAAATTTCTTTGAACAATCAACATGTTTTGCTACTTTATAAATTACTAATTTGAGAGAAACAAAAAATAGCCTCTCTATCTATACAAATTGAGAAGCTCCAATTAAGTTCTTGCTTGTCATTAACTAAAAAGATATACACTTTGAACAATATAATTTCCTTGCCATGCATTTCTGGATGTTTAAAAATGAACTATTCTGGCCGGGCGCGGTGGCTCACGCCCGTAATCCTAGCACTCTGGGAGGCCGAGGCGGGCGGATTGCTCAAGGTCAGGAGTTCAAAACCAGCCTGAGCGAGACCCGGTCTCTACCATAAAAATAGAAAGAAATTAATTGGCCAACTAATATATATAATATAAAAATCAGCCGGGCATGGTGGCTCGTGCCTGTAGTCCCAGCTACTCGGGAGGCTGAGGCAGGAGGATCACTTGAGCCCAGGAGTTTGAGGTTGCTGTGAGCTAGGCTGACGCCACGGCACTCACTCTAGTCTGGGCAAGAAAGCGAGACTCTGTCTCAAAAAAAAAAAAAAAAAAATGAACTATTCTGAATTGTGGTGGGAAAAATCCCAGTGCCTCCTAAAGACTACAATAACTCTCTTGTAATTTGCAGAAAGCAAGTGGTATTCGTTTACTCTTTTTCTTAAAGCTCATAATGAAAGCAAACAGGTAGATTTTTGTTAACAATCTTCAGATTGGTAGATCTAAAGGGTTTGAAACTAGATAAATGCATACTTTAGACCAAAGAAATAAGCTTTTAAAGCAATGGGCTGGGTGGAAAGCCCTCCACCCCTTCAGTCGCACAAACTAAGAGACCTTGGGCCATTTGTTTGAGTATTTTCAGACAATTGCTAGTCAGTAAGGTTAACAATGGATGCTGAAAAGGATGCATCACCAGCATTGTGACTTACTGTACTCTATGAAAATGCACTGAAGTAAAAGAAGAGTCCAGGAATAATGAATTAGTCCCTCTGTCTCCCTTCCTTGAATTTGGTACCAATAAATAGGAGTATCTGGCTAACTGGTTCCAGTCTGGGTGTTGCTGGTTTCTAGAAATGTTCTCTTCCCTGCAGTTTTCCAATAGTAGCTGTTATGCTGTGTGGCCAATGATTAACTCTGTCACCTTAGAATTTGCATGCCTGCTTTAAGTATGATGGTCTTGGAATGGAAAAAAAATACAAGTCACCTGAAGTCTCACAGTGCAATAATTTTAATAGCCCACACTAAAACAGGCGGTACAGTTTTGTAGTTCCACATTAAAAGCAACCCTGCCTTACTTTAAAACGCTTCTACTTAATGCTTCTCTCCCGCACCCCTTCACTTAAGGTGTGAGTCTACGGAAGGACCCCTAAAGTGCATTTTTCAGGCATTAAAAATGTGATTTGCTTCCCACGGAGTCCTGAATAAGAGGGTGCCTTCCAAACTTGAGGGGCTGCGGAGTTGAAGTGGAGTTACCACCTCTGAGAGAGGGACCCTTCTCGCTCCCACTGGTGACTCGAGCCAGGAGCCGAGGCCCCAGAACAGCTTTTTGAAAAAATTAATTATGCCAACCTCCTCAGCGGCAGGTATCTTCTCTTACCACAAATAAATATTTAACTCATCCTTGAGTCATGAAATATTGAAAACTCAACGGACACTTCAATTTCCAGAAAAAAAATCACGGAGGCATTGTGTGAATATTCTGAATTTGGTGGGATCAGACACCAAATACAGTAGTGGGTCAGCAGTTGCGGGTTCAGAACTAGAGGTCGGGGGAGCAGCGGCGGGAAGAGAGTTCTGGAGCGCTGGGCTATTGCTTGTCCTCTTGGGGGTCCCCAGGGAAGCCCCCCTCCTCCTCCGGCGACCTGACCCCCTCCGGGAGCAGCGTGGCGCGCACTTTCCTCTTCTCCTTAAAGCGGCCCGAGCGCGAGATCTTCAAATTGCGGCGGCTGTTGCCCGATTTCTCCCCGCACAACCTGTCTGGCTTGGGGGGCTCGCCGGCGCCCCCGAGGAGATTGGGGTGCTGGTTCTCCCGGGAGCTGCTAGTCCAGTCCGGGCTGGGCGGCGCGGGCTCCCCGGGGGCGGGCTGGGCCGCAGGCTGCGCCCCCGCCGTGGCTTCCTTGCTTTTCTTCCTGCTGTTGGCGAACGATTTCCACCAGGGGCCGGAGCTGCCCGTGCCGCCGCTGTCGGCCATGGCCGGCCGAGGGCCCGGCGCGCCCCGGCGGGGCAGGGACTCGGCGGAGGCGGCCCCTCTCCCTGCGTGGTCTCGGCCGTTCACGCCACCCTTCCCCGGCTTCCCCCGCGCGGGCCGCGGCGTGGGTGCCGAGGCAGCGCCCTGTGCTGGGGAAGAAAACAAAACTGAGTTACCACCCGGGTTGGTCGGAGTCACGTGCCCCGAATCCCGAGTCCTCCCCTGCGCTCCGCCTGGCACCGGGTCCGCCGGGGCGCAGGGATTGGAGCCCCGAGCGTAGCACCGCCGCGCCCCCGGGGGTGCGGCTGGACCAGTGGCCTCCAGGGCGCCACCACCTGGTCTTCAGCCGAGCCTTGAACTCCCCGACCTCAACCTTTGCCTCGCCTCCCGGGGAGTGCGGTGGCCCCGCAGCAGGGGCGCCCAGGGGATGTTCGCGGTCGTCTGCACCAACCTGGCTCCAGAGAGAAAGTGGCCCAGCCTGTCCACACTGCCTGACTGTACACAGACGCCCGAGCGTGACCCACCCGGCCATCCGTAACGGTCCCCCTTCGGATGAGCACCTGGGAGGAGGGCGCTCGGAACCCAGCGCGTCCTCTCTAGGGGCACACAATGGGTGCAGACCACGCACAATCGCGAAATTTCCCCCAGAGAGTTTCCTCCATAGACTTCCGTCGCGGCATCCTTTTCTGTGAGATGCTTCAGAGAATTTACATCCCGGTACGCGAGAGGGACAAGCTCGTGCTGGCTTCTTTTAAATTCTCCCTTTAACCACTTCTGCCTTGTGACTTTCGGAGAAGCATGTCTAGACTTAACTTCCCTTGGAAACCGCCGTCCTACTCTTCCTTTTATTCCCCGGACGCCAATCTTACGTCTTTGCGAAGCCACCCCCAGCTGACGGTGGAGATGAGCCAAGTGCAAACGGCCTCTTCCCTTAGTTCTTTATTAAAATATGCACCGAGTCTGTTTGCACGACGCAACTCTCGAGATTTTAGCTACAAATTAAAGGCGTCTGTTTTTTTCCTTGTGCAATTCCCTCCTCCAAAGGAGGGAGAATGTACACAGGAACTTCCAAACAATTTGCTTCTTCCCCAAGCTTTTAACACCCGCTCTGCGGAGCGGAAAGGCTGCTTACGAGCCCCTAGGTGCCAGCGCTGTAAGCGAGCCTGCCCACTTTCTGCGCCAGGCCCAGTGGGAGCTGCCACCAGGAAGGCGCAGCTGCGCCCGCGCCGCGGCTCGCTTCCCGGTTTCCGCTCTGCCCCGTCCCAGCCCACGCGCCGGGCGCTCTGGGGATTGGCGAGCGCGACCCGGAGGAAACTTCGGCGGAGTCGGCCGTCGGAGGTTCCCCTCCCGGACCCGCCGGGGAGAGGAAGGCTGAGCGCCCACGGCAGGCGGCGCGGCGGCCTCGGCTGAGCCCCGAAACCGCGGCACCCGCTCTTCCCCGGACGCCCCGAGGACACACTCGGGTTGCGACTTGAAAACAATTAAGAGAAAAAAATACTCAAAAGTTCTTTCGGTACAAAAGGCACCCGCACCCTCGGGCACGACTGGCACTTGGGTTTGCAAACGTCCTATTCCCTCTTACGTTGCAGATCGTAAAAGCACCCCCACCCCCACGCCACGCTATTTACTGATGGTGGTGGTACGATGTCCCGGTGCTGCTCTCTCTCCTCTAACCTACACTTTCTTCTCCACGATTATCAACTTTGTGCGCACGTAAGAGCTTCGTGTGAATTGCGCAAGGAAAAGATGGCAAAACCCGCCAGTGTACGGGCAACGCAGTTCTGGAGCGCCTGTGGCTTGCTGTTTCTCCTAGGGTACCGGGAGACGGGGGACTCAGAGGCACCCCAGGGTGACAAACCGGAGCCAGGCTCTGTCTTGGCGGACGCAGAACCACCCCCAGTCGCTCACCTGCTCGGGCTTCCCAGGACCCCGGGGCCCGGCGCGGAGATCGCGGCCGAGAGCACAAAGGGGGCGCGCTCGGGTCAACCTGGAAGCCGGGGCGCGGCGTCCCTCGGCGCGGACTCGGAGAGATCTGGCTTCTGGGGAGTGGACCAGTCGCAATCTCCGCAGCCCAGCTAAACCAAGTGCTGCCGCTGGTCTCCCCGGGCACCTCCAACTTCTGCGCCCAGCGGCGCAGCCAGGGGCTCGCAGCGCTGTCTGTTCGGGTCGGAGGCGCCGAGACGAGGGGCTGCCGGGCCCGCCGCCCCCAGGTGAATGGCCCGGCAGGCTCTCCCGGTTAGCAGCCTTTCATTCTCCGGCGCGTCCCTCTCCCCTGCTTGCACCGCCTGGGAGCCGCCGAGAGATGGGAGCCCGGCTGCTCACCCTGGAGCACTGGCCCTTCCTACGCCGCCGTAGGAACGGGAAAGAGCATCTGCCCACCTGCTGGTTGTTTGCCAAGTGATTCGAGAAACCAGAACCCCGGGGCAGCGGGGGGAGGAAAAGAAAATAACCCAGGAGGCGGCCACCGCAGCCACAGGTGCAGGTAGGAACTTCGAGTTCCCGCCCTCCAGGGGACGAGATTGGATCAGGTCGCAGACGTGGCGCCAGCCTTGAGGTGCCTGATTGGAGAAAAGCTGGGCTGCGCTGCTCCCCCGACTGACTCCGCCAGAAGAAACGGTGGAGACCCGAGACCAGGAGACCGAGGCTGTAGACGGGCTCCGCTGGGTGAATGTCGCCGCAGCTCTCGCTCTGCCCTGCCAGATTTCTTCCCCCCTCGCCTGCTTTCTGGGTACCGGGACCCCAAGTTTTGTAACTCACGAGAACTAACTCCCACCCGGGCAAAATGTTTGAATGTTTCGGGCTCCCTAGTTAAAAGGCTGCGACATTGTTCACACGCTCGCTGTGTGCCGGCCTGGCGTTGTTGGAGCGCTTTCTGTGGATTAATTCACATACTCCTCATGGCACCCCTAGGAGGTAGGTACTATTAGCATGCTCACTTTGCAGATGAGGAAACGCCACCGCAGCAAGTTAGATGGTTTCTCAGGGTTGCCCGTCTGGTACAAGGCAGAGCAGAGCTGGAACTCAGGAGGTCTGACTCCAGCGTCCTCGGCCTTAGCCACCACGTTATACTGTGCCAGTCTTGGGCTCTTAGCGTGGCTAAGTGAAGGTGTGGATTGCCCTCTTTCAGGTCTGGAAGTCCATAGACAGCCACCCCACCAGCGGAGTGGAAATCCAGCTCTGAGCCACTGCAGAAAGTGAATCGGGCATTGTGTCAAGGTTCAGGAGGCCTTTGCTCCTGGTCACATTTCGGTGCTTTTTATTCATTCGACAGCAAGGTATGGGCACAGGGCATTTTCACTAATGAAAGCAGAGGCGCCGCTTGCTTCAACTCCTAGGGTGCTCTTCTTTTCCAAAGAACTATTTAAAAATGTTCTGTGAGCTCATATGCAAGCATAACTCCTCTGAAAGACTGGGTCTGGAGTGACTGAGGTCTGAGCATCTTGGTTCTGAGGACTTCCTGCAGTATAAAAGTAGTGAAAGACAGCCTAATTCAAATATCTTGCAATATAGAATTAGCAGAAATAATTTTTAGAGAGTATTTCAATGCCATGAGGGAAGAAAAAAATATGAATACTTTTTATGATTAACTTCTTAGTTTTAGGCTATGCACAGCAGTGTGTATCTGAAAGTCATGCATTTTTATATATTTCTTGGGATTAGTTTTAAAGCATAAACATTCAGTCACAGCACCAGAATTGAACAAAGACAGGCCACCGACTTTGAGGGGAGAATGGGACAATTCATCACAGTGCCAATACTTTACAGGTGAAGAAATGGACTTGTGGAGGACCACCTTTGTCCGAGGTGTCATCACTACTGGGAAGTTATGGAGCTGGGTTCTTACATTGCTTGTTGACTCTATGGGTAAAAGAAGGAAAAATTGTAGGAAAAGAAAATCAGCATTGCCAAACAACTTCTCATTGAATGAGATTTTAACAACGGGACCAGCATTTTCTTAATAAATAGACCTCTACTCACTATTGAATTTTTTTTTAAAAAAATTGATTCTCTTACATCACATCTCCTTCCCCATTTATATTCAACAACTTCGAATGTTTCTGTCATGCATCATTGATTTAATGACGACACCTTATAAATAACCCTTGCTTGCAGTGAAGACAGGTAAGTGGAGACATAAAAGTTGAGGAGGAATTAGCTGAGGTGGGTGATGGGTGAAGGAATAGAACACGCAACTGCCTGGAGGTGTGAAGGAGTTGAGGGTCTTACCGAAAGAGCCAGCCGGTGTGATCCCAGAGAGGAGAGTGAGCTGAAGAGCCCCCAGAGATGAAGCTGGAGGGTGGGTGTGACCGGATCATTCAGGGATATCATCGGTTGAAGAGGGGTAAGGTGATAAGATTTGCATTTAAATGTCACTGTAGCTGGAAAGAGTGGATGGTAGAGGGACAGAGTGGGGCAACTGGGGAAACTGGAACTGCTGGGTATAGTCAAGCGGGGTATCCCGTTGGTTGTAGCACAGAGGTGGCACTGGGCAGGGTTATGTGAAGAGAATTAGATGGGTGCAAAAGGGATGTTGGTGGTAGAATCAACAGGACACTATTTTATTTAATTCATACAAAAGAGGAGACTGAGTTTGACTAGAAGCTTAAAGGGAAATACTTTCACAGCCTTCTTTGTCACTAGGAGTGGCTGTGTGATCCAATTTTGTCTTAGGAATCTGTAAGGAAGACTTCTGAAAATGCTTCTTCTCCAGAACCCTCTGAGAGAAGAACATCTTTTGCCACATTCTTGATTCTTGCGTTTAAGCGCGGTGTGAGAATGTTATGTCTGGTGTTGCAGCAGCCATCTTCCAACAGTGAGGCAACAGGCATGGGAATAAAAAGCAATGTGGCTAAGGGTGATGGCACAGGAGTGTGGAAAGTGCCTGGGTTCTTGACGGTATCTTTGAGCCCCTGAAAGAACCCTGTGGCCACCTGCCTGCAGACTTCTAGCTCAATGAGATGACACATGTCCTTATGATTTAACCACAGATTTAAAAACACTCTCTGTTACTTGCAGCCAAATGCATTCCTACCCTATACAGACTATTATATTTATAGGAAAAAATGATATAGTTCATAAGGGAAAAAAGGTAGTGTTGTCACATTTTTTTTGACCAATTTGAAAAGTTCTTCACAGAAGAAAGATTTAGTGAAATGTTTAAGTGATAGGAAAGCTTTTAGAGGCAAAGAATATATCTATAAAATAAAGCAGACTCATTGAAAAGGCTTAGAGTTAAGGGAATGAATAAAGAAGTATTTGTAGTGCATAGATGAACATGCTGGGTTAAGTCCAAAAGGCAATGTTCATCAGATTATTTGAGACATCATAATAATTTGATTTTTAAAGCCAGAGTTTTATATCAAAACAATTAAGATTTTTCCTCCACTTTTTTGCATCTAGAACAAAATGATTTAATCTATAACATTTGATCAATAAAATTTGTTTGATTTAATCTATAAAAATTTTCATTACCATCCCCATGTGAGAACACACATGCGTACACATACACAGGGCTAGTGTTACAAATATAGTTGTGTTCTATAACTGTTGATCCGGGAACCATGTCATTTGATTCCATTAGGTTATTAAATATGAAATGTCCGATTTCAAATCAGAAGTATAGTTTATTATATCTCAAACAAGAAGCAGTACAATTAATCAAAGTATGTGCCTAAACTTTTGCCACAGTTTTGCCATCTTAACAGTAGCTTGTTTATGCCAGCAGCGAAGAAGCCTGGAGAGTGAGTGGAGATGAAATTGTGAAAGGAGTTTTCCACAGCTTGTTGAGCCGAAGTGGTAGTTGGGGCAAGGTCTGGTGCATACGGTGGACGACAAGAGCTTCCAAGTCCAGCTTCTGTAGTTTGAGCAGCATTGTTTTTTGCAACATGTGGTTTTGCAAGAGGATTGGCCTGTTGCTCTCTATTGACCAATCTCAGCTGCTTAATCACAAACATCCTCATCATTTCATCCAATTGGTTGCAGTAGACATCTGCTGTAATTGATTGATGAGGTTTCATGAAGTTGTAGTGGAAAATAGCAGCGCTGCACCACCAAACTGACACCATTAGCATTTTTGGATGAATATTTATTTGGTCTTAAGACTGTATTTCAGCACTTCATCTTTATCCAACCGTTGTGCCAAATGCTTGTATTTGTCAAAAAGAATCCATTTTTCATCACATGTAACAATATGGTGTAGAAATGATTCATCTTTATGTCGTGACAGCAAAGAAATGCAAGCTTCAAGACGATTTCTCTTCTGATACTCATTTAATTCATGCAGTACCCATCTATCCAGCTTCTTTACTTTGCCTATTTGTTTTAAATGGTCCAATATTGTTGGAATAGTAACGTCAAACCTTACTGCTCATTCACGCATAGGTTGAGACCAATTCACTTCCACTACGGCTTTCATTTAGCTCAATGTTGTATCAGTATTGTTGCATTTTGTTTATAAACTTTTAAGGAGTGTAGATCACATCTATGCATGAAATTGGAATCCAAATTAGATTGACAAGAATCTAGAAGTTCAAAACTTATAGTCACAAAACATTACTAATCATTTCAGTTCTACACATTTTCCCTGGGAACTACTTGCCCTAAGCAATGCTGGTTTGCTCAATGCAAACTCTGTAACCTTTCTCTGTAACTCAGTCAGCACAAGCCAACTCTTCCTGACTCCCCACCCCTAGTCCCTTTGACTGAATCGTAGGTTTGGAAGTCATCAGCCTCTCTGTTCGCACTCCTTCAACAAGTGCTCGTGCAGTTTCTGTGTGCACAGTACTGGTGATGCGGAACTCACTGCCTCCGAGTCAGCCATTCCATAGGAGAGCAGTGGCAGAAATCCTTCTGTGTCTCTTTCTTCTAGTACCAGCACTCCTTGGCCCGCCTTCCCCTTCTCACTAGGAACCTATTTTTATTCTCCCTTTCTTTGTCCAACTCTCAGATGTGTCTTCTATACTTGCTGTCTCCATTTTCTCACCCTAACACACTCCCATCTTGTATCTGCCAACCTCTCCCGCTAACGTGGCTTCTCTAAGGTCCCTGGATTTAGAGGACCTTTATCAGTCCTCGTCTGTTTGAGCTATCTGCAACATCGACACCGCTGACTCTTCCTTCAAACATTCATTGTTCTGATTTTTCTTCTTTTTCTCTCTGGCTGCTGCATCTTTGTCTTCTTTCCCAGTCTATCCACCTCTTCTCTGCTGTGTTATCAATAGAGCCAACGTATTTTGAGCTGTCACTATGAGATAGATACCATGACAGGTGCTTTCCGTGTACCATCTCATTTCATCCTCACAGCAACTACTAGGTATTTTGCAGAGGATGTAAACGGTACTCACAGAGGGCAAAACAGCTTGTGGTCAGTAGAGCCAAAATCAGGCCATCTGACTGTTTATAGAGCTTGAGCTTCTAAATACTTTATAGTGTTAGATTTCTTGAGGTTCCATCGTAAGTCTGATCACGCTTGCCATACCCTTGGCTTCAGGTGCCATTTCTGTGAAGATGACTCTTGCTTACATTTGTATCTTAAACTCAGGCTTCTCAGAATTGCAGGCCTGAGTATTTAACCAGTTCTTCGACATTGCTGCTTGGCTATCTTAAAGGTGCATCAAGCTACATACGTGTAAAATGGGATCTCCCAACATCATGTTGTCTCTCATTTCCATTACCTGCCCTTATTCCAGAATCCTCTAAGGGACTGGCATTATATGCCACAGTGCAAACCAGGAACCAAGGTGTTTGTCTTGATTTGTTGGGCTGTTATAATAAAATATATAGACTAAGTGATTTATAAACAACAGAAATTTCTTTCTCAGAGTTCTGGAGGCTGGGAAATCCAAGATTAAGGTACTGCCAGATTTGGTGTCTGGTGGGAGCCCATAAAATGCAAGATGAAGTAGGTGAAGAGTGGGTAGAGGGTTTCCAGTTAGGTTGTTTTTGTAGTTCCAATTGAGATGATAGTTGGAAGCATGGAGGAACAACAGAAATGAAGGGTGGTAGATGGATGTGAGAGCCATTTAGGAGATAAAGTCGACAGGCTTGGAGACACACTGGCTATGACAGTGAGCCGAGGGAGGAACTGAGGAGGACGCTGCCATAGACTAAATGTTTATGTCCTCCCAAAATTCATATGTCGAAATCTAATTTCCAGTGCAATTGTATTAATATTTGAAGGTGGTGCCTTTAGGAGATGATTAAGCCATGAGGACTGAGCCCTCGTGGTTAGAATTAGTGCCCTCATAACACAGACCTCTGAGAGCTCCCTCACCCCTCCCCCATGTGAAGACGTGGCAAGAAGGCAACCATCTATGATCCAGAACAACCTAACTGGAAACCCTCTACCCACTCTTCACCTGCTTCATCTTGCATTTTATAGTGCCCAGAGGAATTATTTAAAAATCATCTCCCTGCTTACCATCCCACAACGGTGCCCCTTGCACATTGGATAAAGACCACCTCGTTCCTGTCTTCCATCAGTCTCTGCCCTACAGCCACAGTGACCTCTGTCACCACCAATGAAAACTTCTGTGACAATCCCCTCACCCCTACCTAAGCCATATTGTACTTCCATAGCACGGATATTTCATTAAGGTGGTGGTCGTTGTCTCATTCAGTCAAAGATTTACATTTATTCTATTTTTGGGGTTTGTTCCTTCTTGCGTCTCATACTTTCTATCTGGGAGTACTTTCTTCTGAAATACGCTCTTTAGATTTTCTTTCAGTGAGGACCTTCTGATGGCAAACTCTTTTAGTTTTTGTCTGATATTTTGTCCTAACTCTGGCAGGTATTTTTGTTGCGTATAGAATTTTAGGTTGGCGGTTATTTTCTTTTAGCCCACCGAATGTATGTTATTTCACTGTCTTTTACCTTTCATCATTTCTGTTGAGAAGTCAGCTGTCGATCTGTCCCTCTTTTGAAGGTAACTGGTCCTCGTTCCCCTCTGCTGCTAGTAAGATTTTTCTCTTTGCCTTTAGTATCACAGTGATGTGTCTAAGTAAATAAAGTATTGGAATTATATGCATCTTAATCCAGTTTTAGAAAATTCTCAGCCATTATCTATTCAAACATAGTATCTGCCCCATTCTCTCTTTTATTGTTTCTGGAATTGCAATTAAACTTTTGTGACACCTTCTCAGTCTATCCCACTATGCTTCTTAACCTACCCCATATTTCTCATTTTTGCCCTCTGTGATACATTCTAGATAATTCTTTCTGATCTATATCACAATTCTCTCTCCTGCTGTATTTCAACAGCTATTAAATCTTCTCATTAATTTATACATTTCAATTGTCTTTTTCTTTTCTAAATGTTCTATTTAGTTTTAATTCAAATATGTTAGGACATTATTAATAGTTTTCTATTCCTTGAAGATATTTTTAAACTTGTGCTTTCTTCTTTAAACATAATGAACATAGTTGTTTTGTATTATCTGGCTGATAATTCAAATATTTGAAGTCTTTGAAGATCTGCTTCTTTCATCTGTTTTTTCTTCCAGTTTCCACTTATAGGGTCTTTTTTCTTGGGATTCTTGGATATTATTGTGTGTTTCTCATTTTCCTTAAGAATTTTCTAGAAAAACTTAAGGGCAAAGACAAATATGTCTTACTGTAGAAAGGATTTTCAATAAAATAAGGAAGTTACCAGACAGGAGCACTTTAAATAAAGTTCATGGCTTGAGGTTTTTGGGCAACAAAACAGTGGCTCTGTATGAGCACTACTGGCTCATAGCCACACCCAGCGACAAGTCCATTCATTTTTTTCCCTCCCTCTCTCCCCTAGTTGTTTTCTGTGCCAAAGTAACATAACTCTTCATGCAGACCTATGGGGGGGGGGATACGGGTATAGTTTACTTCTGGTTTGCCCATACCCTGATTTGGAAGCCATCGTCTCTTTGGGATCTATATTTAACAAGGGGATCAATCAATCTTCTATCAATCTCTCTGCTTTAAGTGAACCCTAGGCCTATAATTCAGTCCCTTTTGCTCTAGAGGTCTATCAAAATTGAAGTTGTTTTTGTTCTCAATTGTTTTCAGTGGGAGAATTCATCCAAATAACCTAGACTGCCACTGACAGAAATGGGTGTATTTTAATTAATTATGTTGTAAATGGTTTGCTTGCTGTTGTGTTTGTCCCCTTGACTAAATAAATAATTTTCTTATTTATTTATGTTTTTTTCTATCTGACTCCCTTACTAAAAAGTAAATTCCATTTTATTTAATGATTCTTTACATGATCTTTCCTATGTATCAGGTGCAGGTCCCTAATAAACTATATAAACACAATCTAAACATTAACTCATTTAATCTTCCTAAAAGCCCTGTAAAATAGGCACTACTATTATTATAGATGAAGAAACTGAGACACTAAGAACTTAAGTTACCCTCCTAAGCTCACCCAGCTGGGAAGTATCAGAACCAGCATCTGACCCCAAGAAGACTGGCTTCTGAGTCCAGGACCTAACTAAGCACTGTGCTATGTGTCTCTCTGTGATTACTGAGACATGCCACTAGTGAATCTTTAGCACCTGGCATGGTGCCCAGCAATAATAGTTCAGTGTTGTTGCATGAGTCACCATGGAATGCATAAATATGAGTGCTTTGCTGATTATAATATGACTGACTTGTAAAAAGAAATGTAATAAAAGTGGCAATGAAATACAATCACCTTTGCCATTACATGTGATAATAACTTGATTTTCTTTAAAAAAGTAGACCGGGTATCTGATAAGTTTTTGTTTTCACTGTTACCATGTTGGAAGAACACTGTCATGTTATAATACCTTGAAGGAGATGGAGTCAGGTGGATACAGATGGGGTGTAATAAAATAATACCAGAGAATGGCTGTTGAGACTTTTATTAAATATTGTACTTAGGGAATAAATGAATGATCTGGAGGACATGAAATCTTGGAACAAGCCTCCACAAAACATCTGGACTCTCGCAAGAAACAAAGATAGTTCAACTTTATCATGTGTTAGAAAATCACTGATGTAATACAAGTCATGTGTTCCCCTCCCAGGTAATGTTCTCTAGCTAGCTGGTCGCTTGGTTCCAGGTCAGGGCTGGGGTAGCCTAGCTCCTTTGAAAGGTGACCTATTGTCTGCTATTGTTACTGGCCCTTTTCAAAGTGTTGATTTGGTTCTGCACCGTTTGCCAGGCTACATTTTCTCCCTTGTGGTGTGTTGATGTGTCAGCACATTACATCAAAGGTGCACAGGCAGAAGGTGGGTATCTGATGGAAGGGTAACATGATGCAGGAAGTAAATCTGTTGGCTCCCTCACCTGTATCAAGGCCAATGTCAAACGTACATAGTTGGCGATCCTTAAGACACAGGTGCTTTCCTGAGGCTCAGGCTGAGGGGAGGCTCACAAAGTTTTGGGAGCTTGTCTCTGCTCAGCGCTAACACAGGTAAATCCGATAACTGTCTACTCTCACTTACTGAACATTCAGCATATGCATTTGATGTCATTTCATCTACATAGGGAGAGGAACTGCTTCAGCTGCAGCTATAAACCCTTATAATATAATAATATATATAATAATATAATATAATAATATAACTTAATATAATAATATTAAGTTTTGAATCCTTGTTATAGTCTTTCTACTTTTAATGATCAGAGCCACCCTGAGAGATAGGAACTGGCAGTCCTATAGTTTTATCTTGGCAAGTTGAAGCGATTTGTTCAAGGTTACAGGGCCGTAGTGGTGGAGTTATTTTGATTCAGTCTGAGTTACTCTGTCCCTAATACAGCGTTCTTCTAACATGGCTATCTCAATCTCACACTGCCATTTCGTTAATCGCCGGGTTAACAAATGTTTGTTGGTATGGAGGCTATTACATCGAAAGACATAGGCATGCTTAAAAAATTCTAATTAGGTCATTGCCTTCTAAGTTTCCCACTTAGAATAATGTTAAGTCACATGTGATTGCTTAAGTATTAAAGCGCTGTGAAATCACAGGGCACTCAAGATAAAGCTGAAATTAAATCTAGGAATTGTAATTATATACAATTCTTGTGAAAAGGCTTGATGGTTGGCTTGAATTACTAGCTGTGTGGCTTTGGGAAAATTGCTTAATATTTTTAGACTCTGATTCCCTTATACATAAAGTGGGATAATACTATCTACTTTTCTGAGTGGTTGTCAGAATTAAAGTAGACAATACATTTATTGAAGGCCCTAGCACAGTGCCTGACACATAATAGGCACTCAGTAAATGTTCTTTTGTCCTTGACTAATGTCTTTCATTGGCTGTGTGAGAAAATTATGTGAACAAATTCTACAAATCAATTCTAAGTGCTTTTTGAAGGTAATGGTAGAAGATCTTAAAAAACACTGTTATTGTTGTAGGTTGGGCAAGATTTTTTCCTCCAAGAACATGATGTTTAAAGTTACTGTAGGATATTGGATATACTACAATTTGCTATGAATCTAACTGTTTTCAGGAACACACTTAATGATTAAATCAAATCAGACAGAAGTTTTCTGTATGTGATTCAAGAATGCTCTTTATCCTTTCAGAACCAAAATTGCATTACCTGCAGTTACAGGAGGAAGTGTGCTCAGTTAAGCTTGAAAGCAATTGTTACAAGAAAAGGATTAACAAGATTGCAAGACATAATCCTTAGAAGTAAGGCCACTACCAGATTGTAGCTAGAACACGAGCCAGGGAATATGTTTAATATGTGCTGCTCCATCAGTTCCTGGAATCTTAATATATAACCTGCATCTCTGAATCATACCAGGAGGAAAAGAATGGAGCATCATGTCTCTGCTATTTCAGACAACATGGCACTGTTTCTTTTCAAAATTTTGTTTATTATTTTATTAAAGTAACATATGCACTTAGTTTAAAAGTCAAATGTTATTAAAGGGCTTATAGCAAATTATAGGTGTTGTTGTTTTTTTTTTTTAAATCTCATTCCTTCCCCAGTCTTCTTCCCCCATCACTTCCAACAATTTTGGCTTTTTATTTCTGGCATTTACAGATTTCCATTATTTCTCAATCATATGTGTATTGTGCTTTCTTTTGATTTCTCAATATTAGACATTCTGTACATTAAATACCTCTAATGGTATTTAAGGATTCAGTTCTCTTATACCACCATGACTCTGTCTCCTTCTTCCATAATCTCACCAGAGAATATTTTATTACAGCTTTTGTTTAATTGACTATTCCATGTTTATATTAGTGTGCCTTTGCAAATATCATTCCGGCTAAGCACGCAGTGTGCAAATGTACATTTACTTTCTTACTTTAGTTATTTTTTTTGTTCTTTTCCTGAAATTAATAATACTCTTTTCCCCCTTTCAATTTGCTTATCTTTGTCCCTATTTCTAATTCTTTCAACACCTTCAAACGGCTTCCTGGCACAATTTTGTACAAGTTCTATCACATCAATAATGCACGTGTTCCATTTTGGTTTTCTTGGTTCTTGTTCCTCCTGACACCTTCCTTCTCCTTCAGTCTGGACTGATTTCTCTCCGGCCTGCTGCACAGCCTTCTCCTGGCAGTTCCTTGAGTTGGGTTCCCTATTTCATGGGTTTCAAGTCTCCCTCTCTCTTGGTGGACTCCCTTGTTCTGGTGGAGGGTGTCATCGGATGGTGCGGCAGCAGAAGGCACAGCAGTGGCATCCTCAAGGTGTCTGTCTGTCATCACACAGTTCTGGTCTGGCCCTTCATGCCTGGTACATAGCTATCCTCCTGGGTTCTTTTTTCCCCTCATTCCAGAGAGTCCCTTGGCTCCACCCCACCCTCCCCTGGATTCTGAGATCCTTTCCTTGCATCCCACATCTAACTCCTTCCTGGCTCACTCCCTCTGTTAGATTCCTCTGTCTTGCTTTCTGGTTCCTTCCCTCAGATCTACCTCTTCACTGAAGGCCTATCTTCTGTTTAATCTGTTCATTAGCTGTTTAGTTTCACTGACTATTTTTAAAAAGTTATTTTCATGCCTATAATCCCAACATTTTAGGAGGCTGAGGTGGGAGGATCGCTTGAGCCCAGGAGTTCGAGACCAGCCTGGGCAGCATAGTGAGACCTTGTCCCTACAAAAAAATATAAAAGTTAGCCAGGTGTGGTGGCATGTGCCCATAGTCCCAGTTGTTCGGAGGCTGAGACAAGAGGATTACTTGAGCCCAGCAGTTGGAGGTTGCAGTGAGCTATAATGATGCCACTGCACTCTAGCCTAGGTAGCAGAGTGAGACCCTGTATCTCAAAACAAAAACAAAAACAATAACAAAAGTTTTATTCAACTCCATCTGTTTTATTATTTTTATGTGTTGTAGTTTCTCTCCTGTTTATCTCCTTAGCCATTTTGAGTGTACTTACCTTAACAATATTTTAGATTATTTTTCCAATACCTTCGCTTTGTTGAGGGCTAATTCTACTATTTATTGTAACTGCTTATTCTTGCTCATTTGAGATCTTTGAAGATCTAAAAGATTTTAAATCGTGAGCTTATCTTCAGTGGGTCTAATTTTTTCCCATGTGAAATTTGTGTAGTCTGTATTATTGTGTATACCTCCTCTGCCAGGACTCAGGAATATCATGAGTTCAGGGCTAATTTCTGTGTTAGTTTCTCTACTAACTAAATTTGGACTTCAAAGCTGCATAGCTTACAGGTTTGATTTCATATGGAGAAAGACTATTTTTTTTTTAAGTCCACCTATTCTTTTTTTCAGAAGGTGGTGTTTTCTGGTCTTTGTTTACCTAGGTGGCAGTTCTTTTCAAAGGTCCTGGCTTTATACAGTGGTTTCAGTTCCACACCCACTTTTTTTACTGACCTAAGTCTCATTCTCTATTAAAAACTAAGCTCTTAGTTGTAAATTGGGCCAGAATTGCCTCTTGCTCCACCATGCAGTTGACTCTGTTACAACTTAACCATCTCCTATTCTGGATTTGGGTTTTCTGTGGGATCTTGGGATTCACTTTCTTTCTTATGTGATTAGCTCTGCAGTTAAAAAAATTTTTAATTATATTTCATTTGACATTTTTAGAAATTAGTAATAGAAGAATTTTTATGTTTTGCTGTTTTTTCTTCATTCATTCATTCATTCAATGACTATTTTTTGAACACCTCTGGGTATGTCACTGAGACGTACCAATGAATAAAAAGACAATAACCTTGCCCTCATGGAACTTACATTCTTGTGGGGGAATTATCGTGGGCATGGACAATAAGTAAAAGGAAATAAAATACTTATTAGGTGATAAGTGTTATGGAGAAAAGTAAGCAGGAGTTTACAGTGTATATGAGGGTATTGCAGTTTATAAAAAGGTGATTAAGGCTGGGTGTGGTGGCTCACACCTGTAATCCCAGCACTTTGGGAGGCTGAGACAGGAGGATGGCTTGAGGCCAGGAGTTTGAGACCAGCCTGGGAAATAGTGAGACCCTCTCTCTACAAAAAGTAAAAAATAAAATAATTAGTTGGTCATGGTGGCACAAGCTTATAATCCAAGCTTTTTGAAAGGCTGAAGCAGGAGTGTCCCTTGAGCCAGGAATTGGAGGCTACAATGAGCTATGATTGTACCACTGCACTCCAGCCTGGGTGACAGAGACTCTATCTCTACAAAAACGAAACAACAACAAAAAAAGAAAATAATAAAGGATATAAATTAGGCCAGGGGTGGTGGTTCATGCTTGTAATCCTAGCACTTTTGGAGGTCTAAGTGGGAGGATTGCTTGAAGCCAGGAATTCAAGACTAGCCTGAGCAAGAGCGAGATTCTGACTCTACAAAAAATAGAAAAATTAGCTGGGCATGGTGGTGTGTGCCTGTAGTCCCAGCTACTCAGAAGGCTGAGGGGGAAGGATGTCTTGAGCTCAGCATCTTGAGGTTACGGTGAGCTCTGATGACACCACTGCACTCTAGCCAGGTGAAAGAGCAAGACCCTGTCTCAAAAAAAAAAAGGAAATTAACGAAGTGGAAAACAGACAATAGAGAAAAGCAATTAAACAAAAAGCTCAGTATTTGAAAAAAATCAATAAAATTAATAATCTCATAGGACTGACAAAGATAAAAAGAGAGAATAAAGGAATTGCCAATAACAATAATAAAACAGGAGATGGAATTATAGATCCTAAGGCTCTTAAAAGGATAATAAGAGAATACTATGTACAATTTGACTTACATAAATTTAATAACTTAGATGAGATAGACCAATTCCTTGAAATTCATAAACTCCAAAACTCGCCCAATACAAAATATATGCTCTGAATAGTCCCAAAGCTGTTAGAGAAATCAAATCCATAATTAACTTCCAAATAGAAATCTCCACATCCAGACAGTTTCACTGTTGAGTTCCACCAGACAGTTAAAAAAGAATAAGCACTAATTATTTGCCAATTCTTTTAGGAAATAGAAGAGGAGAGAATGATTCCCAATTCATTTATGAGGTTAGTATTATCCCAATTCCAAAACCAGACAAAGACATTCCAAAAAAAAAAAAAAAAAAAAGGAGCAAGACAGAGAGAAAATCAGAGACCAATGTTTCTCGTAGACACAAAATTATAGCAAATCAAGTCCAGCAATATGTAAAAAGAATTATGCAAAGCCACTATCTATGTGGGGTTTATTTCAGGAATGCAAGTTTGACTCAATATTTGAAAATCAATCAATATAATTCACTTAAATAATGGGTTAAAGAAGAAAAATCACATGATCATTTCAATTGATGTAGGAAAAGCATTTAACAAACTTTATTTATGATAAAACCCCTCAACTAATGAGGAATAAAGGAGTGCTTCCTCAAATTGATAAAGAGCATCTGTAAAATAAACCTACAGCTAACATCTTGATGGTGAAATACTGCATGCATTTTGTTCCCCAAGATTGCAAAGGAGGCAAGGATGTCTGATGCCATTCTTATTCACCATAATACAGGAAGTCCAAACCAGTGAAATAAGGCAAGAAAGTGAAATAAAAGGCATACAGATTGGAAAAGAAGAAATAACGCTGCCTTTAGTTGCAAGATAACATGACTATCTACATACAAAATCACAAAGAATCCATCCACAAAAATGCTCATAAAAATAATGAGTCCAGCAAAGTTGTAGAATCCAAAATCAGCACACAAAAATCATTCAAATTCCTATGTGCTAGCAACAATTTATATGGGAAAAAAGGTTAAAAACAAGACTATATACAATTACTCCTCTTCCACCTGCAGCAAAAAGAAGAGAATATCTAGGTATAAATCTAACAAAACATACACAGAACCTCTGTGCTGAAATTACAAAAACCCTGATGAAAGAAATCAAGATTTAAATAAATGGAGATACATTCTCCATTTCATGTTCATGGGTTAAAAGTTTCTATATGGTAAAGTGATCAATTCTTCCCAAACTGTTAAACCTGTATGAAAATACAGGTTTTTGTGAACCATGTATCTGACAGTGGCTTTATATCTGGAATATATAAAGAACTCTCAAAACTCAACAGTGAAAAAACCCAAATAATCCAGTTATAAAATATGTAAAAGATATGCACAGACATTTCACTAAAGTGGAGGGACTAATGACAAGCAAGCACATGAAAAGATGTCCAATTTCATTAACCAGTAGTGAACTGCGAATTGGGAACATAATGAGATACCAATATTCGCTTATCAGAATGGCTAAAGTTGAAAATACTGACATCACCAAATGCAGTTGAGGATGGGCAGAAGCTGGACCTCTCATGTCTTGCTGATGGGAGTGTAAAAATGGTGCAGCAGCTCTGGAAAACAGTTTGGCAGTTTCTTAAAAAATCCAAACATACCAATAAGACTCAGCCATTGTACTTGTGGGGAATGATCCCAAAGAAATGGAAACCCACGTTCACACACAAACCTGTCCGTGAAGGTCCATAGCCCCCCTATTCATAACAGCCCCAAACTGGGAACAATCCAGATGTCCTTCAGTGAATGAATGCAGGACCAGCTGTGGTGCTGCCATACTCTGAGGTCCCTCTCAGCGATGAAAAGAACAAACCCTTGGTATAAACAATAGCTTGAATGAATCCCCAGATAATTATGCTGAATAAAAAAGAGACAATCCCAAGAGCTTACATACTGTTTGATTCCATTTATATAACATTCTAAAAATGACAAAATTATAGATCTGGAGAACAGATATTAGTGGTTGCTAGGGGACAGAGATAGGGAATGTGGTCGTGGGTGGCTTATGAATACAAAGAGGTAACAGGAAGGTGTGCTTTTGTGGTGATAGATCATATCTCAATTGTGCTGTGGGTGCACAAATCTATACATTCGATGAAATTGCACAGAACTACACATGTACGTACATGGATGTAGGTTAAAAACTTGTAAGAACTAAGGTCTGCACTCTTGTGAACTGGTCAATCTCCTGGCTTTGATAATGCATTAATACTATAGTTATGTAAGATGTCACCACTGGGGAAGCAGGATGAAGTTTACTCTGGACTCTGTACTATTTTTTTCATCTTTGAATAATTTCAAAGTAAAAAGTTAAAAAACAACAACAACAACAGGAAACCTGTACAATGCCTAGTAGAATGAAAAAAAAAACAAGACTGTCTTGTGATGACTCCAGGGCTGCTTCTCTCCCACAGTGGGAGGGCCTGTGCCTGAACTCAACTTCTCACTGGACCGGTAGACTTCAAGAATTGCAAGTGGTGAGCAAACGGGCATTTTCTAGAACTTTCCCTAAACATCTAGCAACCAAGCTCAGAATGCTTGGCTCCTGAATCTAAAATTTTTATTTCTCTCATGCAAGGCCACGCTCATGTGTTGCCTCATGAAAAAGAGAGCAGCCCGGGCAGTTTCATGTCCTACCTCCCCGCCCCAGTGGTGTGTCCATCCGGGTCTCTGCCCCAGATGTCTCTCGACCAGGTTCTCAGAGAAAGGGGACCCTGCTTTTGCTGGTCCCTCTCACTGAATGTGAACCAGCTCTAGGTGATGTGTGTGTGTGTGTGTGTGTGTGTGTGTGTGTGTGTGTGCGCGCGCGCGCGCGCGCGCTCCTGAGCCCTTAGCTCAACAGGCAGGAAGAGGGAAAGAGAGACCCCGGAAGGGCTTAGATGTGAAAAGGACCCAATCCGGGTTGGGTGATCCTAGCAGACACGGATGTTGGCAGAGGTTGGGGTTCAATGAGGCCTGTAGGAGGAGGCGGTGCTGTGCAGGGGAACCTCAGGTGGGAGGTCTCCAGTGGAACAAACAACTGAATAGAAGGAACCTGGGTCCCTGATGAGTATGGAGCTGCCACACCAGACCTACAGCAGTCACATGGGATTTTACATGAGTGAGAAGTAAACTTTTATTTTGTTTAATCAATTGCAATTTGGGTTTTTTTTTTTTTTTTTTTTGCTATTTGCAACTGAACCTAATACCAATCTTATTCAAGCTATTTCAGAGAAAAGGAAAATAGAGAAATCTATGCAACTCGTGTTATAAGACACAAAATTGAATAGGGACTATTTAAGCAAAGACAGTTATAGGCCATTTTCAAATATGAAGCTTGATGTAAAATTCTAAAAAAACAAAAAAAAAGAAAGAAAGGAAGAAAAAAAGAAAAGGAAAGAAAGAAGAGCATGTTAGAGACCATATTAAAGCACCATATTAAAAAGCATATTACATATGACCACGCAAAAAATTTCCTAGGAATATAAGAGTGGCTTAACATTAAGAAATCTACTTACATATTATGCTAAGTTAACAAGCTAAAGGAAAAAAATAGGACCTAAAGATCATCGTAAGAGATTTCAGAAAAAAAGTATTTAATAAAATACCACCCATGTATGATTATTTTTTTAATAAAAATAAGGTCACTGGGGCTAGAAAGGTGGTTTCTTACCACAAAGGGTGTTCATGTAGAATAGTGATTACCTTTATTTGAAGGGTGGCAGACTCACCTGAGAAGCTTGGTAAAAATACAAAGTTCTAGGCCCTTTTCTTTTTCAACAAACCTGGCATCTGTATTCTTTTTTTTTTTTTTTTTTTTGAGACAGACTCTCACTTTTTCCCAGGCTAGAGTGCCGTGGTGTCAGCCTAGCTCACAGCAACCTCAAACTCCTGGGCTCCAGCGATCCTCCTGCCTAAGCCTCCCAAGTAGCTAGGACTACAGGCATGCACCACCATGCCCAGCTAATATTTTCTATATATTTTTAGTTAGCCAATTAATTTTCTTCTATTTTTAGTAGAGACGGGGTCTTGCTCTTGCTCAGGCTGGTTTCCAACTCCTGAGCTCAGATGATCCTCCCGCCTCAGCCTCCCAGAGTGCTAGGATTACAAGCATGAGCCACCACACCTGGCCTGTATTCTTTTTAATTCTCCAAGTAATTCTGATGGACACCAAATTTGAGAATCGCTAGCGTAGAAATTATAACACACATTACATTTGATGGTGAAACTTTAGCTACACTCTCATTAAAGTCAGAAACAAGGTGAGGATGGCTGCCTGTCATCTCTGGAGCTCTTAACCACAGCAATCAGATAAGAAGAAGAAATAAAAAATAAGAATTGATGCCATACGAATTTTTTTCTATTTCTGTGAAGAATGCCATTGGCATTTTGACAGAGATTGCGTTGAATCGGTAGATTGCTTTGGGCAGTGTGGTCATTTTAAAGATATTAATTCTTCTGATCCATGAGCATGGGATGTCTTTCCATTTGCTTGTGTCCTCTTCAATTTCTTTCATCAGTGTTTTATAGTTTTCCTTGTAGAGGTCTCCCACCTCCAATTCTCATACTGTTTATATTTTACTTTTTAATTGACACACAATAATTGCACATGTTTATAGGGTACATAGTGATGCTTCAATACATATAATGCACAGTGATCAGATCAGGTAATTAGCATGTCCATCATCCAAAGGAAAGAAATCAGTATCTTGAAGAGACACCTGCACTCTCATGTTTATTGCAGAACTGTTCACAATAGTCAAGATATGGAATCAACCCAAGTGTCCAACACAAGATAAATGGATAAAGAAAATTTGGCATATATACACAATAGAATACTATTCAGCCATAAAGAAGAATGAAATCTTGTTGTTTGTGGCAATATGGATGGAACTGGAGAATATGATGTTAAGTTAAATAAGCCAGGAACAGAGAGC
Organism: Microcebus murinus; assembly: GCF_040939455.1. NCBI lineage: Eukaryota > Metazoa > Chordata > Mammalia > Primates > Cheirogaleidae > Microcebus > Microcebus murinus. The sequence continues at coordinate 22,949,002 of NC_134112.1, forward strand.
TAAACACTGCATGTTCTCATCAATATGTGGAAGCTAAAAAAAAAAGTTGATCTTATAGAAGTAAAAAGTAGAACATAGGATACTGGAGGCTAGAAAGGGTGGGGGAGGGTATGAATAGGGAGATATTGTCAAAGGATACAAAATTACAGATAGGAGGAAACAATTCTAGTGTTCTATAGAAGCAGTCCCCAACCTTTTTAGCACCAGGAACTGGTTTCATGGAAAACGATTTTTCCATGGAATTTGGGAGGGAGGGTGTTGTGGGAGGAGGTAGAACTCAGGCAGTGATGCCAGCCATGGGGAGCAGCTGTCAATAAAGATGAAGCTTCACTCACTGGCCTGCTGATCACCTCCTGTTGTGCAGCCCCTGGTCCCTAAGTTTCATGGAAGATAATTTTTCCATGGGCAGTGGGGGAGGGGGCAGCAGAGCTCTGTGGTCCAGTCCCTAACAGGCTGCAGACCTGTACTAGTCTACAGTTCTATAGCACTGTAAGATATATTATATAGTTTCAAATAGCTAGAAAGAGGATATTGAATGTTTCCAACACAAGGAAATGATAAATGTTTGAGATAATGGATAATAGAATTCAACAAAGTTGTTGGAGATAAGATTAACATATATAAATTAACAGGATCACTAATATTTGTAACAATACATTAGAAAGTATATTGCAGACAAAAAATCTATTCACAGTAGCAATAAAACCTTTACAGTATTTAGAAATAAATATTATTAGATAGAGGCATAGATAAACCTTTTGAGAGATACAAAGGAAGACTTGAATTAAAGAAGAACTCTACCATATTTGTGAAGGCAGATGTCTAGTCTCTCCAAAATTAGAAACCAAATGCCATTCTTACCAAAATCCCAATAGGTTTTGTTTGTGTTGGGGAATAGGGGAGACTAGGTGGTTCTAGAATTTATATGGGAGAGCAAACAACTAAGAACAACAAAGACAAATTTGAAGAAAAGGAATAAGAATTGGGATAAGATATAAAAATTAAGATAGCATGGCATTGGTGCAGAGCCAGATAAAATGACTGACAGATCAGAATAAAGAGTCCAGAAACAGACCTATGCAACTATGGAATTTCCATTGTGACCAAGTGGAAGGCCCCTCTCCTTTGGGAAAAGTATGATCTATTTCAAAGCTGTCCAATAGCAATACAATGTGAGCCACACTTATAATTTAAACTTTTCTAGTATTCACATTTCAAAAAGTAAAAAGAAACAGGTAAAATAAATTTTAATAATATGTTTTAACACCAACTATCCAAAATGTTATTACAACATGTATTCATCATAAAATTATTGACATATTTTACATTTTTTGTACTCAAGCTTGGAAATCCAGTCTGCATTATACACTTACCTCTGGATTTGGACGAGTTACATTTCAAGTGCTCAATAGCTACATGTGGCTGGTGGCTGCAATATTGGACAGCACCGTTCTATTCATTAAATGACACTAAGTTAATTTGTTATCCACATGAGAAAAAAAGAGTTTCCTACTTTGCATCATAATTCCAGACAAAAATATGAAAACTATAACTTGGATACTTTTACAAAAAAATTAGGAAATATCTTTGTGATTTGGGGGTTAGGATGAATTTTATGTAAGATACATAAAGCACAAACTACAAAGGAAAAGACTGATCATTTATGCTGGGAGAAGATATGTACAATGCATGTGACTGTTAAAGAAATAGTCTGGGATTTATAAAGAATTCCAACAAATCAGTAGGTAGAAAGAAAGAACTCAATAGAGAAACCGTAAAAGTTATGAATGGTTGATTCATAAAAGAGACATTAAACGGTCATTCGATGAAAAAGACGCTCAACTTCAATGATAATCAAGGAAATGCAAATTAAAGCAAAAAGATATCATTTTATACTAACAGATTAGCAAAAATATTTAAGCCTGATTATGCTAAGTGTTGATAAAGATGCAGAGAATGGGGATTCTCAAATACTGTTGATGACAGTATAGAAACCGGCCCAGTCACTTTGAGGAGCATCCAGTAGAGCAGATGAGCCTGCTCTGTGATCTACAATCCCACTCCTAGCTCATGCATTCTTCAACAAAGACGTTCATGGGGCCGGGCGCGGTGGCTCACGCCTGTAATCCTAGCACTCTGGGAGGCCGAGGCGGGCGGATTGCTCAAGGTCAGGAGTTCAAAACCAGCCTGAGCAAGACCCCGTCTCTACCAAAATATAGAAAGAAATTAATTGACTAACTAAAAATATATATACAAAAAAAATTAGCCGGGCATGGTGGCGCATGCCTGTAGTCCCAGCTACTCGGGAGGCTGAGGCAGTAGGATTGCTGAGCCCAGGAGTTTGAGGTTGCTGTGAGCTAGGCTGACGCCACGGCACTCACTCTAGCCTGGGCAACAAAGCGAGACTCTGTCTCAAAAAAAAAAAAAAAAAAAAAGACGTTCATGGAAACCCTGTTCTCAATAGAAAAGAATGAAACAACCTAAGTATCTACTCATAGCAATGAGATAAATTACTTAATAAAATATTTTATAACAGTTAAAATGGATAAAGTAGGCCGGGCGCGGTGGCTCACGCCTGTAATCCTAGCACTTTGGGAGGCCGAGACGGGCGGATTGCTCAAGGTCAGGAGTTCGAAACCAGTCTGAGCGAGACCCCGTCTCTACCAAAAATAGAAAGAAATGAATTGGCCAACTAAAAATATATATATATATACAAAAAATTAGCCGGGCATGGTGGCGCATGCCTGTAGTCCCAGCTACTCGGGAGGCTGAGGCAGTAGGATTGCTGAGCCCAGGAGTTTGAGGTTGCTGTGAGCTAGGCTGACGCCACGGCACTCACTCTAGCCTGGGCAACAAAGTGAGACTCTGTCTCAAAAAAAAAAAAAAATTAAAAAAAAAAAATGGATAAAGTAGATCTCTATGCAGCAACATGGATACATTTCAAAAACATCATATGAAGGAGAATTAAAAATAAGGTGTAGAATGATAATGCAGAGTACGGCACCATGTCTATGAAACATGCCATCCACTGAACATACGCAGTAAGGAAAGTGCCAAGGAATGGAGAAGAAGAAGGGGGAATGGGATCTAGTCCTTTAATTTATTCTGAATTTTTAAATTGTTTTAATGCAATACAAGTTTGGCAGATGGAAATATTTTAAGGAGCTAAATAGTGGAGTCACTGGCATGTTTATCAGGGACCTTGGCCATGAGTAGGGGATCACATGTTGGCTGGTTTAAGCAGAAGGGATTCGTTAAGGGACATTAGGCAGCTTACTGAATATGGATCTTAGGAGTAATTTGGATTTGTTGACAGATAGTATTCAAAGACAGAGTGGATGTGATTGCCTAGGGAGAAAGTAGGGTGAGAAGCAGCGCTGAAGGGCACTCTAGGGATCAGCATGGGACAGAGGGGGATGGGCAGAGGAGCTAGAGCAGAGGAGGAAGGAGAGGGTGGGACCTAGGGGTGGGAGGGCGTGTGACGGTGCCTCCACGCCTCCTCCCGTGTCATCTGGCCCTTGTGATGACCCTGAGGTTGGTGGGTCGAGCAGGCAGGCATTAATTTTCATGTTTCAAAGGAAAGGAACTTGAAGATCAGAAATGTTTAAAAGCCTTGATCTATGACTGAGCCTGGTCTTGTGGCTTGAAATCCAGTGCTCTGGTAGCAACAACCATGCCCTTTCCACCACATCACTCAGCACAGGACAGGTGTGGTTTGGCTCCAAAGTGCATTCACTGGGCAGTACGCGGTTGAAGTCCCTGTCACTCTCTAATTTGCTTGGCAGCAACAGTGATCGTGCCTTATGACTTCGAAACAAGGATGCGAATGGTCTGAGCATTCTCACAAATGTGCCCCAAGCTGTTGATTTGCTAGAAAAGCATTTATTTGCTTAGTCTGTGCTCCAAACTCTATGCTGAGTGCTGTCCATAGATGACCTTAAGCCTCACAATAACTTCATGGACTATGAACTGGTATTAATTCATTTTAATGACAAGGAAAATGAGGCTCAAAAAGTCAAGCAACTTTCTGGAAGTCACACTGTTAGAGAGTGATGGAGCCAAGATTTAAAGGGGGAGATGTCTCGCCCCAGCACCTGGCCTCCTCATGTCTACATTGCATTAGATTCTAGCCAAATAAAGCTACCATTATCTGTGTAATCTGGCATTGAACTAGAGACTTAGATCTTCAGGTTCTCCAAACTGAGTTATTTTGAAGCTTCATCATTCCTACTGGATAAAAGGAGAAAGAATGTGGTGAAGATTATGTGAGTTAAGGAGGTCCAGTTCCAAAGGAAGAGCCGTTGTTTAGGAGAAACCTTCAAAATGTTCAGATGTTAGGCACAGCTCTAAATGATGGACAAGAGTGCATTTTCAGACTCTTCTGCTTCTAGAATCATTCCCCTCCCCTACTGCACCAAAATGGGACATTTGAGTACAATATTTGTAGAGGGAATATGCTGTTAACTTAGAAAAGCTTGGGGCTTGGCTACTGTGTTAGTAGGCTGGGGTAGGGTGGTGAGCAAAGCAGACCAGATTCCTGCCCTCATAAAGCCTATAGTTTAGACAATGCTATTGTTGGTACTGTGCTTACAGGGGTGGGACCTATGGAGACTTTGGTCGTAGAAGGAGGGTTGTATGGGTGGGGAAGATTCTATGTTTCCAGCTCCTGAGAATTTGAATAACCTCCACAATGCTGCAAAGCTGTTGCCCTTTTCTTTGTCAAGAAAAAAATCTCTTAATACTTTTTTTTATTTTGGCATATTATGAGGGTACTGTTTAGGTTACATACATTGCCTTTGCCCCACCTGAGTTAGAGCTTCAAGCATGTCCATCCCCCACACAGTGCACACCACACCCATTAGGTGTGAATATACCCACCCCTCCTACCCCCCATCTGCCTGACACCCAATGAATGTTACTACTATATGTGCACTTAAGTGTTGATCAGTTAAAACCAATTTGATGGTGAGTACATGTGGTGCTTGTTTTTCCATTCTTGAGATACTTCACTTAGTAGAATGGGCTCCAGCTCCATCCAGGATAATACAAGAGGTGGTGGATCACCATTGTTTTTTTGTGACTGAGTAGAACTTCATAGTATACAGGTATCTAAACACCTTGCATAAGTTGGATTCATCACTAGCCCAGGTGTAAGCCCTGATATTTCTAGAACACCATTTCTCAAACTTCTGCACTGAAATTGCCTAGAGGACTTGCTAAAAAACAGATTGCAGAGTCCTGCCCCGTGATGCAGTGAGTCAGGCAAGAATACTTGCCTTTTTAATAAGTCCCAGGTCATGTTGCTACTGCCCTGGCATCTCACTTTGTGCACCACTGATCCAAGTTAGCTTTGGTGATCTCATTCCCCATATCAACGACTGGTTCAGCTATGAGCATGCAATGCAATTCTGGGCCAATGTGAGGGATTCTATCTTGGGAGACTCCTAGGACGGTTTTCCTTGCTGTTAAATGGGGCACACAAGAAGAGAAAGGTATTGCCTTGGTGGTCTTTGCAGCCTTCCTCTTGTAACTATGTGAGTCAAAACCTGAGGTTGGTGAAGCGGAAAGACAGAACCAATTTTGGAGATGTCCTCTGTTTGGACTTCTTATTGAGATAATAAATGTACTTATTGTTCAAGTCCTTTCCATCAGAGTTTTATTTTATGTGCAGCAGAAACTTTCCTCACTGGTAGACATGCTTCTTAGAGGTTAACGATTGCCTCATTATTAAAAGTCAGTAATTTATGCTCAAGAAGTAAAGTCTGCATGGGCTGTTGGTCTGATATTGAGCTTGCCACATTGGGATTGTGTGTGAGGTGGGGACTGCTTACCTTGATGAGCCTATTGGCCCAATAAAACCTCCTGGGTTTTAGCAGTGACCCCCTGGAAAAGAATTCTGTGCCCCTCTCACTCAAACACATGCACATTTCATTCACACACACTTGTGTGTGTGCACACACATGCTTATTATTGACCCACTGGCATTGAATTATTGGCCTAATGAAGCCTAGTTTTGTCCTGCCACTGGTTTTCTCTGCTTAGACTTGGGAATCTGAACGTCTACCCTCGGTGGGCTTTTATTTAGCCTGTGCCTCTGGTAGCCCTGTGTTGCCCCTGACAAGATCCCCTGCTCCAGGCATGTGGCTTCACATCCTCCCAAACTGCCAGTTAATGGAATGACCTTGGCTTTTCTCCCTAGATGGGGGATTGGGTTTTAGAAGGATGGGCCTGTGTCCAATAATTAGCATTTGTGCATTACTATACAGTTTATACCTAGCTTTCTGTTTTCACATTCAGGATCTCAGCTGATTGTTGGAAGAACTCTTGGGGATCAGGGGAGGATAGGTATTCTGTTATTATATCCATTTTCAGGTTAGGGAATTAGAACAAACCAATATTATACCCATTTTACAGATTAGGACATAGGAAAAACAGATATGCTTGGTAACTGGAGTGACTAAGAATATGTTCCAGTACTACTCGCTGAACTCTTTAAAGGAGATTTTTTTGAAGTACACAATTTTTCAAGAAAGTATGTTAAGGATATATTATTTTTGGCAACAATGAAAAATTTGCTCCTGTAAAGGATTTACTACTATCCATAATGAGGTTTATAAGCCTATGAAATGAGAGCTTCACCTGTGTTTCTTAGTCAATCTTGGCCATAGGTTTTATCTTCTTTCTTCACCCATTCACTCCACCTTTAACCACATGTCCCCACTGGATGCTCTTGCTAAGTTACCAGTGACTCCCAGTTACCACATCCAGAGGGAACTCGGCACCTTACACCTTTGGCAGCACTTGGCCCTGGTGGTCCCTCTGTCCCTGGAGTCCTGCCTTCCTTTGCTTTCCTCTTCGATCCCAGCTCTCTGCCTCCTCCTCTGTCACTCCTGATGCTCCTGAAATATTCTCTAACTTTGCCTGCTCCTTTGATGTTCTTACCCAGGGCACTCTTTTTGATTCTCTTTAATTCAGCTGTCCATGCTATCTGAACAGGTCATATCTACCAGCTCCTCCTTGTCTTTAAAGCTCCAAGGCCATGTGTCCAACCACCTCCCAACATTTCCACCTGGGGCACAGTTGGTGCATGACTCATCACGCAAACTGAACCATGACTTCTTTCAGCTGAACCTGCTCCCCTTCCTATATTCTCTTATTTTCCTAAATATTCACTTTGTTGCAAAAACCAGAAATAGGGGTGTCATCTGTGACTCTTTCCAATATTTTTAATCCTGGCATCAAATCAGTAAGTCCTGAACACCTCCTAAAGAAGGGTGTTCTCTGGGGTCTCTTTCCTAAGGTCACTAATCCCATTCATGAGGGCTCCACTTTCATGACATGATTACCTCCCAAAGCTCCACCTCCAAATAGCATTGTATGGGGGATTCAGTTTCAACATATGGATTTTGTGGGGACACAAACATTCAGACTACAACATTAGCTCATTTGCATTTAGAAAGCATCTAACTAAGCAAACCTCTCCAAAGCACAGGTGCCTTGCATACAGCAAAATAAATCTAAGTGGAACAAATAAATGTATGAGGACATTGTGAAGCAAACCTGCAGATGGAAGAGGGTCTTTTTGAACTGCACTCATGAGATCCTCTGTATTTTATTACGTTAAAATGGAGCACATTTTCCTTCTCCTGCTGGTGCTCCACAGAACTCTGGTGGGGGCCTCACTGGTATTTCTCTGCTCCATGTCCCTGGGTCCTCTTACTCAATCCTGTGTTTTCAACTGTTATCTTGGATGAGTCATTCCCAAACCCTTATCTCCAGCCTGGTCTGTTAATGCAATTTCTCCTGAAACTCCTCTGCTTGACCATGTCACAGCCTTCTCCATTTCATCGTGCCCACAATGGAACTCCTCATCTTCCCTATGTCTTCAACCCTTTCCCAATAACCCTAGTTCCTGTTTTTGTGTCCTTCATTTCAGTAAATGTTTCTCAGTTGCCGAATTAAGTAACGTAGGAGTCATCCTTGATTCCTTGATCTAATCTGTGACCAGATTTTTTCAACTCTACTTCGTAAATACAGCTCAGTTGTAATCTCTGTCTTGCCACCACCTGGTCCAGGCTACCACTGTCTCAGTCTGGTATTACCACAGTGAATGTCTGACTCCCTGCGTCTGCCCCCTGCGCTACTCCCACCTGCTCACACAGTCCCTGATGGCTCCACAACCAAGTAAGCCATTCTTTAAAAATGTAAACCAGATTGTGTCATCCATCCCTTGAAGCCCAAGACTGCAATGTGGTGCCCTGGATTGTATCTAGGAACAGGAAAAGGACATTAGTCGAAAAACTCATGCAATTTGAATAAAGCCTAAAGTTCAATTAATAGTAATGTTCCAATGTTGGTTTCTAAGTTTTGATAAATGTCCGGTGATTATGTAAGATGTCAGCATTAGTAGAAACTGGGTAAGGAGTATACAGGAACTTTGTGTAGTATTGTTGCAACTGTTTTGGAAATCTAGAACTATTTTATAATTAAAATTTAAAACAAACAAACAAAAAACATTAGTAGCTTCCATTCCCCTTAGAGTCCAAAACCCTTAACATCATCAGCTTCCTCTCTCCAGCGAGACTAAACTTATTGTTTAATCCTTTTAGTGAGATAAGCCTTTTCCCTGCCTCCTGGTACTCAGTGTCTGCCCCAGTAATAAATGCGTGATAAATATTGGTTGACAATTAATGAATGTTGCAATTTTAAATTAAAAGACTATAAGCTGGGAATTGGTAGGATTTCAGAACTTGTAAGTTACCAAACTGGGTTTTCAGCAGGAGTCAGGACAGCCCTAGCAATCCTTCACCTGTAGGGTCTGCTGCTTTCCCCTGCTCCCTTCACTGCCCTTCCCTTAGCCTATCTCTGCCGCCCTTTTCCCTTCTAGGCTGCTGTCCTTGAATTGTGCACCAGCCCCCTCCCAGCTGTGGAGACCAGGTCATCTGAAATGCCCATTTATGTCAGCAGGTGAAAGAAAAGAGGATCTCCTCCCATCCTCACCACATGGCCCCTTTCCCACTTCCTACTACTTACTTGTGGACCATTTAACAGTGAGTTTCTGGAAACAGTGCTGCCTCCCTACGGTCTCACTACCGGAGTTATTGTAATAGCAGGAATTCCAAGCCAGATAAGGGGAGCATGTCAGCCTGCCAGATGGTGGGGAAGACAGGCCTGGGTGAGCAGCCTTCAGACTAATGTGGGGCAGAAGGGATCATGTGTTGGAATCACATTTGAGAAAAGGAGTCGAGTGAACCTCATCACCCATTACAGAGCCCTGTTATAATATCCCTCAGTTACTTGGACTTGGATTTAACCTGAGACAAATCCTTTTTCTTCTCATGCTTTTTCCCTCCCTGCCCCATGTTATATCCTTTCTCTTTGTAAGTCGCCACTCTTAAAAATCTATTGAGAAAGAACTATTACTAATTACCTTAGATTATAAATTTAAGACATAACAATGAGAATATTATTCTTAATTTTTCAGAGGAGCAAACTTCCCAAGGTTATTTGTAGTCGGTAATATTTATTACCAAAAATAATCTGGGATTCAAACTTGGGGCTTTCTTTTTTTTTTTTTTCTTTTTTTTTTACATACCAAACATCTGTTTCAACACTTGGGGCTTTCTGCCTCCAAAATTCTTGTTCTGCTATCCTGCAAGCGGCAACTGGCTCTAAACTCTACCTCGGCATGGAGGGCATCAATGCAGCAGGTCTCAGAGAAAGTGAAGGTAGCGTCAGAGTCTTTCTAGAAGGCAGCCAGTGGAGAGAGTGGGGACTGTATGGGGTGCTTCTGTTTTCTCATTGTGTTTCACTGAGGACAGAAAAATCTATTGCCAACAGCTATCTGGGAACAAGGTTTTGAAGCTTTCCCCCGATCCCCTGCCCCTCTTCGCCCAAATGACGTTCTTGCACATACTCCAAAGTGATAGACAGAAGAATTTAATAATACATGTAATGCTTTTCCTTCCATTTACACTATCATAAATTACAAAGTATTGTTCACTTCACAAAATAAAACCATTTCCAGATAATTTTTTGACAGTATCAAGAAGTACATAAGCTACAACGAACAAATCTGTACAGTCGGGAGGGAGGATAATGGCAAGGACCAGGTCGAGCCACTTTGACCCCCGTGTGCAGTGCAGTCCATCCGCATGGCCCTTGGGACCGTCCGGGACAGCAGCCGCACTCTGCTCCTCCTGCCAGCTCCGCTTAACACACAGCCATTCCCTTACGGTCACTTCGAAACAAGACTGGTGAGCAATTATATGAATCATCTTGGACAATCAGAGGAAATGACATTGTCGTTGGATTAAAAAAAAAATCTAGATTTACAGTTTTGGATGTTTTAAATATTTCGCTTATGTTACAAAATATAGAAATCTTGGTGTGAAGGGTTCATGCTAAGATAAATATAATCAAGAAGATGGAACTATGGAAATAAAATCATATTAAATTATTATCCATACAGAGATACTTTTCTCAAGGAACAAATATTTGGTAAAAAACCAACTTTTTTCAGTTTCATTTTTTTTAAAATAGGCTTGTTTATAAAACAAAAAGGAAAAAAAAATTCAACAACTGTTCTGCAGATTTGCTGTTTATCAATACAGACATATGGCAAAAATGCAACTTGCCATTAATAGGTGAATCCAGAGGGTCTGGCTGAAATGAAAACAGGAAAAGTGCTAACTTTTTACACAGCTCAGATACATCCAGTGTCCTCAAATAATTTTATGTAAAGCAACCACATTCTGCGATACGCATAATATGGAAAAACTATGACCAATTACAAAACATACTTTGGAAATTCACGCAATTTTTATGGAAAGAAAACCTATGGATGTTTCAGACCATCCTGCAATTGCTATAAACTACACCATGCAATAGCAGAATGCCAGTGCTTAAGAGCAAGAACTATCAAAAGCAGGAACACAAGTGGCAGGTGAAATTTCACTGAAAAGCACTGATGAGGACAGAGGTATGTCAAGATAATACTGCATTCATGGTCAACTTTTTTAGGGCATCACAGCAAGAACATGGGACAAGGTACACAGGGTAATAATCAATGCACTGCATTGAGTTCTATTTGCTAAAATAAAATAACATTCTTGCAGGTAAAATAAAAATACATTTTACAATATAAGTTTCATTTAACATTTAACAGATAGAATTGTCTTCTTTTTTTGTAAGTGGAAAATGTATACCTGTATCAAGTACCTTTATGAATTAAGTTCCCTTTTGTTACTCATAAGACTGAAGTTTAAAGGTCTACATTTTTTTTTAATAAGTTAAAAGAAAGATTTATTAATCACTCTTCCAGCAAAACAGACACACATACGAGGCACAGCAAAAGACCCAAGGTGAGGGGGTCTGGGCACCCTCACTCCTGTTGTTCTCGAGTGGAGAAGGCGCGTGTCTATGAGACACAGTACCTGACTCGGCGATCCACTGTGGTCCAGGAAATTCTGTCACTTGTTTGAAAAACAAATCAAGTGTAAGAAATGTTTTTATACCTTTAAGCTTTATCCACTTAGACGGGGCTGGGGCTATTCAGCTCACTTCCCTGATGGACTAAAACAAAACATCTTCATTTTCTATTAGAATCTGCACAATCAGCTTTTGGTACCGCATGTCGTGGAGGGTGGTCAGAGTGCTGTCCTCGGGGGGCCTCATCAAGGTGGGCCCGAACACGATCCCCAGATTCTCTGCATTCATTAAATTGTCCTTTTCATTCATAGTCACCCTGTAACACACATGCACACAGAGATGTTATGGAGATGTGAGAAGGAATTTACATACTGAATGAATTTGCATACTGATTCTACACTTAAGTCCCAAGAGCATCTCTGGTTCGGGAAATTGTGGGAGAAAATTGAGAATCAGAACAGCAGAAAGGTATTTTTAAAGAGGTAATTTTCTGATTTCTTTCCTTTTTAAATTGTTGACTTTGCTTTCAGCCAGTGGATGTGAATTATTTATGTGAATCTGGTATGAACACAATTTTTAAAATTAGAAAATTAGTCCTCCTTACTAAAGACATGCAGAACTATCACTTAAGGAATATCGCTCTGAAGGGGTGGGCAGATTATTGGCCGGGCCATGGTGCATACGTGGGCCGTACACAGGGGTCTTTTTTCCTCTTGTCTCTTCCTGCTGGTCTGTACGCTGGAGGGTGGGGAAGCCGAGGGCAGACTCCCTGTCTGCTGGCAGGACCAGCGCCAGCAGAGAAAGGTTGCCTGCAGAATGGGCTGCCATGAATTTAGGAAGAGGCAGGCCGTTATCATGGGACAAGGCTGGAACGTGGCCAAGCTGGAAGGCAGTGGCTATTATTTCTAGCTCCCACAGGATGAGGTCTGGAGCGGTAAGTATTGTTGGAATTAAAAATCTCATTTCAACATCCAGATAAGAACTTCAGAGCCTCTAAGAATGAAATTCAAACTCCAAAGTTGGCTTCTTAACCTTCCTAGTGGAATACAATGAAAATCTCCCAGAGTTTTGCTTCCATAAACTTAGGTTTTAGAATGTTCATAATAGATCTAGAAGGGGGTAGGTTCTCTAAATTAGAGCAAAATATAATTAAAATGTGTTTAGGTTTTGCACAGAAGGCCATCCCTTTCTGTTTACTGCCTTAGAGCTAATTAGGATTAGCCATTTTGCATTATTTTAGGAAGGTTAACTCAGTTTGTGTCATGCTACAAAGCTAAGAAGCTTGGAAAGAGGACATTCCTTACTATCAAAGTGTTCACATCTCCCTGTTAAGTCAGGCACTACACCTGAGCAAACAATGTGACTACCAAACCCATCAGAATGCAAATATGAAATTATTGGCATTTAAGATTCAGCTGGGAGATGTCAGCATTTTTCCTGATAGTGGTATTTTGCCTTCCAAACTGTAACAATTGGATAATATTCGCAATGAAAGAAATATTTTGTAGCTATTTTATATATTAGCAATATTTTATAGCTAATTAAATCCAGATGTGACACTCATAAGTTTATTAATTATCCAAAAAATTACTTGTACTCTTAAATTCAATAAATTAATCAAAATGGAAATAAGAGTGAAATGTTACCTTCTTTGGTCACTCTGAAGCTGGGCAAGAATATTTGAATGTTTTATAAGGCAGGAAAATAAAAACCTCCATACCTAGTGTTAACATAGTATTATCAACTTGGTTCCTTTCACTTAGGAAGTAGACCTATAAATTGGTCAATGTAGACAATTTTGGTTCATTTTATCTAAGAATGGGATGCTGCCATGTATCTACCAAAAAACTCACAAGGAGGCACACAGATGTATCTTGATCCCTCCCTCCAGTATTATAAGATCAACTCATTGACCTAATTATACATGCACAGTGAAGGAAAGAGACACAAGGTTTAGGGAGAAGAGTCTGGAACCGGAGGCTCTAGTGGCCTGTAAACATCCGAACATCTCCACCTCTGTCTCACGCACTCTCACAAAGACACCCAGAATGTGGTGGGTATTCTCTGAGATGGTCCCTAGCGATCCCTGCCTCCTGGAATTCACACCCTGGCTGAGTTCCTTCCCCTAGAATATGGGCTAAACCCAGTGACTTGCTTCTAACAAATAAATTATGGCAAAAGCAATAGGATGCCGCTTCTGAGATTAGGTTACAAAAAGACCGTCTTTCATCTTGGGAGCTCTTGCTTGCATGCTCTGAGGGAAGCCAGCTGCTACTCTTTGAGCTGCCTATGGAACAACTCAAATGGTAAGGAATTAAGGGTGGCAAGTAAATAAGGCCTCCAGTCCACCTGCCTCTGAGGAACCAAATCCTGCCAACAACCATGTGAGTGAATGAGCTCGGAAACAGATGTTGCCCCCATCAAGCCTTCGGATGAGATCGCACCTGACAGTACAGACCTTGAATGTGAGGCACCCACTAAGCCACACCCAGGTGCCCGCCCCACAGAAACTATAAGCTAATAAATGCTTGTTGTTTTAAACCACTAGACTTTGGAGTGATTTGTTATTCAGTGACAGAGAACTCATAAGAGAACAGGCTGGGAATGTGCTCTCCCAGGGGCAGGCAGGCTTGGGATCCAGAACTGGGGCAAGCAGCAGGGGGAGGACAGAATGCAGAGTGCGGGGCTTGTGTTGGAGGGAGGCACAGACGTGGAGGCAGTGTAGACAGTGTAGTTAGAGAGCAGGGGCTCTGGGTCAGCCTGCCTGCGTTTCAATCCTGGCTTTACCTCTGTGGATTAGCTATCGTATTTAACCTCCCTAAGCTTCAGCAATCTCACATGTAACCCGAGGCCTCTGACGGTGCCCATCTCATAGGGATGATACAAGGAACATGCCCGGAGCAGCTCCTGGCACAGGGCACGGGCTCCAGCGCTAATGAGCTGGGAGGAATGTTGATGCTTTTCCTAATGCACTATCGGCCCCAGGGGCGGATCAGGGTTTGCAGACATGGTGTCAGCTTACTTTTTGAGGTGGATCATCAGGTATCGGAGGGTCTCATAGTGGGCAGGAGGCAGCAGCAGCAGCACTTCATGGACTGCTTCCAGCCTCTCATCTGCATTGGAGATTTCTGTGAAGTTCACACGAGCGGATATTAGTGCAGGGTTAGGATGTTAAAGTTTTCAGAGAAGTAACAACAAGTTTTGTTTGTTTTAACCACAAATGGGGAAGGGTTCCAATAAATTCATGCAGTTTCAGGTACTCTTTCACTTAATCAATTTGTTCATGCCTTGCCTCATTCTAGAAAGAGTTGAGGCTGAGCCCCACATGCTTATTGGACATCTGCATTGTGGGTGGCCAGAGGCTGGACACTGTCCTTTGCCTCCAGGAATCTGCAGGCCAGTGGAGTGCTTACAGTCTGGTGGGACATGCACAAAGTGTGGCTTGTGCTTCTGAGCACTGGATTTGCTAAAAATCTATCACAGCTTTAATTTAAACTGTAGCACATATTTTAAAGTTATCTAATGTCTTTCCCTGGCAGGCTGCCAACTCAGCCTGTATTAATGGTACTTCTCACCACCTGCATTAATGGTACTTCTCACCAAAGTGTTGGCATGGTTAACACCCGTACACAGCCCTGATTAGGAAGAGAAGACTGGGCATATTAACAATGGAAGGAAGAGGGCATCCTTCTGTTTTTTGGGTCTCTGATAGGTATTGGCAGCTACTCAAAGAAATCCCTCTGCCATTCTTCCTGGGGAGGAGGGTACCCAGCTGCTAGAATCTTCTCTGCCTAGGACGACCAGGACCTGTGAAGGAATGGTCTTACCAGGGTGCAGGGCTACAGCTCATCTGGAAAGTGCATCTCACACTTATCTCGGACTGCCCTGTGTCTCCCAGTCAGACACCTCATTGCAATAGCACATATCTAAACTTTTCAACCTTTAAAGATTAAACACCAGCAACAAAACTCAAAACAGAATGAAAATTCTTCAAAGTGGGCTTGACTTCCATGTCATGGATCTCAGCATCTCAATGTCCCCTTCCTCACTATTGCCTATTCCTGGGTGAAGTGCAGTCCCTTCCCCCACCTTCCCCTTTCATTTCTTTTCCTCTCTCCTGACAGCATCGCCCCAAGGGTGGACACTGAACAAGCTGATGGAAGGTGAACACTGACATTCCATTCCTGGGCCTGTGAGCTTAGTTCTCCAAGCCTCGCTTTTCTCTTCTGAAAAATGGGATCATAATATTTGCCTCACAGAGGAGATGAGAAGATTAAACCAGAAGACATTGGTGGGAGGTCCTAGCATAGCACTTGGAACTGAGTATTTTTAGCCTTCTATTAATTTTGAACAGTATCAATGGGCAAAACTTGGGTGTGACTTTAATTGATTAGCAATGAGATTCTACCTAATGGATAAAAACAGTTGACCTAGATCGTCCTCATTGAAGAAAATCTGATTATTTTTTGCTACACAAATATTCATGCTTTCAACATACAGCAGCACAGGCCTGACTGTGCTGGTTTCCAGCATACAAGGAATAACGGGGAGAGACACAACTGCCTGATGCCCTGATTCAGCCCGGTAGACTTGGCTCTGTACTGGTTCAACTCAGCTGGTGAACTCAGCTGCCTGGTTTTCTATTAACTGCATCGTTGTGCCCTCACTTGGCAAAAACAAGTGCACATGCAATGATTTAAAGAGTTCTGAATTTTAATTTTCTTAAGGTCAAAAGCATTGTACTTACCATTTTGGCACAAATAAAAAAATTAATTCTAAATACTTACTTGCTGCTTCTATAAATTTGGAATAGGTATCATATGTGATGAGGGGGATGGGCAAGTCTCTGAAATACAGTTTAAGGGCTCCAGTGATGATGTTTATGTCTGGATAGATGCTGGCAGATATATCTGCTTTTTCACCATCTGAAAAACAATCAATGATCCAAGTCCTAATTAGGACCTTATTGCACCAAGTTAAGGGATACACAGAAAGAAAAAAAGAATCCAACAATGAATGCTTCCTGACAGCTCTCAGCTAATTCTTTTTGGCTTCTATTAACACTGAGGTGTAGGAGGTAACAGAAAGGAGTTCAGTGAGGGTGAGGTAGGGTCGGAGGGTAAGTGCAGGCAGAAGGTAATGAAATAGACTTGAAATAGTTCTGTGGGTCCCAGCCCACGCTAATTTGCTAAACAAAAATTTAGCACAGTAATTCATGTTATAGACACAAACATTCATGCCAGGATGACAATCTAATTTGAAATAAAAAGTATCAAGAAGCTCTATCTAACACCAGTATTCTTTGGACTTAGATTTGGAGGTCACGGTCACAAAATAATTGTTGAAAAATCTTCAGTTCTTATTACTTTTTTTGGGCTCACTGAAGTTTTTCATTTTTAACTTGACCCGTCCTTTTCCCAGCCCCAATGGCTTTAACCTAGGAGGTTTTGCCCTTGCCTCATGTATAGGCACTGCCATATTTCTTACAATTTCTAACAATCGTTCTCAAGACATTTGACTTTTTGTTTTACCATTAGTAAATGTCAGTCCAGTTTGTCACAGATTATGAGAAATTTTTAGATTAGAAAAGTTTCAATTATATATATTTAATTATATTCAAATATTAATTATATTCAAATAATATTCAAATACTCATTATATTCATATATATATATATATTTCATTAAAATCTTTTGTATAAAGAATTAAAAGAACAAATGCTCCAGCAAATCGGGTTCTGAAGATAAGAAAGCTACGGATACACAGACAACAGTTACAACTCAACAGTTGCAAGGAAATGGGGAGAGTGCCATGCTGAAGAGGTGTGAAGAACATGGGGGAGCATGTGGGGAAAGGCAATGGAGCTCTTAGGTCAGCTTGGGGCATCAGGGAGGGTTCTCGAAAGACGGAAGACTTGAGTTGACTCTTGACTAGCAGGTGTTTGCCAGGGAGAGGTGTGAACACATTCCAATGGACAGACAATGTAAGCCAAGAGTCTTCTTGATGACAACAAGGTGTATTTCAGGATTGCTGGAGTGTATAGTAACAGGGGCGAGGACCTAGAGATGAGCTGGGACAGAGTGGGAGGGCCACATTGACCTTGTATACTGTGCTACAAAGTGGAGGCTCTGCCTGAAGGTTAGGGGTCCCATCCCTTGACTGGCTGCACCAGAATTATTTGGATTGTTTATTAGAAATACAGATTCTTGGGCTTATCCAACTTTCTGAATGAGTCCTCAGAGTGAGTCCTGGTGATCTGTATTTTAAAGAAGATGCTCAAGTTGGCTATACCTGACCTAAGTGATGCTATGCCCTGGCCTAGAGAATATATCATCATAAAAATGTCATAAAGAACAAAAGAGTTACCTCCTAAACTTCCACTGGCCTCCCCTACTTCAGAGCTTGGGGTGCCCCCATCCCTATGCTCCATCTTTGGAGCTCTGAGACATGGAGAAGAGTCAGCAGGACTCTGAGGTAGGGCGTGCAGAAGGGTACCAGTGCCATGTGGATTGGCTGTCCACCCAAGTAGTATTTTAAATTCACTTCTTCATGTGGTCACTTGACCTTGGCTTCTAAGGAAACACTTCCCCCAGAGAGGCACAACCACAAGGTTTTTAAGCTGTTATTACTCAGGTTCCTGAAGAGTAACTCTCAGCAGTTCTGAAACCCCATTCCCGCTATGAATAAAGTCTGGTTCCAAAAGAGAGGATACTAAGGATGTCAGATGGCATTCAAGAAAGTGCAGGCTTACCTCTGTCAAAGGCCATTTTGACATCTTCAATGTGCTCAGTGAACCCAGAGACTCTGTAAAGGCCTTCTGACTTCAATCCTGTTAGAGAGAGAGAAAGAGAGAGAGAGAGAGAGAGACTGAGAGGCTGACTTAAGCTTCCTGAAACATTTAAAAAAAGAGACTTGAATTTCATATCCACACCATGTGCTATCAGGAAATAAGCAGATATAGTCAGTGATCTTATATATCACACACTGTTGCATCAGAACTTGGACTTGCCAGTCTCAGTTTCCATGCAAGTCTGTCCTCATTTCCTTGTGTGGCCGTGGGGATCTCAGTGGAAATCTGGTCTTGCCGCCTGGCTTTGCAAGGTGAAGTGATATTCGAGACTCTCATCAACCAGCCCTCTATGTCCTTGGTCAACGGCTTCCAGACATGCATGTCACTGCTGTGGAAGGTAACCTGGCTTTCTCCTTCATGTCCTCTTAATGCATGTGCTGTATTGTATGGAGCACCGTGCCAGGTACACACACACGTATGTGTGTGCCTAATACATATTACTCTGATTTTATTGGCAAAATCCAAATTTTATATCATTTCATGTTTACTCATAAGAAAGTATGTTAACTGCTTAACTAAATGTGATTGATACAATGGTTATACTTTCAGATAAGTGATTACACAAACAGAAAATAAAATCCTATTCATTGCTTCTGGAAATTTGATCACTGCATATTTAGGCTAAGAAAAAGACTTAGTTTCTTTTCCTAGAGCTTCTTGATGTGTTGAGATACATCCTAAAACCTAGCAAGTTCCCAAAAGCATCAAAAGGGACGGAGGACCAGGTTTCAGACCTTGTATGTCACAAACTAGCTGCTCCCAAAACGACAGCTACAGCAAAAATAAGCAAATAGCTTCTGCTCTTGCTGCAGGGTGCTCTTCCAGACTGTTGATAAGTAACATGTGTTCCTGCTTTTTCATGTGGTAAACATTTATGGAATGTGTACTATCTGCCATATATAAGGGTTTTCATTAAGTCTGCATCAGAGACAACAAATACGTGGCATAAATCATAAATACTGCCCCTCCTCTCTCCTGTGACTACAACAGTCACTCCTAGTCGATCTCAGCTCTTTTCCCCACGGAGCCTTACTCAGTCTCACAGTTCATCTCACTGCCAGTTGTCCAGGTGACCACTGCTGACCACTTGAAGTTGGCACACGCGATGGAACCTGTGTGTCATCCTATTCCCAAATTGTGGCGTGCGTACACACAGCTCAGTATAGTTGGAACAGAGGCAAGGACCCAGTGGTTTCTGTGAGCACACAGCAGTGGACAAGTGACCCTGCCTGTTGATAGATGAATCAAAGTTCTAGCTGATTCAGCTTCTAGTTCATAGATGGCCACCTTCTCTCACCCGTCCTTTCTCTGGTATACGTGCATGGAGAGTGACAGAGTGAGCTTGCTCTCTGGAGTCTCTTCTTTATAAGGACATTAGTCATATCGATTAATACCTCATGCTTAGAACCTCATTTAACCTTAATTACTTCTTCAGAGACCCATTTCCAAATACAACCATACCAAGTTAGGGCTTCGACATATGGATTTAGGGGAGGTAGGTGTGATACAAACACTCATTCCTTAAGATTCACTGAGTCACTTTCAAAGAACTCCAGGTTTTCAAGGAACATAGAAAAATCAGTGTTTTATACTCTATGCTAAATTGTTTTTATGGTTTAGAGTATAATTCCATGGGGAAATTTTCCTGACTCTAGCCCATACTTTACTCAGCAAAGCATTGCCTTATATAATACTGAGATGCTTTTTTGAGAAGCTAATCTTGAAGGAGGTCATGAAGGATGGGCTGGAGTTTGCCAGAGTAGCAGAGACTGCCAGCTGTCCTCCTAGTATTTGTTCTTACGTTCCTCTACTGTAATGGAAGTTTTGATTTTTTAGAACAACATCTATTGCAGTGGCCATGAAATCCTGGCCAACAGGTGTGTCCAGCTTCTGGGTTGTGGCCTTGAAGGGAAAGAGCATGCCTCCTTCCCCCTCCTGTTGGCTGTAGTACAGGCGAGATGGTGGCACCACGGATCCTGCAGACAGGGCAGCATTCGAGCACGACAGAGCAACGGGTGGCAGAGCCTGCGTTCCTGCCAATGAGAAGCTGCTCAACTGCGCTGGACCACTCCTGGGCACCTGGCCTGTTACTGGAGAGAGAAACAGATTTCTATCTTGTCTAAGACACTATCATTCAGGGTCTCTGTATAGCACTGAGATATGCACACCAAACAATACAGTTAGACAGACTTGGAGGTGGAGTTCTGGGAGCTGGCCATTGTAAGGGAAGGTGACGAGGAATAGCACAGGTTGAGTCCTATAACATAGGTTGGCATCGTACTAGTCATTTATATGTATCAGTTCATTTTAGTCCTCACTACCACCTGATGAGGTACAACTGAATACATTCATATTATAGATGAGGACACACATGTTCAAATGCACTAAGTAACTTGCCCAAGGTAATACTATAGCCAGTAAGAGATAGGGCTGGGAATTTATCATAACTTCAAGTCCATGATCTTTTTCACTCTATCACATCATGCAGAGACAAATAGATAAAAGAACATTGGGAGAGCAGTAAGGAATTTGCAATGGTTGGAAGACAGCAAGCACGGCAGTGGTGGCCATGTACCTGGGAATGTGTCACAGGAATTTCTTCCAGCCCATTCTCGGGGTCTGCTCATGAGCCTAGGCTCCTAATACCTGGGGCTCTAATTCCCATGCTGTCACTTCCTTGGCATAAATTCCTGATTTGTGCTATTCTAGCTCTTGTACTAGGCATGCTTGGTACTGTGCTCCCCATGGGACTTTCTTCTTAAATGTTAGACACGGTAGTAACATTGCCTAAGTTATCAGTCGCCTCTGGGAAGTTCCCAGCTTCTTCAGAGAAGTAAGTACAACTCCATCCTTGGCCGTGATTGCAGGCTCTGGAGAGGCCGATGATCTGATCCCAAACTGCAGAGCCCTCTAAACAGCAGGACCCAGGGCCACTTGTTTAAGCCACTTATCCAATGTCAGGGAACCCCCTTCCTTTCCTCTTACCCAGCTCAGCCACTGGATTAATCCTTTTACCAGATCTCAAAGCACCCATTAAGCTCTGACAGCCACAGCCATGGAAAAACATGAAGCATTTCTTACAATCTAAGATAAATGAGCAAGTCCTCAGGGTACAGAATAGCTATGGCTTTCCACCCTGCATGGGGAAGGGAATAATTTCCTCTCTGTAAAAGTATTGGTACAAGCAGCTATAGTGTTCTCTTTTGTTTTGCTTTGGAAAAAATGGGGCAGTTGGCCAATGAATATATACCTGTAAAATATATTAAGTGAATTTGGATGTAATAATGGATATTAAGTGTAGCAAAATACAATACATGGCAAAAAATGGTTAAAATCTTACAAAAGCTGTATATAAGGCCCAATTATCCAAGTCAGATCCAGCAATCCCAGTTCTCCCTAACCAGATCTGGTAAACTATGTCACTGAACATTTTGATACTGAATAGTGGCCAAATAAAGCACAAATGAAGGAAAGATGACTCAAGCATAATATAATGAACCTTTTCTGGAAATGTTTCTATCCTCTTACTTCCTTGATTTTTCATTGCATAGATCTTTTTAATCTTTTAACTCTCCTAGCTGAACTAAAGAGAACCGATACTAAAGCCAGGCATTGTAGCTCATGCCTGTAATCCCAGCATTTTGAGAGGCTGAGGCGAGAGGACTGCTTGAGCCCAGGAGTTAGAGGCTGCAGTGAGCTATGATTGTGCCACTACACTCTAGCCTCAGCCACAGAGCAAGACCCTGTCTCAAAAACAAACAAGAAAGAAAGAAAAAGAAAGAAAAAGAAAGAAAGAAAGAAAGAAAGAAAGAAAGAAAGAAAGAAAGAAAGAAAGAAAGAAAAGAAAAAATCTCTAAGAGCAAATTTTAAGTGTTCTCATCACAAGTAATACATATGCTAATTAGTATTTGGCATAATACAATGTATACATATTTGAAAACATCATGCTGTATACCATAAATAAATACACTTTTTTAAAAAAAGGAACTGATAGTAAGAGCACATTTTTATATGTAGGAGATATATGTTGATGAACAATTTCTTTATTATTTAATAGAAACACTTTTTTAAAAAGATCCAGTTCTAAACTCACCTCAACCAAAATCTTTCCTCAATTGTCCCCAAATAAAACCACCTTGCTTTGTGACTCTATAGTGCTTTGAATATGTCTACCTACAACATTTATTTATTTGTTCTTCTGATTCCTCACGCTATGGTATGAATTTCTGAAGGCAAGAATAGTGACTTTTTATAACCTCAGTGTCTGGCACATAATAAATGCTCAGTAAAAACATTTGTTGAATGCATACAGGGATGGCTTATAATACACGGAAATTGATATAGCTGGTTGGATTTAGTTTATTTATCTGTGTGTGTGTCTTTGTGTGTGTGTGTTGGTCCCAGCAAGAGTAATGGAGAACTTTGGTTTCCTTGACAACAGTAAAAATAAACAGCAAAAAATAGAACGGTATAATATTATAATAATAAGTATTTTCCAAACCTCTCGCTTCAATTTCCCGAATGCATATATCCACCACCATGGGTCTCTGAGTGTTGTGAGCCTTCACGAGTGTTGTGAGGTCACAACAGTACACTTTCTTGATCCGCTTGAGATCAGGTTGGCAGTCGTTGGGGACGTGCTTGGAACACTGTTTGTGTACATTCAATCCACAGTCTGTAAACAAAGACACCACATTAGCTTTGCCCGGCCCTTCTGTCAAAGCCCAACACGAATTATACATTGCCCAAAATAAAAAATACCACCACCCAAGGGTTTGATGTATTCCCCTGGAATGTTCGTGCCATTAGAGATGCTCTCTATGAGATGACTGTGCAATTCATCTTTACTCACTGACCCCCTATGTGATTCCATTTTTCTCGATAAGCCTCCTTTGTGGCTGGACTCGACCATCTTACCCAGATGGTTTGGGCAATTAGTCAGGTTGCTTGTATATGTTTACCCTTTACAGGTCAGAACCCTTTGGGTCCACACGGGAGCTTTTGGGTTTGGATTTGCAGAGATAATCACAGCTCATAAAGGCCACCTAGGACTTTGGGTAGGTTGTTTCCTTTAAGCTTGTGATGCTCTGTTGCAGAAGGCACAGTTACTCTTCCTGCAGGAATTGCTCATCTTTGGTACGAAGAGTCCATGACCCTGACCATGGTACCCTCTTCCCATTTCCTGAAGGGTTGCCCTATTGTTTGCACTCCCTTCCTCCTTGCCGGGCACTTTGAGTGGCCCTTGTCCTTTCTAAGGGCCTTATTTTGACACCTACGAGTGGAAATAATGCCTGACTGTACACCAGTGGGAATACCTGAGAGTTTATAATTTATAACAATGCCATGTAATGCGATGATTAGAGGAATTATTTATGAAGCTCGTATCAAGATCCAAAGCTGAAAAGGTGCTTTTAAGTTCAATGAAGACATTAAAAGCCTTGTTAGCAGTTGGTATTCACTCTCACAATTTCTCTGACAATGAAAAAGTACAGTCTACATTATGGAATTTAAATTGTAATGCTAAAGTTGTTCAAAGTTGATGTGCTGTCTACTCAAAGTACCTTCTAATATTGTTTTTCTAGGTATAAAGAATAGTACTACACACATACAGGATAATGAATATTATAGTCAGCTGCTTTATATAAAAAGCAGTTAACACCACCAAGAGTTTAAGAGGACCCTTGTAAACTTCTGTAAATCAGTAGTAATTTCTAAGTTATCTTCATGCAATTTTTACTAGTTGAGTTCTTTTTGTCTACCCTCCTGCCAAAGGAAAAAATAAACAGTTCTAATTCATCTTAGCTTTATCATTGCTGAGAAATTCAGCAAAGCTCAAGTGAACTTCAATAATATATCTATTTAGGGAATGTAAATTTTGACTAACTGAACTAAATGAGTTGGCTGGTTTTCTTGTTTGAATTCTCTTTTATAAAGTGGGGCTCATACTAGCACCTCCCTCCTAGCGCTATCATGCAGATAAAATAAGTTAATAGATATAAAGTGCTCAGTACAGTGTCTGAAATACAGTATGTACTATACAAAAATTCAAATAAATAGTAAATATAGTAATAAAAAAATAAGGATACCTGCCAAGCTATTAAGTTATTTTCTTAGTAATGTTTACTACATCTTAAAAACTTCATTTAAAATTTTTTGTTAAATTCTGGTAAAATATACTTAACATAAAATTTACCATTTGAACCATCTTTAAGTGTACAGTTTAGCAGTATTAAGTACATTCACGTTGTGCAACCATCACCACCATCCATCCCCAGAACTTTCTTCCATCTTCTAAAACTGAAACTCTGTACCCAAACAATGTCACTCCCCATTTACCCATCTCTCCCCTCCCGCTCCCCCTGCAACCACCATGCAACTCTCTGTCTCTATGAATTTGCTACTCCAGATACCTCATATAAGAGGAATCATACATCTTCATTTTATGACCTGAAGCAATAATATATTTATGTAGAGTTAAATATTTTATTAAAATTAAGATGTTTCATAACAAGTATAAAACATGTAGTTTTTACAAAGTAATAGAACTCCATATGCCACAAATAAAGTCTACTGTATTTAAAAACATTTAAAATATGTAATAAATGGAAAGCTGAGAGGCAATGATGGCTCTTCCTAACCTTCTATGATTAGTTTTCAGCCTTCCTGCTGCTCACAGAAAATGTAAGGACAAAGAGTAGCCGGTGGAGAACACTAACATAGCTTTAGAATGTGTTTCATTAAAAAAAAAAAAAAAAAAAAAAAAAAAACTAGAAAAAAACCCAAAACCCTTTTATCCCAGAGAAAAGTGCTGTTCATAGTTAACGTGAAGCCCAGAGTTTTGTTCTCAAAATATTGACTTTGGACCAATTTCATGCTGGAATTGGATAATACCAGCAATTAGGGATATTTTTGATAGATATAATCTGGACAGGCCAAGGTAATGGCCAGTGAGTCATTCAGATATGCTACCTCTTTGCTCAGTGGTTGAGCTGAGAGACAGATACTCTGTGACTTCTGGCAAGTTAGTCGTTTGTGTTAATCAGGGTATCTGAACATAGCTGGAGAGGCTGTCTCTCAGAGGTAAATCTGAACATATACCACTTATCTCATGGACCTGGGGTAGGGGAGAAAGAGTTATCTGACATACATGAGGACTACTTGAACCACCCAGGTATCAACACAGTGACTGAAAAGCCATACTTTTTCCTACCCCTAGGTATAAATACAGCAATGTATCCATACAGAAGCTAAAACGCCCCTTCCAGGCAGAGAGGAGGACTTAAGGTTACACAATCCTGTGAATCAAGATGGGCACTATTGGAAAGAAGATCACTTTAATGTAATGCCATTAACTTATTTTATTTTAAATGCTGCATAAAGATTATTATTTTTTTAAAGTCATACTCCAACAAGGAGGAAATCAGTCATGGTGTCGGTAGAGACCCAATCAATATCCGAAGAGGCTGCTCTTGCTCCCGGCCACAACTGCTTGCCAGAAAAAGTGTGGCATGATGGATTAGGAAGCCCAGTTACATACTAATTTGGCAACTCTTTAGCGTTTGTCAGATGTACTTGGATAAGATGTGTTGTGTGCTGTTAGCAATGCGTGCATGCATCCAATTCTAGGTGGAAAAAAGCACCTAAGGTTTCAAACTACTTCAAAAATATGTGATATCAAATCAAGGTGTGTGGTTTCACTGCTGATCTGATGGCAGAAAAACACTAACCATGAGCTCTGGAGTCTGACGGCCTTTAACTCAATGTTGCACTGCTTACTATGTGGCCAAGGGCAAGGAATAATTATCTCTAAGCCTCTGTTTCCTCTTTTATTTAATTGCATCTCCTCCATGCTCTGTTGAGGCTAAACGGTGTGATAAATAGAGGTTAGCTCAGTGCCTGGTAAGGAGTAAATATTCACCAGTACTATTACTATTTTTATGTCCTGCTTTCTGTAGTAGGATAGGGTAGGAAAAAATATGGCTTTTGTATCTACGTAATTCCATTAGAACTGACTGTTTTTCTGGACTACAGCTTATCTGGGAGGGGGCAGGTAGGTGTTTAAGAATATGTATTTCTTGGTTTTTTTTTTCCTTCCCTGCATAAACATGAGATATTCTTTTTCATTCATGCAAACAGAATAGTCTCTCCATTAAGCACAGACAAGCATGGAACCCTCCAGAAGGCCAGACTTTTGAGCTTATCTGAACATATCTCCCAGCTCTAGAAAGAGGCCCTCCTGCTCAACAGAGTGGCACTTTATATAACTGGAAAAGGAGAAAGAAAATTCCGTGTTACCTGAGCACCGGACCCCTTGGGCGATGAGCCCCCACATGAAATTGGCACAATATTCACACCAGTGTGGGCCTCGGAATGTGTGAACCTGTGATCCAAGAAAGAATAAAAATGTCAGAAAATTCAGAGTCCTTTGGAGGCAGGTGGCCTTGGACATATCAGTGAAGAAACAACAGCCTTAGCAGGAGTAATGCCTCACTGGGCCTTTTCCTTCCAGTAAGGCAATTGCAAACAGATCCTGAGAAAACAGAGATGTGCTTTAATCTTTGAAAATCCCTCACCGATACACCATGTCCCAGTCCAGAGTCAGAAAGGAATGTGGAGAAACAGTAAGATTATAGGGCCTTGCCGTCACCTAAGAAATGAGACTCTCACCACCTAAAACGAGGCACTGTGTGGACAAACCCAAGATAGCCTGAGCCGGCAGCTGTAACCTACATTTAGCTCAGCAAGTTCTGGAAGGCAAAACTCAATTACTGTGTCCTTTTGACCCAAGTTGCCCCATCTGTAGACTCACCAAGCAGGTATAAATAAGACATGATCATGGGATAATTAAAAGGTTCCAAGACTTTGAGCTGCTTCCATAAAAGGCATTCAAAAAAGTGAAGGAGTTGGCTGAAAATACAGGCTACCAATGGGGCCCATGGAATTGCTGTCTCCAGAGATAGGGTCTATATGGAGCAGGCCTTGATGTGGCCTTCAGGTAAGTAAGCTAAAAACTCTCCTGCTTGGCCAAAGCGCTGCTCTAATGGATGGGTGTCCCAGCCAGTTGTTCCATATTCTGAACATTACAAAGTAAGGATGGTCTTATCTTTGATTATTCAGATATAGGTTCTCCTATAGCAGCAGTACCACATATTAAGTCATGATTTAAAATGAAAACAAAACAAAAATACTTGTTTTCTGGCACAAGAGAACTTTAAGAAGCAGAACTAGGCGATTCCTTGCAAACAGAAGTGACAATGGTTAGTCAAAACCACCACTGGCTGTCCACTGGGGGCATACAAATCTACAAGAAAATGTTCTGAAATTTTACAAAATTAAAATGGTATAAGATATTACATAAAACCTTTCAAAGTTTTAAACTTCCATTAATAAATAAATGTAGACAGTATTATTTGTTAACACTCTGGGAGGCCTGTATACTACTTTTATTTAGCAAAAAATCAAGATGACGAATACGGTCACAATTTGGGAAGATGCTCATCACAGTTCTACTTCAGAAAAAAATAGCATCATTCGAGTTCTTTCTTCATTCATACACACTAGTAATCAGGTATGCATAAAAAGGCAAACAAAACACACCTGTATTCCTCCTAATAGAACTCACAGGGGAGTAAAAGCAGAGGAAGAAAGTCAGTGAGTTAATAAATCAAAAAGAGCCACTGATCACCAGGATTTTCACACAATAAAGTTATAACAGTCTTTTGCTATTTCAGTTTATAATATGCAAACTGCCCCTTACATAGTTTCTGTTTTGAAAAACGACGTGAAAAATTTCTCAAAATTGCTCTCACTTAAATAAAGAAGTATGTTACAAGGGAATGCAACTCTAAGACACGACAACACATTCCTGGTAGGAATGCAGAGAATTCACCCTGGAAGTACATATGGGGCCAAGTGCCATGATTCACCTAGAGGCCCACTGAGATTGAACTTGGTATTAAAATAATTCCTCAGTAAAAAGTATCCTCATTAAAGTTGAACATTTTCTAAATTCAGCAATCATACATTTCTTAATGTTTTACTAGAAATGCTCTAGAAGCGCTGGTTAATTATGGCAGCAAAGTCACTTGTTAATATACTGTTGAAATTGCAAGATCAATTAAATATAATAAAATGATATGTAAAACACAACACTCCATAAAAAGTATGAAAAAGGTTATAGAAGAAAAAAAAGCTGAGGCTGCTACCAGAGAGACTTAGAGGGGGCCAGTGTTATGCCAGGAAGGCCCCTCTTGGAAGGTGACCTGAAGGAAGAGAAGAGCCAGTCCTAGGGGGTGAAGAGACAGGGAACATTCTAGGCATAAGAAATGTAAGGAGGCCTCACAGGAGCAAAAGAGCTTGGTGTGATGGAGCAACTGGAAAGCTAGGGTGGCCAGAACACCAAAAGGGAGGGGGACAGGAATTGAGATAAGGTTGAAGGTAGGTAAGAGAAAGTCATTCAGGGTCTCCAAGACTTTATTAATGAGTGTGGATTTGGTTTTAATCTAGGTACACAAGAAAGTCTTTGAAGGACTTCACATAGGAAGATATATTTTTAAAGGATATTATTCTGATTACTATATAA
Source organism: Microcebus murinus (assembly GCF_040939455.1). Classification (NCBI taxonomy): domain Eukaryota; kingdom Metazoa; phylum Chordata; class Mammalia; order Primates; family Cheirogaleidae; genus Microcebus; species Microcebus murinus. The sequence goes on from NC_134112.1 coordinate 22,977,864, forward strand.
AATGTGGTATATGTATACCATGGAGTACTATTCAGCTCTAAGAAACAACAGTGATATAGCATCTCTTGTATTTTCCTGGATAGAGCCGGAACCCAACTACTAAGTTAAGTATCCCAAGAATGGAAAAACAAGCACCATAAATACTCACCAGCAAACTGGCATTAACTGAGCAGCACCTAAGTGGACACATAGCAACTGCATTAATTGGGTATTGGGCAGGTAGGAGGGGGGCGGGTATATCCATACATAATGAGTGAGACGTGCACCGTCTGGGGGATGGTCACGCTTGAAGCTCAGACTTGTGGGGAGAGGCGGGGCAAGGGTATTATTTGAAACCTTAAAATTTGTACCCCCAAATTATGCTGAAATAAAAAAATATATAATAACCACTTATGTATGTTTCAACTGAAAAGTGTCAATATATAAATAATTTTTTATCTTTAAAATAGATATCTTATTTAAATAATAAAAAAATAAAATAAAATGGATGGGAGAAGGTTAGAAGCAGAAGAGATTTGAAAACTATGCGGTAGTCTAGTTGAGCAACAATAGAGGGTGGGTGAGACCAGGGAGCTGGCAGTGGAGATGGGAAGTAGATGAATTTGAGATATATTCTGAAGACAGAATTTATAGGACCTGATAATAGCATAAATATGGGTCTTTGAGGGAGAGAGAAATCAAGAATGACTCCTAGATTCTAGCTTAGGAACAAGGTGGATGGTGATAGCATTTTCTGAGAAAGAGTAGACACTCTTCTGGGCAGAAGTTTAAGAATTCAGTTGTAGACAGGTTAAGGTTAAATGCTGTTAGGAAATCCAAGTGTTAATGTTAAGCAGGAATTTGCACATATTTGACAGGGGTGAGGGCTGGAGGGATAATTTGGCCATCCCTAACAAACAGATGATATTTAAAATTGTGTGAATGGATAAAAAGTATAGTAATGCATTGCTTAATGGTAGGAATACATTCTGAAAAATGCACTGTTAGGCAATTTTGTCCATGGATGAGGGGAACATCATAGAGTATACTTATATAAGCCTAGATGGTATAGCCTACTATATCTAGGCTATATGGTATGGCCTATTGCTCCTAGGCTACAAACCTATACTGCACATTATTGTACCAAATACTATAGGCAATTGTAACATAATGGTTGAGTATTTTTGTAACCAAACATATATAAACACAGAAAAGATACAGTAAAAATATGGTTTAAAAGATGAAAGATGGGCAGCTCTATAGGGCTGCTCCATTATAATTTTATGGGACCACCATCATATATGTGGTCCATCCTTCACCAAGATGTCATTATGCAGCACATGACTATATTAGGGATAGATGGTAGAAAACACAGAAAAGACAGCTCAACACCAAGCCCTTGGTGCGCCACCATTTAGAGAAAACCAAAAAAGTAAAATGCTCCAAATGAAGCCAAGAGGTAAAGAAGACTCAGGCAAGGAGTGATCAATCATGTGGAATGCTGGTAGGAGGTCCGCTTAGCTAAGTACTAAATATTGATTCAGATATATGGAAGTTGTTAACAACCATGGTGAGAGCAGTGCCTTTGGATAGGTGAGGTCAGAAGTCAGACGTAAGTAACTGAAGAATAAATGAGGTAAGGAAGTGGAAAAATGTGACAGCAACTCCATCAAGAAGTTTGGCTATGGAGTTCAGCAGAGGAATAGGATAGTTCAAGGGAGTTTTTTTTTTTTTTTTGAAAGATGGGAGACTTTAGAGTATGCTGACTTGTCAATGGTATTGACTGATACAATAGGTAGGAAAGACTGGAGACGCAGAAGAGACTGGAGACGTAGAAGAGAGAGAAGATAAGCAAAGGAGTGATAATCCCGAAAAGCTAAGAGATGATGGGGTTTAGGGTGTATATGGAAGCAATATATATTCAAAGAGAAAAACAGCCAAGATCTTTCTAGAATTAGTAAAAGGCACAAAAGCTCCAGCTTAAGAAAAGCTAAATGAGGCTCAAATAAGATAAATAAAAATATTCTATATCTATATAGATTATAGTGAACTTGCAGAATACCAAAAGACAAAGCAAAATCCTAAAAACCAGGTAACCTGCAAGAGAACAGCAATTAGGGTAAAAACAAACTTTTTCTCAGCAAAAAAAGAGAGTGATTATAGAAAAATTTCATCAAAGTACTAAGAGAAAAGTGTTGCCCACCTAACTTTTATAGCCAGCTAATTATCTATCACCCAAGAGCAAGAGTGAAATAAAGATATTTTCAAACAAATGTCAAGAGTTTCCACTCACAGATCCTCACTCAAAGAAATACTATTAATAAAATATATTTCAATGAGATGCAAATTAAACCTAGGAGGAAGGGATAGGATTCAGGAAGCAAAGGTAAATAAGAAAATGGGTAACTATGGGTCAATCTAATCAAGCCCTGTCTGCATAAAACAATAACAATATGACTAATTTTAGGGGACTTAAAACCAGAGTGAAACCAGAGTGGAAGATTGAAGGGGAAGAAGAGAGTTAAAGTATTCTAAGGCCCTTATAATTTGGGGAATGTAATAAGAGCTACTAATTATTGATGAATATTTCAAGTCAATTATGCATACATTAGATTTTGAGTATACACAGAAAGAATGAAATGGAATCCATCAATTTAAATTAATTTAAAAAATGCATAAAGGAAACAGAAATCAAGATTTGATTAAGCCAATAAAATGCAGGAAAGAAGAAAAAGGAGCAATAAAAACAGTGAATAAAAAATCCTTATATATCTCTAATTACAATAAACGTAAGTGGCTGTAATTCATCCTATAAAAGATCGATTTTCCAATGATATTTTTAAAATCTTTTCAAAAGCACAAAACATAATGTGAAAGAAGTGTTGGAAGTAAAAAAGTCATATCCAGCAAATGCTAGCCCATAGAAACCCAGGATAGATCAAATATATATACTTGCATTATTAGTGATAAAGATTATCATAATAGAGTGATATATTTTTACTAGAAAGATATAATTTTGAGCTTATATGTGTATGACAACATAGTCTCAAAAAATATAAAGCAAAATTTGAAAGAATTATGAGGCAAAATTGACAAATCCATAATCGTGATTTTAACATCTATTCACAGAAACTAATAGATCAAATAGCCAAAGTTAATATACTAAATAGTAAAGGGACCTCATATCCAGCGAATCAAAGAACACACACTCTTTTAAAAAACACAACATTTACATAAACTAACCACATATCAAGCATCAACATATATGCAAAAAATCCAGACTATATAAACCATATTCTGAATATAATACATTAAGATTACAGATAATAGCCAAACCCTGGTATGTTTGGTACAATATATTTGGTACCAGTAGTATAGAGTGGAAAGATAAGAAACCAAATCACACATATATAGAGACTTGGTATATCTCAGAAATGGCATTACAAATTAGTGGGGGTAGGATGTCAGAGAGGTGAATTATTTCTATTTTCATCCACCTATCCAACCTTCCATCAACTTACTATTCACTCGTTTGATACTTACATGCTGATTGTCTACTTTGAACCTGGCTCTGTACTAATCCTTGGATAGACAAAGTTGAAATAGATCAGAGGAGCATGAACTCCTTGTGCTCAAGGACCTCATTATCTACAGGAATAAATAGGCAACGTAAATAATTATGTGCCAAGTGATGCAACAGAGCAGGTAGGAGATCCTGTAGTAGTATGATAGAAGAATGAATTATTCCTTGAAGGTTGAGGAAGGTAATGTTGAAATGGGCTTTGAAGGATGGATAGGAATTCACCAGCCTGGGAAAGGTGGACCTGGTGGGGAAGGGATAGTGTTGATTCAGGGCCAGACGATTTGAGGATGACATTCCAGTAAGAAGAAACAGCATAACCAAAGATCAATGAAGGTAGCCTTGATTTTTGAAAGGCATTCTTTTCTTGTAGGAGGTGCAAATAATAATAATAATAAAAGCAGTGATATCATGTTATACTCTGAAACATCTCCAGTGGATAAATTAACCTCATGGCAAATATCTCCAAACCTTGGGGTAAAAATGAAACACAATGTTTAGAAATTAGGAAAGCAGCTACAATGTTTACTACACACTGACAAAATGTATATTGGCAAAATAGAAACTAGTTTACTGATTGCTTCCGGAAATACAGGGTAGGCTAATCACAAATTTTCTAAAATTTCACTTTTTGCCAATCTTTAAAAAAAAATTCAGCACATCAAAATTGCATGTAATGTTTATTAGCAATGTCTGTATTTACCCACATCCTTTCTCAACATGTATCCTTACTGCCTTTAATCTCATTTATCCAGACAAACAAATGCAGGTAGATATCTTTGAACAGTAAATAACTCCATGTGTCCATACATAGTCCCACAGAAATAAAATTAAGTGGGAATGGAGGCTGGATGCAAAGTTAAACATTGTTTTAGGCCCACTGCCTAACTTCCTTTTTGTGTGATGGCCTACTGTTTATTTTCATGGCCGATATATTGTTCACTTTTCTTTTGGATCCCCAAGGACAATCTCTAGACAGTAGGCTACATGTCCATGCTGAGGGTATTCTCTGGGCCTATTTTATTTGGGTTCAACTTATGTTGACTCTCTAAATGAAATACTCCATATCTTGAAAGTCAATGATCAGCTTTTCCCATTCTCTACAGTCTATTGATTTTCAAGAATATCTTTTTAGAAAAAGAACATTTTGAAAACTTTAGGGCAGTAACCGAAATATTCTAGACAGGAAGAAAATACCCCAGACAGGAAGAATGTCTGTCCAAGACTATTATTCTTGGGCATGGTCTGCCTGGAATTCAAAAACCACACCAAACAAAAAAAGATGATATTACAGGAGATAAGGTCTGTTTGACAAACAGCTCAGGAATGGCTATGTAGGAAAAACAAGAGCAAGAAGAGCTGTCTAGAAAAATCTTGGGCGTATAGTGAATATCCCCCACCCTGACTCTAAGTGAACAGGATGTTATTTGTCTCACGTCTGCTAAATCTGGAAGGCAGTGTT